>NC_044309.1:102916415-103599489 GCF_007474595.2 Lynx canadensis
AGGTAAGACTATAAGAAGTCATTTCTGCGCACCTGGGTGGCTCAGTCAGTTAAGTACAACTTCAGCTCAGGTCATGATCTCACAGTTCGTGAGTTCGAGCCCTGCGTCGGGCTCTGTGCTGACAGCTCAGAGCCTGGAGCCTGCTTCGGATTCTGTGTCTCCCCCTCTCTCTGCCTCTCCCCCACTCATGCTCTGTCTCTATCTCAGAAATAAATAAACATTAAAAAATTTTAAAACAAGTCATTTCTGTGAAACTTATTCATTGAATCTGACACCATCAATTATTTGCCATTATTTATATGACTTAAAAATAAAATGCTCTCCATTGTAAGTGTAAGATTCCATTCTGAGTTCAGGTTAGTTAAAAAGGTAAAAGCTATGTATGTGTCTTGTTTTAGCACTGGTGAAATGTAGTGTGATGCAGGGGATGTGTGGTAATTAGGATGCTTCCATAATGAGGAGGCCAGTGTGCTAAGCACTTGTAGTTTCCATGGAGTATATATACCCTAGTTAAGTGAAAGGATATGGAGAAAAAAAAAGGCTTGATCTTTCTTGTCTGGTGCATTCAGTTTTTGCCTAGTAATAAAAATCGGTAACTTGTTTACAACCCTTGATCTATGCCTGGCACTGCTCTTTGTGCTTTCCTTATTCATTGCATTTAATACAATTCTACTCTTATTCCATTTATAGATTGGGAAACTGAGGATGAGGAGGTTAAATAATTTGTTCAAGCGGCTTCTGGGTGGCTCAGTTGGTTAAGCATCTGACTTGGGCTCCGGTCATGATCTCACGGTCCTTGAGTTTGCGCCCCATGTTGGGCTCTGTGCTGACAGCTCAGAGCCTGGAGCCTGCTTCAGATTCTGTGTTTCCCTCTCTCTCTGCCCCTCCTCCACTCACACACACTCTCTCACTCTCTCAATAGTAAATAAACATTAAAAATTTTTTTTTTCAAATAATTTGTTCAAGGTTATAAGCCTGTATGAGTCAGAGTTGAAACCAGTAGACAATGTTAGCGAGCATCAGAGATAATTCACTGGAGCTGAAGTAAGAAGATTTTGGTGCCCAGGAACATTGGTGGCTATGTTAGATGCAGACAGTTGGAAACATTACGGCTGCAGAGAGAATAAAAACTTGCTGTCTTGGGGGAATCAAAGTCACAGACTATTGCAAATTTAACTTAGTGTGAAGACAGAGGCAATGGCAAAATGGGGAGATTGAGCAGTGAGGATAAAACCAGGGAAGAATGAGAACAGGAAATAATGGAATTGGAGGCATAGTGTGGCTCAAGGAGTTTAGAAAGGAGTGTTGAAGTGTGAGAAAGAGTGTGGGAGTCCTCTTTCCTGGAATGGGGCAGGTGTGGGTATTAAAAGAACAAGTCTTCACTGGAAAATGCCAAATAAAACTGCATGTAGGAAGGAGACCAGGATCTGTTGAGGTAGGACTTTGTACCTGAAGTCACATTCCCTCTTCCCACTTTCTTCTTGTCCGTCAACCTTTCCAGTTTTTCTAACAACATCTAGTATTCAATTTGACAGTTATGTGGAAAATTTTGGGAGCATGTGTTCTTCTGGTAAACGTAGAAATGCTATTGGAAAGGACATTGCCTCAGACCATACACTAAACTATCATTGACTTTGAATAAAAACCCTTAAGAGATTAGGCCTAGTAAACCACAATTATTTGCTTAAGCTATATTGACCTCCAAAAATCTTAAGGTTTTATCTGGGTTTCTTAAATAAATATAAATCTCTTTATTGCTAGGTGTCTATGTGTGAGGCACTATGGTGGAATTTTTACATACATCATTTTAATCTATTGTCATAACGGCACAATTAAGTAGATACCATTATTCCCATTTTACAGACAAGTAAAGAAGACACGAAGAGGTTAAGAAACATTTTTTTTTAAGAACTTAGGAAACTTGCCTATGTCTATGTAATGGCAAAATCAAGACTCTAATCCAGGTCTGTCTGATTCCGTAATTCATACTCTTAACCATTACCTTAAAGTGGCTGGGGGTCTATAAAAAGATATACTTAAATGGCCTATGAACTTCAAAGTGTCAGTTCTTTGGAGATGGAGGGTGACACACAGTGCCAAAGCAGAAGCTTCTGTGGATGGTGTCTTCACAAATGGCTCTGCAGGTCCTCGTCTGTTGGTCCATCAGCCGCATGCATTTTCTCCAGATCGATCTGCACTTGGAAATATCAGAGAAGAGCTACTTCTGTAGGCAAAGCAGTCAGTGAATGCAAAGATTAGACTCCACTCAGGCTCTTTTCCAAAGAGGAGAGGGAGGCAGGAGAAGAACTGAGCTCAAAGAGGAGAAAGACTTATCCAAGTCAGGTAAGAGGCAAAACCAAAGCTTGAAGTCACATCCTCTAACCACAATCCGAGGAGCCCTTTCTGTCTCATCGAGATGCCTCCATAAGTCAAGGACACAGAGTCAGCACTTTATAATTGCAGTATCTGTAACTATTTCCCCAGAGTTTCTAATTTGCTTGTTTGGCTCAAATTAAATAATTTAACTATTTTGATTTCTTATTTCTTTCTCTCCAAGTTTGAAGCAACATCTCCAAGATATTTCTTCCATGAAGCTATTAATTGGGGTGAGAGCAAAATAAAAGGTTGGTGTCAAGCCTACGTTTTTCTGTTTGCTTTTTTTTTTTTTTTTTTTTTTTTTAATTTTTTTTTTTTCAACGTTTATTTTTTTTTTTTGGGTACAGAGAGAGACAGAGCATGAACGGGGGAGGGGCAGAGAGAGAGGGAGACACAGAATCGGAAACAGGCCCCAGGCTCTGAGCCCTCAGCCCAGAGCCTGACGCGGGGCTCGAACTCACGGACCGCGAGATCGTGACCTGGCTGAAGTCGGACGCTTAACCGACTGCGCCACCCAGGCGCCCCTCTGTTTGCTTTCTTAAAAGACCCCTTTGAGAAATACATTGAATTAACTATTGCCATTTAATGCATGAAGTTATGAGCCAAGGTGGTAATAATAGTAATAGTTAAGTTCACTTTATGTAGAAATTTGAATTATTTTTGTAAATTAGTAGGGTTAAACAATTAGACGAAGCTGATAGCTATGTGATCAGGAAAGATATCACTGGGTATCAGCAAATTTCTTTGTGAGTCATTTACTTGTTCCTTGATTCCCTGACATCTTTATTCTGGCTTACCCACTTCCCATTTCCATTAAACATAATGCTGATGACAGTTTGAAATTGAATTCCAACTTTTCCTTTTATTTAAAATAGCAACTATTCCTGGCTAGTTTTGGCTAGCCAGGAGAATAAACAGGGTTGTAAATAAATTTCTGAAGGAGATACATTTGTTTGTCTAGATATTTATTATTTATTTATTTATTATTTATTTGATATTTATTTATTGTAAAAATGTTAAGATTGTGTTCTAAGATAAAATTTATAGGGAAAAAACTGCATTTAAATTTGTGAAAACATGACTTTACCTTGATCAGTGGATCAATCAAAATCAAATGGAAACAGCTCATTTTCCCTCAGTTAAGAGTTGGAGAGAGAATTGTAGGTCTTTAAATGTAAAAAGACTTTAAATTGATGGATCTTAAAAGTAGAATAATAATAGGATTTTCTTATTCTTGACTTTGTCAGAATGGTGGCTAATTCATCACAGTTTGTTAACTGCCTTCCATGACCTTAACATATTCCTGAAAGGCTCAATCTTTAGTACTTCTTTATGGTGACTCAGAGATGTCTTCTCGTTCTCTTGATGTGTTACTTAAATTCTTCCTGCTTGAAATTTGCCAATTACTCCTTGTCCTCTCTCCTTTTAAGAGGAAAAATTTTCACTGTGATTCATTTGCATTTTAAAAACATACTCAGTAGCTCATAGTTTCTTGCTTCCTCTTTTCAGCATAATCCTTTCGGGCAATTTTTCTTTCCATGAAAAAGAGTATTTTTGGTGAAGGCCGGCCATGACTTTGGTTTATACCCATTAAAGTTAAGTATGAGTCAGGAAGAATGTATTATTTGTAATGGATCCTGAAGATTAATTAATACACACACTTTGGATGAAATATTTAATTCTTCTCTTCAAAAATGGGAGCTTCCATTTGAGTTTTTTAATGCTTCACCTGATCCCTCGAGCTAATGATGGACACTATTCTTTAATACACTTGCTCCTGGAGACGGAGACCATTGGACGTGCAGCCAGGGCCAAACTCCGTCAACAGAATCATCTGCAGTTTGTGCATTTCTGGTTCTCATCATCTGGGACAGGGATTCCTTACATGGGAACTTGACCTTTCAATTGCTTGAAGGAAGCTAACCTTTGCTCTCAGGGTGGTTTGAGATGTGAAATCCTGTCTTTCTTGTTTCACAGCACACATAATGAAATGAACTAGATAGAGACTTGACAGGCTTAATTCTTTAGCTCATCAAGGCAAGAGGCCCAGGGTTCTGTTTGAATTAATAATGGTTACAGTTAGTCCAAGCTAAATCTTGACATTTTATGTTTATAAGAACTGAGGCACGCCAGAAGATAACTTATTTTTTTTGCCTGTCAGGTTCTTGTCCTCATGAATGTCTTAATGGAGCTTTCTGTTCTAAGACTGGTACATGTGACTGTCAAATATTTCAGGCACTTGGGACACGGTGCCAGATTGGTAAGTTTCAGGGATGCTTGAGGGAATTACAAGTCGAGGGGAACTTTAAGGTTAATTTGCTATGTAAGTGTTCAGCCACTGGGGATTGGGACAATCATATTACATACTAACTAGAGTGTCCATAATTCATTCCTATAATTTAGAAACAACGAGAAAATAGGTATGTCCACTTTCCTTTCTCACTGATCTCTACAACTTCCTCCAGCCTTTTTTCCACTTTACATTATATTAATCCATTAAACTATGTTCTTATTCATTTCTCTGTTGCTTTATAAATCAGATTTGTTATCTGGAGCCCTCATTCTTTTTGACTTTGAATTAACTGGACATTCTGTACATAAAATAGAAACAATTTTGAGAGCTCTTCAAAGGCAGAGGGTTTTTAAAAAATATTTTTATCCACAGTGTCTAGGATAAGGTCCGACATCAACAATGATAGATATTAATTTGTTTAATGAGTATTTATGGAATATCTATTAAATCCCAGGCCTGGCACTGGGGATACAATAGTGAGCAATATAGACATGTTTCTGCCTTCCTGGAGGTTACAGTCTAGAGGAAGGGACTGATGCACAATGAATACACATTAATTATACTTGTACCACATGCTATAAAAGAAAGTATAAGATTCTATGAAAATATGCAACAGAGGCAAGGCATACTGTCAGAGAAGTCTGAATAATGAATCACTCTGTGTTATTTTCCTGTAAAGGCCAAAGTTGGTCAAGGCTAATAAATTTAGGTAAAATCACAAAGAAAAGGCACAATGATTATGCCTTATCTCTATGTTCCCTATAGCATGTGTTAAAATGTTATATACCGAGTGCTCTGTAAAGGTCATTGACTTCCATATTATTCTAGAGGGAAGGGTCTAGAAAATCAAAATAGAATAGAGGATTATCCACAAGGGGACAAAGGGAGGTAGACATGAGGACAGTGAAGATGAAGTTGTACAATTCAAGATGATAGTTGCTTAAAATTTGGCCAGTCTGAGGTCATGAATTCCTAAGTTCCAGCATACTTTGGATGACTAATGCTCCCCATCCCTAGGTCTCAGACATATAAACATGATTTTTCTTTTGCCAGTGGTTATTTTTCTCTGTGGACAGTATTAAGATATATTTTTTTAAAAATTGCAGAGTCTGGAATACTCTAATGCTGTTCATGCAAATTTTTAGGGCACTCAATGGGGACATTAATTTCTTTTCTGAGGCATTATATTTGTTTTATCACTGTTACCTTCTTTTACTGTATCATTTTCCCTACTCTTCTCTTCTTCCAGAGTCTTGCTTTAAAAGCAAAAGTTAAGGAACTTTCTAACATAAATCCTTTCTTCAAAACAGCTTGGAGACCATGTTTTCCTTCAGGAGAGTTTAACAGTTTTGTGAGCAACTCATAATTTTATGTTAGTTATTTCTTTCTGTGATACTGACTGCCAAAGGGAAATATTTATTTTACTGAAAATTAGAATCACCTACCATAACTGAATCCTGCCAGAAACAGGGTGTAATTTATTTTATTCTACTAAATATGATCCTATTTCTTTTCAGTGCCAAATATGGGCAATGGCAGAGATGGGATTTGCAAAACCTGGGGACAGTACCACTTTGAAACCTTTGATGGCATTTACTATTATTTCCCAGGAAACTGTTCTTACATCTTTGCAAAGGACTGTGGTAATTTGGAGCCTCGGTACACTGTATGGGTAGGTGATCCTAGGACATAATTAACTTAAAGATTTTTTTTCTGGCAAGTCTGTATTTTTAAAGTACAGGACAAATGATGGAAAATATATAATCATAGCATGCATACTTAGGGCTCTGACTGGGGAAGGAGAAGGATTGGTTCTTACTGGAATGGGCTAAATATGTAGCTAAATTGGGCATATTCTATTGAGATGGAGCCTTGGACTGGGAGAAGAAGGGTTTGGATCCAGGTGGGAGAGAATTGCAGGCAATGCAGAATGTCTGTATCACAGATGTCAAATTATATCAACTCCAGTTAATGTCCTTATTCTTCAGATTTGATGTGAATGTTTTGAAGAGGGAGTGGGTTTGGGCACCAACCAAATTGCTCGTACACATTTCCTTCCTGACACTTCCAGTGTGAGGTACACCTGAATTAATGTTTCTCAAAGGTGCCCTTTGGTATGAGCCCGAGATGGGCATTCATGAAACAGAGCACATAAGCACAGGCTCGAGGCATGGAGGCAGGCAGCTAATTACTAGGTAGATTCATACTACAGGATTGAGCTCAGAGAGTTAGTGCTTAGTTGAAGAACTCTTGATTCAGAAAAATTCTATTTTTTATAACTTTGTTTATTTTGAAGGAAAGAGAGAGTGAGAGAGAGAGATAGCACAAGTGGAGGAGCAGAGAGAGAGGGAAAGAGAGAATCCCAAGCAGGCTCCACGTTCCATGCTGAGCTTGATGCGGGGCTTGATCTCACGACCGTGAGATCAAGACCTGAGCCAAAATCAAGAGTCAGATGCTTAAATGACTGAACTACAAGTGCTCTGATTTGGAAGAATTCTTAAGAGAAATTCAAGCACAGGGGCACCTGGGGGGCTCAGTCAGTTAAGCATCTGACTTTGGCTCAGGTCATAATCTCATGGTTTGTGAGTTCAAGCCCCAAGTCGGGTTCTGTGCTGACAGTTCAGAGCCTGGAGCCTGCTTTATATTCTGTGTTTCCCTCTGTCTTTGCCCCTCCCCTGCATGTGCACACTCTCTCTTTCCCAAAAGTAAATAAAAATTAAAAAAAAATACAAGCTGCAGAGGGGTTTTAGTTGAACCAATAAAGTCAGGGACCTCTTTCCCTGCCTCACCATCTTCCCCTGTATTTCCAGCTATCTCAAAACACAGTCAGGAAACTGCTGTGCTATCCTGTTCAAAAGCTAAAACTCTTCATAGGCATTATTTGTTTCAATTCCTGCTTCCCTTTTCCCTTCTAACTTACATTAGAGTTGCCAAAATTCTCCTCCTCTCCTAGGTGATGCAAATATTAAAAAGTAGGCCCTGAAGCTTTTTAAGAACAACAAATCCTTGTGACCCAGAAAGGAAATGAAGTCTATTGAAAGTTAACTTACCGGGCTTAAAGATAAAAAATTCCCATGTCTCCTTAGATAGGGAAGTTAGTGGCATGCATCTTCGGTATTTACAGGGCTCCTATTTCAGTCACTTATTGTCTGTTACTCCTCCACTCTTTCTCTGGGTTTATCACTTAAACACCTTCTGACTCCCTCATTGAAATGTTCTTGTCCAGGGTCTCACTCCTTTGAAGAATAAAGTGTCAACTAGATACTCTGTCCTTTGTTAATAACACACAGTGCTAAACTGTGCTCCCAGACTTAATATTGTTTCTACTTGGCTCTGTCTTGGATGGGGAAGATTTTCAAGTCAACAAATCCATTTGCTTAAATGTCATCTTCCCCTGATTATAGAAGTAGTTCACTTCTCTTGTAGAGAACTTGAAATTTCAGAGAAGTCTAAAAAAATAGAAATATCAGTAAGAGTTACCATTGCTATGGGTCATACATTTTCTTCTACACTTTTGTCTGTGACTTTTAAACACATTTATAATCTTGAATCATACTATGTATAATTTTCTGTCCTAGATTTTCACCTGATATTATGTGAAAACTTCTTCCACGTCAAGTATTCTTAAAACCCAATTTTTTTTAGCTGTATTTGTTTCAATTTGTGGAATACTCAATTATTTACTTATGCCCTGTTTTAGAAATTTAGGTTTTCAAATTTTTTTCAGTATTTTAATAGATAAATTGATAACCTCTTTATGCATATATCCTTTTCATATTCCCAATCCGTTTCTTTTTCTTTTTAAATTATTTTACTTGTATAAAATAATACATGTATACAGTCTAAAAAATTCATCTAAGGCAGTGAAGCAAAACTGTACCCCTGTTTGCCTTCATTCCCAACCCTACCTAAAATCGCTCCCCAAAGGCAATTTCTCTAGCTCTTTAAGCTGTTTCTTCTTCAGGCTTTTATCTTACATGCCAAAATTGCTATTATTTCTTTATCTTTCAAGTTAGGCTTTACTCATTCTTTCTGACTATGGAAGATGGAATCCTCTTTGTTACATCACCCTTCCTGCCCCCTAATGCACACAACACACACACACACACACACACACACACACACACACTTTCCTTCCCTCCTCTTAATGGGGTTATATCACCATCTTAGGTTAAATGATATGTGGTTTTTACATTATTGTCATTTACATATTATACCTTTATGAATTCATATAAATATTGTTTAGACTTGAGCCCAATAAGTTATTATTTAATTTCTATTCTTTGTACATTTGCATAGAGTTAGCATTTACCCCATTTTTTGTTTGCTACATTTTCTATGTTCCAATCAATAATGTTTTTTTAAGTTGATTATTATTTTGAGAGATAGGATGTGAGCAGGAAAGGGGCAGAGAGAAAGGAGAGAGGGAGGATCCCAAGCTGGCTCTGCACTGTCTTTGCCGAGTCCAAACATGGGGCTCAAACTCATGAACTATTAGATCATGACCCAAGCTGAAACCAAGAATAGAACGTTTAACTGACTGAGCCACCCAGGTGCCCCCTAATTTTTTTTTAATTTCAAATTCTCTATCTCCATAAATTTCTTCTCAGTGTGGTCAGATTTTTATACTTTGCTTTTTGAATGTTTGAAATTAACATTGGAATGGGGCAAGAGATTCTAACATTCCTCTCCTTCCTTTTCTTCTCTTTGCTTTTCTTTTCTTTCTTGTTTTCTTTTCTTCTTTGTTTTTTTTCTTTCCTCCTTTTTTCCTTCCTTCCTTCCTTCCTTCCTTCCTTCCTTCCTTCCATCCTCACTCCCTCTTTCCCTTCCTCCCTCTTTCTTTCTTTCTTTCTTTCTCTTTCTTTCTTTCTTTCTTCTTTTCTTCTTTCTTTCTTTCTTTTCTTTCTTTTTTTTTCTTTTTTTTTTTTTTTTTTTTTTTTCTTTCTTTCTTTCTTCTTTCTTCTTTCCTTTCTTCTTCTTTTTCCCTTTCTTCCTTTCCTCATAAACTAATTTTCCCATCAAGGTTTGGGAAATAATATTTGTCTTCCCTAAAATATTATTTTTTTTTTAGAGCAATTTTATTTTTACAGAGGTTATAGTCACTTTTTTGCAATCTGTAAGTGTTGCATTGTCTAGAGCTCCATTTCATGATTCTTTAACATGACATGGACATGTAAAATACGAATGTGTGTTTTGTGGTGCTCTACCTGTCCTCTTCTAGACCTAATTTTATTCCAGTACCTACCATGTCTCTTTAGAAATATTGACACTCAACATGTAAGAGTCAGATCATTTAAAAAAATATGCTGAATTAATGTGTACTCTATGGAGTTAATTTTGCTGTCCAATTTCTGTGGTAAATCTTTCTCTTGGAAATCCTAAATGTAGTTGTAATTTGTGAAGTGTCATAGTACTAATGGTGCTGTAGAACTGTAGACAGGCATTGTGCTTTGGTGACTCGAATGAAGGCCTACATATCTGTTGCTGGTTCCTATGCTTCTTTTCCTTTTTTTTTTTTTTTTCTCTTTTAAGGTTCATAATAGCCCTAAGTGCCATGGTTCAGTGTATTACTGTTATCGGTCATCAGCTTGTTCTTTCAGACCAAGAGGAAATTCGAATTTATGGGCAGGAAATAAAAAGAATGGAATCAGGTAAGATGTGATAAATGATATAATAAAAATAACACCATGAATTAATAGAATTTCCAAACATCTCATGCTTGAAAGTGAATTATGGAGAGTAGGAAGAGAGAATTTCTTCTTTTTTATGTTATTTACTTATGTATTTGTTTTTTAATTAATTAATTTTTAATTTACATCCAAGTTGGTTAGCATATAGTGCAATAATGGTTTCAGGAGTAGATTCCAGTGATTCTCCCCTATGTATAACACCCAGTGCTCATCCCAACAAGTGTCTTCCTTAATGCCCCTTGGCCATTTGCTCACCCCCCCTCCACAGCCCTTCCAGCAACCCTCAGTTTGTTCTCTGTATTTAAGAGTCTCTTATGCTTTGCCCTCCCCCCGTTTTTATATTATTTTTGCTTCCCTTCCCTTATGTTCATTTGTTTTGTATCTTAAATTCCACATATGAATGAAAGTCATATGATATTTGTCTTTTTCTGACTGACTTACTTTGCTTAGCATAATAAATACCCTCTAGTTCCATCCATATTATGGCAAATGGCAAGATTTCATTCTTTGACTGCTGAGTAATACTCCATGTGTGTATTATATCTATATCTATATCTATCTATATATAGGTATATATATATATATATATATATATATATATATATATATATACATACCACATCTTCTTTATCCATTCATCTGTCAATGGGGCATTTGGGCTCTTTCCATACTTTGGCTATTGTCGATTGTTGCTATAAACATTGGGGTACATGTGCCCCTTCAAAACATCACCACCTGTATCCTTTAGATATATACCCATCAATTGCTGGGTCATACGGTAGTTCTATTTTAACTTTTGAGGAAACTCCATGCTATTTTCCAGAGTGACTGCACCAGTTTGCATTCCCACCAGCATTGCAAAAGAGAATGAGAGGATTTCTTTCAAACAACAACCTTAAAGTTATAACCTACAGATATTAAGGGCTTCAGCAAGTGCCGAGGCCAGTCATGTGACCAGGAATCCAACCAATTTAACCTCCTTAATATTTGTGCAGGATACACTTATGTTGATTAGATAGGAAATGAGATTATCACATCCTTTTTCTAAGAAAGATTCAGGAGAAATCTTCATAGTTCAACTCTTATTTTTGTTTCTTTCTTAAATCTTTTTCTTTCTTTCTTTTTTTCTTTTTTTCTCTTTCTTTTTCTTTCTTT
Source organism: Lynx canadensis (assembly GCF_007474595.2). Lineage (NCBI taxonomy): Eukaryota > Metazoa > Chordata > Mammalia > Carnivora > Felidae > Lynx > Lynx canadensis. The sequence continues at coordinate 102,927,930 of NC_044309.1, forward strand.
CTTTCTTTCTTGTTCTTAGCAGTAACTTAAAATAAAACTAAACCTTTGGAAGTCTTTTCCAAATTTGTATGAATGAGGTTTGGATATTAATTGAGACTTTCCATTAGTGTTCTGACAATGATTCAGAGCCAATAAATAACTAGTCTTCTTGGGTAAATCAGAGAGACTCCCAGTTTCGCCTTCCTAGCTGACAAGAAGATCTGAGAGTTTGGGTGAAGGAGCGTTTATTAGTTCGAAGAAAGGCTTTATACTTAATGTAGGAATGCTGTGGAATAGTCTACCTTCCAATCTAAATAATTGTAGAAATACTCAATTTAAAATATTCCTTGGCTGAGTTATGACAGAAAATGTAAATTGTGGGATGGAACAATTCTGTCATTTAGAATTCATTAGCAAGTGTTTGAACCCTAGGGATTCTTTCCAGGCACAATGACCTTACCACCCGATGTACTTTGTTCTCAGTTTAGATTCCTCAAGAGGCAGCGGTGATAGCATAAAGGGTTTGGATGAAGCAGCAGGCAGCAGGCACTGGCCTTGGCTTTGTCACAGTCAGGTGACCCCAAGCAGTCTCTCACCTCTCTCAGGCTTATTTCTTGATCATTGGGTCTGTACTTCTCATTTTCTTAGAAAAGAAGGCTTAGCCATTTGAATGGGAATATAATGTAATTGCATATGTATTCTTGGAGCTGAATTAAATAATTATTTAGGATTCCTTATATGGGATTTGGGGTACATAATGGACCCTTTAAAAAAATTATTGTTTTGGTAAAACAAAAACGCCATTCAAGTAGATTTTTGGGAATACTAACTCTTTGTTAATCTCAAGAAAATATTTCTTTGAGGATTTTCATTTGTATGAGAGATTGCATTTATATGATTTGTATGATGGGAAGAGGATGATTTTCTTATTATTCGACTAAGTTGCTTATAATAATGCTGCATCTGGCCTAGGGCCTAATTCAAAGCAGGTGTTAGGGAAACATTTGTCAAAATCAAATCAAATCAACCCTGTAAGGCTCTGGACTTTGGTTCTTTCACCTGTGAAATGAAGGGTTTTGGTACATGTAAACCCATGAATAATTTTCAGCATTATTTGTACATTCATTTTCGTTTGCATTGTGAATGTTTCCTGACTAGGTTGCATGGAGTTTTTCTTAATTTTATGGAGATTATCTAATTTTTACTATTATTCTCCATCTCTAGTGGCATTCTTTATGTTATGACAGCTGGGTAATTACAGTTAGGAATCTTTTATTTTTAAAAATTGTATATTTCATCAAATTTTCTGTGAAAGAATCAAATGACAAATGATCAAAACCAAAAAATACTCACAAACCGAGCCACTCTATCTCCATACATTTAACATCCTATAGCTATGAAATACTTTTATAAAACATGATTCACTTTTTTCAAGTATAGCTTTTATAAACTTGCAAACTTAAACAATATTATTCATACTGACTTCTACTGTGAATTTAATATGAATTTCTCATGCTTGTAATTTATATTTTTTTAATGTTTACTTATCTTTGAGAGAAAGAGAGACAGAGCATGAATGGGGGAGGGACAGAGGGAGAGAGGGAGACACAGAATCCAGAGCAGGCTCCAGGTTCTGACCTGTCAGCACAGAGATGGATGCAGGGCTCGAACTCACCAACTGTGACATTATGACCTGAGCCGAAGTCAGAGGCTTAACCAATTGAGCCACCCAGGCGCCCCTCATTCTTATAATTTTTAATAAGAATAGATTAGGGTTGTAGTTAACTAGAGTCTATTTATTACCCAATGTAAAGTTTAGTTATTTTCCTATTCTTATAACTAATTCTCCATAAAAAAAACTATTTGCAAACAGCTCTGTACAAGTGGTTGCAGATATTTTGAATGGTTTCTTTAGGGACTGTCACTTTGTTAGCCAGTAGGTTTGGTTTTACAGTTTTTGTTCAATGGGACTTGCTCTTTCTGGGAAGGAACTCTCACCAGTTTGAAGCCTTTGAGAGAAATGTGTGGATATACCTACTAACCTCCTTCCTCACTCATATTACAGGTTATAAGTCTCAACTAGCATGACTATTTTAGTAAAAATGACTTTTTCCTTCCCTTCTTTTTTGAGAGAGAGAGAGTGCAAGTAGGGAGAAGAGCAGGGTTGGGGGGGGAGAGAGTGAGAGAGCGAGAGTGAGAGAGAGAGAGAGAGAGAGGGAATATCTTAAGCAGGCTCCATGTTCTGTGACGAGCCTGATGCAGGTCTCAGTCTCATGACCCTGGGATCATGACCTGAGCTGAAATCAAGAGTTGGATGCTCAATTGACTTGGCCACCCAGGCACCCCTCCTTCCATTTTCTTAATTATTAGCACTTGCTCTTTTCTGTAATATTCGTGGAAGGAGTCCAGTCACCTTTCAAAAGTATTTTAGGTGACTTACTGTGCTTTTAAAGTGTCCATTGCTCAGTTATCTTCAGTTCTGTCATTTTCCCCACATCCTTTCTATGTGTACATGGTTGTGAAAAGTGAAAAGACTAGACATTGGATTAGGAGTTTAAATAGTCAATGCGACCCTTGTTTAAAGAGGTCTAATTATATCCAATTTAAAATTATGAATATAACCCTTATGTAATACCATATGACAAAGTATTTTATATTCCCAATAATGAACTTTACAGTATTAAATATGTAAATTATAATTTATCATGCCCATAAATTTTTCTTTTGGAAAACAGCGACTTACACCAAGGTGCTGGTTTGGAGATAGAAGCTCTTAGTTCCTTACAGCCAAGTTTAAAAGAAAATTAAACAAAATCAGAGCTCAGTGTGTTTCCATATTTTCACCATTGTTTGTCCTTACTTGAAAATTGTTGAGCAGCATTTTTAGATTATCTTGAACTCTCCAGTAAAAAATAAATATATTTAAGCTCTCATTGGTTTAAATAAAGTTATTTTACAGATTTATAAAATCACTGATATTTAGCAGAAATGTGTTTTCGGCTGGTTGAAAGAACCATTCAGTTATATGTGTAAAATCTTTATCGGTGTGGAAATAGGTCATCTATAATGGATTCCTCATCATAATGCTTAACTTGCCTTTGTTCTATTTTTCAAGTTTAACATTGCCTGAGACTATTGGGCAGGTTTTCATTGAGAAACTAGCTGACTATATTCTGGTGAAAACCTCCTTTGGTTTTTCATTGGCTTGGGACGGAATATCTGGAATTTACCTCAAACTGTCTCAGGAGCATAAAGGGAAATCATGTGGCTTATGTGGAAACTACAATGACATTCAATCTGATGATTTCATCATTCAGCAAGGTAAGTGGAGTGGAAGAAATGTGGGGTACTTCTGAGGTCTTCTTCCTTCACTGAGCCAGCTATTTGTATACAGAAGGGTGCAACTTGTGCTCGGTTAGGTAAAATTGGTAGCTATCGCTTGTCTGCTCTAGTGATTTTAAGTGAAGCTTGAATAGGAAAATATATATGTGTCATTCTTGAAATCCATAAGGTAGTTTACATTTTTTTCATTTCCTAATAATTTTAAAAAATTTATTTATTTAAATTCAAGTTAGTTAACATGCAGTGTAGTATTGGTTTCAGAAGCAGAACCCAGTGATTCATCACTCACATATAACACCCAGTGCTCATCTCAACAAGTGCCCTCCTTAATGCCCATCACCCACTTAGCCCACCCCCCAGCCCACCTCCCCTCCAGCAACCCTCAGTTTGTTCTTTGTATTTAAGAGTCTCTTATGGTTTCCTTCCCTCTGTGTTTTTATCTTATTTTTCCTTCCTATCCCCTGTGTTCATCTGTTGTGTTTCTCAAATTCCATATATGAGTGAAATCATATGATATTTGTCTTTCTTCTTAATCCAATCATCAGTCAGTGTACATTTGGGCTCTTTCCATAATTTAGCTATTGTTGATAGCTGTGCTATAAACATTGGGGTGAACATGCTCCTTTGAATCAGCATTTTTGTATCCTTTGGATAAATACCTAGTAAGTACAATTGCTGCATTGTAGGGTAGTTCTATTTTTAATTTTTTGAGGAACCTCTATGCTGTTCTCTAGATGGGCCTCACCAGTTGGCATTCCCACCAACAGTGCAGAGGGGTTCCCCTTCCCCCACATCCTCACCAACATCTGTTGTTTACTGTGTTACTAATTTTAGCTATTCTGACTGGTGTGAGGTGGTATCTTATTGTGGTTTTGATTTGTATTTCCCTGATAATGAGTGATATTGAACATCTTTTCATGTGTCCATTAGCCATCTGTATGTCTTTTTTGGGAAAGTGTCTGTTCATGTGTTTTGCCTATTTCTTCACCAGATATTTGATTTTGAGTGTTGAGTTTGATAAATTCTTTATAGATTTTGGATACTAACCCTTTATCTGATGTGTCATTCGCAAATATCTTCTCCCAACCCATCAGTTGCTTTTTAGTTTTGTTGATTGTTTCCCTCTCTGTGCAGAAGCTTTTTATCTTGATGAGGTTGCAATAGTTCATTTGCTTTTGTTTCCCTTGCCTCTGGAGACATGTCTAGTAAGAAATTGCTGTGGCTGAGGTCAAACAGGTTGTTGCCTGTTTTCTCCTCTGGGATTTTGATGGTTTCCTGTCTTACATTTAGGTCTTTCATCCATTTTGAGTTGATTTTTGTGTATGGTGTGAGAAAGTGGTCCAATTTCATTCTTCTGCATGTGGCTGTCCAGTTTTCCCAGAACCATTTGCTGAAGAGAATTTTTTCCATTGGCTATTCTTTCCTGCTTTGTTGATGATTAGTTGGCCAGACTTTTATGGGTCCATTTCTGGGTTCTCTATTCTGTTCCATTTATCCATGTGTCTGTTTTTGTGTCAGTATCATACTGTCTTGGTGATTATAGCTTGAAGTCTGGAATTGTAATGCCTCCATAAATTAGTTAATTTGCTAAATTAAGATAGAAGTCTAACTCATGTAACAAATATTAATTGGGTATTTACTTTGTGTCAAGCACTGTTACAGGAGCTTGGGATACATCAGTGAAGAAAACAAAGACTCCTCCCTTCTCTGGGTTTATATTTTAGTAATGCAAACCCATTTGAGACAAACTTACTTACTTTTAGACAAAAGATATTTTGCATCAAGTCTTCATAGAAATTAATTCATTGACTACCAAATAATAATTAAAAAATAATAATGTGAACAGAGTTTATAAAAGTTGAATAAAACCTCCGAAAAATTTTTTTATCATGTATGATGATGTACATATCTTTATTTATTCTAAGTCAAGAAACTAATTTCAGTGAGCCATTAAAAATGGGGGCTGTTTTGTCAGCAATAACAATAGTATTCCTTGATACTATTTACAATAACAGTTAATAGGAGCATGTAGCTATATTATTTCCAACCCTTACACCATCCTATAAGACTGTTGGTATTTTCTTAACTTTACAATGAGGGCACAAGGTGATGTGCCCAATGTAACACAGCTGGTAAATGATATTGTCAGTGTTGGTTTACAGATCTGACTGGCTTCCAACCCCATGCTTAGATAAATGTTTGAGAAATTGACTTTTAATCTGTAAAAGTGCTATGTATATCATACTTTTTTTGTTTTATAATAAAATTCATAAAGAAGTTTCACCCATATGTTGTGTTTTAAGAGACGGTGAAAGTCCTGCTTAGAGTGTGAGTTCTGGAGTCAGATTGTGGGATTCAAGTTCTGCTTTGTCACATATTAAATCATTTCAGTTTAATGATACAATGATAGCATTAGAGTTACAAGGATTAAATGAGATAATCCATGCAAAATATTTAATGCAGTGGCTGCCACATAGTTAACGCCGAATATATTTTAGCGAATTTACAATCATCTCCAAGTGTTCTCAGTAAGCCTAGAATGGAGCTAATAGGAAAGTGTTTGATTAACATTGCTTTAAGAGGCCCTTGCTAAAATGCAGACATTTTACCCGAGATGGATAATGCATCACTGGGGCTAGTTTACTAATTTACTAGGGTTCCATAGCGTCAGTTTCGTCATGTGTAAAGATAATAATAATGACCCCAAGAACTTCTTAGCCTGTGAGGATCAAATGAGAAAACGTAAGTGAAAGTGTTCGAAAGTCTGCGAGCACCATATACACATGTACAGTGTTGAGATCATCTTGACATGCGATTTTGCATCCCGTTGGATACATAGAATGAGAGGATTCACAGACTTGGCATCTTGAGACTATATTAGGAAGTAGGGTTTTGGACTCAGGCCACAATAGTCGGATGGCCATTGTTGATTTCTTTGTCTTCTGTATCAAAGCTTCATGAAGAAAATAATATTCAATTCAGTTCTGTGTTAGAAAAGACAGCTATGGGCAACTTCTCCTGGGACATCTGAGGAACTGGTATAGAGGTGAGGATAGAAAATAGCATCTGCTCTTGCTAGAGGCAGAGAGACTCCAGTTAGGACCTTACTTAAGGGTCAGACAGACTTTGATAACCTGGAACATAAAGTGGTTGCTCTCAGTGAGATACCTGGGGCAGCCTGAACAAAAGTGTTCACAGATTATAGCGGGGAGAAGACTGACAGAAGGCAATTGAACTGAATTATGGCTGAACTGACAGAAGGCAAGAAGGACCCTGGAAAGTATGTAGGAAGAGCCTAAAGAGAGATTTCAGCTTTTTTGTACAAAGTTCTATCTGGTGCCCAGTGTAAAATGGAGTATTAAAAAAACTAACACCAGTAATTGATAAGGATGTGACTAGCACCTGCCCTCTGATTTTCTCCCATTCTGTAATAATGCAAGAAAATGTCTACAGATAAGCTGTATTACGTTTAGCTTTAACATGCCTAGTATTTTTTTTTTTTTTGAAACTCAGCCTGTCCTTTGCTGATTAGATAAATCTTTAGAGGCACTGTGGTGGTTTGATTGAATGCCATCAAATGCATAGTTTCTTAACAGTGATTAAAATTGTATTTCTCCCTGCAGTCCTACTCGTTCTTCAGGGATGACTTCACAAAGAAATGAGGCTTTTCAGAATTTCTGTGGATATAGAAATATTTTAATTGATTGTCTAGTTGAGATTCTGTTTCCATAATTCATGTTTATAGGCAGCTACACATCAAAATAGAAGCCTTGGTTTACTCTTGTTTTTCCCAAGATAGTAATTAATAATCCTCATTTTCTCTCTTAGAAAGTGTTCCAATACAGACAAGAGATTATTTGTAGCATATTTTGCATGAAACATTTTAAATTTAGTTTTGCAGGCCTCCAGCAAACCAATTGATATGGATTTAACGTCTCATAATAACCAACTTTCGTGACTCTTCTATTAATGTAATGTCATAAAAATAGCTAAATATGTGGTTATAAGCTGTATTAAAGTGAACTCTAAGGGACTGTCCAGGTTATCTAGTTACATTAAAATTTGTGCATAGATATTAAAATCAGTGGGCCTTTAGCTAGTATTTTTGGCCCTGCAGATTTTTCAAAAATGATGATGCTTTGAAATGAAATGTGACTATAAAGTTACTTAAAAGTAACATCAGTTTTTCCTGCTTAAAAAACAAAAAGTATATTAGATCAGGCCCAGGCTTGGTTCAGTGTGTAACATTTTCAACAGTATCAGAGATAATGAGGTAGGCCAGACAAACTTGAAATAATAATCTAATAATGTATTTAAATTTTGCAACCCCCCCTTTTATTTATTCATTCACTTATTTGGCAAATGTATTTAGAGCACCTACTACACGCCAGATGCTAAACAAAGGGGAAGCTTTGACACACGGTTGCCCTCCATGTAGAAGAAGACAAAATAAATAGAGACAAGTTAAAGTATAAATTTTTGGGAGCAATAGCAGCTATGAAAACAAGAAGTTGTAAATGGAGATTAAGAGCAATAGAACAGTGTGAGTTCAGTGGTAATCCAGATCATGTGACAGAGAAGGCGTCTCTGAGGAGGTCGTATTAAACAGACACCTAAATAAAGTAAGGGAGAGAGCAGAGGGAAGATTGGAGAGAATTTTGAAGAATGGGGAGCAAAAGCAAGAGCAAAGTGGGAACGAGCTTGAAAGGAGAACAGTGTGAGGTCAGCGTGACTGGGGTAGATTGAGCAGGAATAAGAGAGAAGGGGACAAGAGGAGTGTGTGGGGGGTGGGGTTGGTGTAGGAGGAGGGGAATCAGGGGAGCGCGGGGGCCAGATCATAAAAGTCTTCCAGGACACAGCAAAGTTTAGGATTTTATTCTGAGAGAATGAAGCATTCTTGTAGATGAACTCCCACAATAACCCGAACCCTTTGTGGTAGCAAGCAGACATGTTCCTCTCTTGAAGATGCTGAGAGAGAGAGAGAGAGAGAGAGAGCGGTCAAATATGTGGCTTGAGATTTCTTACTCTAGTGGTGCAGAAGCTTGTCATCAGTGGTAGACAGTGTAAGTCTAAGTGGTGAGGAACCTAAAGTTCCCATCCGACAGCTGTCTTAGAGCTTCGAGATGTTACCGTGTTTGGTTCTGCTAAGCCTTTGAGATTTTAGTTTCATTCTTTGTCTGAACGTGGAGCAGGATTAAGATGAACACTTTCAGTCCCTCTTGTTGCTCAAATGATGTTTGCTTTTGCTCTTCAATGTTATTCACTTTTATTTGGTACTTACGCTTTGTTCAATGTATTGTTATTACGCTAAAGTGATACTACCCCAGCATTACGCAGAGGCAAGATTCAGGAGCTTAAAGTAATGTTATCGTCTAATATCATTGGCAATCATTGGTAATGATAAAGTGGCTGAGTTTAACTTTCTGACCAGGAAGTTTATGTTGATGAACTGTGTTTGTGTAAAGTGATGCTATCACACATATTTTTGTGTGTCTGTGTTTGTGTGAAATAGAGGACTACACGGAAGACATTGCTATGTTTGCAAATAGTTGGTCGGTGCAAATTCCAGATGACACGAAATGTGTACCCACACCCTCAGATTTTCCAAATCCATGCTCCAGTGGAATGCCAGCATTTGAGGTAAATGTGATGTGAAGAGCTTGGGCACATTGGATATAATTCACACATATTGTATTTGTATATTGAATATTAAGCATTTTTTGGTACAGATGCTACATACTTAAACACGGTTAAATTGAGGGAATGTAAGTGCAACAGGAACAACTTGAAGACATTTCAGAAAGAGTAATGTAACGAGTTTCATGGGAGCAGTACTCATGGTGCAAATATGTAGTTAGAAAAATGTTGGTTAAAACTTATGAGCGTAAATTGCCTTCTGTTTCCTGGTAATAACAGAGACACCTGCAAGTAGATCAGTAGAAAAAACGTGAGTGCCCACGTATCCTTAAACATGTGCTGACGACTGCCATCTTTGTCTGCACAGGCAATCTTCTTCAAGTGTCAAATATTGTTGCAGTTTCCTTTCTTGAGCTGCCATGAATATATTGATCCATATTTGTATATTGCCAGCTGTGTTAATGATCTTTGCAAGTAAGTGAAATAATTAGTATTTGTAATTAAAATTTCTTTATCCAGAAAGAAAAGCAAAAACCACTTCTGTAACTTAGACGTCTCAGCAGTTCACAAAACATCATGGAAATGTAAAACATAAACTGGCCTAACATCTATTAAAAGCTTGCTGGATAATACATGCAATCTAAATGGTTTATATAAGCAGCATAAAAAGAAGCATTTCTTAAAGTTTGCTTGTTCCACTGATCGCTTTTGGAGTTTAGAGATTCCAACAGAGTCTTTCAAAATAATGTTTTGAAATGCACAAAACCAAACACACAAAATTACAAAGGAAACTGTATTGAAATGGAGTTATCAAAATAGTAAAAGAAATGAATTTATGATATATGTTTTTACATGCATTTCAAGTCTAACTATAACTACCATTTACGTGATCTCAGTAAATATTTTGAGATATCTGCAACAATTATAATTAGAAATGAAAACATTAAAAAGTGAAGTATGAGATATATTGTTAACAAAGTCACAGATATTGCTATGGACATTGTGATGTGTTGTCTATATGAGTAATTGATGCCAAATTTCAGTTAGAGGTTAGTGACAGTACACATGTAATCTTGACCCCATCCAAGGTCACCCGACTCTTACATTTTCTCCCAGGTTAGGAATACCTAGACTAGATGGTTGTCTAGGGAACAAATTTGGTGAGACCCATCATAATATGTTCCTGAATGTAGAACCCACTCTAAATTATCTATTGTAGTCTTTTCTTTCTTTTTCTTTTTTTTTTTTTTCAACGTTTATTTATTTTTGGGACAGAGAGAGACAGAGCATGAACGGGGGAGGGGCAGAGAGAGAGGGAGACACAGAATCGGAAACAGGCTCCAGGCTCTGAGCCATCAGCCCAGAGCCCGACGCAGGGCTCGAACTCACGGACGGCGAGATCGTGACCTGGCTGAAGTCGGACGCTTAACCGACTGCGCCACCCAGGCGCCCCTGTAGTCTTTTCTACTATTGTTTTTCAAAAATTTACCAAGAGTATTTGATTTTGAATGTTCATCTTGAATGTTGAAGAATATCTCAAGATATTTTAATAAGTTTGTATTTTTTGAAGAATCTCAAGATGTGTAAATGATACACGGGAACTTGTTGTAAAAGACTAGACTGATTTTTGATTGAGTAAAACCACTTACACCTCATCTTGTAGCCTGTAGCTTGTTGAGGCTTAAGTTTAGCAAAGGTGAGAACAAAGAGGGAAAGTTGAAGTAGTATGAAATTGTCTTATTTACAACTACTCTACTTTAATTAAATGGAGATTACTATAAAATAATGAATATAATGATATTTTTCAGATGTGAAACTTATTTGGGAAGCCTGTTAATTTTGAGTGGAATACAGTTTTATCTTTATTTATATGTATAGTCTCTAAATTTTAGGGATTTATGAACTACTGCAGGAGTTTTGAAAGAGTTCCCTCTCTGCCTAAATATTGGGGACTGACCTAACTTAATATTTGACCACATTCAGTTCCCTATTTGGTTTTATTTTTTATTTAAGTGCTATGTTGTTACATCTCTATTCTTTTTCTCAGTCTCTTTTTTGTGGATCTTATCAGTGGTCCATGGTTTTAACCTCGCTGTGTATATGGAATTAAAAATTGTGTTTATTCCACCATGATTCATTCTTTGGCTATTCTCCAGTAGTCTTTTCACTTGCCATTGGCATTATCATCTTTAGCATCCACTTCTCAGGTCGACTGAGATGAAATATTTTGGCAGATCTAGGAAAGTCATTTTCCCTTTACTAGGTAGGATATTGTTTGGTTGCTTCAGTTGCCAAAGTATCAGTGGCATAAATTAAATTGAAACATATTTTTCCCATATAAAGGTCCAAGTTGGTAAGCGATTCTGGGGTCATACCATGTGCCCACACCATGAATTTTCCAGTGACACAGCGATGCTATTGTTATGTCATCCCACAAGGCCTAGGGTGTTGTCCTCAATTTCACTGCCAGAACTGGCTTACCACTCCCACGTCTATAGGTTAGCACTTAGGAAGGGAGAAAATGAAGTAGAGGGCTGTTGGCAGCTTTTTAAAGAAAGAGTTCTGGAAGTTTCATGTATACTTTTAACCCTTTGGTCAGAACTTAGAAACATAGCCATGTACAGATGGCCATGTACATAGCCATGTACAGATGCAAAGACAGATGGGAAATATTGTCCTTGGCTGGGCAGCCATATGCTTCGCAAAAACTGGAGGGTTCTAATAATGAAGAGAAGCAGGCTCTGGAGACCAAAAAAAAAAAAAAAAAACCAACAAAAAAAACCAAAAGTTCAATCTCTGTTATACTCACTTCATCTGAAATTTCATCATTGAGGATTTAACATTTTTGTCTTTTGAAATTTTGATATCTGTAGGCTTTAAGTTTTGAAATCCAACTGCTTTCTCCAGGGAAATAAAAATAGCAGGATAGAGAAATGCCTTTTACTGTTGAAATCAACTGATATCACCAGTGATATGTTTGAGGTGAAGAGGCCAAGTTTGGGGACAGAGCAGTCATGTAATACCAAAAGAAGGGCATTATAAATCAAGTAAGTGGGCCTTGATCAAATGGTAGTGAGAAGCTACCAGTTAGCCTTTTACTTGTCTCAGTACTTCACTGAGGTCTAGACCTACCTACATCCTTTCTTTCCTGAAGGAGAGTCTCTTCATTTCTTACTGTAGGGGATGGCACCACAAAGATCCTATACAAGAAGAACATTGGGAATCTGCTGAACACAAATTCATTTCCTGCTTGCATTATGATAGTATATTGAATTCAATTCAACAAACTTTGCTTAGCATCAATTCTGAGCTGAGCATTGTGCCACATCTTGGAGAAACAGAAACCATTTAGACATGGACCCTGTCCTAGGAACTCACATTCTAGTGGGGCAGAAACAGGCCTCCAGCAATGACACATGCTCTAAATGTGAAGGGCAGTAGATGTGGAGAGGTTTGCTGAGTTTATCAGGGAGTGCCTTCCACAGTTCCACAAAGGAGATGCCATCTGAACTTATGCCCTCCTCTTTCTGCTTTTTAGAATGCTAAACCTAGAAGCAAGGGAATGCTTTTAACTTTGTCATGCCAAAGTCAATTGATTTGAAAACAATTATTATGTAATGCTCATTTTCCTTATTAAAGTTAACATCCAAAATGGAGCAAATAAGCTCATTTCCCCCTCAGCACACTGGAATAATTTCTTTCTTGCCCAATTGTGAATTTTCGTGTGATGCCATATATAATGGGCATGGCATGGATCCTAGAGTTAACACAGGTACTTAATAAATGGTAGCTATTTTAATAATAGTTGTGTTGGGTTGGGAAACCAATATTCAGTTACTTTCTTAATTTTCAAAGCATCTATTAATTGTAGGAAACAATGCACATATTTTAATGTAAATCAGAAACTTATTATCTTTACAGGAATTCAACAATTTTAGCTTACCCTGTTTTTCAGAGAATTTTCTTGTTTGGCGGTTTAGAATATTTTCTGAGCTTTTGAAGTTTATATGCTCAGTCTCCTTTTCCTTCTAAAGCTCAATTAATTGGACTAGATAAGCTGCATGACTCCAATTACAGTAGCACAGGATAAGTGCAATTTGAGACAGGTGGCTTCTACAATAGAGATACTGAAAATGCTAAGGTTCACAAAATACAACATTCTTAAGGTCATTATCTTGTAAGATGTGTAACTATTTAATCTTAAGCTTGACTTGGATTGAAAAACAAGTCCACTTGTTTATTATAAACCTTGCTTATTTTATAGGTGCTGGGTTAATCTGTTTGGGGAATTGGCAGACTTCTGATATTTGTCTGGGGAGCTTCCAGGGTTATTATAAGAAAACAATGAGAGATTATTTACTCTTGGCAATATTATAAAAGTAACTAGACTTAGTAATTCAAACTTGAAAGAATTGAAAATCTTTTATATCTTAAGTGCTATTTATTCAATCTTTCAAAAGTGCTGCAGTTTTATTAGTATTGGTTTTATTGCAGCATGTGGACTATGAAGAGCATGGTATCTTAGAAATAATTTGCATGTTTGATGCTTTTGTTGTGATAGAATTTTATCTATGGTAATGGCATTTATGGATGTAAATTTATAAATTTATGTTTATTAATAAATATTTAATATTTATTTCCCAAAAGGGCTGGGATGTTTTGTGTGGGAGCAAAGCAATACATACAAAAAGATTCTGGGCAGAATGTCATAATTAAAATAGAAAATTTGGGGGGCACCTGGGTGGCTCATTCGGTTAAGCGTCCAACTTCGGTTCAGGTCATGATGTTGTGGTTTGTGGGTTCAAGCCTCGCAATAGGCTCTGTGCTGACAGTTCAGGGCCTGGAGCCTGCTTTGGATTCTGTGTCTCTCTCTTTGCCTCTCCCCTGCTCACACTGTCTCTGTCTCTGTCTTTCTCTCAAAAATAAATAAAAACATAAAAAAAATGTTTTAATAGAAATGTTTTCCAGTACAGGTACTCTTTTGAACCAAAAGCAAAGTGGCCAAATTATTGAAATAGTTTGATGAAGACAATTTACTCAGGCCCTGTGAGCTGTGATCTCATGCTTATATGTTTTCTGCCCAATCGTACATGATATGTGCATGCTGACATCAGTTCATACTAGAATATTCACCATGCATGCAACATTTCTAGAGATCGGGAGCTCAAAGGTGTGGTTTTTGCCAATATTTCCTGTGTGACTGTGGATGGCTCTGTCTTTTCATTTTCCAGAAGTGATGATGATGAAACCTATTGTCGTGCAGCCACCGAGTACGCGAGAGCCTGTTCCCACGCTGGCTACCCGATTCAAGACTGGAGAGATGACTTTCCAGCATGTAGTATGTTTTCTTATTTTCTAAACCCTGTGTATTTGTGTTATTTTCCAGTTTATCCTAGTACTCAAAACTGCCCCTAGGACTCAAAACTACTGATTTACAAGGATTTGTCATTGACCCAATAACAGTGGTAAACTTGCATACTTTTCCAAACACTATTTTTTTTTGAAAGAGAGGTGAGTAAATTTGACTTATAGCTCCCCTGTTTGCCCATTTTAGCTGATAAATGTGATGACAGTTTCGTCCATCGGGATTGTATCAGTTGTTGCCCACCAACCTGCACATTTGAGAAACAGTGTCTTGGGAGCAATCTCCATTGTCTTGATGGATGTTACTGCGCAGATGGTAAGCACTTCATGAGAGAAATGGTGTCTGTACTCATGGAAACTAGTATCCACTGATTGAAGAATCATATCATAATGTCCTCTCTCAGGACATAGGGCTGTTGCAATTTTCTACCCTGGTAGGATTTGATCCTTGAAGTGATTAGGAAGAATGGCAGCTTTTCTACTATGTAAATTTCCCAGGAAATTTGGAATCTGGAGTCCTGAAGTTAACCATGGCAAATCTTTTGTTCTCTTGGATATTTAAGGATATTTAATACTGTGCATATTTTCATGTTTTGAAGGTGAAAGCAAGTTAAAAAAAACCTTCATATGTTGGCAGTATAGGATTTTAGTCCTGACGTAGTTTTAATATGTGAAATTAGAAGTAACATAGCAAGTGATACAGATGAGATTTAAAATTAGGAATGAGGAAGGGAAGGAAAAATAAGATAAAAACAGAGAGGGAGGCAAACCCTAAGAGACTGTTAAAAAACAGAAAAAAACTGAGGGTTGCTGGAGGGGTGTTTGTTGGTTGTATGGGCTAAATGGGTGATGAGCATTAAGGAGGGCGCTCATTGGGATGAACACTGGGTGTTATATGCAAATGATGAGTCACTAAATTCTACTCCTGAAACCATTATTACACTATATGTTAACTAACTTGGATTTAAATTTTAAAAAATTTTAAAAATTAAAATACAGAAAATAAGCAAATTTGGAATGACTGCTATACTGATAGGTCTTTACAAAGAACACTGAGGATTTACTCAAACCCCTTCATTTTTACAGATTAAAAAAAATAGAATCCCAGAAATGTTAAGTGTTTTTCCTCACCTGATATGAGTGAAGACTACTTGGAATCAGATTTGTTAACCTCAGTCTGTTGGTCTGTCAGTGCTATTCAAAGTAGAATCTTTACATCAGTGCCAGGCCTGAACCATTTGTTACCAGTCAATGATGCAATAAGGAATTTGAACCAGAATAAAAATCCATGTGCCAAAATATAAGTCAATGCTTCCTTATCTAGGAATTCTTACTCCAAAAAAAGGTCAGCTGAATGAAACACGTGCTTGGTAACACGGTTGATTTACGTTACGGCTCAACAAGCTTTACTGAGAGAGGTAGCAAATGCTGTTCCAATTCACTGGCCCTTTGAGTAGCACTACCTTGATATTTATTACCTGTGTGTCAATAGTGTAAATCTCTCACTTTGAGATGAACAGAAATTAAACCAAGAATATATGTTCTCTCTCTCCGTCTCTCTCTTCTTCCCTCAAAAGCAAGGAAATACTGTCTAGTTGCCTTTATTCAGTGTAGTGAAACTTGAGTTTTTGATGGCAAGTCATGAGATAAGAAAATTTAAAATTACTGAAATGGATCCCTATTTTAAATTTAATTTAATTTAATTTATTTCTGAAATAGACCCTTATAAGGTAGCTACTGATTGAGATAGAACCAGGTTGTCAGTAACCTCTTTAAAAGTAAAAAGAATTATATTTTCAGCACCTAGTGTGAGCGGGTGTTCGATAAAAGTTGGTTGAGTTATTATAGTCAAACAACACATTCTTTGTTATTTCTTTTGAGAATTTGATACATATTTTTCTTAAATAGGCCTCATAATGGAAAATGGGACTTGCATCTCCTTGGAAAATTGCCCGTGTAGTTTTCATGGATTAGCTTACTCAGTTGGTTCAAAAATTGAACAGGAATGTACTGAATGGTATGTTATTAATATACAGCCAATTATTTCTGGGTACCTGATTAGTTGACAACTTCACCATGACATATGTCTAAAGGAATGTACTTATTACTTATTTTCTTCCAAAAATTCCAAGACACAGTTTGCATCTTATTTAAAGGCTGGATGGGAGTAGGGCAGGGGGCTATACATAGTTTCATATTTTAATTATGAAAGCAAGTTCAGAAAAAAAAAGCTAGAAAAATATAGAAAATTTATAATTTCTTTTATGATGTAATTCTCACTTCCCTTGATAATTCCATAAAATCATAAACCTATGTAATGAGTCTGTTGCATTTTCTTGTTATTTGTAACCAGTAATCTGCATATATTTTTACCATTAGAACATAATGGTAATCCTGGCCTTCTCTACTGAGTACTTTAAAAAGTGACTCTCCAGATTGCCAATACATGGCCATCATTAGAGACATTTAGAATTTCTTATTACATTAGCAACTAAAACTATTTTAGGTAAGCATTAAGTCCCTCCAGGGAAGTCTTATAAAGAACAAGTGTAAATGTCAGCAGGCCCTTGTCTCTTTGCTGTCAGTGTGATATAACTGGCATGCAGGTAGATAAGCAACCACATTCTTAAATAATGATTTAAGCTCCTCCTCTTTAGAGACTCTGCTTCTATCCTTCTATCCTCCTTCCATCCTAAAAGTCTTTTTGATGGCAGAAGGCAGAATTTACTTACATAAGAGGACATCTTTTCTCTCTCTTTAATGTCTGATGATCCTTAAAAGAAAGTTTCTTGTTTTGCAGTAGATGAAATAACTTTATTAACTCTTTATGTATATTTCCCTCCTAATATAGGTAAATACTTTTTTGTGTGTGACTTTTTTTTTATTTAGTTTAAGCAACGAGAGAAGGACATAAAACAAAATCTCTCTGTTTGCATAGTACTTTCGTTCCTGGCTATTCTGTATTCCCTTTGTGTCATCTTTAGTGATTTTTAAGTATGACACACAACAAATAATAATTTAGGTGCTGCCCAGCCCAAGTTTATCAGTTAATTGAACTTTTGCAGATATATTTTTCAAGTCAGATTATTCTGAACCTATAAACATGGTATGTATTGGTACATTAATCAATACATTGATGCAAACATTAATACAGTTTCTCTATACCAGTAGATTAATATTTTTATAATTTCATTTAGTGTGTGTGTTGGTGGAATTTGGAACTGCACTGAGCATGACTGTCCAGGTAATCTTTCAAAATGTTTTTAAAGAAAATGTCTCAATTTTCTTTGAATTGAAGAGGAAGATGGCAATGATGTTTATGAGTTCATCTCATATATAACAAGAGATGTAATGATCCATAAATTCAGATACTGAGAGGATAAATGGAAAATTGAACAAAGGATAGCTTTGACCAGGTGACTGGTCAAAACTTATTGATGTGGTATAAATATTACAAAACCTAAAAAAATACATTGAGCTATCCTTTAATAAATTTTGAATTAAATTTAATAACATAATCTAGTAAGTTTGTCAGATGAGTACATTTTAAACACTTTATCTATTCTTTTTGATGAATGATTATTTACCCTAGTCAACTTCCTGCTTTTAAAAACTAAACATAATTTCTTTCTCTGCCTTCTCCTTCTTCTCTCTCCTTCTCCTTTTTGTTTTGTATTGTTTTTTTTTTAATTTTTATTTTTTATTTTGATAGTACAATGCTCCGTTGTGGGTGATTCTCATTTTACGACGTTTGATGGTCGACATTATTCTTTTATTGGAATGTGCCAGTACATCCTTGTGAAAGGAACTGGAAAAGATAAATTCACAATTACTTTACAGAAAGCTCACTGTGAACAGGTAGGAACATCTCAAAATGGCCAGAAGAATTTTTTTGTTTTTGTTTTATTTTGTTTTGTTTTGTTTTGTTGTTGTTGTTTTTTCACTCAAGCTCCATTCTAGGTCAAGAGTGGTAATACGTAACATGGTAATAGTGGTAATATGAATGGTAATGTAAATTTTCTGCAAAAATCATTGTTAAGATGCTTCACCATTCTTCCTATGACAAAGAAAAAATGTTGCTAACTAATCTATGTTATACTGTTGCTTATATGACACATCCTGATTTCAGATATTAAATATGAAAACAGATATGTTTTAGATTAAATACTATGTATCTAATTGTATTTTCTTTCTTAAAAAATGGAATTTATATGTATACTTTTTTGAACATTTCATGCATAACTGCACAATGGACCTAAGTTTTTGGTTACTTCGGAAACCACTATTTTTTTTTTTTTTAATTTTTTTTTTCAACGTTTATTTATTTTTTTGGGGACAGAGAGAGACAGAGCATGAACGGGGGAGGGGCAGAGAGAGAGGGAGACACAGAATCGGAAACAGGCTCCAGGCTCTGAGCCATCAGCCCAGAGCCTGACGCGGGGCTCGAACTCACGGACCGCGAGATCGTGACCTGGCTGAAGTCCGACGCTTAACCGACTGCGCCACCCAGCGCCCCCGGAAACCACTATTTTAAGGAGATGATTTTTGACAGGACTGAGTCAGCTTCATGTTTTCTAAATAGATTTGATGAATTTCTTAGCATACTGGAATATTTACTTTAGATCTTTTCTTCAAATAAATACATCAGTTATTTGGTTTTGTTTTTTTTTTTAATTTTTTTTTCAACGTTTATTTTTTTGGGGGACAGAGAGAGACAGAGCATGAACGGGGGAGGGGCAGAGAGAGAGGGAGACACAGAATTGCAAACAGGCTCCAGGCTCTGAGCCATCAGCCCAGAGCCTGACGCGGGGCTTGAACTCACGGACCGTGAGATCGTGACCTGGCTGAAGTCGGACGCTTAACCGACTGCGCCACCCAGGCGCCCCAATACATCAGTTATTTGTAAAGACACACAGATTTTCCTCTCTTTAAATCAGATAGTCAACATTTTGCAGAAATCTTTAATTTTCTAGTTTTATTCCAGTATGAAATGGTTATTTCCAACAAAAATTCTGAACTACTTTATTTGCTTTTTCTACAGCTTGATTTTTTTTTTTTTGCAGTCTATCAGAGTCCAAATAAATTTTCTACATAGAATCCCAATTCTCTTTGTTCTTTTCCTTATTGAATTTTTTATGTTTAGTATTCCACTTAAATGTATTGGAGAGCTATATTAATAATGTGCTATGAAAAACATAACTATTGGCACTTTGTTGAGAACATTTTTATTTAATGTTCTATGTACAATATAGGTAGGTATATGGTATACTTAATGTACTATATAAATACAAATTTTATTGGTAATGGGGCTATATATTATATGTTAAGTACTTTATTATATTACTTATACTCAAGCCTTCTATATACCAGGAATTCTTATCTATGTGCACTCTCTTTCTCCTTTCTTCTTCCTCCTCTCTCTCTTGCTTTCTCCCGTTCCCCTCTCCCATCATCCCTATCTCTTTCTGTGCCTATTTCTCTCTCATTCCTTTAACCAATCACTTGATTTTTATGCAGAACCTTGGCTTGGTCTGCCTTCAGTCTATAACTCTAATTCTGGAGGATGATTTTAACAAACAAGTGACCCTTAGTAGAGGAGGACAAATCCTTACCAGTCCTAACCAAGGCTTCAATCTGAATGGTAAGAAGCAATGCTAATGATGTACTTTCCTTACACTGACAACAGCAACAACATTAACAACAACAACAACAACAACAACAACAACAACACAACCTGAATGAAGTCTTCTCCCATTGGCTGACTAACCTAACATTTGAGGGCCTATGTGTTGCCGGGTCCTCAGCTAGAGATCTCAGAGATTACCATGTCTATGGGAGCTAGTGTTCACCTCAAGTGGCCTAGAGTTTGCAAGGGGAGAGGTATAACAAAACAGCCCCTTGCATAAAATATAACAAACTCAAAGATATGCACAGGGACTCTGGGGATCTAAGTGAGTACAGCTCACCCAGCCTTGGGCAGGAAAGTGCAGGTACAGTCAGGCAAGTTTTGACATCAGATACATCACCTCTGAAGAGGTGACGTCTCGTTCAGCATTCAAAACTGAGGATTGTCAGGGTGAAGGAGGTGGGAAAAGTGTTCCATGCAAAGCAAGGAGGTATAAACCGTGCAGTATGATTAGGGGAAACTATAGCTAGTTTGGGACTGCTAAAGCCTGAAGAGGGTAATGGAGAATGTCCAGATATGAGACTAGAGAAATAGGTGGGGGTGACACTGGAGAAAACCTTATATGCAGAGCGTCGTTACGGTTTTCGTGTTCCTGCCTGTGTTCTAGCATAGTTATTATTAACACTCTCTTTCATTCCCAGAGATGTCCCAATTTGTATTGCAAATTACATGGTCGTGCTATTCATTGTCATGCTAAGGGTGTTGAACTTGGTATGAAATTGAATGTGAAATTATCATTATTTGACCATTTTTATGTACAAAGATAACAATCTCATATGGTTCAACCAAATAAATAATAAGTTTCAGTGAGAAGAATGATAGTCTTTTTTTCTTTCTTTCTTTCTTTTTTTTTTGGTAGACTACTATGGCAACTCCGTGGAAGTGGCTTTAAGAGAGGCTGGCAGGAAACATGGAGGACAGTTAGGGTGTTACTGAAGTCAGTCATGCAGGGAATGAGGAGGAACCAGCGTAAGGCAGTGACAGTGGAGATGGAAAGAAGACAGGTTGAAAATATTTAGGAAAAAAGAGTGGTCTGAACCTAGTGATGGATTGGATCAGGGCTGGTTGGGGAAGGGCATCAAAGGCACGATGTGATCAAAGAATGGTTCTTAGATTTTTGGGGGTGGTGACCAGATTGGTGGCAGAAATTGTGATAGGGATACAGGAGCAACTCTCATGTTGGCAGAAGTCATTAGTTCATACTTGAACGCAAGTTTCTTGTCTCTTAAGGTGTCTGGTAAAATGGTGGCTCTAAAGTGCTGTGCTCTCCTTTTTACTGATAATCTCAGGGGAATGCAGAGGTTTTTAGGAAAGTGCCACTTCCTTATTGAAACATCACCAGTTTGGGGAAAATTACACACACACACACACACACACACACACACACACACACACACGGGAGTTAAGAAAAAGAGGTCGGACTTCAAATGATAAGGACTGTCCACACCTGCCAAGAGATGCTAGCCAACTGAAGTTACATGTGGACATGACAATCTATTAAAAAGATCTGCTGAAGTCTTAGAAAGGAGAGACAGAAGGGAAACAGGAGAAAAGAATGCACAGGGTGGCAAAAATTGGCTCTGGAGCACAGGAGCAGGAACTGGGAGCCTGCCTGCTTCATGTCCCTCTCTCTCTCTCTCTCTCTGTCTCTCTCTCTCTCTCTCTCTCTGTGTCTCTCTCTCTTGCGTATTTATTTTGAGAGACAGAGTGAGCGAGCATGAGCGGGGGGGGGGGCAGAGAAGGAGAGAGAGGGAGAGAGAGAGAGAGAGGGAGAATCCCAAGCAGGCTTCCCACCACCAGCATGGAGCCTGATGCAGGGCTTGAACCCACAAACTGCAAGATTATGACCTGAGCCAAAACCAAGAGCTGAATGCTTAGCCAACTGAGTCACCCAGGTGCCCCCCTTTTAATGTTTCAAGTTTTTATTGAAATTCTAGTTCCCAGTCTCTTGAAAGAAGAGTTCTGGCGTTATACTCTAGCATTTCAGAACACTGTCTATGAGTCTCAAAGCTGATTTACGTATGTTCTTTTCCCGCAGGAATTGTTGAAATTCAAACTCTGTCATCCTTATTTATTCTTCTAAAAACCACATTTGGTTTAAAGATTCTGTTTGCTATAGATGGGGAAAGAATTTATATTCAACTCACTAGCGCCTGGAAAAGAAGAACATTAGGGCTGTGTGGCACTTTTAATGGGAACATAAGGGATGATTTTCTGTAAGTATGATTTCTGAATAGCTAACATGATTTAATGACTAGTAATTTGGAGGAATCAAATTCTTTCATTAGAAGTGTTTACTTAACTAGTAATAGCTTAGTCATCACTGTTCCAAGAGCTTTATATGATCATCTATTTAAATTTTAAAGCAATCCCCTAATTAGTAGCTCTGTTTTATAAAGAAACTCACTGAGACCCTCAAAGCTCAAAGTCATTTAGCTCAAATACGGTGGGGCTGGGCTGTGAATTTGGGTGGTACAACTCAGAGCCCGTGGGCTAACCCACAGAATAAGTACCTGTTATTCTCTCCCCTGCCACCTATCAAACTTAACAGTATTTTATTTTTCAATGTGCACTGCTTTTTAAAAATCTTAATATCATTTGGCATTAATGATAGTAAATTTTACCTTTAAAATATTGATATCATTTGGTATGAATGATTCCTCTGAAGTAACATTTTGGCAGCTAAGTTAAATGAATTTTATGATCGTTGGTGTTTCATCAGAAGAAAAGCAATACAGTACAGTTGTACCCCTTGTACTGATGACGCAGTTTCACTTACTTGTGAAGACAGTGTATGATTTAGTGTAAAAATGCTTTGGGCACCTGTTCTTGAACTAAGCACTGTGGGACAATTTAAGCAGTATCACATGGTTCGCATCCTCAAGGACCTTGTATTGCAGATCAGGAGGGGATAACAGCCTTTAAGAAATAATGAGGTCAATGCAAGGCATTAATCAACAATATATATAAAAACACTGAGGTAATTTCAAAACGTTAAATGTTGAGCCGTGTGGTTGTGGACAGGGTAACAAAGGAACGTCTCATGAAGAAGCCATTCCCCGAATACCGTAGTTTTTAAAACACTTCTGCATATTTTTCCTATTTGGGTTTTTTCCCACCACCTAATCTTTCTTGTGAATTCTGATTTTATTGTTCAAACCAATTCAGACTCTATTTGCTTCAAAACAGGAGCTCATATACCACCAAAGTTCATTTTTACTCTGTTTTCTATGAAACTCTGTCTTTATGTCTGGTTTCCATTTAAAACTGTGAAGGCTTTGAGAATAAGGATGAACCCCTCAATCCTTCTGTTCTTAGGAACCCGCATAGAGTCTTTTTTTTAAACTTGTTTTATTTTTTAATTTTTAAAATTTACATCCAAATTAGTTAGCATATAGTGCAACAATGATTTCAGGAGTAGATTCCTTAGTGCCCCTTACCCATTTAGCCCATCCCCCCTCCCACAATGCCTCTCATAACCCTCAGTTTGTTCTCCATATTTATGAGTCGCATAGAGTCTTATATGCAGTAGACAGTTGAACTAAATGGCGATGGGGCTTTTAGTAGGGCTCCAAGAAAAGAATTTGGAGGGGCAAGGAGAACTGGCATTTACAATTTTAAATTTCAAAAGACAATTTCTTTTACCTTTTCTTCTGTGTGACTAATTTGTTCTTAGGTTGTTTAGTTCTTTATGCTTCATTTGTTTGTAGGTCAGAATATCAATATCTTTATCAGATTCATGAAACAGACTGTATTAAGTGGCTTGGCTAAAATGTGCAGAAAAGAAGTTTAAGCCTTCTTTCTCTTTCTTGTTTATCAGAATGGGTTAGCAGTCAGTGTTTAACAGATGGCAGATCTGTCTGCCTCTTTCTCAGGCACCAGTCGCCTCCATGTATAAACATTCAGGCATGATAACAGTGCAGGATAATATTTCAGAGTCATAGATAACTTTTGAACGTTGTTTAGCTTTCTAACAAAGCAGTTAAAATTCTTTACTTCATAGAGGTTAATGCGAATCTGCAAACACAGTGGAATGGAAAATATTAATTACTTGAAAATCTTATTACAGTAATTTAAGTGTGGTGAGCCCAAACATTGTTTTATAAAATGAAAACGCAATAAATAAATGGGTCTACATTTTAGTTCCTCCTCTTTTTTGTATTTATTAAGTGGATCAAGTGAAATAAGAGAGTCCATCTCTGAGTCCATTCCTCCTGGGAACCCTGGCTACACCCATCACCTTGACCTATTTTATTGTCCTTTGAAGCGTTGAAGACAGAAGGAGAGGGGAGACAAAGCAAAGAGCTAGTGCTCTTTAATTTCTTTGAGTCTCAGTGTTCTTGTTTGAACAAAATGAGATTTTGGATTAGGTGTTTGTTGTAATGCTTTAGAGTTCTAGAATGGTTTACTTTTGAGGAATTGGGAAAGAGAAATGGTGGGGACAGGGGATGAGCATTGTGGAATGGCTTGTGAAGCTCCTTTTTATTCTCCTCTCTCAGCTTCTGTGGTGAGAAGCTCCATATAGTTGCTAGTGGCTGAGGTCAGTGGTAACCAAAGTAGCTAATTTAATAGGACAATATAGACAGCTGAGATAAAGCCTACTCTACTATTTGGCCATGTTGTTGGGGCTTTCATTAGTCAAGTATTGCTTGGTCAAAGCTTCCTACAGGAGACCTAACCCAATCTGATCCTTTTTTTTTTTTTTTAATGTTTATTTATTTTTGAGAGAGAGAGAGACAAAGTGTGAGAGGTAGAGAGAGAAGGAGACACAGAATCTGAAGCAGGGTCCAGGCTCTGATCTGTCAGCACAGAGTCTGACGTGGGGCTCAATCTCACAAACTGTGAGATCATGACCTGAGCTGAAGTGGGACACTTAACCAACCGAGCCACCCAGGTGCCCCTCCAACCTGATTCTTTAGGTCGCTTTGACAATGTCTGGTACAGTGTCCAGTCAGGATTGTCACTTATTAAATAATGGTTGATGAGTTATTAAACCTTGATTAAGCCCCTGCTGGTGGGGGCATTTTAGTGTTTGTCCCTTAAGTGTTATTGTGTTTATAAGCCTGGTGTCAGAAGGGTAGATGTTTCTCTTCCATTTTGGTTTGCTGAGGATACTGAAGTGAGCAACTTTGGATGAAGTAGGGCTTTCATACCATCTTCCCTCAATTTTCTTTTGGTTTGTTTGCCTAACTTCAGGATGGAACCTCAGTATTTCAGTCCTCATAATGGAAATTGAAATACTGAATCAAATATAGGATATTTATATTTGGGACATTTGTCTTTACCCTAAAAGAATCATGTGAACTACCTGCATCTACCTCTCCCCATGCACCCTAAACCACACACACATTAATGATTTGGTTGTGTGAATGATGTTTCATTAAATTGGTGAGAAGTGGGGTTTGAATCTTGGCTCTGACGCTCACCCACTGAGTGAATGTTAATATTTCTCTGAGCTGCTTCTCCCCTTTCTCTTTAAAATGGGAATCATATTTTCTTCACAAGCCTGAGGCAATTATTAAATAAAACCATATATGTTCACAATTTGACCCATTATAAATTCTTAATAACCGGAAGCTAATATCGCACATATTTTTTAAAAGATAGAACATTTTAAGCTCTAGGTTTTCTTTGTAAGTTAAAAAAAAATTGTATTCTCCGTTTTCAATATTTGAAGACTATGAAGAAATGAAATGAATGGGAGAGGCTAAGATGCATGTTATCTTTGCTTTTTAGGTCTCCATCAGGCATGATAGAAGGCACCCCTCAACTTCACGCGTATGCTTGGAGAGTTTCCTCCACTTGTTTTGCACCTGTTCATGTTCCTATGGTGGACCCCTGTAACATTAATCAACAAAACAGTAAGTCTTTCTTCCTGCATGTAAACCTGGAGGACAGTTCCATGTATTACTGTCATCTTAGACAATTCGATAATTAGATATGCCCCTTTAAGTAATCTAGGTTATTTTTTATAAAGAACTCCAGAAAATGACTATCTTGTTTCCTGGTTTGCATTCATAAATTTACTTATTTTAGGTGTTGACACCTAAATCCCTAAACTCTTCACAAATGTAGGCTAGCATTTTGGAGATGTCAGATTCTTTAAATTCTAAAGGAAAATCTCTGGAAATACTGTAATAATGCAGTTATAGTCTTGTGATATTTGACTTGAGCTCCACAGTGTGACAGCTCATGTGGATTCTCCTATTGCTATCACATTCATTACCGGCTCTTACTCAGACAGCATGCTATGACTTCATAAGCAGGGGCCAGCGATCCAAGGAGGTCTGTGCCATCAAGTGTGCAACAATTTGAGAGGGTCATGCTCCAGAGTTCCAATCTGCAATGACAGTGTAACAAACAATGCCAAGAATTTATCCTGTACTTGTTTTTTTTTTTTTTTTTTTTTTTTTTTTTTACGAAAGCCACAGCAAACCATGTGAAAGTCTATTTCACTGATCAATAAAATGAGATGTATTGTTATATACATATATTTTGCAAAATGGCTATGAAAAAATTAATATGTATGTTTAAATAAATATTTTTATAATTTTAATTTGTTCCTTTAATTGTTTTGGCTAATTTATTGTTTCTAGGTAGCTATTTTTTATACATTATTAATGTTGTTGGAGTACCTATACAAACCCAGTACAATTTCTGGAATTTTTGGTGATTGTTTGGGAGGAATCTTTTGATTATTACATGATCCTTAGTATTAATTTATAGTTTTGATGTACTGGAAAGAATATAAGATAATGCTTTCAGTGCTGCTAGCTTTTTGTCTAAGCTAGGTTCTAAACTTGTAAAAGATTGTTAACTTCTGTGGTCATTTTTTCTACCTGTAGTAAGAGTATTAGGCTAAAGTCTTGTGGTCTCTATAATTCAATAATTTTTTTAAAAAAAGTTTATTCATTTATTTGAGAGAGAAAGAGTGAGGAAGGCAGGGGATGGGCAGAGAGAGAGAGAGAGAGAGAGAGAGAGAGAATCAGAAGCAGGCTCCACACTGTCGGTGCAGAGCCCAATGTAGGGCTCAGTCTCACAAATGGTGAGATCATGACCTGGGCTGAAATCAAGAGTCTGATGCTTAACTGACTGAGCCACCCAGCTGTCCCTATAATTCAATACTTTTAATCTCACTGCCATTCAACGATACTTTCCCCCCTATTCTGTCTTAAAATGTCTACTAATAGATTCCCTTCTCCTTCAATTAGTCTTGCTCAGTTTGTTTCTAACTTTCTCAATTCTCTCTTTGATATTTCAGCAACTTTATTTTTTGTTTTTTAATAACATGTAAAAGCTGGAGTAGAGTCCAAATGGCAAATTCAATTTCCCTCCGGTCTTTTCTTTATGACCTCCCTGTTACATGCCATTTTATTACGTATATATTTTATCACTTTTATCCCCCTATCTCATGTCTTCTATGACATATATTTTAGATATAATCCTCCTTCAACTTTGTCGTGACCTACTTTAAAAATTTCAAATAGGTAAATTTAGAAAAATCCCCAGAGAAAGGAAAATAAATAAAAGCCAATAATTCTGAAGGATATTTTTTCACAAGGATCTTCTTGAATCACCCTTTTACTTAATGTTAGTAGGAATATTTTTTGATCTACAAATCCTTAAGGCACACGGTAAAAGCCCCACTGATGTATTGCTTTGCTTTGGCATTCCTGGGGATTAGAAGAATGCATGCCAACACAATGCTGTTATAGTCTAAGTTACTTATTTTCGTATACAGTGCAAAAATATAATACTCAGACAATTCCCATGTGTTTCCTTACCAAAATAAGTATATTTAAAATATGCAACAAAATACATTCAGGTGTTTTTTTTTCTTTTAAATTCCAGCTAGTTAACATATAGTGCAATATTAGTTTCAGGTGTAGAATTTAGTCACTTCTATACAACACCCTTGTTGTGCTCATCCCAGGTGCCCTCCTTAATACCCATCACCTATTTAACCCTTCCCCCCACCCATTTCCCCTCCAGCAACCCTCAGTTTGTTCTCTAGAGTTAAGAGTCTGTTTCTTGGTTTGCCTCTCTTTTTTTTTGGCTCCTATGTGCATTATCCTGTGTGCATATGGTATTTGTCTTTCTCTAACTGGCTTATTTTGCTTAGCATAATACTCTCTAGTTCCACCCATGTCATTGCAAATGGCCAGATTTCATTCATTTTTACGGATAATTTTTTTTTTTTTTTTTTTTTTGGAGAAAGATGGGATCTAGATTGCTGTGTCAAACTTGGTTATTCCTATGATTCTATTTGGTCATTCTCAAGGGAAAAGTCAAGAGATTTCAAGAAGTGATTATATAGACCTATATTTCATAGCCTTTAGTATGTGGCCCAACCCCTAATTTCTATTCATTATTCATTTATTCATGCATTCATAGATTCATTTATCAAACATTGTTGTCAGACATTGTGCTCTGTCCATTGTGTCTTGTGCAGACATTGTATTCAATGACTATATGGCAACTGGCACATTACCATTTACCCCAGAGACTTTGCTGGAATGAGATGATTCCCAATCCTTCCTGGATAATTGTGTATTTCAGGGAGTTGCCATAGCATCTACAATCTGGCACCACTATTATTGTGTGTGGCTGTCTGGAGATAAGCCTTCCAATACTCACCAATTCTTTATAGCAGAATTAGGGTGATTTTCTATGATGATCCTTGGGCAATGGGGTGATTGTGGCCATTTATATTGGCCCTTCTGTAACTCATATTATTCAGGTATAGCACAATATTTTTTTGCTAAAAGATTATTAAATATGGATTCAGTGCTGCCACCAATATTATTATAAGTAAAGATAAACCAACAAAATAATATAAATGGAAAATATTGGCTCTTGTTGAAAATAATAGGCAATTCAGTACTTCTAGGAAAGCAAGATGCTTGGATAGTTCTGGAATTTGGTACTTAAGGGTAAGATCTAGACTAGTAAATGAGGTGCTGATGTTTTTGTTGTTGTTGTTGTTATTTATGTATGTATGTATGTATGTATGTATGTATGTATTTTTGTCTTTTAGTTGGATATGCAGCACACTGTGATGTTATCCACCAGGAGCTCTTTGCTCCTTGCCACATCTACATTAGCCCGGGACTATACTCTCAGCTGTGCCGCCATGATGCATGCAAGTGTGGAAGCGCCTGTCTATGCAATGCTCTTGCCCACTATGCCTACCTCTGTGGCCAGCGTGGTATCAGCATCGATTTCAGAGCTCAGATTTCATTCTGTGGTGAGTATGATAATGGCACAGATAAAGATGATCAGATGACACTTTAGAGATTTTTGCGTTGGTAATTACTATGTTTTTTTCTTTTTAAAAGAAAGGCCAGTGTCGCCTAAGATATTTGGAATATGAGTATAGTGTGCAAACCTGAAAAACAAATGAAATACTGCATTTCTTAAAATTGGATGTATATTGGATAAGACACCAATAATTTTTTTTGCTGTTTTTAATATGAGCATTATTAGAGTTGTAACTGCATGGTTTGAGGTATGGAATGGAAATAATGTGAAAAATTAAAAAAAATTATCATAGAAATGTCATATCTAATTATTGGGAAGTATGGAAAAGCATTATGTGATATGGTAACACAGGTGATTTGTAGTAAAATAGGTAAGTTATACAACAGGTAATTATCTCATGGTTTTGGTGTCTGTTGTCTCATTCATGGTAGATTGTTTCCTTTCTTTTTCTTTTAAATTAATTAATTAATTAACTAATTAATGACAGAGAGAGACAGACAGACAGACAGACAGAGAATCCCAAGCAGGCTCTGCACTGTCAGTGTGGAGCCTGATGGGGGGCTTGAATTCATGAAGCGTGAGACTGTGACCTGAGCTGACATCAAGATTGACATCAGATGCTGACATCAGATGCTTAATCAACTGAGCCACCCGGGTGCCCCGACTGTTTCCTTTCTTTATGCGTTCTATAATTTTTTTATGAGTTAATCTTTGTTAATCTACCCTGCCCCTTTTAGTATCTTTTATGACCTGGATTTTAGGACCATCACTTTCTCCACCCCCTCCCCCTAAATGTTTCATAAAACTTTTTCCTATCACTCCAGGGGTATCACTGGCCAGTTTTGATATTAATTTCTCAGCTTGGGTTTTCTAAGACAAAAATAATGTCAGTATAAAAGTAATGTAGATGCCTATGCCACACTGCACAGGTTGTAGGTCTGGGATTTGATTTCTCAGAGGATAACTTTATTTCATCATAGGCCCCACAGAATTAGAGAAGCTTTCCTGGTATCTTCCTGTACTATGATCAGATTTCTTCTAGTCCGGGAGTTGGCAAATGACACCCTTCGGCTTTCTATGTTTTTGTAAATAAAGAGTATTGCCCATAGGTTTACACATTGTCAATGGCTGCTTTTGAGCTACAAGGGCAGAGTTGAATAGCTGTGACAGAGACAGTATGACCTGCAAAGCTGAGGCCATTTACCATTTGGCCCTTTACAGAAAAAGTTTGCTGATCTCTGCTCTAGTACAGCTCTCAGCTGAGGACCCGAGGGTCCAAATTAAAGTTCTCCCAGTTCCTCCCTTGCTTTGTGAAGGATAAGCTCTCATTTTCTTTTCCACATGAGTTAAATGTAAGGCTCAAGATTACCTGGACCCATTATCCCTCTTTCCTCTAAATTCTGGATTTTATTTCCCTCTTCTCATGTGGTACCTGAGGAGATGAGCCCTCCCCCATTGTTTTCCTCACAAGATCAGTTATACATTTAACATAATTTCAATTATGTTTTATCCAGCATTTTCTAGGTTTTATTTTTAAAGGTGTGTTTTTAGATTATTTTAGTTCGCCTAATTTTGGTTTGGTCTAAAGAGTTATTGGAAAGATTTAGAAAAAAAGTATGAACACAATTCAGATAGTGAAAAGTAAAAGCTATGAGTATGGATCATTTAAGTCAAGTTTTGCCTTATTTGTAGGAGACTTACAGTTTACTTAGGTTTAAATAATGTCACCAACAGGATGATGTCAATATAGCAGTGAATACATCTAAAATGTGACATCAGGAAGGTTATTTGGACATGTAAAATACCTTAAATATTACAAAATATGGTATAGGCTATTAAAGACTGTTAGGGAATGTCACATTAAAACCGTTTCAAAAGAGGATATGTCTGTTCCACTCCTATTGAGGCAAATACAGTTGATCATTGAACAACGTGGGAGTGAGGGGCACTGATCTCCCACCCACCCACAGTCAAAAACCGCTATAATTTTTGACTCTCCCGAACACTTAGCTACTAATCACTTACTCTTACCCACAAGTCTTTCTGATAATATAAACAGTCAATAAACACACATTTTGTGTATGTATTATGTAGTATATTCTTACAATAAAATAAGCTAGAGAAAAGAATGTTAAAATCATAAAGAAAAGAAAATACATTTACTACTATTCTGTATTTGTTGAAAAAAATCCAAGTGTAGGTAGACGAACGCACATAGTTCAAACCTGTGTTGTTCAACGGTCAGTTGTAAGCATTTTATTTATTTATTTGCTTATTTATCTATTTGCTTATTTGTTTATTGTTTCTGTTCCAAGCCTCTATAATGTTCTAAGCTTATTGATGCAATATATCTTTGTTTTTCATAACTTATGTCTATCATAGACCTAGAGCCCAGCGTAAATGCCTCTGTACCCTGTGACAATTCTTCTCAACTGATGCTCCTTCGTCCTAGGGGTCGTGTGTCAGAAGGGAATGCTGTACCATCACTGCTCTTCCTTCTGCCGCCGTTCCTGCACAACTCTCGCTGCCCCTGAGCAGTGTAACGATGACTGTGCAGAGGGCTGCAACTGTCCTGAAGGCAAATACTATGAAGACACGCTTAGCTTTTGCGTGCCCATGTAAGTCACCGGAATGGGTGGGCAGGATCCAGTGTTTCTCTCTCCTTTTTCCTTACAGGTTAAATGGAGTTTCATGCTTGTTTCATTTCTCTTTCTTTTTTTCAAATTTAATTGACTCAGCACCATTTACTGGAAAATAAATTTTCTCCACTGTTGAACAGCTACTTTTTCCCTAAAATAAGTGTGCGTATATGCAAAGATCTGCATGTGAGTTGTTTCATTATTGTTTCTTAATGTCTTTACCTTTACTTACTTGTTTTTTAACCCGGTACATGTTTACTAGCCGCAGGAAGAGCTAAGAAATGTGATGGTTCATCCCAAAGTTTATTTCTACTTGTTTTAACCATATCAAAATTAATAACAAAGTTTGTTTCACAGTCATGTGACAGTGCTTTTAGGAGCAAGATTGGACTGTCTATCAGGACTCAGAAATTCCTCCGATCTCATGTGAGATATAGGCTTTTGTCTTATAAGCTGAAATGATGTATCAATTTTTTCTCTGAAGTGCATTCAGGGACTTTTTTTTTTTTTTTTTTTTTTTTTTTTTTTGCGACGGAAGCAACACAGTCTGTACTGTGACTAAGACGTTACAGAATTTGTACTATAGAACATACAATCTGGAAGTACACAGGACTCCAGATGTAACCAGTTCCTACCATTCATATAACAGAATTGCATGCCAGCTCCTAGAATAATGTCATCTTTAGAGTATGCCTCAGAGTTACCAATTCAGAGCATAATGTCTGCTTGATTTTAGTGTTTTTTTAAATTAATATCCTATTTTATTAACTTAACCTTTTTTTTTTATTATTATTACAGATTTCACTGCCGGTGTCACTATAGGGGCAGCGTTTATCAACCTGGGGAGCTCATCCCAACACCGTCGGGCTTATGGTAGATTTTAATGATGGGGATGTACTTGACAACATGTACTAATACAATTTTTTAATCAAAATTGTAAATTTAAATGTGACTTCTGTAATTTCAAATATACAGATAACTTTAATGTGGCATTTTAGGCCATATATTTTTAAAATTTTTAATGTTTTATTTTTATTTTTGAGAGACAGAGAGAGACAGAGAGACAGAGCACAAGTGGGGGAGGGCAGAAAGTGAGGGAGACAGAAGCAGGCTCCAGGCTCTGCGCTGTCTGCACAGAGCCCGATGTGGGGCTCGAACCCATGAACCGTGAGATCATGACCTGAGTCGATGTCAGACGCTTAACCGACTGAGCCCCTCAGGAACCCCTAAGCCATATATCTCTTACATTTCAGCAGGGAATGCCCAAGTCTTATGCTCATAACTGCAGAAAACAGTTACGAATTGAAGCAACATGGAAGCCCTTTAATTAATTTGGTTCTCAGATAGAAGTATGGCAAGTTGCTGAGAGGTTTCAGTTGGCCTGAACCACATCACACACTGGAGTCAGTGAACCCCCTCCCTAGTGACGTTGATCCTAGTGAGATAACACTTATTCATGGCTAACACGCTTTCCTGTTGTAACCTGTTGGTTGAAAATGAGGACACATCCGGGGCGCCTGGGTGGCGCAGTCGGTTAAGCGTCCGACTTCAGCTAGGTCACGATCTCGCGGTCAGGGAGTTCGAGCCCCGCGTTGGGCTCTGGGCTGATGGCTCGGAGCCTGGAGCCTGTTTCCGATTCTGTGTCTCCCTCTCTCTCTGCCCCTCCCCCGTTCATGCTCTGTCTCTCTCTGTCCCAAAAATAAATAAACGTTGAAAAAAAAATAAAAAAAAAATGAGGACACATCCATGCAGCAGTCCACACTTACTTTCATCCAACTCCTAAGCTCCCTCTTTCAGTGGCACCAGAGGAACACCTGACAGAAGATAATAGTAACAGTAATGATAATGTTACCTGGCCGTTTCCGTGCACGTTCTGCAGTCCTGGTGCCATTCTACACGTTTTATGTCTATTACTAAAACACTCATCACTGTACCCCTAAGAGATTGGCACTGTTGCTTTAGCCCCAGTGTACAGGTGAGGAAAAGGAGGCACAGGCAGTTAAACAACTTGGGAACAGAGCCAATTTTCAATTCTGGGGAACCTGGCTCTGCAGTGCTTGCTCCATTGACCACTTTGCTCGGCAGCTTATTTTGTATCTATGGCAGAATGCTGTTTATGGTCAATTTACCTTTGTTGTTGTCTCCATCTCCCTTCCTACCACCCCTCGATCAAGACACAAAGGCAACCTGCTCTTGAATCTTCCTCTCCTAGGTTTTGCTACCGGCCAGTTTCCCAAACTGATTTGGGAGCCATTTTTGACTTTTTCCTCCTGCTCAACATTTCCAGCCAGTAACTGCCAACCACAGTGGACTTTTTACTTTCTGGATATGGGTGAAATTCTTTCCCTCATTCCCAACCCTACTTGCTAGCAATGTCTCTCACTGTCTCTTTTTTGGACATTTCCACCTGGTTTTCTTGCCTCTAGTCTTGCCCCCTTCCACATTACCTCAGTGTTATATCTGTTTAGAATTTAAAGTAATTGGATTTATTTCAGTAAACTTGGCAAAAGGAACCATCCCACCTCAATAAGGAAAAAAAAATTCCATTAGTGTAGTGACCTCACGTACTGTTCCTCTCAAAAAGCCTATGTTCCAGAGAGAGTATGATATGGAAGACCAGGATCTGTGCCCTGAGATCTGTATGTCTCAGTTCCTCTCTGTCATGCACAGTGTGAGTAAATCATAGCTCTGAGTGTCATCTCAGTGTTACATGATGCATAAGCATAGTTTTCATGTGATATGGCCATGTATGTTAGTCTGCTTCTTCATCTGGGCTCAAATATAGAACACATGATCTGGTCCAAAGCTGAAGTAAAAACTGTCTATGTTGGAGTTATTCAGAAATGATGTGTTTGTTTCCTATCTTGATTTCTTCTTTACATTGAGATATAATTAAGTGATATCTTCTTAAGGGATTTTCAAGATTAATCTTGCTTGATTTGCTTTGCCGTATGCCCTGAATTTAGATCCTAATTTGCAAGGAGAATGTGACTCCACTCTATCTTCAACATTGCTGCCAGAATGAGTTTTCTAGAATTGGAACCAACCATATTACTTCTCCACTTAAGGTCTCCGGGATAAATAAAGTCTTAGCGTCTTAATGGAGGTGGCCTTTGCCTCTTTGCCACCTACGTCTCCTGTCACTTCTTGCGTTGTACTGTGTTACACGGAACACCGTTCTACCACATGTGGCTTTGTACCACATCTCCTCTGAGTGTCATAGCCTTCCTGCTTTATCCATATCATAACCTCCATCCATTCTTTAAAACTATCCCGACTTTACCTTCTTTGACTGTCTTGATGTCAGTTGCCAACAGATTTTAAGACATTTTTCTGTGCTTTACTTCTGTATCTTAAACATATTTCCATGTTGCATATGTCACACTGCATAAATTATTTATTTATATGTCTTCCTTTCTTATTAGAACATAAGCACTTGGGTAAAGGCTATGACTTTCAGTTTTTGTATCCCCCATGCCCATTGCAGTGCCCCGCACATACATGTTTGATAAATACTGAACTGAAATAGCTCTCTTCAGTGTTGGAGCTGAAGTTTGGATCAAGCTAAGCCAAACACTTATTTGATTGTTTTTGAAATACAGAAAAAACTGAGTTGTGGCTTCATGAATTAACTATTTGTTTGCTTCTACTAGCCAGTGTTCAAATGGGACTGTGAAATGTGATGAGCCAGCAACGCCCTCTACTGGTAAGATCTAGTAGATGTTCTCCTTAAAGAGAATGCAGCTCCAACCCTGCTGCCATTTTTCTGGAAATCATAAATCCATCACAGCCTTCCTTGCCAATGTGCATGAATATAGTCTTGGGAATATTCCTCAATATGGTGATCCAGTGCTTCCTAACTTTTTTCACTTTCATAATTATAATAATTGTAGGACATCCTGGGGTGACCTTGCAAGGCTGCTGAGGGGCAGAGCTGATCGACCTAGGAGATGTTGTTGCCTAGATGCTGCCTACCCCAGAACCACCTCAGGTGCACGGAGGGCTTTAGGCATATGTATCCAGGCACCTGTTGGAACCCACTTGTGGAGCACTAATTGCCAAAGTAGACCAGGACTTCTCAGATTTAATGTGTACACAATCACCTGGGAACCTTGGTAAAACATTAATTCTGATCCAGCAAGTCAGGGATGATGTCTGAGACTCTGCATCTCTGCTTATGACCAAGGTGAAGTCATTGCCACTGATTCTTGGACTCTAGGACTAGCAGCCATTAATTAAAAATGTCTTCTAAGATGACATCTACTTCCATCTCTATTTAGAATCCCACTTAACACTTGCTAATCATTCCTGAAAATCCTATCTATTAGGGCACCCTATAAATTATTTATTTTCACCATAATGCCTCAAATTTTTAGTTACTGTTCAGAAATTCTAGGGAAATCATAAACAACACTACTTTCATTGCTTATAACAGATAGGGTCTAGACTGATAAAAAGGAGCTATTGTTTTGTTATTTATTTGCATGGTCTTGTATATGCTATTATAAATTAGCCTTGATTTATAGGCCCTGGATTTGCATAATGATAAGGATTCAAGCTATCTAGAAGCTATCTAGCCTTCCTTACAGGGTATGTTCAAGGACCACACATACTCAGTAACAACTGGGCCATCCTTTTCTTGTCCCATTTGCTTCAGTGTGGCTGAGAATAAAGAGCGGAAAATCCAGGTGGCCAGACTTCTCACAGAGGAATGCACAAGATTTGATCCTATTGGCCCCAAACAAGGGAGCTTGTTTAATCCCTCTGAGCCCAAAAACTTTCTGGAAGAATATGTAGCCCTTACCCTGTCTATAATTATGTTTACTTCTGCACTTCTACAGTATAGTGAGGATTGATATAAATAATGACTCAGAGGTGGAGCAAGATCTAAAAGTATTATGTGTTCATTGTAAATACACAGCTTTGTAAGAGCTTCAGTGTATTATATTACTAGTCCCCCCAAAATTGAAAATGTATGTTTGGATTAATCAAAATACCCTGTTTCTTGACCTCAGAAAATTACATAATTATTGCTTTGGGGAAGGCAGTTAAGATTTTCAAACTCAAAATAGGTTTTAAACATTTAGGAGACAAAAGAATCTTCCTAGAAAAGGTTTGTAAGCTCCTCAAACAAACATTACAGAGTCAGAGCATCATCTAATAATAACTGGTAAGATATTCTATGGTGAATTCTGCTTTGATGACAAATGCATGTCAATATGGTTATTTGTCTGTGGAGGAAATACAATGCTAAGGGTATTTTATCTGTGCCTTTTTCTCTAAAGTTCATGCCTGTCCCGAGGGAAAAGTGTATTTTGACTGCAGATTTCCTGACCCTGAATTGCCAGCTGGTGGTGTAAATTGTGAGACTACATGCGCAAACCTGGCCATGAACTTCACTTGCGCCCCATCCTCACCCTGTATAAGTGGCTGTGTTTGTGCTCCAGGGTAAGTCTCTTTTTTTAAAAAAAATAGAGCGTTCAGGATTTGACAGAAAATGCAAGAGCTCTTAATAACATTATTTATAAACATAGCTAAAATTGTTGATCTGCCTGGTGGTTAACTTTGAGTTGGTAACTAGGAGACTATTGTAATTATTTTGTTATACTCATGTAATATATCACATATGTTATATTTTAAATACTACATACGACGTATAACAAATGATTCAATATGTCACACATATGTTATATATACAATATTATTAAAGTAATACAAAGAATTGAGGAGAGGATTCATATCAGGATGGACTTGGCATTTATCTCCTGGTTTAACTGCAATTTTGGGAAAGTGATAGTGACCCAGTGTCCATTCAAAATACTTTAAGTGCATATCTTTTGTATATTCTGTGGTGCTGTTAATGTCGTTGAAGTTAAGTTATGATAGTGATGCTAATGTTTTATTTAATAGATGTTACAGAAACTGGTGTGTTGAGGCTACATAGGGCAGTGGGTAATAGTGGGAACTCTGGCTTCAAACACACCAGAGTTCAAATCCCAGCTCTGCTGACGTTGGCTGAGTGATTATTCCGCAAGTTTCTTTTAAGCTGTTAGGTTTGTGAGATATGGTGTGTGTCTACTACTATCTTTGTAATTTCTTTTTTTTTTAATTTTTTTTCAACATTTATTTATTTTTGGGACAGAGAGAGACAGAGCATGAACGGGGGAGGGGCAGAGAGAGAGGGAGACACAGAATCGGAAACAGGCTCCAGGCTCTGAGCCATCAGCCCAGAGCCTGACGCGGGGCTCGAACTCACGGACCGCGAGATCATGACCTGGCTGAAGTCGGACGCTTAACCGACTGCGCCACCCAGGCGCCCCTGTAATTTCTTCAGTAGCAGTAATACCTTGTACACAGGAAAAGCACATACAGAATCTGGCAGCTATCAGCTTCTTCACAGGCACATATAACATCTGGTCTCACTGGCCCTCCGTCTTCTGGTAGTGAATTGAGGCAGTGCATAGAGAGAGGCCACCTAAGGCAAACAGGTCACCCATTCTTCCTTGGTGAATATATTCACACAGAGGGATTCCTGAGCTCAGTTTGTGTAAACCATGAGCAAAGAAGAAAGAGGTTTTGTGGTCTGTTTCTCAAGAGAGTTGCATTTGTCTAAATGGTCCCCATCTGGAATAGGTAAAAGAGTCAAGTGACTTGGGAATGTACCAATCTCTTTAGAAAGGAAGGACATAAGAGATTGAAAGAACGACTGCCCATGCATGGGAAAATAAAGGCAGGTAAAAATCAAGTTATAGAGCAGATGAGCGAGGAAGACATTTTAGTAAAAAGGACAAGGGAAATATAACTGTTATTACGCTAAAATAATTGAAACCTACAACATTGCTTCATTTATTTGATTTGATTGTGACTCAAGGATGTATGGATGATTAGATAAAGCTGCATCCTAATTTTGTTTCATATGTTTGCAGTTGATGCCATTATTTATTTATTGTTATCTATTTACTGTCACCTTTGACTTTTAGTTCAACAATGATTTATTTACTTGTCTAACTTCATTACAAAAATTAAAGAAATTTTCTCCCACCTTGTCGTCTTATATTGAAGTAAATATAGTTGGAATTAACTAAGAGGCCTCTGAATGATTTGGAAATAATTTTTATTACATAGAACTTTCTGTTATAAAGCTATTCATGGTAATACTATTTGGATTGTCTTCCATATGATCTTGGCTGGCTTATTTTAGGGCAATAAACCTGGTGTCACCAGTTTTCGTGGAGCTCGTCATCATGACAGCAATTTATCAAGTCTGAAAAATCCTCAGACCTCAGCTTAGAAATCACTGTGGATTAAAGAAATAGAAAGTAACAGAGTGGAAAGAGTCATACAGAAATGGGTTCAAATATTGGCTCTCCTTATTGGCTGAAGTATCTCAGGGCAAGTGACTTAACCACCTGGAATCTCAGTTTCCTGTTTTTTAAAATGTACATACAAATATCTATTTCATGGGGGTGGAGTATGTGCAGTGCACCATCATACAGTACTCATGTGTGGCACACTGTGTTGAGCTACCGTGTCGTAGGGGGGCGCTACTAAAATACATTTATATGATGACAACAGAATCTACCTTATGGGATTGTCTCTAGCTTTAGGGGAGTTAGTGCTCTATTTAAAGTGGTTAGAACAGTGTCTGGGCCATAGAAAGCACTCAAAAATATTAGTTTGTGCTATTGATTTTATTATCTTTGCAAGACATTTAATGAAGTACTTGCATTGGAAGATTCATTGCGATGAAATGAAGTAAAGTAAAGGTGTTTATAAATTTCTATGTATAGGGAGTGTGGGACGTAAAAGATTGCACTAAACTAAGTCTTAAATGATGAGAAGTTTTTCAGGAGGAGCAAGGGAGGAGAAGGGTTTTCCAGGCAGAGGAGACATGGCAATGCCCAAGGAAAGTGGCTAGAAGTTTGGGAGGGTTGAGCTGAGAAAATGCAGACTGTAGGAGTCTGTTGTCTGGAGGGAGAAATCTAAATGAGATAACGCAGCATTTATAGAGGTAGGTTCATTTATTCACCTTCAGTCAACAACTGAGTGTCTGGTATTATGCTAGACATTGGGACGCAATCATCAAGATACTCATGGTCTTCCCCAGTGGAGCTTGAAGTCTAACGGACAACATGTACATTGAATAAGGAGTTACAGTGCTGTGCTAGAAGAGATGTGAGAGTGAAAGCAGAGAAGGAAACAAATGGCATC
Source organism: Lynx canadensis (assembly GCF_007474595.2). Taxonomy (NCBI): domain Eukaryota; kingdom Metazoa; phylum Chordata; class Mammalia; order Carnivora; family Felidae; genus Lynx; species Lynx canadensis. The sequence continues at coordinate 102,968,049 of NC_044309.1, forward strand.
ATTTCTATTCGAGAGAAGAAGCAAGAATTCAGGATTCCTGACTTCTGTGTTAATTTTGATAGCATTGAACTATAACATTTTATTTTATTTTTGAAAAATTAAAATATTAAAATAATTTTATTTTTGAGAGAGAGAGAGAGAGAGAGAGAGTGCGAGTAGGAGAGGAGTAGAGAGAGAGGGAGACACAGACTCTGAAGCAGGCTCCAGGCTCTGAGCTGTCAGCATACGGCCCAATGCGGGGCTCAAACTCCTGAGTCATGAGATCATGACCTGAGCTGAAGTTGGACACTTAACCCACTGAGCCACCCCGGCGCCCCTGAATTATAACATTTTAAAGCAAATTCAGAAAAAATCTTCATATAGTTTGTCTATTTTTAGTAGCTATTTGTTTTTATTAGTTTGCCATTATTTTTTTGATAGAGAGAGAGCGCGCATGAGGGGTGGGGACAGAGGAAGACGAAAAGGGAATCTTAAGCAGGCCCCATGCTCAGCTCTCAAGCTCACGACAGTGAGATCATGAGCTGAGCCGAAATCAAGAGTCGGATGAGCCACCCACTTGCCCCTTAAATTATTATATTATAGTTATATTATTATAATTTAAATTTTATTAGTAATATTTTATTATTGTTTATGAAATAAATTCTTGAGAAGAGATTTTAAGAATATTGAAAAATATATGTATATATTTATATTAAGGGTATTGGAATATATATCATATACAGTATGTATTTAATCTTCATATCAAAATATTTTGAAAATACAACAAAGTTAATTCTCATTTGAGATTATGAGATTTAATTTTCTATTTCATAGATACTTGAAGATACTTTTTTTGTGGGATAATCTTTGAAGAAGGAAATAACACATCAAAGGAAACCAGCAATCAAAGTTTATGTTAATAACCAACAATGTGAAACACTTGATGTAATGCTTTTTATTCAAAGCACATCTTAACTAAATTCTCATGCTTTTAAATTTAAGCACTTCCATAAGGAGCTTTTGATTACTTTCTTTGTCCTGCAACAGAAAATGTTATCTATCTCACAATTTACTATTTTACTGAAAAATCGTTAGACCCCACAGATTGTTTTCTTTTAAGTAGCAAATATTAATAAAAGGAGCCCTCACTTATTCTTTAAATGTTCTTTTCAGAATAGCTCACTGTCACCAGAAATTTAAGCTTCTGTTTTTGTTTTATGGTGCTAAGCAATACCAAAAAAGTTAAAATATTGCATCCAATCACTTGCCTGGCATTTTATTTACTACCGTGATAGGCAAGGTACTGTGTGAAAAGAGGGAGATAAAGATTAGATCTGACCCCATCATAGGTCAGATGGAATATGCCTGTGGCAGCTGTAAGGAACATAGATGGTGTTGAATATGACAAGATTGCTGATTTTTTAAAAACTGAAATTAGTAGTTTATACTAAATAGTATTTACTTCTTCACTGGGAAGAATGGCAGAGCACAAAGGAAAGTGTTATGTTCCTGAAAGCTGTCCATGCATCTGGAAAGATTGGGAGTACCTCTCGGGAGAAGTGATTGCTACACCATGTTATACCTGGTAATGAGATTCCTAAGCAATTGTATTTGATCATTTTGTATTTACTTAATGTGACGGACTTCAGCAACAAAACAAATCAAGGCAGAGTAAATAAGATTTTAAAGGCATTCAGGAGTTGGTGGAGAGTTACTATCTATAGTGGAATCATACCATTATTTTGGGGCATATTTGTTCAACCCAGAAGAAAACTGAAATGTGAAAGTTTGGGAATTTAACTAGTAAAAATATCTCAAGTTTGTAAGAAAGTAATAAATGTTCCAAAGAGAAGATCACATTTAATGGAAATGTTTCTTTTTGGAAATAAGCCAAAACAACACCACAAAACAAAACTGAAATAGAGTTTCCTTAAAATGTGGAAACAAATTCCAATCTCCTGAACAATGTCATGTGTAATGTATTTAAACTGATCGAAATATAGGAGATGGCATTGTGGGCTTTTTTGCTGCCATCAGGACTATATTTGATTTTCACTCTGGCATCTCTTATCAGATGACCCAAGCACAATTTTTAGGCTTGGTTGTGGTGTCTGAGAGTATATTGAAACAAAGTGATAAATATAGGCCTAACTTGTCAGTGTAATAAATGTTATTGAGCCAACTGGCAATATTTCTAAGGGCCATGGGCTCAGTGAATGTTCTTGAATACAAACCTTACAGTGTTTATACTGCTTGAAAACCACTAATTAGAGCCAAATGTCTTAGAAAGATAACTGGCATTCTTTTTTGATAGTGTTTGTCGACGAGGAATGTTCAATTGCACATATTATCCATGCCCAGCCGTGTGCACAATATATGGGGACCGGCATTATCATTCTTTTGATGGACTGGAATATGACTATATCAGTGATTGCCAAGTATTTTTGATAAAGGTATGTCACAACTATGTACTTTTATTTGCACTTGTGTGAAGACTTAATGTGAAAAACAAGTGTGCTGCTACATGCTATATCAAATCCAAATGTCATTTAAAAAACCTACAAAAGTTATAGCAATTTTAAACATTCCCTTGACTCATTCTTAAGGTTTATTCTTTATGGGTGATGGGCTAATTCTTAAACTTTCTGTGCTTCTGTTTTGTCATTTGTAAAATTGTAGCTGTCTCCTGGGGGTAGTTCTTAGGATTAAATAAGATAAATGTATGTAAATCTCTTAGATAATGTTTGATATATAGTAAGTGTTCAATAAATGTCAGCCATATTTATTTTTATTGGCTTAGTTTGGTGAATACAAATATAAGACATCAAACCAGCATTGAATAATATATATTGTTTATGGTTATAGCAATAAAGAGACATTACTCTTAATTCTAGACATGTTATCTTGATGCTATCCTGCAGTTAACCCTGGGCTTTGTATATCTGATAAAATCCTTAAAATTTCTCATGTTTAGTGCGCTTAGATTTTCTTCATACCTGAATTTTATTTAAACATCACTGATTCCAGAATTAAATTTCTAAATCTAAAACGTAAGTTTTAGAAAGAAGCTTTACAAGAATAAAGAAAATAACATCTTTTCTTCCAGCAAGGTAACTTGTGATTATCTTGAATGCATGTTTTTTTTCCCCCAAGTAAGGCTTTTATGTTATTAGAGGTTTGTGTGTGATCCTGTTCTTTTAAGCATATTTCAACAAAGTAGACACATTCCTATTTTATATTAGTTCTATTAAATAGAAAACGAACAGTAAAATCGAAAGTGTTCCAAACTTTAACAACTCCTGCTTGTGCTTTAAACCATTAAATTTCCCATTTGGGAAATATTCTCAGCCAGCCTCCATTATGAGCAGTTTTAAGTTTCTTAAAGAATAGATCCAAATTTGTCCAGGAAAATTCTAAAGTTGAGAAGATTGGGATCATGCCTTACATTTGTTTTTTCCTCCCCAAGTCATTTTGCAAAATAATGGGCCTTTGGTGAACTATTACTAACTGCTTATTTGAGCTGTATGCTCTGCCTGGCTTTTTCTTAACCTCTCATTTGTCTTCACGGTAGAGAAATCATACTGTTTACTCGTCTTTTTAAAATAATGATTGTGCAGAAAGCATTTCAAGTAGAATATTTGTCTCAACTCTGGTTCCTGGTGAAATGAAAGTATGTCCTTATGTTTGATGCTGAATGACTAGAGCAGCCTTTTTTTTTTCTTTTCTTTTTTTCTTTTTTTTCCTTTTACTAACACTGCACTATAACAGCATTCCATTTTTCAGGCAAGAGCCATTAAAGTTTGGCTTTTAGACTTTTAAAACCTGATTTCCTATCATCACTTTAATTTGCTACTATATCTTTCTGCTAAAAATCAATACCTCATGTTCAGTTTCAAATTTTAATAAGATGTGTCTGCCTCTATATAAGAAGATATGTCATAGGAGACATGCTTCTAATCTTTTAGTAAGCAATGAAATTTAGGTCCCTAATTTAATATCTGGATTAAGATCTGTCCTTAGGGTTCATGTAGTAAGATTAAGATATGAAGAATATTAAAAGTCTAAATTTCTAAGTTCTAGAATTATATGTATCTGTTTTTCTGCCAAAGCAGAAGTATTTTTTTTACACTGACGATGTTTTTTTTTTTTAAAAGAAAGTGTTTATAAAGAATAGACTTCAGAATGTGACTTTTACTGTATTTAATTTGGTAATTAAAGAGAATAAAAACTGGGGCGCCTTGGTGGCTCAGTCAGTTAAGCCTCTGACTCTTGATTTTGGCTCAGGTGATGACCTCATGGTTCATGAGTTTGAACCCAGCATTGGAGTCTGCTTGGGATTCCCTCCCTGTCTCCCTATCTCTCTCCCCTCCCCTACTCATACTCTCTCTGTCTCTCTCAAAATAAATAAATAAACCCTAAAAAAAAGAATAAAAACTTACTATTAATAACTAATTAGAGTTATACTAGTGAATTATTCACTATATTGTAATGGACTTTTTTATAAAAATTAATAAATATCATTGTGATATTTTATCCGTAAGATTGATCATCATTATTTTTTTCTTTTCTAAAATATATTTTAAAAATTTATTTCTTTATTTTGAGAGAGAGAGATGGGAGGAGGGGCAGAGAGAGAGAATTCCAAATCCCAAATCCCAAGCAGGCTTCTCTCTGTCAGTGCAGAGCCCAACATGGGGCTTGAACTCACAAACTGTGAGATCATGACCTGAAATGAGATCCAGAGTCAGATGCTTAACTGACAGAGCCACCCAGGCACCCCAGATTGATCTTCATTTTAATCTTAGATATTAAGGTTCAATATTTACTTTGCATTGTAATAGTTTACCTACTTAGATAAACCACCCTGTATATTAAAACCTTCTAAAAATATTCAGTAGCTCTTAATAGCATAAGCTTTCCAGTAATTATCTTTTCTTTCTCTTTTTCTTTCTCTTTCTTTCCTCTTTCTTTCTTTCTTTCTTTCTTTCTTTCTTTCTTTCCTTCCTTCCTTCCTTCCTTCCTTCCTTCCTTCCTTCCTTTCTTTCTTTCTTTCTTTCTTTCTTTCTTTCTTTCTTTCTTTCTTTCTTTCCTACATATTTAAATTTACACTCTATGCCTCTATGCTAGGAGCTCTAAGGGTACAATTGTTAAGACATTAGCTTTACCCTCAATTGTTTTATGTTTGGAGAAGTCATTAATAAACAAGAAACTAGAAGGCTGGGATAAATTAAAGCTCTCTTGTTGGAATGTAACTGATTTTGACTGGAGAAACAGCAGGCAGGAAAGTTTCATGGAGGGGGAGGAACTGATACTACATTACAACTCATTTATTTTTCAGGGTATTGTCAGGTAGATTTCCTCAGTAATGAAGCACCTCAGGGTGGTTTTCTTTTCATGGCATTCTGGTTAGGTGCCTGCTATTTCAGGGACCCAACAGTAGGGGGCTCCTGTGGTAATCTGTGGGCAAAACTCCAAGGGAAATCCCATCCCAAGGAAATCTTTGAACAAGACTGTACACCTCACAAAGGCGACAACTGACAGATGGTTTTGCCTCCCAGGCAGCAGGAATTCATGGATGTTCTGATGACATTTATAAAACTGGGCCAGTGTCTGTGTGACTGCTCAACTCTCTGCTTTCTCAGCCTTGCTTGTATAACTTTTTCTGTATCTTTTATTTTTGCATCAGTTCATTGTTTCTGCTTCCTTATATTTTAAGCTTGCTCTCGTCTGTTCAGCCCCACTCTACCTTCTATCCTATTTCTGTCTGTTTACCTTCAAATCTTAATACAAAAAAACTTTAAAAAATCCCCACCATTTTCTGGTTCAAGTGTGAGAGATAATCTAATAGACTAAAGTAGTCTTTTTTTCATGCTTGCATTAAACTCCGTTGGCCCAAGTTGGTACCATGATTGTATCAGGGGTAGCTGGGTGGCCTGGCTGCATCCCGGCCACAGTGTGAAGAGTGGCAAGATCACCCCTTCTGAGTCATTCTGTGAGGAAAATGAGTTCTCAAGGAGAAAAATCCAAAGCCATTAAATGATCTCTAAAGAAGCCAAAGTTACCAGAAGGTTGTTTTGATGCACCAGAAGATTCTCATTTAGAGAAAGAACCACCGACAAAATTTCTGGATGATGTTAATCCTGTTACCAAAGAAAAAGGTGGCCCCAGGGGCCCAGAACCTAACCAATATGGAAACTGGAAATGAAAAGTACACTGTATTGATTTTTTAAGCCATATTTTGTTTGTTTGTTTATTTTAATAATTTATTGTCACATTAGCTAACATATAGTGTATACAGGGTAGTCTTAGCTTCAGAAGTAGATTCCTGTGATTCATTGCTTACATACAACACCCAGTGCTCCTCCCAACAAGTGCCCTCCTCAATGCCCATCTCCCATTTTCCCACCCCCATCAACCCTCAGTTTGTTCTCTGTATTTAAGAGTCTCTTATAGTTTGTCTCCCTCTCTGTAAATTTTTCCTTCCTTTTCCCTATGGTCTTCTGTTAAGTTTCTCAAATTCCACACATAAGTGAAAACATATGATATCTGTATTTTTCTCACTGGCTTATTTCACTTAGCATAATACTCTCCAGTTCCATCCATGTTATTGCATATGGCAAGATTTCATTCTTTTTCATCGCCTGGTAGTATTCCATGCTATATATATATATATATATATATATATATATATATATATATACCACATCTTCTTTATCAATTCATCAGTTAATGGACATTTGGGCTCTTTCCATACTTTGGCTATTGTTGATAGTGCTGCTATAAACACTGGGGAACATGTGCCCCTGTGAATCAGCACTCCTGTATCCTTTAGATAAATTCCTAGTAGTGCTATTGCTGGGTTGTAGGGTAACTAAATTTTTAATTTTTTGAGGAAATGCCACACTGTTTTCCAGAGTGTAGACCATATATTATTAACTTCATAGCATGTTTCATGACAGCTGTCAAATATATAGGTAAAATTTGGTAGCATGAAAGACTATTTATGGTCTTTATATCCACCACTAATTAATGAAAAAGCCTGAAGACTTCCAAAAGATGATGTAGCAGCAATGGAAACGCATCATTCAAATCTCCTCTTATGGGAAGCAGAATTGACTGAGAACCCCGGCTGCTGCCCCATGGGATCCACCACTGTGTTCCTGCTGAAGTCACACTTCCCTCAAGCTGTTCCCAGCCAATGAATGAGTATGGTGGGGTTACAGTAAATGAGTATGCTTGCCCACTCCCATGATGTGTAACATCGGCTCAAAGACTCCCCATTAGCCAGCCCAGAATTTTCTTGGTACTGTGCTGCTGTCTGAGACTCTTCCTACCCAATCTTCCTTTTCTCTCTCTTTCTATTCCTTTTCTTTCCTTTTCTCTCCCCTTCACAGGTGTCAGACTCTGCCTACTTTTCCTCTTTATAATTCAAAATGTCTTCCCAATAAATCTCTTCCACATTAAAAAAAAAAACCAAAAAAACAAAAACAAAACCAAAAAACTCTGTTGACCCATTGGTGAATGTACTGCTTTGGATCCAAACTGCTGTGGGACAGAAAACATGGCTGCTAAGTTTGCTATATCAGAAGAAACTTTGTGTTGGATTGTTTCCCTTAAAAGGGGTAGGGGCTAAGACAGGTGTTTAGATTGACATATGGAGTAAAATAATATTCTACTTTGAGAGGTGCTGACATTTTGTTTTGGAATCAGTTGGGAGAATATTTTCTATAAATGTTTGTAGTACCTCAGAATAAAAGATTTGAGGAATCCATGTGGCACACTGGTGTTGACCTTGTCCCTCTAGCTTTATAATCATTACTTACTATGTTGCTTAGCAACTCTATAGCATTATCTCCAAATCTAATATTAACTTGAAATACATTAGAAATGAAAATTATAGAAACATGACTCTTAGGAATTGATATTGTCTCAAGTTACTGTCAGCAATAACATGATATTACAAAACAGACCATACAACATAGAATATTTCATGGAAATTCTGAGTTTAATATAAAGAATAATCTAACAGTGAGGAACTTTCATTAATAATAATAGAAAGGTAATGGCAATAGAAAGCCTTTCAGCTGGCTTTTCACATCCCATAACCTAAATAACTTTTCTCAAGAGGACGAGTGAAACAAAATCCTGAATTACATATTTTTTTCTTATTTGAAAATCATTCATTAAGGCAGAAAATGTGGCATGATTTTTTTGAGTAGTACAATGCCATAATCATCCTAATGACCTTTATTATTCTCCTTTTCAAAATGTAAGCAATGCTTTGCAAAAGGATTGTTTAAGAAGAAGCAAAAGCTCTCAGTTCCTATGAAGGAAGGAAGGAAAAATGGGTCACAGAGGGACACATTAATTACTTTTTCAACACTATTCATTGAAAACCTATACTCTTGGCACTAGGCTATAGTAATTACATATAAGACAGAAAGAATTTGGCCAAGCCAAAAGAAATATTGAGCTGGCATTCATATTGCTGGTGATATGAAACACCAAGTGTAGAGAATTTATAAGACCTATATGATTTCCAGGTATTTAAAGACTTTTTCACTTTGAAAATAAACACTGACCCATATGTCTAAAAATGAAAAGAATTCAGGAAATGTGTGCAGGCCTTTGAAAATTGAATACAGAGCTCAAAGAGAAATGCCACATTTTTTTTCTGGTGAAATTCCCACCTTTTACAAGTTAGTGAGAACACTCTTAGAGCAGTGTAGCTTTTAACTTTTGGAGGGATAAGGACTTTAAAATTTGATGAAAACCATGGACTTTCTTCTTAGAAAAATATAGGTAATCAAAAACAACATTTTACAATGAATTTCTAGGGTCTGTAGAGCTATACAAGCCCATCCAGGAAACATATCAAACAAGAAACCCTGATTCTAGAGAATGTGTTCTTAGTGGATACAGTTGGGAGTGGCTGAAGGAAGGAGGAGGTGACATGGAGGTGAGGAAGTTCAGAGTGTATGGGCTAAATACCATTCTCCAAAACTAAGGACTCCCTACAACTTACAGTTGATTTTTCTGCTTAGTCATTGCTAGACCATTCCTAATTTCTCTATAAAAGTAGCATTTTAAAAATTAGGATTTTGAGCTGTCTCTGCTTTTATTCAGCCAAGTGATCTTGGACAATCCGTTAACCCTTTTTAACCTCACTTTCTAATCTGTAAAGTGGAGATAATTTAAAAATTATCTTAAGAATTAAATATCAAAGAAATAATTAAATATAACATGTGTAATGTTCAAAGGAAGCCCTCAAATGATACACATTATTGTATTTACTAACAGTACCAAAGTTTTGTATCTATTTCCATTTTAACCTGTAGGCAAATTATTTAGCCAGAAAACTTTTCAAAAATATAACAAAAGATGTTGCCTCAAATGAAAACATTTCTTTTAAAATTTCTCTGACATGTCTTAGGTATTTATTAAAAAGAAACTGTTATGCTAAGTGAAATAAGTCATACAGAGAAAGACAGATACTATATGTTTTCACTCTTATGTGGATCCCGAGAAACTTAACAGAAGACCGTGGGGGAGGGGAAGAAAAAAAAAGAGGGAGAGAGCAAAACCATAAGAGACTCTTAAAAACTGAGAATAAACTGAGGGTTGATGGGGGGTTGGAGGGAGGGCAGGGTGGGTGATGGGCATTGAGGAGGGCACCTGTTGGGATGAGCACTGGGTGTTGTATGGAAACCAATTTGACAATAAATTTCATGTTTAAAAACAAAGAAAAAAAGAAAAAAAGAAACAGAAACTGGTTGATAAATTTGATCTATAATAGTAAAATAGAAAAAAAAGTTTTGCTAAAACAAAATTTTAATGGAAGATATTAGAGATAAATGTTTAAAGATTGAGCTATCTTGGTTTATTTGCATAAACTTTTTTACATTATTAGATCAAAATGATTTTTATCTTAGAAATAAGATGTATTTTGATTTCAGTACAATCCATTGTTAATCTTGGTCTTTAAAAATTTTTAATAAAAGATAACCAAAAATTATATATAGTATATACTTATATTAATGCATTATTTTTAACATTTCAGAGTGCAGATGATTCAGATATATCTGTCATTGCCCAGAACAAGAAATGCTTTGACAACGATATTGTTTGTTCTAAAAGTGTTTTGATTTCAGTTGGGGACACTGAAGTTTATCTGAATGATGCTCCTTACAAAGAGGTTAGTAAATTATTTCTTTTATGATCATTTTAACTTGTCCCGAGAATACTGACAACAAAATAGAAACGATTTGGGGTACTTTTCTCTGTAAGTGATTACTCGATTTCAATATCCTTTTCTTTGTTGTTATGCGACTTCAGTAAATCATACTTGTCTTTTTCATTTACACTCCACTTCTCTATATTCCAATTCTTTCCTCTTTTCTCATCTCCATGGTGACGATTCTGGCCCCAGCAACCATCACCAATTATCTGGAGTACTACAACCCTCCACAATAGACTCTCGGCTTCCTGTCTTAGTTTTTCTCTTATCCTGCCACACTGCAGCCAGAGTGGCTTCTTTCTAAAATGGGAATCTAATCTCCTGTCACTGTAGTGCCTCACAACTTTCAAATGACTTCCCATTCCCTTATACGATCTCACCGATCTGACCATGGTCAGTCACCTCTCCTGCCTCATGTCTCATCACTTTCTGCTCTGAGCTCATATTCCAGAAGTTGGAGCTCTTATTAGTTCTTTAAATGATCAATTCTTTCTCTCACCTCTGGTTCTTCATGAAAGTCATTGCTCCCACCTGGATCGGCCTTTTCTTTCACTTACTCTTCTATGGTAGGTCTCATCTTAACTCCTTCAGGGAGTTCTTCTTCATACCTTCAAGCACTTTGTTGGGACACAAGTCACACTTTAGTGAAATTATTTGTGTGGTTGTCTGTCTTTTCCATTTGTCTACAAGTTCTGTGAGAAGTGGGGCCATGGTTTCCCTTATTCCTGTATTCTTGGAGCCTGCCCAATTTGAAAGAATGAATACATTTCATTCATTCATCCATACATTTTACTATATACCAAAATATGTATTAATTATTGGGACTAGAACAGTGAAAAGACACTGTGCTTGCCTTTAAAGAATTATACTCAGGCAAGGGAGACATTCACGTAAACAAGAATGTTCAGTGTAATGTGCAAGAGTGTATAGGACAGTATGGGAATCCCTGAGAAGAAGCCAACCTTGGATGTTTAGGGTAGTTGTTAAGAGTGTGGACTTTGGAGTCAGTCAGTAGTGATTTAGAATCCCTGTTTTTTTCACTTGCTAGTTGTGTCACTTTGGCCAAGCTTACTTAACCTCTTTAAGCTGCAGCTATCTCAATTGTAAATTTGGGATGATTAGAGAAATCTACCTCTTAAGTTCACACAAGGATTAAATGAGATAATGGATTTCAAGAAATGGCTTTCCTCTTCTCCTTCACCCTCCTTATTTTTGAGAGCTCAGAAGATATGCTCTGGATGAAATGATTTGAACTGAGTCTTAAAGGATGAGTAGGTATTAGGCAGGTGAAGAGGGAGAATAGAAAGGCAGTCAATACAGAAGAATGGTCATGTTGAAAGGAACAGAGTTGAAAGATACAATGGTTTGTTTGGAGAATTGTGAGTGGTTTAGTTTGGTTGAAGTATACAGGGATAGTGGAGGGACAGTATGGCAAAGAGATTCAGGGAGGAGTCTCCAGGCTGACTTTAAAGCAGGGGACATGGGAACAAGGGCAGCAGACAGGAGGCTTGTTCCAAAGCACAGAGGCTCTTAAATGGTGTAAGATATTTGAACTTGTTTTACAAGTAAGAAATTTTGGCATTGAGAAAGGACATGATCTGACATATGACTTTTTTTTAAGTGTATTTATTTATTTTGAGAGAGGCAGAGAGAGAGAGAGAGAGTAGGGGAGGAACAGAGAGAGAGAGAGAGAGAGAGAGAGAGAGAGAATGAGAATCCCAAGCAGGCTCTGTGCTGTCAGCACAGAGCCCAACAAAGGGCTTAAACTCAAGAACCATAAGATCATGACCTGAGCTGAAACCAAGAGTCTAGTGTTTAACTGACTGAACCACCTAGGCACCCCTGACATATGGCCTTTTAAAAAGTGGCCTCTCTGAGATTTTAGAACAGAGTTTCTCAAAGTTTGGTCTGTAAATATGCATTAAAATCACCTGGAATATCTACTATAAAAGCTGGTTTCTGGGCCCCACCTTAGTAATTAGAATGGCTGAGGTTGAGAATGAAAATCAATTCTTTTTAATGGTACCCCCAATTCTTCTTGACACTAGAGTTTGAGAACAAGTACTTTAGATCATAGTTTATACTTCAATCAGAAATGTTGAGACCAAGCAGGCAGCAATCAAGCTTTTGGCAAAGCAAACAGAGTCTCTATATCATGTTGTTATATTTTGGACATAATTGCTGCAGTTTGGTATAGCTATCAGCTGGATATTCATCTATAGGTAAAGGTTCTAAGAACAAAAATTGTTTTTTTTTTTAAAGAAAAAACTGAAGAGAAAATAGTAAGTGTTCTTGTAGGGACAGTTTGACACATTTTTGAAGCGGTGATTACAGTTCAGTATAGCTTTCAACTTCCAGTGCTCACCTGTATGCATCTCCATATGAGGTGTGAATTATGAAGTAAGATAAAGGAACGTCATAAAAATGGTTTCCCCCACTAACAAATCCCCCATTAACATTTTTTTCCTGAGCATTAGAAGTAAAAATAAGTACCATTATTTTATGGCAGATGGATTGCTCATCTAGGTGAAGGAAAAAACTGTTGCTCTTTCAATAAATGCCCAATTTTGTTTTGTCAAATATGTAAGATATAACCGTTTTATAAATGTATTTAAGCTGCCCTTTAAATGTGTTAATTCTCCACATTTATATCTTATCTTTCTAAAATCACTAGAATTTGTTGAAAATGCTATAATTCTCATCTAAAGTGGACGTTTCTATTTTGGGTAATTCATAACACCCTCCCTCTTCCAATGAGCAACATCCTCGCTTCCTAATCTGAACAGAAAGGAGTACAGTATCTCCTTTAGACCAAAGACAACTGTTTTTCTTGTGGTAAAGCATCCCGTTTAGTAAAAATGAAGGATTTTTTTTAGCTCTACAGGCAAATAGAAAAGTTATCTTTCACATCAGGAAAACTGATGCAAAACCCACCTGAAGGAAGTCTAATAATAAGCTGTCTTACCCAAAAATTATTTTTATGTTCTGAAGATTTGTCAACCAGTTCAAGGGAACTTTAATAGGAAAACCCACAAAAAAGTGTTTTATGGACTGAAAAGAGCTATTAGCCACAAATATTGCACTTACTTGCTTTAATTGCTGCTGATCAGGCTGGAAGATGAGACCTGTGAACAGGCCAGTGCAAGAAGGTTTTAAAAATATATAAATCACACATTGATCTGGTACATCTTCCAAGGAGCTAACATTCAGGTGAGGGAGAAGACAGATAGCAAAGCCAAAGACAAAGCATATAATAGAAGGGTACTGAAAATGTAATCACAACAATAAAAATAGGTTCTGTGGCAAAGAGTGACTTGGGGGCAGGCCAGGCTGCACATGTTATGGGCTTCCTTAGAAGTGAAAATGTGATGCGCCTTGTTCAAAACAGGAAGTTTTCCCTCTCCCTTTGTTTTGCGCTCTCTCTTGACCTGTCATGTTTTTTTTCCCCCTTTATTTTTAAGGCCTTGGTCACTCAGAGACAAGGATACTCCCAGGTTGAGTGCAGACCCTCACAGGCACCCAGGGCCCTGCCCCAGAACTTCAACTTGGCACTTGGAGTAGAAGGAAGGAGGTTAGGTAGAGTCCATTAGCCACGTATGTGGTTACACAATATATGTACTATTGTATATAATATACTGAGTACTTTTAAGTTTGACCTTGGTCTAGATGACTGAAAACTCTTTGTAGAGATGACTAAGTTTACTTAATTTGCCCTAAGGGATGTTTCTAAAATGTCATCTATAGTATAGTATTTCCAAACCATGCATTTGTTATTTTTTGGGGGAGAAAAATAATCAAAGAATTCCATATCCGCTTCACAATTTTTATTTTGCTTCTGACTAAATTTGCTTTACTTACTTTGATTTAACCATGTATTATTAAAGTTATTATATGAGTTAACTGGAATGTCAGATGTAATGTAAATTTTATAGGGCATAGCACCTGCTCCTAAGGAATGTTGTATATTTGTACTTTAGGCTAAAGGTACTCTAAATTTTCCCAATGGGTTCCATCTCTGGTTTCTCTCTAATGTTATTATTTATAGCACACAAGTTATTTTCTTTTAATAGAAACACGGTCTGTCACTTTCCTGTTCAGAAACTTTTATTGAATGCATTTTGCACAAAGAATAGCAACCCTTGACTGTACGGATAACTTGGCTGCAAAAGGGCCTCAGACTATGCTTGTTATGGAATCCATGCTCTAGACTTTTGGTGCTCTCCTCAGTCCTGAACAAATCTTGAACTTTCTTACCCCAAGTCTCTATTCAAGTGATTACTTTTGCTCGGAATGATTTCTTCTCCATTCTCATTTCCAGCTCTGTGTACCTTCCTATGTAGGGCTTCTTGCGGATCCATTCATATCCCACTCCTTGCAAGAAAGCTTTCTAAGTCCCTTAATGGAAATTCACCTCCCCTTTCTCTCTCTCTCTAGATATGAATATAGGTGGATAGATATAGATAGATCTGTCTATATATTGATACATATGTCTATAGATATATCTGTCTATAAATCTATCTGTACATATGTTTTATATATAGAGTATACACACACTTTGTGTTTTTGTTTTTGAATTCTGCAAGTAACATCATACATTTTTAGTACTCAATCATATTTATTCATCATTAGCAAAGATTTTCTGAGTCAGAAGATATATCCCCTTAATGTACTCTATGTGCCTTTGTTTATATTCTTTTCTATCACAGAAATATCTTCTCACCTTCGCTCGTTTATCCATGTTAGGCCCCTCTATCATCTTGTGTCTCATTACCAATTTATGTATTTCCTGTTTTATGCATTTGTTTTGTGTTTTACTACAGAATTCAGACAAGACGGGCCAAGCAAAAATACTAGTACCTAGACACTTACTGGTGGATATTAACTTAATTAATGTTTACATTTTGGTTAGGGAACAAGGAATTAATTTTTTTTTCTTTCTTTTCCCTTTTTAAAGAAACGATCAGGTTTTTTTCTGGAAAATAACCCTACATACCAGCTTTGGAAGGCAGGGTACTACATAGTAGTATACTTTCCAGAGAATGATATCACTATTCTTTGGGATAAAAAGACAACCATACATATCAAAGTTGGACCCCAGTGGAAGGTAGGTCAACCTGTTTGGTAGATCAATCCAAATGAAATGTGAGAAATGAAATTACAAATACCTTTCAATGTTTTAAGAAAATAAAATAATTGATATTTTCTTTAGGAAACAAGTTGTATGTTCAGAATTACTAACTTGTAACCCAGTGAAGAAAAACTGTACCAACTGGAGTACAGCGCTGTGTGCAGTTCTTTTTAATTTTAACCTTAGAGTAACAGTGTCCCAAAGTTACTTAGGTCAGTTTCTTTCTTCCCATCCCTTTCGGAGTGGTTATATGATATGTTTGCAATATAGTTAGATTCATTTTATTACATTCTGCATTCCATCTTTTCCTCCACATTCTGGGTTGTTTTTTTTTTTTTTGGAAATTTATTTAAAAAATATTACGGTCTAGAGTTCTATGGGCTTTAACAAATGCATGGCATTGTGTATCTATCACCAGAGTTGTATACAGAACAGACCTATCAACTCCCAAATTTCTTCCATTATTTGCCCCATTATTGTTAACTCTTGTTGATCTATTTTTCATGTCTACAGTTTTGTCTTTATGCAACCTGTTGGGTCTGGCTCCTTTGACTTGGCAAAATATGTTTAAGATTCATCTATACTGTTAAATGAATTAATAGTTTGCTCCTTTATACCGTTGAGTAGTATTCCATTGTATGGATATACTAGTTTGTTTTATTCATTCATGGTTGAAGATCCAATCTGCGCTGTTTAGAATTTTTGGCAATTTATATTCTAAATTGTTTTAAATATTGTTTTCTGTTAAATGCTTTGTAAGTATTATTAAATATGTCTATTATTTTAAATATTTTCAATCCTATTAAATATTTTAAACTCATATATTAAAGTTGTTTTTGAAACACTGATACATTTTTAGAAATCCAGTTTATCTGAAATTGAAATTGAGACTCATGGATCTAATCTGTGGCAAGTTAGGGAAAAACTGGGATAGTAACAATGTATTCTTATAAAATTATGGAAAGGATACATATGTTTTAAGATTTTAATATGTTGTAAGTTGAAGATATGATTGTGTATTGTCAAGCCATTTTCTTTCAACCTCAAGTGAGATAAAGCCCATAAATCTGTTACTAGGTGTTTGCTGGCTTCTTGCATTTCTTTGATGAAGATGAAATAATTTAGTCATCGCCATGCTTTCTTCAACCATATTCCTCTGCCACTTTAATTATGTATCCTCTCTTCCCTACTTTTTGGAAGTGAATTAACCAATTATTCTTCTACATCTCCCCCTTCGCTGCTGCCTCACATTGTTGGGTGGCCAATGGTGGAAGTGGCCATTGTCTTTGGATAGTTATTGTGGCTTCTGAGAGCTGAGGCACCATGGTAAGCAATGGTCATGACAGGTGCAATCCCAAGGTTATTGTCATCTTTGCTGGAGACACGGGCAGCCTTCTTCATCATCTACTAAGGGCTGCATTCCATTCACCAATACATGAGGAGAACATTCAGTTTCAATGTTTTAAGGAGGATTTCCATTGTTTTAGGAAGATCATTCTTCTCTGTACTTTTGATTTATCTCCCTCTTCTAAGTAAAGTGTTTCACATTTTTTTTGAGAAAATGCAGTGAGTAATGTTGATGTGAATAATTCATATGTCACTTTCCGTAACCATTTCATAACCTATAACAACCTTTACAAATATGAAGTAAAATGTGGTTTTTATTTATTGTGTCTCATGGTGGCATGATACATGGAAATTAAAGTTAACTTTTTTCTTTAGATGTTATGTTTTGAAAGTTTTGGCTTTTCAAAGTATGATCTAATGAACAATGTATTATTTTTATTGTTTCAACATTTACAGTGTTACAAAATCTTAAGCTTATCAGGTGGGACTTTCATATTAAAATTTATATGTATATGAATATATACAAAATACATATGCATATACACATATATTGTAGTGTCTATATTATACTTTTCCAAGTTACTTACATTATTGTATCAATGCTAAGACAATGGTAAGAGTGGATAGATAAAATTTGGGGGATGGTAAACCGTTATAAGAATTTTAAAATAACTTAAATACAATTAAGTAAATATGAAATTACACCATCTTGAAACATATTTATATGTGTGGAAATTCTTAAAATGTCAATTTTAAATCTTTAAAAATTTTTAGTGACTGAGCCTTTAAATGTTGAAGTGAATATAGAATATTTCATATTTCATGATAATTTTCTTTCACTTTAGAACAAACTATCAGGATTATGTGGAAACTTCGACAAATGTACTTCAAATGATATGACCACATCCAATAACTTAGAAGTGAGAAATGCCCAGGTATTTGGAGATAGTTGGGCATTGGGGCAGGTAAGTAGAATATATGTATTACAGAACTTAAAAAATATTTTGGTATATTTATCATTTTATTCTCATAGGAATATTTATTTAGATAATACTATTTTATGTCATAGCTGACAACTTGCTTTCACATTTACTTTCTCATGTAATTCTTGTGACAGTCTTGTAATGTTAAGGGCATTGCCTCTATATTATAGATGAAGAAATTGAAGCTCAGGAAAGTTAAATGACCTGACTAATATATGCTCAGAAAGAAGCAGAGGTGACGTTCAAAGTCACGTCTTTTAATCTTATACTTTTCCTTCCATAAAGCAAAATGCTTTATCAAGGTATTTATATTTCTAATAATGTAACTTTTGCCAACTCAAAGCAATGGATAAATGAAGGCAGAATTTCTTACCATTTGTTCTCCAGACATGGCTGTGTGTGGGGTGGGAATGGGTAGGGAGTGGATTTGTGGTCAACTACATTTGGGAGCAATTTGAATAAATTAAGTTAGACGTATTTCTTTTTTGAAGGATTTCTTGAAGAAGATACATCTTAAGTTAGACATATTTCTTTTTTGAAGGATTTCTTGAAGAAGATACGTCTTAAGTTAGACATATTTCTTTTTTGAAGGATTTCCTTCCAAGGGAGGGATGAATTTGAAGGATTTTCCAACTTATTGACACAGAACCTATGTTTTTATGTATTAGTTCTGAAGGAAATAGTGTCTTATGGGTCACACTTTGAGAAATGCTGAATTAACTCCGAAAA
Source organism: Lynx canadensis (assembly GCF_007474595.2). NCBI lineage: Eukaryota > Metazoa > Chordata > Mammalia > Carnivora > Felidae > Lynx > Lynx canadensis. The sequence continues at coordinate 102,986,452 of NC_044309.1, forward strand.
CAGAGTCAAATTGAAAATTGGTGTCATTCTTTTCTTCAACTTTCTCTTTTTAGCCTATTTTTCTTCCTGGCTAAGAGCAGTATCCACAACTACAGTTTTCTGATTGGTTACTATTTGATTAATTGCTTTACCACTTTACCCAATTTACCTAATATATCTAAATTTCTTTAAAAACATAAGAGGGGCCTCAGATAAAACATTCACCTAATTCAGTAAAATTTAAGCAGCATATTTCATTGTGGTCTAAGCTGAAAAGTACAAGCCTTTTATTTAATATATGAACTTCCTACTCTATGGAGAGATACCAAATCCTTTTTATTATGGCTCTCATATCTTGTGGCATTTAGAAGTTTTTGAAGGAAATACCTTACATTTGTTCTTTCAAAATGAATTAAGGTATAAACAATTTATAATAATACCTAAATATTTGGATCAAAGAATTTTAGACTCACTATAATGTATATTCTTATTCATACCTAATCCAAAAATAAAAATTAAAAAAAGTTTTTTCATTTGGTAAGTTCTATTTAGCACTTCATATTTTCCAGATTCTTTGAACCCATAAAATGATTAAAACAAAGCCTCTGTCATTAGAAATTTCGAGTCTAGTTTGGTAGTTGAGGTAGAAAAATTAACAATGAACATACGAGACAGGTAGGTGCTTTGATAGAGGTGAATGGCTTGGACTTCATTATGGTCAAAGGAAAGTTCCTGAAGAAGGTGTCATTGGGCTGAATCCTGCAAGCCTTATGGTAGCTACAAAAGTGAAGGTGATGGGTAACAGCATAGCAGGAGAGGAGAAAGCAGCTGGTTAAAAGGTGTCAGGAACACTGGCGCCTAATCGGATTTCAAGAGGTTGTATATGGCAGTTCTGGAGGGTCTGAAGTAGGCAATGGCTAGGATGCAGAGTATAGAGTGGAAAGATAGTCCTAGGATATACCTAAAACTAGTTGGGAGGTTCTTTAATCCAGCTAGTTGTGTTAAGTCAGAGAAGATTTAGAAAACGACACAAACCTATGAGGCATTAAAGATTAAAATCATTAGCATCTGCTGAAAGATTGTATTTAGGAATGATGAATCTGGAGGATTCAAGGAAGTCTCCTATCTTGCTGGCTTACTGGGTGGATGCTGGCACTCTTCACTGAGGAGAGTAGATGGTGGAGAACAGTGGGTACAGGACAGAGGTGCAAAGGTAAGTATAGGTTAGGATGCACTAAAGAGAAGCAATAGAGAAATTTATGTGGAGATTTCCAGTTTTGAGATTCAAGAAAGAGATTTGGGTGGAAATACAGATTTAGCACTTACTAGAGTATACAGGTTGTTGAAGCCATGAGAAGTGTATAGAGTGGGGAAAACCAGGTTTGAGGATCAAGCTTTGTACAGACGGAAGGGGTAGAAGAATGGGGGGTAGCAGCCAATGAATTAGGAGGAAAACCCAGAAGAAAATTGTGTCACAAGAAACAAATGAGGAGAAATGTTTAAAAAGGGTGAAGTAATATACAGATTCAGAGGTAGCAAAAGGTTAAGTGAGATGAACACCAAAACATGGCCTTTATATTTAGGCAACTCTCATGAAGAGACAATTGATGACATTTCCAAGGTGGTTTCAGGGAGGTGGATTAGAAGAGGCAGAGACCACATTTCTGAGTATGTGGGAGGTGAGCCTGTAGACACTTGTGCCTATACAACTTCTCAGAGAACGGCTGTGACAGAAATGAAAGAGCTGAAACTGGAAAAAGAAAGAGAATCATTTGCTCACGCAGTTTTTTAATGACCACATTTGAAACACATTCAAAAACTGTTTACTCTCTCTCTAATATCGCCATAATTTTAACAGTATGCTTAGTTGTTTTAAAAAAATATATACACTATTAACATTGAGTTGGCTGACTACAGATGCTTTAGGTAAACCTGTCTAAAAGAATGAGAATACAGTAGATGTGATTGTAGTGGATGGAGTCAGAATGGTTTACTCTGGTTTCGGCTTCAGAAGTCCCCCCCTGGCAAACTTTCTCTTCTCCCTTTTTTTTTTTCTTCAACAGTGTGAAACCCCAAGTGAGTTATTTAAACCCTGTGAGGCACATCAAAACAAATTTCCTTATGCCAAGAAAGAATGCTCCATTTTGTACAGCGATGTTTTTGCTCCGTGTCGCAATGTGGTAACTGAATACTTCACTAAACTTTCACATTTAAATGGGTACTGCCATATCTATGCTATTTGAGATGAATGGGACAAGCAAGTTAGCTAACTATTGGCTCTTCAGGTGTACTACCTAACCATTGTTAAGAAGACAGATTTGGTAGTTTGTTTTTCTGTAGAAGAAATGCATCCAGTTGACTTACTTTCCTTCTCAATCCGTCTTATGTAACAGCATACATTTATACGTAATATTTGTAGCACTCTGTTCTAGTTTACAGAACATTTTGACATATACCCTCAAAGTCAGAAATGATACATCAAATCCACAAATGTTTTTCTTCAGCGCATTGCTTCATTTCATGGGTGTTCTTCTCCTCAATCCAATGTATTGTTTAAAAGTATTAGTGGTGGCACATTTTAAAATGGTCTTAAAAGCATACCAAGATGGAGTGTGATTTATTCAGAAATTTAAATTTCTTTTTTTTTAAGTTTATTTATTTTGAGAAAGCGAGAGAGCGAGCGTGTGCATGCATGTGTATGCACACACAAGCAGAGAGAAGAAGAGACAGAATCCCAGGCAGTCTCCATGCCATCAGTGGACAGCCAATGTGGGGCTCGAACTCACGAACTGTGAGACCATGACCTGAGCTGAGATCAAGAGTCAGATGCTTAACTGACTCAGGCACCCCAGAAATTTAAATTTCTAAATGCCTTCCCAACATAATAATTTTAGACCCCAATAAAGTTTAAAAAAATAAAGTATTCATAAAAATCAGTAAAAGTGCAATTGGTAATAGAACATTCTTTTAATACTATGAGAACATGCCAATAATGAAACAGCAAGCTTCTACAAAATATCAAAATGTTACTATATTGCAGGTGCTGAAATTCTATTTTTTGTTAACCCTATTACCTGTTTTGCTAGTTTTTTGATCCTACATTTGCCTAATAAATTCCTTTCTCCTTTGGTCCACAAAAAGTTTTGAGATATTGAGAACTCTAGGTGGCAGTATTAGGCTGATAATGCCAAATTTTGAACTGACCAGTTAGTTTTCTTTCAGAAGGTTGAATTTTAATCAGTTATTGTCAGTACTTATTTAAATTAACTCATTTTCCATTCCATTTTCAGATTGATGTCACTTCTTTTGCCAAAAATTGCCATGAAGACACGTGTAACTGTAATCTCGGTGGGGACTGTGAATGTTTATGCACAAGCGTAGCAGCATATGCATACAAATGTTGTCAGGAAGGGGTATCTGTTCACTGGAGGTCATCCACTGTTTGTTGTGAGTACCCTACTTAGAACATCAGCATCAGGTGAGAATCTCATAAAGAGATTAACCATCTTATCATCGAACAAATACCATGGAATGCATAGAAATAGGATTTCTTTAAGACAACTAAGTTTTATATTCCTTTGACAGTGCAGATAAACTGTAGTATATCTCTAAAGGATTTATAAAAATAAAAATTGAGGTCAAATTTTCCCTTCTGTGTCTGACTATTGTCACTTTAACGTTTGAACTATAAATTATACACCATCCTCAAATCGTTTATGACTGCATTCCCCTTATGGCTGTGAAATTTCACTTTCTGATTATCAGAAATGTATTTTTTTAAAAGGCATTTGAATTTGCTTTCAGATTCACATTTTTAAACTTTTGATTTACTTGTGTAGATGGTTAAGTCATCGAAAGAATGCTTAAGATTTTAACACTTTCAGTTGACATTTCTAAATAGGCAGATATATTTGCCTACCTATAAAATAACTTATAAAATCTGATTAATGACAACACATCACTCTTAAAGAATTCTCTTTGCTTAGAGGAAGTTCCCAAATAATGATATCCTTCTGTGTTCTTTCAATTGGTCACTGATAAACATATAACCATATTTTGCATGCATTCAGATAAGTGGTCAGATTCTTATACAGTTTAATATTTATTCTTTTATGTTTTAGCACTTGACTGTGAATATTACAATGAAGGTATGTGATATTTATTTATTGATTTATTTTTTTTCTGTTTGCTATTCTCCCTTTTTAAAAAAAATATAATTTATTGTCAAATTGGTTTCCATACAACACCCAGTGCTCATCCCAGCAAGTGTCCTCCTCAATGCCCATCACCCACTTTCCCCTCTCCCTCATCCCCCCCCCCACCCCCGTCAACCCTCAGTTTGTTCTCAGTACTTAAGAGTCTCTAATGGTTTGCCTCCCTCCCTCTCTGTAACTTGTTTTTTCCCCTTCCCCTCCCCCATGGTCTTCTGTTAAGTTTCTCAAGATCCACATATGAGTGAAAACATATGGTATCTGTCTTTCTCTGCCTGACTTATTTCTCTTAGCATAATACCCTCCAGTTCCATCCACATTGATGCAAGTGGCCAGATTTCACTCCTTCTCACTGCTAAGTAGTATTCTATTATATATATATAAACCACATGTTATTTATCCATTCGTCAGTTCATGAACATTTAGGCTCTTTCCATAATTTGGCTATTGTTGAAAGTGCTGCTATAAACATTGGGGTACACGTGCCCCTATGCATCAGCACTCCTGTATACCTTGGATAAATTCCTAGCAGTGCTATTGCTGGGTCATAGGGTAGTTCTATTTTTAATTTTTTGAGGAACCTCCACACTGTTTTCCAGAGTGGCTGCACCAGTTTGCATTCCCACCAACAGTGCAAGAGGGTTCCCATTTTTCCACATCCTTGCCAGCATCTATAGTCTCCTGATTTGTTCATTTTAGCCACTCTGACCGGCGTGAGGTGATATCTCAGTGTGGTTTTGATTTGTATTTCCCTGATCATGAGTGACATTGAGCATTTCTTCATGTGTCTGTTGGCCATCTGGATGTATTCTTTGGAAAAGTATCTATTCATGTCTTCTGCCCATTTCTTAACTGGACTATTTGTTTTTCAGGTGTGGAGTTTGGTGAGTTCTTTATAGATTTTGGATATTAGCCCTTTGTCTGATATGTCATTTGCAAATATCTTTTCCCATTCTGTTGGTTGCCTTTTAGTTTTGTTGATTGTTTCCTTTGCAGTACAGAAGCTTTTTATCTTGATGAGGTTCATTTTTGCTTTTAATTCCCTTGCCTTTGGAGATGTGTCAAGTAAGAAATTGCTGCGGCTGAGGTCAGAGAGGTTTTTTCCTGCTTTTCTCCTCTAGAGTTTTGATGGTTTCCTGTCTCACATTCAGGTCCTTCATCCATTTTGAGTTTATTGTGTATGGTGTAAGAAAGTGGTCTAGTTTCATTCTTCTGCATGTTGCTGTCCAGTTCTCCCAGCCCCATTTGTTAAAGAGACTGTCTTTTTTTAAAGAGATTTTTTTCCTTTGGATATTCCTGCTTTGTCAAAGATTAGCTGGCCATATATTCTGGTCCAAATCTGGGGTCTCTATTCTATTGCATTGGTCCATGTATCTGTTTTTGTGCCAATACCATACTTTCTTGGTGATTACAGCTTTATAGCAGAGGCTAAAGTCTGGGATTGTGATGCCCCCACTTTGGTTTTCTTCTTCAATATTACTTTGGCTGTTTGGTGTCTTTTGTGGTTCCATACAAATTTTAGGATTGTTTGTTTTACCTTTGAGAAGAATGCTCATGCAATCTTGATTGGGATTGCATTGAGTGTGCAGATTGCTTTGGGTAGTATTGACATTTTAACAATGTTTATTCTTCCAACCCATGAGAATGGAATGTTTTTCCATTTGTTTGTGTCTACTTCAATTTCCTTCATAAGCTTTCTACAGTTTTCAGCATACAGATCTTTTACATTTTTGGTTATTCCTAGGTATTTTATGGTTCTTGGTGCAATTATGAATGGGATCACTTTCTTTATTTCTCTTTCTGTTACTTCATTATTGGTGTATAAAAATGCAACCAATTTCCGTACATTGATTTTGTATCCTGCAACTTTGCTGAATTCATGTATCAGTTCTAGCAGACTTTTGGTGGAATCTGTTGGGTTTTCCATGTAGTGTATCATGTCATCTGCAAAAAGTGAAAGTTTGACTTCATCTTTGCTAATTTTGATGCCTTTTATTTCATTTTGTTGTCTGATTGCTGATGCTAGAAATTCCAAAACTATGTTAAACAACAGTGGTGACAGTGGACATCCCTGTCATGTTCCTGATCTCAGGGGGAAAGCTCTCAGTTTTTCCCCATTGAGGATGAGATTAGCTGTGGGCTTTTCATAAATGGCTTTTATGATGTTTATGCATTTTCCTTCTATCCCGGCTTTCTCGAGGATTTTTATTAAGAAAGGATGCTGTATTTTGTCAAATGCTTTTTCTGCATCTATTGACAGGATCATATGATTCTTATCTTTTCTTTTATTAATGTGATGTATCACGTTGATTGATTTGCGAATATTGAACCAGCCCTGTGGCCCAGGAATGAATCCTACTTGATCATGGTGAATAATTTTTTTTATGTGCTGTTGAATTAGATTTGCTAGTATCTTGTTGAGAATTTTTGCATCCATATTCATCAGGGATATTGGCCTGTAGTTGTCTTTTTTTTCTGGATCTCTGTCCTGTTTGGGAATCAAAGTAATGCTGGCTTCATAGAATGAGTCTGGAAGTTTTCCTTCCATTTGTATTTTTTGGAACAACTTGAGAAGGATGGGTATTAACTCTGCTTTAAATGTCTGGTAGAATTCCCCAGGGAAGCCATCTGGTCAAGGACTCTTATTTGTTGGGAGATTTTTGATAACTGATTCAATTTCTTCACTAGTTATGGGTCTGTTCAAATTTTCTATTTCTTCCCGTTTGAGTTTTGGTAGTGTGTAGGTATTTAGGAATTTGTCCATTTCTTCCATGTTGTCCAGTTTGTTAGCATATAATTTTTCCTAGTATTCCCTGATAGTTGCTTGTATTTCTGAGGGATTGGTTGTAATAAATCCATTTTCATGCATGATGTTTATCTATTTGGGTCCTCTCTCTTTTCTTTTTGAGAAGTCTGGCTATAAGTTTATCAATTTTGTTTATTTTTTTAAGAAAACAAACTTTTGGTTTCATTGATCTGCTCTACTGTTTTTTTTTTCTGGATTCTGTATTGTTTATTTCTTCTCTGATCTTTATTATTTCTCTTCTTCTGCTGGGTTTGGGGTGTCTTTGCTGTTCTGCTTCTAGTTCCTTTAGGTGTGCTGTTAGATTTTGTATTTGGGATTTTTCTTGTTTCTTGATATAGGCCTGAATTGCAATGTATTTTCCTCTTAGGACTGCCTTTGCTGCAACACAAAAGGTTTGGATTGTTGTATTTTCATTTTCATTTGTTTCCATATATTTTTAAATTTCTTTTCTAATTGCCTGGTTTATGCATTTGTTCTTTAGAAGGATGTTAAGGAACATGCTTTTGGAAGTTTTCCAGACTTTTTCCTGTGTTGATTTCAAGTTTCATAGCATTGTGATCTGAAAGTGTGCATGGTGTGATCTCCATTCTTTTATATTTATTAAGGGCTGTTGTGTGACCCAGTATGTGATCTATCTTGGAGAATATTCCATGTAGACTTGAGAAGAAGGTATATTCTGCTGCTTTGGGATGTAGAGTTCTAAATATATCTGTCAAGTCCATCTGGTCCAATGTATCATTCAGGGCTCTTGTTCCTTTACTGATTCTGTCCATTGTTGTAAGTGGAGTATTAAAGTCCCCTGCTATCACCACATTCTTATCAATAAGATTGCTTATGTTTGTGATTAATTATTTTATATATTTGGGTACTTCTGAATTCGCTGCATAGACATTTATTATTGTTAGCTCTTCCTGATGGATAGACCCTGTAATTATTATAGAATGTCCTTCTTCATCTCTTGTTACAGCCTTTAGTTTAAAGTCCAGTTTGTCTGATATAAGTATGGCTACGCTTTCTTTTAACTTCCAGTGGCATGATAGATGGTTCTCCATCCTCTCACTTTCCATCTGGAGGTGTCCTTAGGTCTAAATGAGTATCTTGTAGACAGCAAATAGATGAGTCTTGTTTTTTTTTTTTTTTTTTTTTTTTTTTATCCATTATGATACCCTATGTATTTTGATTGTAGCATTTAGTCCATTTACATTCAGTGTTATTATTGAAAGATATGGGTTTAGAGTCATTGTGGTATCTGTAGGTTTCATGCTTGTAGTGGCATCTCTGGTACTTTGTGGTCCTTGCAACATTTCATTCACAGAGTCCCCCTTAGGATCTCTTGTAGGGCTGGTTTAGTGGTGATGAATTCCTTCAGTTTTTGTTTGTTTGGGAAAACCTTTATCTCTCCTTCTATTCTGAATGACACACTTGCTGGATAAAGGGTTCTTGGCTGCATATTTTTTCTGTTCATCACATTGAAGATTTCCTGCCATTCCTTTCTGGCCTGCCAAGTTTCAGTAGATAGGTCTGCTACTACCCTTATGTATCTACTTTTGCATGTTAAGGCCCGTTTATCCCTAGCTGCTTTCAGAATTCTCTCTTTATCCTTGTATTTTGCCAGTTTCACTATGATATGTTGTGCGGAAGATCGATTAAAGTTATATCTGAAGGGAGTTCTCTGTGCCTCTGGGATTTCAACATCTGTTTGCTTCCCCATATTGGGCAAGTTCTCAGCTATGATTTGTTCAAGTACACTTTAAGCCCCTTTCTCTCTTCTTCTTCTTCTGGAATTCCTGTGATATGGAGAATGTTCTGTTTGATCAAATCACTTAGTTCTCTAATTCTTCCCTCCTGATCATGGATTCTTTTTATCTCTCTTTTTCTCAGCTTCCTCTTTTTCCATAATTTTATCTTCTAATTCACCTGTTCTCCCCTCTGTACCTTCAATCCACGCTGTGGCTGTCTCCATTTTATTTTGCACCTCATTTATAGCATTTTTTAATTCATCATGACTATTTTTTAGTCACTTGATCTCTGCAGCAATAGATTCTCTGTGTCTTCTATGCTTTTTTCGAGCCCAGCAATTAATTTTATGACTATTATTCTAAATTCTTGTTCAGTTATGTTGCTTACATCTGTTTTGATCAATTCTTTAGCTGTCACTTCTTCCTGGAATTCTTTTGAGGAGAATTCTTCCATTTCCTCATTTTGGCTAGTTTTCTGTTCCTTATAAGTTTTAAAATCTTGTTATGTGCTCTGCACCTGCGAGCACTGCTAAATTAAACGGGGGTCATACACTTTTCAGGGCCTGGCCCTTCAGGAGGTGTTTTTTGGAGAGTGTTTACTTGCTCTCTGTTGTTGTGACTTTGGTTATTTTATTTCCCTACTCGTAGTGATGTTTTGGACCCTCCACCAGGTGTGCTTTGATTTGTTCCCTGAAGTAGCCTTGGAAAGGAAAACAAACAGACAAACAGGAAACAAAAACACACAAATAAAACAAACAAAAACTAAAAAAGTAAAAAGTAAAACAATTCAAAAGCAAAAAAACAGAAACACCAGCTACAAGTAAAGGACAGGGTGGAGGCGGTGCCAGTGAAAGAGCACATACAAAGAGAGAAATGACAGGGGTGGGGATGGGGGGAGAAAAAATAAGCATTGATTAGGCAGAGAGACTAAAAGACTTCATCCAGAGAGAGAGAAAGGAAAATAAGGAAGGAGTCAGGGGAAAAAGAAACAAAAGATACAGTTACCCAGACAGCTAAGCTATATGGCTTGATTATTCCAGAAAGAGAGAGAGAGAAAGGAAAGTAAAGAAGAACGTGTAGAACATGTATCAAGAGAATGGATTAAATATGTCTGTTTAAACAAACCAATAACCAGAGTAGCCAGCCTAGAGGAGGGAAGAGATAAGAAGGAGAAATGGAAGGGAGAATATATCTATATATCAAGAATCGTCCTAGAATTAATCCAGACAATGCAGCAGTGCTGGTCTGGAGGAGGGGCCATCTGGTTCCACAGCGTCTATCCTGCTCCAGTAGACACACAGTTACCAGGAGCAGAGGGGCGTGGTTTGGTGTAGGCTGGTCCCGCCTCTACTATGAGCCCCTCCTTGGTGGTGGTGGTGGGGAGAAAAATGGCGACCCCCCCCAGTCGCTTCTTCACAACCTGGTGTCCCAGATCACTCCTTTGAAGCCATCCTCACTGTGCCACGGGCTCAGACAAGACTCCTGTGCCCTGGCACTTGGCTGGGAATTAAACTCCCGCTCTGTGCGCCCCGGTACTGGGGAAGCACCTCTCCATGCTGCCCGATGTGTGGTCCTGGCTGGTTATGTCCTGTGCTACAGCACTTCGGGGGAGGGGACCAGTTGCAGACTGCGCCCCTGACCTACCACTGAACCCAGAGGTGGCTCCCCACTCCCCAGGTGTGAGAACAGGGCAGCCAGCCCCAGTCCAAAGAAAGCCCTGCAGTTAGAGATGGGATCCCTCTTTGTCCCAGTTGGAGGTTTTTCTCTTGTCCAGATAATACTCCTATGCTTCCCCAGCTGCTCTCTCCTCCATTCCTCTCTCCGCAGAAGGGGATCCTCCCCTCTGTGCCTATGTGGCCCATTTTATCTCCCCCAGTTCGCAATCATCCACGTATGGTCCATCAGTTGTCCCAGTTTCTCCCTGGTAGACTCAGTCTCTTTTCCTCCCAGATTCTTGGGGTACAAAGTCCTTTGGCTTCAAAGGACTTCCAAAGCACTTCTTTGTTTGAGAGATGCTGGGAAGTACGGATCCCCCTACTTCTCCAGCATGTTTGCTGCTTGCTCAGTATGTGACATTTAAATAAAGACAATTAGTATAATATTCTATGGAATGTCTTTTCAGACTAAAAGTTTTTGAACAACATGTCTGAGAATAATAGTTCATGATTTATAACTCAATAAAAGCCTTTAGTTTCTAAAATTTATCTAAATTTCTAAGTATTTGCATTAAAATTTATTCCCTGTAAAATAAAAAGAGCATGTAACTAAATTCTCAGCATTTAGGGGCCTTCAATAAATGGTTTTTGTATGACATGAATGAATGAAGTAGTAAAGTTAGCCAATTTTTTAGGCAAAAAGGATGAAAGACATATACCATTATTTTACCATTAAGTATAAATATAAACATTATTCAAACATTATGTTATAGAAATAAAAGAAACAGGAAACAGGGGCACCTGGGTGGCTCAGTCAGTTAAGTATCCAAGTATGGCTCAGGTCATGATCTTGCAGTTTGTGATTTTGAGCCCACCGTCGGGCTCTGTGCTGACAGTTCAGAGTGTGGAGCCTGCTTTGGATTCTGTGTCTCCTTCTCTCTCTGCCCCTCCCCTGCTTGCACACGTGCTCTCTCTCAAAAATAAAAATAAACATTTAAAATAGAAAGAAATAAAGAAACAAACTCTAAGTGTGGATGATAAAAATATAAAGAATTTATTTAGTCATCATGGTAGGCAAAAATAACTATTATCAAAATGATAATTTATTGATTTAATAGTAATAATGGATCTCTTCTAGCCCACAAAGCATCCAAATTTGCAGTGAGAAGTCTAAGAGGAGGTGCTATGTAAAAGTAAGTCATAAATATAAGAAGAGACAGTGTTATAGCCTCAGTGAAGATGCCAGATGATGGCAGATTTGGAGCCTGCTTTTTTGTCAAACCTTTTTAATGAGGAAGGCATAGCCACTTAAACCTGCTTCAAACAAGCAAAATGATCTAGGAAGGTGTTCATTGGGTCAGTGACTGGACAAACTCTGGACTCATGATGAGATCAATTAGAGAAATAGTCGTAGGAAAACTGGGCCATTACAAAAACCCCAAGCAACTAATCAAAGGCATTTTTGGTGTCTTACCGAGCTGGGGAGAAATCTTTCAGCTATAAATACCCAAAGAATGTCGGATAATTTTAGAGAAATAGAGATGATGGATTAAAAGGAAAATTGACATTTTAGTTTTTGATGGTTTTTGTTATATTCATGGAAGTTTGATGTAGATAAAAATCCAACATTAAAAAAAGACAGTGATAGCTAAAGAAAATATAAACCAAAATTATCTCCTGTTGAGGATTTTACACACACACACACACACACACACACGCACACACATGCACACACACACATTCTACATCAATCCTTTGGATGTCATGCTTAAAATGTGACTGATTCCCTAATATTAATGACAGTAATAATAGCAATAGCTTTTATTGTGTTAACTACTTTACCTTTATCATATAATTTAAGCTTCAGAATATGCCTGTAAGGTATTATTAACACTTTACAGAGGAGGAAACTGAGGACCAGAGGGGTTGAATAACTTGGCCAAAAGTCACTGAGCTAAAAATGTAGTAAACCGGAATTTGTAAGCGATCTGAGTTCAGAATCAAGGAGCTCGACCTCCATGCTACACTGCCTAGTGTATGGTTAATGCATCCCAATCTCAGAAAGGTCACCACACGCTGTTATGGGCTCTACACAATGTACACAGACATCAGTTTGAAAAAATGCTCCAGTGACTTCCTCACTTAAGAATTCCTGCCTCCCACAGTTCTGCTGTAAAAATCTCCATCTGTGCCTTTTTACTTTCTGGCATTCCTTCTGCTGTCCTTTGGATCCTGAAGCAGAATTTTCTATGAATATTGAATTTCTACCTTTTGCTACTTGGTACATTTTGCTTTTTGTCGACAAGTCTGCTGCCCTACTCGTGATGGTTTTTTCTGATGTGTTACAGAATTCTTCAAACCAGTTCTTCTGGTGTCATCTATAATACTATATTGGTAATATTCAGAGGGTAAACATGGGCATTTAGCCTCCATGAGACACTGATTGACTCAGTGGAGTGATAGGGGAATCTGTTTCCTCTGATCACAGTAATAGGAAAAAGTATTAACCCACCAAGGAGAGCAAGAGTTTGTAAAAATAATGCAATGAAGATAGATGATTGGAGGGGAATATAGAATTGAGATTGTTGATAGGCGTCATGAAAAGATTGTTTTAAATGACTATTCTTAATTTGTTTCACCCCAAATAATTTTATAGGTATTGTAAACCTACCTACTCTTCTTTGGATATTCACAGCTGATGTATTTCTTCCTTTATTTACTATATACTGGACACTGTGTTATCAAGATACTTATTAATATTTCAAGCTAATGCAGGAATAAATAATTATGTTTCTTTAAGAGGAAAATAAAAAAAGTAGGAGAATTCAGATTTAATAGTTGAGATTATTTCAATGATCTTTAACACAAAGACTTTACGTAATATCTTCATGGTCATTTTATGGTCATTTACAAGCAAACATAAAAAGCTTATTGTTGTTATTGCTGTCAGTGAGTAAGGGCTTCAATATTCCACTAACAATTGTTATGACAGTTGTAAGTTCAGAGTGATTTTATTAGTAGGATATACTAAATATTATGTTTGAATAATCACTGCAGAAAATGATTGCTTTTAGTAGGTGGTGAATACTTCTCTCCAAAGAAAATTAATGATAAAGTCAATGATTTTGTCTCAATTGCTAGTGAAAATGCATGAAGACATGATATCCAGACCCAAGATATCAGTCAACTGGGAGACAATTCAGAAGCTTTTGATTTCTATACAAATGAATTTCTAAGATGTCAATTGTCTCTTCAGGGACCTATGCTGTGGGGGAAAGAAGATTTGGTTTAGTTGTCTATTTCCTTTCTCCTATTATGTTGAATATCCATGAAGGTGCTTCAATCCCTCAAGTTGTAGTTTTATATGTCTTCTTTATTTTGAAGTGTACCTCATTATAATTTACATACTTATCTACTAATTTGTACATTATTTACATATTTATACAAACCAACATATTTATAAATTGAAATATATTTGCATCTTGGAAGTTTATGTTGTTCTTGTCTCTCTTAGAAAATGAGCCAGCAGGCAGTGGAGACTAATGATACAGTTTTCTTGGGGCACCTGGGTGGTTCAGTAGGTTAAGTGTCTGACTCTGGATTTCAGCTCAGGTCATGATCTCACAGCTCATGAGTTTGAGCCCCAGATCAGGCGCTGCGCTGACAGTGTGGGGCCTGCTTGAGATTCTCTTTCTTTGTTCCTCTCCATTTGTGTTCTCTCTCTCTCTCTCTCTCTCAAAATAAGTAAACTTAAAAAATGATATTGTTTTCTTTGGTTATTGTAGATTTGGTCTCATAAAGAAACACTGTGCATGGTATGTATTTGTAAGAGCAGTGAGGAGTCCATTGCTCTGGATTCATAGAGAGATTCTCCACTGTATCTGCTCAGTCCCATCTTAGTGGGGGCAACTTTCTTCAAGTTTCCAACTCTACTCAACATGTTCAAATTCCTGATGAAATTCTTTTTCTTATGGCTTGTAACGGTCCCTACCTGCTCTGTGGTGATGTGTCTCCAGTCAGTAGAGGGGTCAACACTAGAAGATAACTTATCTCGAGTCTCTTGTTTCTTCTCTGGGTTTTTATGATGGAAAGTTTGTCTTTTGTTCTCCTTTTTGCTTCAGAGACTTTTGACCCTCTAATCTAATGATCTTTCCCCTCCCCTCAAACTTTGTCTTCAGTCCTGAAAGAGGAAAAAGCCCAGCCCTCAGATTTCTTTAGATCTCTTTTTTCCCTCCATCTTAAGAGTGGGCTTGGGTGAAGAAAATTTTTCTTGAGATAAACATTAGAGGAATGAAGGAAAGTTAAATTCACTAATAGTGACTAGATTGATCTTTTATGATAACACCACATATATATTAACATTTTGCATAACCTATAGCATAAAAAATATACATATGCCTATGTAAAGTATACAGCTGGTAATTATATAACTTAATTTTGATAATTCAGAAGAAACTTCATAGTCTTTCAATTATATTAAGAACCTTAAATGAAATTGAGATTGAGTTGAAGGTAAACTGAACTTATCATCTCAAAACCTAACTCATATTTTTGTTTTAATATCAGTGATATTCATAAGATAAGGTTTGCAGAAAAATTAGTTTAATTGAGTTTCAAGTTTGGTTCTACACTAGTAAGTTTTTTACTATAGTAAATATTTTCTACTTCATATGTAACCATTTAAGAGAAACATGCATGAGAAACAAGAGCATAAAAATAAAAAGACTTTTGACTTCTTTGTTGAGCTTCATCCTATTTTCTTTTTCATAGATATGCCTCACTGGTAAAATCAGTAATTCTCCACACAATAAAGCATTGTATAGCATGTCTGTGAATTCTGTTTTCATGCAATGCAACCTATTAGGGAGAGCTGATTTTTAAAAGACTATCAAAATCCCAGGCCATCAATAGAGATAAGCTTGTGTTTATTGAGAATTGATTTGAATCATGGGCTATTAGAGTGGAAAGTTACCTAGAGAAACTTCTTCGTATATATAGGTGAGAAAAACTGAGATCCAGAAGGCTGAAGCCAATCTTCTAAGGAGCACTGTTTTACATATACATATACATGTGCACATTCATGTGTATATATATATTTTAAATTACATAATCTAAATATGTATATATTCTAATTCATTATATTATTTTTGAAAAAGTTCAGTTATTTTATTAAAGATAAATATTTAAATGCACAGTATTTTTGGAGTATTTCTTTGTTATTAAAATTTATTCCACTGAAATGACAGCTTAAAATGTGTAACTCCTATACCAATTTATAATTCTCTTATTTGTATTGAACTAGGGCTTGGAGAAGGACCATACATGCTGGCAAATTATGGACAGAGTGGCCTTGTTCTGGGGGCCAATATGACCAGTAGAAGCATTTTCTCTTTGCGAAGGGGTAGTATTCATGGCAACTTGTTTTTTAATTTTATGATCACTCCAGGCCTTTTTAAAGAGAAGGCATCATGTAAGTATGATTTCCAATTGAAAATAGGAATTTATTTTCCCTTTACATTTTTTCATTTATTCATGCAGTAAATAATAATTTGGGATCTAATATGTTTATGACATTTTTTAAGATGTCCTAAAGGAAGTAAAATGAAATAAGACACTGGTAAGGCACCTGGGTGCCTCAGTCAGTTAAGCGTTTGACTCTTGATTTTGGCTCAGGTCACGATCTCACAGTTTGGGAAATTGAGCCCTACATTGGGCTCTGCACTGACGGAGTGGAGCCTGCTTGGGATTCTCTCTGCCCATCCCTCTCTCTGCTACTACCCTGCTCATGTGCTCATTCTCTCTCTCTCTCTCTCAAAAATAAGTAAATAAATATAAAAAATAAGACACTTGTACATGAACCAACTATCTCTTTTGTATATAAAATCTTCTCTTTGTTTATCTGTTGGCATACATATGTATTAGGATGGCAATTATTTAATTAAATTTTGGGTCCTACATAAAACACAACTTAAATTTTCATAGTAGCCATCACAGACTTGAATTGAAATTTTTGAAATTTTGATTTGATCACAGAAATTAAATACTATGAAAATAAATCAGAATCTAGACGGTCATTGAGACAGCCTGTTACCCTTATATGGCCTTGTCTCTCCTGGTACCTGGTCCCACATTTACTGTTTTGCATATGCAGATCACTGTTGGTCATATCCACTTGGCACCCATTCCAACTGGTGGTTAGTGTCCCTTTCTGATCTGGTGATGCTCAGCCTACATCAGTTATACTAGCCCTATGTAGAATCATGCACGAGGTGTTGTATGAGCTTTGAAAATATTTGTTACATGAATCCAACCTAACTTTTATTTATTCTGAGAAATCTTCTGATTTTCTAGCTAGAATGAATTGCTTCTTTCTTGTAAAAAGAACTCCCTTAGGTCTTTTTAATCTGTGAAAACACCTATCACAGTCTGCAGTTCCAATTTATATGTTAGTCATATACTTTTCCTCTGATACAGAGTTCATTTATTCCTTTTTGCATCTCCCAGTTCTCAGCAGAGGGACTTACAAGTTTTAAGATACAATCAATGCCTTTGGAATCACCTATTAGACTTGAAAAAGCTCTTCATTTTATGATTATAATAATGTTTTTAATAGAAAAATCCTAATGGACATAAACTAAAAAATTAAAACCTAAAAAAATGAAGGCCTAAGAAATTAAACCTGAAAATCTCAATTTTAAACCTTTTTATATCAGGGCACCTGGGTGGCTCAGTTGGTTAAATGTCTGACTCTTGATTTCAATTTCGTTCATGATCTCACAGTTCTGATTTCAAGACCTGTGTCATGCTGCTTGCTGACAGTGAGAAGCTTGCTTGGGATTCTCTCTCTCTGCCCTTACCCCACTTACTCTCTCTCTCTCTCTCTCTCTCTCTCTCTCTCTCTCTCTCTCTCAAAGTATAAATAAACTTTAAAAACAACAACAAAACAAAAACCCTTTTATATCATGGACTTTACAAATATAAGGAAAAGTTTTAAAGCATATAACAAAAGAGGGATGACATTTCTCGAGTGTTTTGTAGTTGTTTGTTAGCCATTTGATCATCTATTGGGAAATAGACAATAATGTTGAGCAAATAGTTTTTCTTAATTCAGCAAAATCACTTGCAAGAACATTGCCCATTGAGAGCCCAGTGATATTGAAATTCAGGGACATGCCTAAATTGTTCTGTTTCCCTTTTCTTTTATATCATCCAATTTAGCCATTTATAGATTTTGTGCGTTTGAAAATGTTAAAGCTTGCAAATACAAATACGTGTCCAATTAATCACTGAATTACTTGTATGAAATTGTGCATTCTGGGATCCTAAGTTGATATGTCGTCCCCCCCACCAAGGACATGAGAAATTATTTAAAAAATAGAACTCATTGAAGACTGATTTTTTTTGAGCGGTCACTGTTATTCATTACTCTAAGATACTAATTTTCCTTTTAGAGATCTTATAATTCATTTCTGAAATCTTTGAGACTGGTATTAATTATATATGGCAGTTACACAGTTCTGTTTTTGTCCCATTGATAAATACATTTTATAATGCTCATGTTGATGATCTGCTCTCTTCAGAGAACCCAGTGAGGTGTCAAACGCACTGTTCTATGTTTTACAGCATTGGCACTTGTTTCCTTTGAATCTGCTGAGAGGCCAAACTATTTTCTCTATGTCCACGATGATGACAGTCTTAGTTTGGAACTGTGGCAGGCAAATTCGGCCTTTCATCGGAGAGCCACATTTTTCCACCATCAGGGGCTCTGGATTCCTGGTTACAGTGCTTTTGAGTTATACAGCAAGAAAGGCTTTTTCATCGTCCTTACAGATTCTAGTGTCAAAGCATCAAAATATGATGATTCTGAAGAATTCAAACATTCAAGTAGCTTCAGCATAGAAGGTATGGGTCCTGAGATCTTCAAAAGGAGAATCCATAGATAGTTTACGTTATGGCAAAATGTTTATCAAATTTTATTTTTTAAGTCATTCTTAAAGGAGTACAAGTAGATCAAATTGTATGACTTTGGGTAAGTTTCTTAACCTCTTTGTCCTTCAGTTTATATGAAATTAGAATGGAGAAAATAATAACACCTACTTTATAGAGTTATTATATCACATAAATTAATTGGTAAATTCCTTATAACAGCCTTAAATAATGTTACTTTTAATTATGGCTCCAATTACTACTTTCAGTGCTATCTGAACTTTGGAAATAGAGCTTACTTGTATCTCTTGGGTTTACCTCCAGTTTCCTAGAAGGCAACTTCTCAATAACCTGATTCTTAATGATAAAGATGGCATGTTTATCTCTGTCTTTTGAATAATAGGGTATCTGGTTCCACTGACCTCTGGAAGATTTCTCTTGTTCAGTGGAAGCCTGATTTTATTTCTAGAAATCCTTACAGTTTTATAGCTATTTGTAGCCGTTGAATTTTCTGAATTGCAGAGAGGAATCTTCACTGACTCATCTGATGTTTAAAAGTCATGATTTGTTTTCAAAACCTAGGAGCTTGACATATGCTTTGGCTATCCCAAACAAACTGTTTCATTTTAACATTTTGTTTCTTTCATTAATTCACCTGCCTTTTCTGTTGTGGATAAATTTCTGTAAACTTCAATAGTCTTTGGATTTTAAAAATTCAGATGAGCTTCAATTTTTTTCCTATTAAAAAGGGTTCCTGTACTCATGAGGAAAAGAGTCACTGACATATCAATACCATATTTTTACTTGAGTTTCCTTGAAAGTGGAACATTTTGATCCTCAATTTCCCCTCCAACCTAGAAATCTACTCCATTAGAATCAGACCCAGTGGCTCCACCTGAGTTTTGGACCAACTACTGCCAATGGCATCATCAGAATCTCAGAAAATTATTTTTGTGGGCTTCCTAAAACCAGGAAACTCTAGGAATCTACTCTAGTCTTGGAACCAATCCTCTCTCAGGATCCACAATTCTAGTGACCCAGCTCTAATGGCCATTCTAAATTTTAGATGCATAGATGCCTTCCCAAAAGTTTTATTTTCCTACCTGTACTTTGGAATTGCATTCTGTACCCAGAATTTGAGAAACATAGCCTCTACCCTGAACTTTCTCCTTTATGGAGCGCTCTTCTTCAGAGTTACTTTTGGACTGCTACTTACAGACTATTCTGTGATGTGGGAAGGGAAGAGTACTAGTAATTTGCAAGAGAAAACTCTTTAATCAAGGGAGATTTTATAACTGTAAGCATGTATTATTAAAACCCATTCATTTATTTTTGTCATCAGATAATATTTACCATATACAAGGCAATACTCTAAGTTCTAGAAGAGGAACAAAGGTGGAATGCTCTCCTTAGTTTTGATATCGGGAAACACATCTTTGATCTTGCTGTTTTCCTAACTTGGTAGGACATTTGGTCCTGCTGAGTCTCAATTTCTTTATTTGTGAAATGAAAATAATACTCAACAGGCTTGCAAAGATAAAATAGAATAATATATAAAAATTACTTTGCAAAAAGTAAAATTCCAATCAAGTTTTGGTATTATTATGATATATAGATCAATGAGAACCCACTAAATATAAAGGGAAAAGATTCAGAATTTTTCTGCCTTCTCCAACTCCTGGATTTTTCAAATCTTTGGAAAGTAGACTAACATTTAGATATTCAACATAACCATGAAACACTTTGATCACCAAACAATTGTAATGCCTTTTTCACTTGTCCTGCCTTTTCTAGAGCATTATGGTCAAAGAGGGGTCAAACCCAGAAGGCTTGTTATCATAAATCATTATTTTTTAAGATGTACATTAAAATATTTACAATCTAAACTTTATTTTTACCCAGAAATCCAGGCAGCAGTGCCCTACAGGAGGATGTGTGAATGGAGATATGAACCTTGTGCCACTCCCTGTTTTAAAACATGTAGTGACCCTGAAGCACAAGCGTGTAAATTTCTTCCACCGTAAGTCATGAGTAACCATTAAATGAGCAAATTCCAGCATTAGCAGATTCTTATCTCAACCCATTTTTTTAGATCAAAAAAATTCTCAAGAATAATTTGTGCACGTTCTATAATTATTAAGGAATTCATTTCATTTTATTCAAGCAATAGTTATTGAGGGTGTGCTATGTGCCAGGAAACCTAGCTGTTGTGGAATAATACTGAACAAAGCAGACAAAGTACCTGCCCTCATGCAGCTTACATTTTGTCGGGTTAAGGCAGAGAATAAACAAACAAAAATATAAATATGTAGTATAATACATTGTTAGATGGAGATATGTGTTATGACGAGAAATAAAGGAAAGTAAGGGAGATAGGAAGCATAAAGCATATGTGTATCTTTGCTAATTTACATAGGGTGCTCATGGAAAAACAGATGAACAAGGTAGCGTGTGGTCAGAGATATAAAGGAGGTAAAGGAACTGGCCATGTGGATGCCTGGGGAAAGAGTCTTTCAATCTGAGAACAGTGCAAAGTCCTGGGGTAGGAATTTGTTTGGTTTATTTAAATATAAACAAAGAAGTCAGTTAGTTGGAGCACAGTGAACAAAGTTGAGAGAGGTAGGAGATGAAACCAGAGAATCATAGTGGTGTGCAAATCTTACAGGGCCTGTGGCCCATTGTGAGTACTCTGTCTTTTTCTCTGAGCAATACCCTGGTATATTTTTAACAGAGAAGTGACATGTTCTGATTTATGTTTAAGAAGTCTTCTTGGCTGTTGCAGTGACTGTTGAGGAAGGGAAGGACAAGGGCAGAACTGGTCAGTAATTCTGACAAGGTATGAAGGGGATTTCACTAGGTTGGTAGTCCTGGAAGCTATGAAAAATGTAAAGATTCTGAACATATTTTGAACTTAGGGCTGTGGGTTATACTGTTGGATTTAATATCTTTCTATGAATGAATAATTTCACTTAGCATAATACCCTCTAGTTCCATCCATGTAGTTCAAATGGCAAGATTTCTTTTTGATTGATGAGTAATACTCCATTGTGTGTGTGTGTGTGTGTATATATATATATATATATATATATATATATATACCACATCTTCTTTGTCCATTCATCCATCAGTGGACATTTGGGTTCTTTCCATACTTTGGTTATTGTTGATAGTGCTAATATATACATTGGGGTACATGTGCCCCTTTGAAACAGCATACCTGTATCCCTTAGATAAATACCTAGTAGTGCAATTGCTAGGTCATAGGGTAGTTCTATTTTTAATTTTTTGAGGAACCACCATATTTCCAGAGTGGCTGCACCAGTTTACATTCCTACCAGCAGTGCAAAAGAGATCCGCTTTCTCCGCATCCCTGCCAACATCTGCTGTTTCCTGAGTTGTTAATGTTAGCCATTCTGACAGTTGTGAGGTGACATCTCATTGTGGTTTTGATTTGTATATCCCTGATTATGACTGATGTTGAGCATTTTTTCATGTGTCTGTTTGCCATCTGGATGTCTTCTTTGGAAAAGTGTCTATTCATGTCTTTTGCCCATTTTTTCACTGGATTATTTGTTTCTCGGGTGTTAAATTTGATAAGTTCTTCATAGATTTTGGATACCACCCTTTATCTGATATGTCGTTTGCAAATATCTTTCCCATTCCATTGGTTGCCTTTCAGTTTTGTTTATTGTTTCCTTCAGACACAGCGTCTCTTTCAAGGATTTCACAGCCTTTAGGAAGAAGACAGAAACAAATGCTGATAATGACAATACAGTGGAAAGAGGGCCAAAGCAATAATGAGGACAACAATTAGCACATTGTAGTCTTTATAGTGTTACTCACACTGTGCTGAGTGCTGTGAAATGGGTAATCTCTTTATTCCCCTGTTCCAGGGAAAAACCCTACAGAAGCACAGAGAGGCGACACATTTTGCACTACATCACACAGTCTGTAGGCAGTGGGCAGGGTTTTGAACCTCTCCTGGATATGATGTGCAATGGGAGCAGAGAGAAGGGAAGGAAGCATTTCTATTTACTTTCTTAAAAATAAGAACAGCCAATTCTTTCTGGAAAGGAGACATCTTCAGCATTCACTTGGACCTCTCCTGTTCACAGCCTATTTCCTGCCTCTTCCAGTAGTCATCAGGAGGAAGGCAAACAACAGGGGCTCCATAGTGAGGAGCTCATAGGCAAGGAAGGAAGGAAGAAAGATCGGAGAGCATGATCAGCCTGGCTCAGGAGGAAATGGACTATATTTTGAAGTGGCATTTGGCTACTTTATTACTTCTTTTGGTATGGCCAATCTACTAGGTGGTTGAACCCAGATCCTCAATGCTTCCTTAGTTTGGTCTATAGCTATTCCAAACCTTCTCTTTTGTTATAGTTAGGATACAGAGAAGAGGCTCAGGATAAACCTTTGCCCTGGCCAAGCTGTTTCTTTCTTTTTTTTCCTTTTCTTTTCAAAAATATGTTTAATTTTGAGGGAAAGAGAGATACAGAGTATGAGTGGGGAGGGGCAGAGAGAGAGGGAGACACAGAATCCGAAACAGGCTCCAGGCTCTGAGCTATCAGCACAGAGCCAAACGTGAGGCTCGAACCCAAGAACCATGAGATCATGACCAGGGTCAGTCAGCACTCAACTGACTGAGCCACTGTGGCCAACCTGTTTCTTATCTCTATTGCCATCTCTATCTTCTTTCAACTCCTCCCTTTGCCCTGCACCAAGGTGCCTAATTATTGTTCCTCTTTGTATTTGCAGCCCTGAAGGGAGATTCAAACTGAGCTGGGGATTTAACAAAGCTCTGCACCCCTCCGCCAAGTCCCCCCCAGAACCACCACCCTTGTTCTAGATAATTGCAGTTTTCTGGCATATAGCAAGTGTTAAAAATAAAAATATCTAGTGGAAATGAGAACTTCTATGAGAAAAGATGCCAACTAGCATACCATAGAGCCCATATGTAAATACAGTTATTTCTGTTATGTAATATACCTATTACAAGAACTGGTCTGCATCTGAGGCATTAATTTATCAGTCAGAAGTTGAATAGATTATCAGTTGTGTGACAAAATAAAGGGGAATCTGCCATGTGCCGCCATGAAGACATTTTAAAGGAATAAGCTACTGAGTTTTGCAAAATATTTTAAGAAAGTGGCTGTGGTTTTGACTTGCAGAAAACAATTGCAAAGTAATTGAGTTACGCAAAATTGATGTTTATTTAACTTAATGATAACCAACTGGTCCTAGTCTCTTCAGCGATACAGTAACTTTAATTTTTATTTTTTGTTTGACAAAGTTTAGAGTAGAGTAAGAACATCGTATACCACTTAAAGTTTTATTATTCAAGTCTACTTTATGAAATAAACAATTGGTCACATAAGCCAAACTGTTTATGTAAAAAAATAATCTGTGAGGGAGATATCTAAGAGATGGCTAAATGTGTCTCATGTTAAACAAGAAATTAGCTTTTCTTGTTTTTTTAAGTGTTGCCTGGATTTTCTTCCATGAATTAGTGTCCTCTGGTGGCAATACTGACCCCTAGTACCAAGTTCATTTTCATCTTGAATTGGAAAGAGTCCTTGAGTATTTTTAAATCAAATTCTTTACAGAGGTGGCAGTTGGAAATGTCTAAAAATATTTACCATATTATTACTACCTCCTAGTGTATTTGAGAAGCAGGTAGGCAAGGCTTTTTATAAAAATGTTTGCATTAATCCTCTCTAGTATGAGTGAAATAATTGATTGTACACAAAAGATTACATTTATTTTCTTTGAATCAGAATACATTGGACTCTGAGCCTCAATTGGACAAGAAGGAAAATGTGACCTCACTTATTATATTGGCTTCATTCCATTAGATAAGAAGCATTCCAGGTGGTCCTTCTTGTCTTTGGCCCATGATGTCCAAGGCATCCATAGCTTCTTTAAATTTGGGACTCTTTTTTTCTTTAACCTTATTTATTTATTTTGAGAGAGCAAGAGAGAGAGAGTGAGGGTGGGGGGAAGGGGTAGAGAGAGAAGGAGACAGAGAATCCTAAGCAGGCTCTTTGCTGTCAGTACTGAGCCCGATGTGGGACTCAATCCCAGATACTGAACTTTGAGATCACAGTTTTGCCTGAGCTGAAATAAAGAGTTGGACACTTAACCAACTGAGCCACCCGGGTGCCACAAATATGGCACTCTTGCTTTGCTCTGGTGCCATGTACAAGAAGTAGAGATCCTTACAAAAATCAGATGTTCTGGAAGTTGAAATCCAATCTCCATAGGCTCATATACAACCACATCCTCCCAGGACACTGCCAAACATTTGTGCTCTTGAGAACTACAGCTTCTGCCCCTCCCCTTCCCTGGTCGCAAAGAATCACAACCATGTTCTACCTCTGTCCCTTCCAGGCAGTGATTCCTAATATCTTTTCAACGAATTGAGGGCTTAAAAATAGGCAGAGAGAGCCACTGAAGTGTCTCTTTTGTTTTACTATTGTTCTTAAGGTGAGGATATTTAAAATGCATGTCTGTCTTCTGGGATTTGGGGGAATTTAGGAGTGGAAAGTACAACAAATGTAGATTAAAATCATAATAAATGATTCTTCTTCATTTTCAGTGATTTATAGACATTGGCTTTAGTGTGTTCCAAACATAAGTATATGTTTTGAAAATTCTGTGTTCAAATTCTTCATTAATCATGAAAGACATCCCTTTATCATCCCCTAGGGAATGGGATTTCATAAAATGAAGTATGATGGAATGGTGGCAAATCAAACACTCCTTAGTGCTTGATGAGAAGAATAGAAAACTTTCAGGAAATATATGTCTTAGTTGCGTATATTAAATGCAGTATTTTTTTTATATTTTAAACTTTTTTCACTTTAATTTTTTTTTCATGTAAAGAGTTGAAGGATGCTTGCCCTACTGCCCTAAAAATATGATCCTTGATGAGGTCACCTTCAAATGTGTTTATCCAGGAGACTGTAAGTATGAACCTTACCTAATTTATTCTGAAAAATGAAACACTTGAATATTCTTTTCTCTATTGATAGCAAGTGATTGTAAACAGAAATTTTAGACAACTTCTGTAAGATTCTTCTTCAGTATCCCTTCCACAATTTTTTGTTTCTATTTGCTTTCCTAAAACATGTGAATCTTCCCTCTAAAATCCTTCCTGTGCTCTCTCTCTTCCAAAACACTTTCCTTGAGCCTGAAGATCCTTATAGGAAGTATACATGGGTTTATTTTAAGCAAAACAGATTAAGGAAGAGTATCTTTGTGTTTTTTGTAGGCATCCCTCTGATTCCCACAGAACCAGCATTAATGCCTCCAGGTAAGACATCTCTACCCATATTTACAGCTCTTTGTTACAATTTGAGATCTTAAAATTAGACTTATGTAATTTAAGTCTTGGCGCACTTATAATAGCTGCTGACATCAGTACTATCCCATTGACCAGAAAACCCAGCATTCACTTTGTTTTGTAACACAGCCTTCACTGGTTCAGCACGCCAGGTTGTCTGAATGGCTTCTTCCTTCGGTTCACCTCTTCCATTTCAGTTCGTATAGATAACAAGGACTTCTCTCACATTTTAAACCTAGAATTTGGGTTTCACTAAATCTTGCTTAAATTTTCACAGTGATTAAGTTGACTCTGAAGAGATGTTAATGCAAATGAAGTCATCCTTTGGCATTTCCATTTCCGTTCTTGTGTTCTGTCCCGGCCTCTGCAGTAGGCAGTCTGGCTCATACCTCACTCTTCTCCCTCTCTATGAAACTTGGCTTAGGAGAGGGTTTGATAATTCTACTCACACTAAGTCTTGACAAACTTAATGTATTATTTTTCCTGAGGTTACACATTAGAAAAGTTCAGATATTTCTTCTTTTTTTGGTTATATTATCATTGTTTAATTGTATTGCTAATTAAATTATCTGCTAAAAAAGGCAAGTAGGAAGTTCTGACTTTATGTAGGAGTTATGGATTTCATAGTCCATTCTAAGAGAGTTTTTATTTTTTATTTTATTTATCGTTTTAATGTTCATTTATTTTTGAGAGAAAGAGAGAACATGTGCACATGCACGTGGGGGAGGGACAGAGAGAGACACACACAGGATCTGAGGCAGGCTCTGTGCTGACAGCATGAACCCTGAGACCATGACTTGAGCCAAAATCAGACACCTAACCAACTGAGCCACCCAGGTACTCCTAGAGATTTAAAAAAAATTTTTTTTTTCAACGTTTATTTATTTTTGGGACAGAGAGAGACAGAGCATGAATGGGGGAGGGGCAGAGAGAGAGAGGGAGACACAGAATCGGAAACAGGCTCCAGGCTCTGAGCCATCAGCCCAGAGCCTGACGCGGGGCTCGAACTCACGGACCGCGAGATCGTGACCTGGCTGAAGTCGGACGCTTAACCGACTGCGCCACCCAGGCGCCCCTAGAGATTTTTAAAATAAAAATATTCTGAACCAACCATTTAAATAAACAAAATTTTAAAAACTGAATTATAGTTGACATACATAAACCTCCTTCTAACTGTCACTATTACCACTATTTTTATTAGCTTCTGTATGTTGAGTTCTTAGTACATGCCAGGCACCGGACTAAGCACTTTGCATACATTTAGTCCTGTTAAGTCATTAGAATATTCCATGACTGTGCTTGTTTTGGACTAGAATTTTGTTTCCTCTCCTATTGTTTAAAAGTTTATGGTAATAAGAATAAAAATATTTAAGGGGTGCCTGGGTGGCTCAGTCAGTTGGGCATCCGACTTTGGCTCAGGTCATGATCTCATGATTTGTGAGTTCAAGCCCTGTGTCAGGCTCTGTGCTGACAGCTTGGAGCCTAGAGCCTGCTTTGGATTCTGTGGCTCTCTCTCTCTCTGCTCCTCCCCACTTGCACTCCATCTGTCTCTCCTTCAGATATAAATAAATATTAAAAACTTTTTTAAAAAGGATAAAAATATTTAAGTCTGTTTTGTTTCATATTCTCTAGAAGATACAACATCTGTATATCATGATCACTGCTTATAGGACCAAGGGATAGGATTTTTTGTCCTCCTTTATTCTGCAAATTAGAAACTGTAAAATGAGCACAAAATTAAGATTATTTAGAGAATTTATTTAACTAAAATGTAAGTTTTTTCTTACATCATTGTGGTAGACTGAATAACGGCCCTCCAAATATGTTCCCAACTTAATCCCAAGAATTTGTGAATATGACCTTACAGAGGGACTTGCAGAGGGACTTGCAGGTGTGATTAAGTTAAGGAACTTGAGATGGGGAAATTATCCTGGATTATCCATATGGGCCCAATGTAATAACAAGGGTCCTGATAAGAAAGTGGTGGGAGGGGGGGGTGGTCAGAGTCAGAGAAGGTGATTCTGATGACAGAATCAGAGTAGAGGGGGAAAGTGAGAGACATTTGAAGATATTATGCTATGACTTTGAAGATGAAGAAAGGGACCACAAGCCAAGGTATTCAGGCGATTCAAAGAGGCAGAAAAAGCAAGGAAACAGATTCTTCCTGGGAGCCTCTAGAAGGAATGCAGCCCTTCATGGTACCTTGACTTTAAGACTTCTGACTTCCAGGACCACAAGATAATAAATTGGTGACATGTTAAGCCACTGAATTTGTAATAACTTGTTACAGCAGCAATATGAAATGAATACAGTCATTATTAGACAATATCACTAATGAACATTAATTATAGCTAGACAAAATTTCAACCATCTATTTTGGCTATTCTGTGGTCCTTCCAGCTTTGAATAGTTTAGAGACAACTTTAGTTCTTACAAAAAGCTTTTGAAGGTGACTTACAAATGTGTTTACTAATCATATCTTCGCTTTCCACGAATCACTCCTTTACTGCACCCACCAATGGTGGTCCACATGTGGTTCACAGCACTGTGGATTCTGCTTGCAAGAAATACATTCTAGATATTCACCGAGGGAAATGAATCAGCTTCGCTACTTGCTTTTTAAAGGCAACAAAATTTCTAACTCCTGAGCAGTCTTTAGTGATGTCACTGATAGTTTTACTTATTCAAACAATTGTGTTGAAGCTGTGAAAACAGTGAAGATGTTTATAGAATGGTGATGAAAAGCCAGAGCTCTGGAATAAGAATTCTCTAGTTTGAATTCTGCCTCTGACACTTACTAGCTTACCTGTCTATACAGGTAGTCTATACCTGTATACCTGTCTATAGAGATAGTTTCCGTATCTGTAAAATCATAATGGTATTCTTATCTACTTTACAGAGTTCTTGTGAGGAATAAAGGAAAGTCTTTATGAAATTTTTTAGCAGTTTATACTACATGTAAATTCCATACTTGATGGCTACCAATTCACTAATGGAAAGGATATCTTCATTCCTAACAGGTCCAGAAATGATTACTCCATCAGACTTCACTGTATTTGATATGTTAACACCAACGCCAGGTTTGGAATGTGAGGTATGACTGGGTAATCTATTCCAGCTACTTGTCTTTTCCTGATAGTTTCTATTCAAGTTTCTGTATCACTATCCAAATGCTATTAAACTTCTTTTTTTTTTTTTTCAACGTTTTTATTTACTTTTGGGACAGAGAGAGACAGAGCATGAATGGGGGAGGGGCAGAGAGAGAGGGAGACACAGAATCGGAAACAGGCTCCAGGCTCCGAGCCATCAGCCCAGAGCCTGACGCAGGGCTCGAACTCACGGACCGCGAGATTGTGACCTGGCTGAAGTCGGACGCTTAACCGACTGCGCCACCCAGGCGCCCCCAAATGCTATTAAACTTCTTTTGCTATGCTCTCTAATCTATCTTTGTCAAAAGATGCTAAGAAATATGCGTTACATTTTAGGAAATTTGTGTGTGTGTGCCCTCTCTGAGGCATGAACACACTGTATTTTCTTAACTGATTTAGATATGTCTTATTAATTAGTAAGATTCTGGTCACACTAAGAAAAACAAAATTCAAATGAAGTCTTAAGTATTATCCTTTAATAAAGACTTATCTAGCGTGGGCTTCAGGCATTCAAAAATATTTATTAAGCAGCAATTATATGCTAGGCACTGTGGCAGATAACAAAGATACATTGACAAGCCAAAAAAGATCAGGTCATTGGACTCCAGAGCTTGTAATCGTCTTGGCCGAGACTTGAGCAGTTAGTTATCTTCTTCAAATGTGCCACCTGTTTGATAAACCAACTGTTTATTCCACCAATATTTATTTAGCGCTGTTTTTGGCCAGGTGCTATTCAAGTACCATAGATAAAACAACGTAAAAGCAAGCAAACATCCATGCCTTTGTGGAGTTTATATTCCACTGGAGGTTCTAAGATAGCCAATAAGCAAAATAAGTTACTAAGTTATATAAAATGTTGGAAGAGGCTCTCAGAAAAAAAAAATCTCTTTTCAATGACATGGTCAGAAAATCCTCATTGATAAAGTACTGTAGAGTAAAAGATCTGGAGAAGTTCAGGTACTAAACCATGCCAAGAAACAGGGCAGTGTATGCAGTCTGGAACACCAGGAAACAAAGTTCCAGGATCATGTACAAAGGCCCAGAGGTAAAAATGTACCTGCCATATTAAAATAATAATGAGGCCATTATGTAAGTCAGCAGTAAGAAAAGAAATAAATAATATTATGTAAAGTCTTGTAGATGATTATAAAAACTGTGGTTTTTATATTAAAAGACACAGGAAGACACTGGGTATTTTTGAGCAGAGAAATTACACGATCTGATTTGTTTTGGGATCATTTTACCTGTTGTGTTGGGAGTATGGTGCAAAGAGACAACAGAACAGGTTAGGAAGCTACTGCAGGAATTGAGGCAGAGATGACGGTGGCATGGACCATGTGACAGCAGTGGGAATGGTGACAAATAACTGGGTTCAGGATGTGTTTTGAATACAAAGATCAAAGAATTTTCTAAAAGATTAGACATGGAGTGTGAGTGAAACAGAGGCATCAAGGATTTTAAGATCTTTGCTTTGAGCAATTAAAGGATAAAGTTGGCGTTAATCAGGATGGGGAAATTGTTGGAAGTGAAGGTCTGGGATGGGTGTCACTAAGAGTTCAGGTTTGCCATGTAAAGACTGAGATTGCTCTTAGACATCAAAAACCTACAGATGTACAGACCTGGTAGACATAAATAGAGCTTAGAGCAGAGGTCAAGCTGAATTAAATTTTGAAATACTCAGTGATGGGATGAAATCACAAAAGGTGTGTGTGCAGATAGAGAAGAGAGGAAGGAGGAAGAAATGATGGCAAACGACTAAAGGGTATTAACTAGTGAAAGAGGAGAAAATGGAGGAGATCCTAATTGGTCTAGAAGCTAAGGAAAGAAAACATTAAGGAAGATGGAGTAATAAGCTATCCTAAATATGTTAATAGGTCAGTAAGATGAGGTCTAAAAATTGATCATTGGATTTAGCAAAGTAAAGTTCATTGGTGACCTTGTTAAAAATAGTTTCAGTAGAATGGAAGGTGTACATTCTTTCAGGCAATTTAGATGTTGTAGGGGCTTTGGTTTTGTCTAAATATTTTCATTTTCCTGGTGAAGTGGAAATCAGGGTCAATACTGGAAATTGATACAACTGCACACAGAAAATTTTGGAAAGTTGGACTTGATTATTTGCCTCCCCTTGGCTCTTAAATTTAGAAGTGGTCACTTAATAGTCTTACTAGTTAGAAAAGCACTTAACCTCTCTTATCCTTGTTTTTGATCATGTATAATATTGGGATGATAGAAACTGGCTCAAAAATTTAGGGAGAAGCAAATGAAAGAAGCTACTATTGGTGCATGACATATAATAGATGCTAAATAGTTGTTAAGTTTTCTTCCCTATCCATTGAGATGCAGTATAGAGTAGTGGTCAAGATCACAGTTTCCAGAGTAACAATCCCTGAACTTAAATTCTGATTATACCACCTACTAGCTATGTGATCTTGGGCAAGTTACTTTGACCTTCACCCTCCTGAGTTCCTAATCTATAAAACAGGAAAAAAATAGTAGTACCTACCTCAGAGGGTTGTTTTGTGGGAATGAAATGGGTTAATTAGAAAAATGTCTTAAACATAATAAGTAATATAAATGTTTGAACACTGCTATAATTATTACCATAATTTAAATACAATAAAATTCGTAAACTTTAAAAAATCTACCACTGATTTATTTTGTATTTGTTTATCTGGAAGTCGGTAAGCTATATATATATAAAATAATTTATAATGGTTTTGTCCAGGGGCTTTTAGACTGATTTCACATGTGAATTTTTAATGAAATATTTATAGTATTAAGTAGTATTTTTTTTAAATTGACATTAACAGAAGTTACAATGACATACTAGCTTTACAGGACATATGAAACCTTAACCTCTACTGTATAGGTCTGTTTGCAAAAACTAATCAAGACAATATAAGACTTCAATTTGCTCAGATGTCTGAGTATATGGGCAATTCTGATATCAAATAAATATTAAGGTAAAGCTTAAATTAAGTCCAAACCTAATATTTTGGAGAGAATACATCAACAGAAATTGTAGTGAAATTCTAATTGTTCATCTTTCAAAAGCTTTCGTATTTAGAAAATGTACACTATGGGCAGGGTGAAAGGGGAATTTAAAAGTTATTTGAAAACATTAGTTGAAAATAGAAAAAAGAAAACTAATTTTCTTTTTTGTTAACAGCCTCAGCAATTTGATCCTGTTTATAATTGTAGCCAATATATATGCCTTAATATGGAATGGCAGTTATACAACTGGTCTCTTAATTGCCCGAAGGACTTGGAAATGCCTGACTGTGGTTTCCGGGGAAGGCCTGTTCAAGTGAACAGCGATATCTGCTGCCCGGAGTGGGAATGTCCTTGTAAGTTTGCATTTATTTATTTATTTTTAAATTTTAAATTTACTTATTTATTTTGAGAGAGAGTAAGAGAGAGCATGCAAGGGAGGGGCAGAGAGAGAGGGAGAGGCAGAATCCCAAGCAGGCTCCACACTGTCAGCGTGAAGCCTGATGTGGGATTTGAACCTGGGAACCATGAGAGCATGACCTGAGCTGAAACAAGAGTCAGACACTTAACCGACCGAGCCACCCAGGTGCCCTGTAAGTTTGCACTTCTTACATGACAGTCAATTTCCAATCAGGAGAAGATTGTTATTTTTTTTGAACTGATCACCTCACTCATCAAGCCAAAGTGATTGCTGAACTTTGTCCATTTCATTTACAATTTTGTTTTCCAATGTGTAACTTTTAGAGTTGCTTTTTGTCAAACATAATAATGCTAATTTAAAAGTTTTCTTTTTTTTTTTTTTTAAAGAGCGGTCATTACTACAAATACAAATAATTAGTTAACAGACCAAACCCACTCTCTACCATTTTTCTTAGGTCGGTGTTCCATGTTGTCAGAACTGAGTATTATTACATTTGATGGAAACAATGCAGCCTTATATAGTATGGCTTCTTACATCTTGTTAAGAATTCCTGGAGAGATTATTGTTGTTCACATTGAAAAATGTTCTGTGAATCAGGTAGGTCATAATCCATTCTTGTGTCATTTCTTCATAAACCCATAGCTAATGTACACAGCAACATTAGATATTCCTAAAGTGAGAAGGGGCTCAATAACTCACTGAGATACATCTTTTAGCACTTAAAACAAAAAAGAAAATGTTACATGTGACTATATTTAGAGGCACGTAAAATTAATTCACATAATGTTTTTAAAAGTCAAGTAATAGATTTTTAAGTGTTTTTTTTTTACTTTTTTTTTCAGAATGGAAATTCATTTAAAAAGCTAGTGAGTATTTGCAAAGTGTTTCATAAACTCCTTCTCTTTATTGCCAACATTATGTTTAACTCCATAAAGTTTTAATATTTTTTTTTCAAATTAAGGCATCCTCTGGAAGAACGTATGGACTTTGTTTTAAGAAGTTAAATTTGACCACATCAATACATAAAATACTTGTTAATCGGGCAACAAGAAAGGTAAGAACACAAAGTTGAAAGATATCCTCACATTAGAGAAAATGAAGAAATTATATTAAACATGATTCCTTCCCAAACCAGGGGAAATTAAACATTTCAGCAGAGTTTCGTTGCTATTGTGTTTAATCATTCTTTTCATGGAAAGTAAAAAAAATGTGTTTCTTAATATTGTATTTCTCCTTCCAAGATGTGCCAACTGTTGCAAATATGTCTCCCCTTGTGAGGTTATAACTGTAATGGCCGTGTAAAATCCATGAAAGTCCTCTTGGATAATGTGAGGGCCCAAGTTTCTTAGTGTCAGTTAACATTAGTGTTTTCCATTAGATAAAGTGGAACTGATGTGAAAAAGAGAGATCACAGGGTTGAAAAAAGGAGTAGCTAAGAACACCAGAATGAAGACCACTGAGAGAAAAATAGTTTTGAAGTGCTGATGATGTTCATTTTTCAATGAATATGTGATAGCTAAAATAAGAAAAAAATGAAGAAATATTTGGCTATTGAACCAAACTGAAGAAGGGGGAGGTATTGGGAAATTGGGAAAAAAACCTTTGATTTTACAGGAAAAACCTTTATCCCAAGGAATATATATTTACTGGAGAGTGATGAACTATAAGCTGGATACTTTACTGATATGTTTCTCTCAAAAATGTAAGAAAATATTGTGTAAGATTTTGCTAAAGTAGCTGAGATATTATATACCTTCTAGAAAGAATTTGTTTTTTGTTTTTTTTAACCACAGGCCAAACATTCTCGACTAGAAAAAATTTTAAAATGAAACTAAAATATAGTACAGTGTTAGAAACTTTAATTTTAGGTAAAGCAAAATACATGAATGGGGTAATTTTTTGGATGATAGCATTTGTATATACCTTTGATTTGATCAGGTTGATATATTAACAGGAAGTGGATGAGAAATAAATTTAAACTCAAATCTGGTCAGTGCTATTATTATGAGCATTTGGGCCAAAGGGCTTATTTTTTACCTCGCTGGTCATGTATTCAGTTAAAAACTAATTATTTAAGAATTATTTAATGAGAGTTTACGTGATAAGACAACACAGGTCCTGGTATTAAGTAATTTGTAGCTGTATGTGAGGTGCCTAAATGTAACTGCCAATTATAAACCAATAGGAGGTATATAGAGTATGACTAATATATTGCCAAAACAGATCTCTTAATGCAGTTTATAGAAAGGTCAAATAGGTATTTTTGGAGGAGGTGACACCTGAGAGAAGTCTTAAACCAAGAGGAGAAATTAACCAGGCAGGAGTAAGGACATTTCAGCCTGCAGGTGGCAGTATGAGGAAGATATAAAAATGAGAAACTGGTTGGTTGGGGAGACATGACTGACAAATTTATTTCTGGTTCCGTGTCTTTGCCATCATTTATAACAGTGGATTTCTAAATATAATCCTCAGATTGCCTACATTTGTATTACCAAGAGTACACGTTACAAATACAGAGTCTAGAATCCCATCCAAACCTAGGAAATAGAATTGCTGGGAATCTTAATCTTTACCAAGCTTGACAGATGATTGTTAGGAACATTATAGTTAAACACTGATTTAGAAGAGCAAAGAAAAGGACCCAGATTAAAGAAAACATCCTGAAAATAACTTTAGCATCATAAGTTCATTTTAGCAGATAATGGTGTAATCAACATATACTGAGGGAAACAGAAAAGCATACTTAACATAGAAGAAAGTTAGTTTTGAAGAATATAAGGGGCAGAAGGGTTAGAACAAATACTGAATATAGCAGGATACAACAAAGGAATAATAAATGAGCTTAGAAGTTATTTGAAGCTGTGGCATCAGCAGGGAGATAAATTTTTAAAAACTTAGGAAATAGTTTATATTCAACAAGAAGAAATGGAGTCATCTGATTCTCCTACTTGTAATGGGTGTGTATGTAAACATAAACAGTTTTCTAACAGATGTAAAATTTCTTATTTTAGGTAGAAGTGGATTCTATTGTAGTACCTCTGCCCTTTTCGAATCAAGAACTGTCCATAGAAGATTCTGGTACCATGTATGTGATTACGACTCCAGCTGGACTAATCGTAAAGTGGGCTCACCTTACAGGGATCATAGACATTCATTTTGGCTTTCGATTTAACTTGTCATCTTATACAGAAGGACTCTGTGGTGAGCATTGCTTTTCAAATCTCAATGTCTTCTAATTGTTTTCCTGTCCACATTTACCATTTTGGCCCCTGATGCCCCACTTTTTATATCCGAGGTGTGGTGTTAACTTTCAGTGGCTCACGTGAATACTAAAGAAAGCAGTAGCTTTAAAAAAAATGGGCTAAGAAGCAAGAAATAACAGTTCAGTTTGCATATTTTTTGGAAATATATGTTTACTACTACTGTAATACTGTTTGTATTCCTACTAGTTCATCTTTATTAATCATTAATAAGGTGCCAAGCGTTATTTTATATACTTGAACTTATTCAATTCTAACAATAGCCCACATAAGTTGGTACTGGTGTTAATTTACAAGTGAAAAATAGGAAGTTATAGAAAGGTTAAAGGCTTAAAAATATTGTTTATTCCTTATTATGTTAAAATTTGAAATAGGGGAAAACTTAGTTGCTTAAGCCACCTTGAACGTTACATACAGGGAACACAATGCTCTCAATATTTGTCACAGTTTTGTTATAAAGTGTAATGCCTAGATGTATCTTTACACCTAGGCTAATACCACACCATGTTACATAGACACATAAAGAGTTATAATCAAAGGAAATAAGTTACAAATACCTCTAAGTACATAACAAAATTAAAAAGTATAATACTGGTTTTGATGTTTGATGGAGGCTATTTTCTTTGTAGCTCTATGCTCTTTTTTTTAAGTTTATTTATTTATTTTGAGAGAGAGAGAGACAGAGACAGAGAGAGCATGAGCAGGGGATGGGCAGAGAGAGACGGGGAGAGAGAGAATCCCAAGCTCCACACTCACAGTGGCTCAAACTCATGAACCGTGAGATCATGACCTGAGCTGAAATCAAGAGTCAGATGCTTAACTGACTAAGTCACTGGGCACCCCTATAGCTCCATGCTTTTAAGTGAATATCAGTTTCCTCATCTTTAAAATGGGAATAACAATATTCTACCTTCAAGATTGTTGTTAGGGTTGAATGTGAAAGTTAATGTCAAACACTTGACACATTGCTTAATACATACAATCAATAGATATTAGTTTAGTACAAATATATTTATTTTAATATCACTAAATATTAATTGAGTAAAAGTTTATGGATCACCTCCTGAGTGTCTAACACAGTGCTAGGTGCTGACAACCCAAAAACAAATAAGACTAAGTCCTTTCCCTCAACAAATTACATAAAATACTCTAATTTCTTCTTTAAAACATTTAGGGCAACATTTGGCTGAAAAGGTTTACATATTTCCTTGCCTATTTATAGTATGCTAAGCATAGCACAAAAGATTATTTGAGTATGTACAGTATTGATTATACATAAAAAATCAATTATTATTAATACTCAGAGACTTTGGGAATGCATATTTCTCTGATGATTTATCACTTCTATGTGCTATGATTTCTGTTTTATTTTGTGTTTGCTTTCCCCCTCATTGTCGGCTCATGCTTTTACAGGCACACTCTGCTAACTGGATTCTCAAGTAATTACTGTAAAGAAAAAAGGCTAGGGTCACCTTTTTGCTAGCCAAGATTCACCCCCTAAACTTTGTAACTTCCATAGTAGGAGAAGAGTGGCTTCTTAAAGGGAAATCTGGTTGCTTTCATATCTACTAGCTTGGGTGCTGGCTGAAAAAATTGTAGTGAACAAGAGTGTGAGCTAAATTGAGTACGGACCCTAGAATGGGAGGTCTGTATGAATACCTCGTTCTATACAGCACTGTGAAGTTTCCAGGGGTGGTGCCTGGCATTGCAGTAAAAAATATTTTTATTAGCAATTACTTTTTCCCAGGAAAGTTTAGACTTAGAAAATAGTAGCTGCTTTACAGTATAGTTCACTTTACTTGTGATTTGTTTTTTTATTTGTTTGTTTTTGTTTGTTTATTTGTTTGAATGCATTGCATTCAGTTCCTTGTGTATTTACAAGGATCAGGCAATATCGTAGCAGCAACTCTTATGATCTTGATATATCTACCTGAGGATTAAGATTTGATACTTGAAAAAAAATGTTTAAGTTATATCTTTTATAGTTGGAGCCTTGGGGATTAAGAAAGATTAGATCTTTTCAGATCACTTATGATCGGGGTTCTGGGCCATTTCTCTGTATTTCCCTTGGCTCTGTACTACACTGGATAAAGAGCAAGCTCCAT
The DNA here is from genome assembly GCF_007474595.2 of Lynx canadensis. NCBI lineage: Eukaryota > Metazoa > Chordata > Mammalia > Carnivora > Felidae > Lynx > Lynx canadensis. Next base: position 103,024,039 of record NC_044309.1, read on the forward strand.
CCTCAGTCTGGCCTTCCTCAGGAAACTAGAGACCATAGCAGGTCAAAGCCTTATAACCATCAATAGGCCACGCCATCCCAAGGAAGGGAGATTGTCTATGCCTTAGAATTCCCAGGTCAAATCCTGTTTGGCTGTGGCTGTCCAAGTGCTGAATGTATCCATGTGTCTAGGTGACTGCCTGACCTGATTGGCTTATTACTTGCAATAGTGTTAATGAGAGGGAGTAAGAATTACCTTTATGCCAATCATAGCTCTCTCCTGTAGTGGTGATGGGGCAGGGATACTTCCTGAAAGGTAAAATTTAATGTTTACAGGAAGGGTTTTCCTGGGAGAATGGATATCTGGGAGGCAAACACCCACTATTCTAAGGAATATCTTGGCAAGCTTAAGAGCTAGTTCTTAAATTAGGAAGTAGTGGTAATAGTAGTGGAAGAGTGTGGGAGCAGAGTCAATCTCCTCTTTCTTCATTTTCTGTCATTTTTTTCACATGTCTTGACTTCCAGGATTGTGGTTTCTTTCTTATCTGGTTAAGACAACTCTATACTATTTTATCAAAGAACCAGATACATAATTTAAAAATCCATCAACATTAAAGTTAAAGGATATACATTTGGCACCTTGTTCAGTAAATAATTTATTCATTTCAAATCAATTATTAAGATGATTTATTTCTTCTGCCTACATTTGGTTGAAGTGGAAAAAATTTTCCTTTCAAATGTCACATATCTTTCTAGGAATTTGCAATGATGATCCAGATGACGATCTAAGAATGCAAAATGGCACAATTATTACAAACATGGAAGACATAGAATTATTTATCGAGAGCTGGGAAATTGAGAAATCATTTGAAGTAACAACAAGAAGACCCGTTAGGAATTGTACTGAGCGTGATTGCAGTCGCTGCATTGAGTTATTGAACAGAAGGGTTTTCATTCCATGCCATAATAAAGTAAGTTAAGGGCAACCATAGATAAGAACTATCATGTTAGACATACTGAGAGTAACGCCAATAAATTCCTGTTCTTGCCATGATGTTCTTCTAGTGAGAAGAGTTTAGCCCCAAACCTTCTGTCAGTATGCTTTGGAATTCAGAATCATTTACTTTTATAGACTTAAAGAGATAAAAAGAATAATTATCTTTCATTCTCCTGTTTTTTTAGAATTCTATTGACAGATTCCAAGAAAAATGAAATTATGTCCTGCAAATAAATGCCTCTAGGAGAAAGAAATCAATGTCACTTGATAACCCAATAGAGAAACCAAGACAGTGAGGATATTATCAATTGTCTATGATCCTAGCCTCTTAGGTGTATACGTGTAATAGAACCCGTCATATATTCAATTTAATTATTCTTTGTCTCTAACTTTCTGACTTTATGTGACGAGTAGATATTTTAAATAATCTGTATCATTAAAAAAAGATCCATTGTTAGGGACAAATACAGCACTTCGTAAATCATTTAATGAAAAGTTTGTGAGCATCCAGCACCCTCAAAGTTTTCTGCTGAACTCCTGTGATCCAAAGATGAGCAAGACTGTCCCTTGTCCTCAGGAGGTCTGGTGGGAAAGCAAGCTTGTAAACAGGTATCTGACAATAGACAGTCTGGAGGGACATAGGAGCCCAGGTTTGGAGGAGACTGCTCGTAGTTTTAGATGTTTGATTTACTTAGAAGGATAAATTTGCCAGGAGAGAAGAGGGAGGAAGGGACACCTAGGCAGATATGTATAACAGTATGTATAACAGCAAGTTTTGTGTAAAAAGCCATGTTAGGAAGACATTGAAATAGTTGAGTGTAAGACATATGGAGGGAAAGAGCCTGGGAAAGAGGATGAGGGAACTGTCAAGGCAGGAAGGAATTCACTGTGTGGCACCTTCCATGCCAGACCGTGGAGTGTAGACTCCATAGTCCTCTGCCTGCCCCATGAGTTCCCTCAGGGAAAGGCAAAGGATGTGAAGTCATGGGTTTTGCTTTTTTTTTTTTTTTAAGTTTATTTATTTCTTTTTGAGAGAGAGAGAGAGAGAGAGAGAGAAGACTGGAGGGTCAGAGAGAGAGGAGGCTCTGTCAGTGCAGAGCCAGACGTGGGGGGTCAAACTCAGGAACCATGAGATCGTGACCTGAGCCGAAAACCAAGAAACAGTGCTTAACCTACTAAGCCACCCAGGCATCCCATGGATGAAGATAGGTTTTAATTATTTACATTTTTTTTTGAAAAGCAGACATATAAAAATGAAAAAAATAACAAACACGTTAAAACTCACTTCAATGTCATTTTAAAGCATAATGATTTTCAAAAAAAATTGCATTTTTGATGGAGAACTTAGAAGGCTGATTAAATCAGGAACTTTCCAGCTTAACTATTAAAGGCTTAGTGAGGCAACACAGGGTGCCATTTAGTCTATCATAGCCAGATCACAGGAACAGATCTGTTCCCAGTGAATCGGATGGCAAAAGAAAGGAATGCTGGTAATTTGGTCTTCCCACTTGTAAGCTTCATCTTCATTTGAAAATCTCCACAAAGCAGGCAGATGATCTGCCTGGATTCTATCATTCTTCTACCTAAAACCCTTCAGCGTCTCTCACTCATATGTAAAGTACATGCCAAGCAACCTTCCTATCAAGACTTATGGGTCCTCTACACTCTGGCCCACCTATTTCTCTAGCTTCCTCTTGTGCTACACTCTCCTGTCTCCTTTCAACTCTTTGAACATTCCAAGATTTTTCCTGCCAGTGGGCTTTTAAGCTTCTAGTTTTTCTAGCTGGGACACTTGCGTCCTCTAATTCATTTTAGCATGGTGACGCCTCGAATCTATTCAAAGACCTTTTTTAGCTAAGAGATCCACAGGCAGAGAATAGGTCTGTGTTATTGACCTTTATACTCATGCATAGCACTATGCCTGATATATAGTTAGGTGTTCAGTAAATTATGAAACATGCATAAGTGAGTATATATGAATGGGAGATACAGGAGAATCAGCTTTTGTGGGTTAAGCAGAAATATATATAATTTTTTTACTTCGGATGAATTATGTCATATGGAATTTCAAAACAAAAATACCCAGAAAAAGCTTAGAAACATAATTCTGGAGCTCAGAGGAGGTAAGTTGAGGCCAGAGATCAGGTCTGGGGAGTCATTTGCATATGGATTTTTAAATATAACAATAAGTAGTGTGCAATGTGCCAGTGTCTGCTCTGTATATTTACCATATATTAGCTCACAGCTAGGAAAAGATTTAAATGCCCACAATTGGTGGTATGAGTCCAGGAAGAACATTTGTAGCTAGCGGACATGTCCATTGAGGATGGAATCTAGAGAAACACTCAGGATATAAGGCAGCAGAGGAGCCGACAATAAACAGGTAAATAGGCAATAGAACGAAGTACACTCCAAGTCCAAGGAGAGGGTCTTAAGAAGGAAACTAGCAGTGTTCCCTGGATTTGGCAGTGGGGATACTCTTGACCACAGCAAGTATTCCATACAAATTAAAGTAGTTGGAAACCAAGGAGATTCCGTAAAGAAGACTAAATATAGAATCTTGTTTTTTTATAGATATGGACCTTGAAGAAGAAATGATGAGATAGGAAGAATATTTAGTATTTTTATCCGGCACTTTGAGCTGTATCAGAATTTAGGATGTGTGTGCAGATGTTTAGTATGTTTGCTGAATGAAAGAGCAGAGAGAAAAATTGGGATAAATGGTGTTACAAGTTAAGTTATTTAGATTTCAGGCATTTCTAGATCAAAATGAAACCATCTATAGAAACAAATGTGTCTCTAAATTGAGGCAAGTCAAACTATATAAATTATTCAATGTTCAATATTACTACCTTTTTTGAGAAGCATTTAAAACCTCATTTAATAGGAAGGCCATGTATCATTATGGAATGCTTTAGGAGCTTCCGGTTTTATCTGTCATGGATTCAAGTCCTATGTAATATATGGAAAGGACAATTGTAACCCAAAGTATAATATCAGAAATAGATTGTGCTAGGTACACATGCTTTGTTTCTCTTTTATCTTTATAAGATAGATTTATGTAGATTAGTGCAGGCAATATTTATCTTATCCAGAATGTGTTTAAAAATATTATACCATCAGAGGTGACATATGGTATTATGAAATTTGGAATCTCAGGTCAAGGAAGAGCCATAGTAAATACTAACTTGACACCCTTTTATCCTCTGAATAGCTTTAGTGTAACTTAGGCCCTTCAGAGAAATAAAACAACAGAACTTATCCCAAGGCAAAATGTATCTCTAGGTTTCACCGCAGAACTTTTGTGAAAAGATGTGGATCAATTACACCTATTTCTGGAACTATGAATGTGATGCACTTTCTGCGTATGTGGCTCTGTGCAACAGGTTCGACATCTGTATTCAGTGGAGAACACCAGATTACTGCTGTAAGTAGTACATTTCAGATAATATTTCTAACCATCAAAAAGCATTCCATATTTTTTGCATTCACTTCTTTCTCTTTTCATTTTTCACCAGAAAATAATTTCATAAGAATAAAATGCCTATCAATGTAACCTAGAAGTTAGATGTCAGCTTTCCCACATAGGCAACTTCTATTTTCATCCTGATCTACACCTATGGTCGGCCTCAGTTGTCCCAGAAGAAAACCTAGTCCACAAAATATTAGCTAGCAAAATCAGTGGAAGTGTGGAAGAAATCACAGGGAATGGAAAAAAGATTTGAATTCTGGATCCCAGAGCACATTTTGTTGGTTTCAATTCCACCTGCCTCATTTGCCCAGCTTGTTCCCGAGCTTGTGAAGAGGATGCATGATTTTCTGTCCCCTTTTCCTCCTTTCCTGATACTGTATCCACTTTCTGGAAACTAATCTTTCTGGCTTTATTTGATCCATATCTAGGTTCAATCTTTTTCCAAATACATGTTTGTGTATCCTTCTTCTTTTGTATGTATTCTTTGCTCATTTTTATCTTTTTTTTTTCAACGTTTTTTATTTATTTTTGGGACAAAGAGAGACAGAGCATGAACAGGGGAGGGGCAGAGAGAGAGGGAGACACAGAATCGGAAACAGGCTCCAGGCTCCGAGCCATCAGCCCAGAGCCTGACGCGGGGCTCGAACTCACGGACGGCGAGATCGTGACCTGGCTGAAGTCGGACACTTAACTGACTGCGCCACCCAGGCGCCCCAATTTTTATCTTTTTTAATGAATATAATTTATTGTCAAATTGGCTCACATACAACACCCAGTGCTCATCCAACAAGTGCCCTCCTCAATGCCCATCACCCATTTTTCCTCCCCTCTACCCCCACATCCACCCTTAGTTTGTTCTCTGTGTTTAATAGTTGGCCCATTTTTATCTATAGGGCCCATGCTTTCTCATTAAGTTGTAAGGCTTTTCATAAAAAGTTTATTCAACCTATCATCAGTCCTGGGCACATTTTACAGAAAACAATGTTAATTTCATTTAGGAAATAGCAATTAAATCGATTAAGCGGTAAAATATGGTCAAAATGAATTTCAGTAAAATGTTCCAAGATAAAATAAAAGTTTTCATTTTCCCTAGAGGAAAAAATAAAATACATAGAGAAAGAATAATATATCCCAAACACCGGTTGCATGACGTTGTTTCAGATATAAAGCAGCTCCTGGTGTGCCTTACTATCTCTTACCTCTCCTTGCTCCCAGAGGTAATCACTATTCAAGAGTGGGGTAGCTTGATTCATGGGAAATGTATGGCATCTCTAACTTTAATAGACACTGTCAAATTGTTCCCCACTGAGATTTTATCAATTTATATCCCCACCAGCTACATGTTCATTTTTTAAAAGTATGATTTTTTAAGATCACTGAAAATCAAAAGAATTTTCTCAAACATAATTTAGAAACTGCTCAGCAATGGTGGTTTCTTGTGACAGTGAAGGATTGAACCTAACCACACAGCATTTTTCTTTTTTATGGCTTGGTTGAGTTATATATTCAGAGCATATTTCTGTGCTTATCCTGAGTAGACTGTTGTATATCCTCACTACACACAGAAGTAACTTCATACTGGTTGAATCTATATTTATCCCAACCATATCTGGGCTGCCTATTGGTCATATTATTTGCTACAAATCAGATGAGCTTTTCCTACTGTAACATAACATAATACTAGCTGGCCATCTGGAAGATGCTCAAAAATACCTACTGTTTGTTTTGTTTCTAGTTTTTGGTTACATCATAAATGAAAAATGAACTTTGAAGAGACTGAAATGGGCAAAATTAATTTTCCAAAAGAAATCTGACATTTCTTCCTTTTCCTATAATTCAAATAGGTGACTTTTATCATTAGCAAATTTTGTCCTCTGTTATTCATAGCTCTGAATTGCCCAGAGGGGAAGGAGTATCAACCCTGTGTGAGGACTTGTGAAGCAAGAACATGTTTGAACAGATGGTTCTATGGACACTCTCCATGTTTGAATTTAAGAGAAGATTGTGTATGCAAAAATGGAACCATTCTTCACAGGCCAGATTCAACTCAGTGCATTCCAGAGAAAGAATGTGGTAAGCAGCAGAGTGCAAAGTGACTTCTTAGGGACCTGGCAAATAAATGAAACTTATTTAGATCTTGAGAAGATGTGCTGAGAAGGATTGAACAAAGGTCACATAGGTGTTGGAAGGGAAACCAGTTCGTTTGTAATTTGATTTTAATATAATGATTGATTTCAATTGAAGTGACCCAAGTTAGAAATTTTGTTCAGGGGCGCCTGGGTGGCTCAGTCAGTTGAGCGTCCAACTTCACTCAGGTCAGGATCTCACAGTTCGTGGGTTCGAGCCCCCCATCAGGCTCTGTGCTGACAGCTTAGAGCCTGGAATCCACTTCAGATTCTGCATCTCCCTCTTTCTGTCCCTCCCCCGCTCACACTCTGTCTCTCTCTCTCACTCTCAAAAATAAATAAACATTAAAAAATTAAGAAAAAAAGAAGCTTTGTTCATAATGTAGGCATTTTGTTTGTTTGTTTGTTCCAAGATTTTATTTAAATTCCAGTTAGTTAACATACAGTGCAATATCAGGTGTAAAATTTAGTGATTCAACACATACAACACCTGGTGCTCATCACAAGTGCTCTCCTTAACCCCCATCAACTTTTTAATCCATCCCCCCATGGTGGTGATGTGTTTCAATCTCTACCTATGCCTGTAATAACTTAGCAAGAGTATGGCAAATTAAGAATTAAGAACATAGGCTGTGCACTGAACTCAAATTCCAATTATTTCATGTAATAATGATTCAGTTTTACCTCTTTGAGCCTAAGTTACACATCTGTAAAATGGGAAAAATAAAAGCACTTATTCCATAAGGCTAGTGTGGGGATCCATAAAATAATACAAAGTGTTTTGCAACAGTACCTAGAGAAAAATAACCACTTGAGAAATGTCAGATAGTGTTATTATCTGGGAGAAAACATTTAATTTTTCTACTTTCATTTTCAAACCACTTGATTCTGACTCATCATCTCCATTGTGGTTGCAGATGAAAATAGTCCAAAATTGAGAAAATTGCAGTACCGTACTTTTTCAGTCATAGGGCTTATCATTGTGGTTAGAAGAAAAGAGAATTAGCTAATAATGAAAGAAAATGGGCAAGTAGAAGTGAAAGGCACATATAGTTCTAGAAAGTTTGTGTTTGTCATTGAGAAGAGTATTTGTAGAAGACTGAGAATAAACAGGAGTGCTTATGTTTGTTTTTAGGGACCTGTGAGGTTGGTTTGATAGTAAAGAGAATAATATAAGAGAAGTTCATTTGAGGCTGGGAATATGTTGGTCACTATTCATCTCTATTATTATTATTATTATTTTAATGTTTATTTATTTTTGAAAGAGAGACAGAGTGCAAGCTGGGGAGGAGCAGGGAGAGGGAGACACAGAATCTGAAGCAGGCTCCAGGCTCTGAGCTGTCAGCAGAGCCTGACCAGGGCTCGAACTCACGAAACATGAGATCATGACCTGAGTTGAAGTTGGTTGCTCAACTGACTGAACCACCCAGGCTCCCCTCATCTCTATTATTTTTAAAAGAACTACTAGATGGCCATAGTTTTCATTAAGTAAAACTTCAATAATAAAACTACAAGAGTCACTAAATAGCTACTTCCCACATTTAGATTTTAAAGCTGACATGTTTTGCATTTTCATTTGACAAAAATGATAAATGTGTGGTAAGGCCTTTTTTTCTTTCTAATACCACTCAGTTTTAACAGTTAATATTTTAAAACTAACTTAAATTTATTTTGCTGAGTTTGTTCAAGCTAAATAAGTTGTATTAGAGGACAAAATGAATAAGAAATAAACAAATGATCCTATTTATTGAAGAAGACAAGCAAATTTACAGGTAGTTGTAGGAGGGAAAAATATTTTTGCAGACTACATTGCAAATTTCATTAGAGAAAAATGTAAGCTAGTAGCTGATGAAAAGGGGAATCTAAGAAAGGATAAATATGGGACGTGTTATCTATGTTGCTGAACCAACTCATGGTCTGAAATCAAAACAATAAATGCATCACAGCTTCATTTATTTTAGTGGCCGGGTGATGAGTGATATAACATTGTTCCTCTTTTTAAGCATGTACTGATAGTGAAGACCAGCCTCGCACTGCTGGGGAGGTTTGGAATGGGGGCATTGACGAATGTGCCCTGTACAAATGTTTGGGGAATGGAAGTATTATTCCCATAGAACCTGACTGTGATGAAGAGCCCTCGCCAACTTGTGAACGAGAAGCTGAAGTTGTCCTGGGCATCATTGATAAGTGGACCTGCTGTTCAAAGGAAGTTTGTGGTATGTATGTGGGCCAAAGCCTTACAGTTAACGCCACAAAATTTGTTGATACCATTTGTGAAAAAGTAAGGTGTGCATAACGCTTGGTATAAAAGAAAGTAAAGGTTGAGGTAAAAACAGAAATATTGCCATAAATATTGTTTATATACTCTCAAAGCAAGTTTTATCTCATTCATGTTTTTGCCGATTTTGCAAATACACAAAATTCTGGCTATTAACAATTAATAATATTCAATAATATGTGACAAGAGAACGTTTCTGGGAATCTTTGACTTTTGACAACCGAGGGTGAAAGACCATAATAAATAAACCTTCGATTGGCAACCTTTTCACATATGACCCATTTGTGAGCTGAATGTGTTTAATTGCAGCATAAAGCACAGATTTTAGTTATATCCACGAATATTTTAACGCTTCTGTTTCTTATTTCCAGGTTGTGACATGACCTTATGTGAAACTGAAATTCCAACATGTACGGATAGTCAAAAATTGGTTGTTGGCCATAGTCCTCTTTCTTGTTGCGCACAGTATCAATGTGGTGAGTTATTAACTAGGAGCATTAAGAGTCAGGTTTATTGTTTGCTCAGAAGAGTGGATTAGATTCTCACTCTCTGTGTCTACAAGAAAATGATTGGTTATAAAATATTGTGGAGTTGTCTTGCTAAAGGTAGTTCTTTTTTAACCTGCAATTTCTTTATAAATACATATGTAGATATTTTGTTTATATATTATATTAATACATCTATTTAGATAATTAACTCAATGTAAAGATCTTAATCTTAGCAGAAATATATAGGAAATAGCAGGTGTGATATTGTGATTTATAATAAGAGATATAGATCTGGTCTTCCACCCCCTTCTCACCACAGAGCTCCTAATCCTTGGCTTTTCCAAAGTGAGGAGAACTAGGAAGTGTCTTTTGTTATGTTAATGAGTTAATGATTTCCCCTTGCCAGGGGAATCAATGAGGTGATTGGAGGTTGGAACTTTCAGTCCCACCCCATGATCTCCAAGGAGGGGAAAGGGGCTGGAGGTTTGATGAGATCTTCAATGGCCAAAAATTTAACCAATCAGGTTTATGTAATAAGGTCTCCATAAAAAACCCCAAGGAGGATGAGATTTAGAGAACTTCCAGGATAGTGAACACAAGGAAATTCGGGGCCTGGTGTGTTCTGAGAGGGCACAAGAACTCCCAACCCTTTCCCTATACCTTGCCCTATGCATATCTTCCATCTGTTTATTCCTGAGTTATTTTCTTTTATAATAAATTGGTGATCTAGTAAGTGTAATGTTTCTCTGAGTTCTGCTAGCTGTTCTAGCAAATTAATCAAAGTCAAGGAAGAAGATGTGAGAACCTCTGATTTATAGCCGGTCAGCCAGCAGTATGGGCTATACAAGGTGGGCTTGTAACTAGTGTTTATAGATAGAATTGAGTTGAATTGTAGGACACCCAGCTGGTGTCTGGAGAATTACTTGGTGCTGTATGGGAATCCTCCCCTACCACACACTGAGTTAGCAGGATACAGATACATTCAAAGAGAAGTAAACCATGCTACTTTATCTAATCATTTCACTCTATACAACTTTTCAAATATCTTTGTGTTTTTGCAGAATGTGACCCATTGAAATGCCCCAGTATTTCAATTCCAGAATGCAGAGAAGATCAATTCATGATTCAAGTTCAACAGGAAGAGCCTTGCTGTTTTTCTCCTCTCTGTGGTAAGTGTTCTGTAAGATAACTTTTTGGAACAAAGGGAGGGAAAATCTTTTATTTGATGTGAATTTTATGGGACTCATGGTAACCAATATTCTGCTAATATACTGATAGAAACTCAACTGAATAAGAACATTTGAAAAGAAAGTACAGCATTTTAAATGACTCTTGACAATTATTACAGTTAGCTCTACGTTCACTTAACATATATATGGACTCGGGTCGCCTGGGTGGCTCAGTCAGTTGAGCGTCCAACTTCAGCTCAGGTCATGATCTTGTGGTCTGTGAGTTTGAGCCCTGCATCGGGCTCTGTGCTGACAGCTCAGAACCTGGAGTTTGCTTCGGATTCTGTGTGTCTCTCTCTGCCCCTCCCTTGCTCGTGCTCTGTCTCTCTCTCTGTCAAAAATAAACATTAATTTTTTTAAAAAAACATGTATATGGACTATATATACTAGTCAAAACACACTCAAGGCAATATAATTAAGTATTCTTTTTCTTTAATAAGGCTAGCACCAATTGTTTTTGGAGAAAAATTTAGCCTTGGCTTTCCTTGAAGAACCAACTAAAATAATGGACTCTGCCAAGCCATTATAGAACCTCTTTAAAATTTCATTTTATATAGGGGCACCTGGGTGGCTCAGTCGGTTAAGCATCTGACTTTGGCTCAGGTCATGACTCGTGGCTCATGAGTTCGGGCCCCGCGTCAGGCTCTGTGCTGACAGCTCAGAGCCTGGGGCCTGCTATTCTGTGTCTCCCTCTCTCTCTGCCCCCTCCTTGCTCATGCTCTGTCCTCTCTGTCTCTCAAAAATAAATAAACATTAAACACATTTTAAAAAAATTCATTTTATATAGCATGTGTGATATATGCGTGAGCATGATGATGCTGGAAGAGAATGGTAGAGATGAAAGGTGTCCAGGAAAAGACTGTCTATGAAGCTATATATTCTATCTGATGAAATGGACATTGAAAACTAAAAAGTTCTCTGTTTTTCATTGCAAGTGGATTATCATATCTAAGACTGGTGATTAATGTAGGCTTCAGATGTACCTATGGAAATCAAAACACATCTCTTTCTACCCGTTAAGGTTCTTTGAGTGCAAGTGGCAAAAGTGATTGATTCCAGCTAGCTTAACACAACCAATTAGTGGAAGGCTTGGGAATCAAGATTTTGTAGGAGCAAGATGAAGCAGACCACGCCCTGGGAAGGAAAGAAATCAGCTATTGTAGGTGGCAGTCACTAATGACTGACTCAGCAACATCCATTTCCTGCCCTGGTGGGTCTCTATTTATGATTCAAATGCCATAGAGAGAGATTCGCAGAGGCCTGCTGAGGGTCAGGCACCTTTATGAAGAGTCACTCCAAGACTGTGTGGGTGGGGCATTTCCTCAAGGTCATTCAGAGAATTGTAATCAAAGTTGGGAAAGGGATACTGAACAACCCCAAAGAACACATGCCTATTATATTATCCGTCCATCCATAAACTAGAGTAATCAAGGGTAGTGAATTCAGAAAACTTAAGTAAATAAATCGATGACATTTTGATCCTAGAAAAAAGAAAGTTGCTCCAGAAATCTTAATGCTTTTCTCGCTGTGCTTGGAAAGCATAAAGCAATATACTTAGTATTGTTGTTTTTATTTTATTTTTTTTAATTTTTTTTTTCAATGTTTATTTATTTTTGGGACAGAGAGAGACAGAGCATGAACGGGGGAGGGGCAGAGAGAGAGGGAGACACAGAATCGAAAACAGGCTCCAGGCTCTGAGCCATCAGCCCAGAGCCTGACGCGGGGCTCGAACTCACGGACGGCGAGATCGTGACCTGGCTGAAGTCGGACACTTAACTGACTGCGCCACCCAGGTGCCCCAGTATTGTTGTTTTTATGACCAAATGAGGAAATCTGTCTGTTAAAGACTTGTTTTCCCTGTTTCCTATTTTATTGAACATGATGGTTTATATGTGTGTCATAATGTGAATTAATCACTTGTTTTTAGCTCAGCTGTGACTTCTGACCTTTTGTTTTACCTTTAGTTTGTGAATCTTGCACTGAACCTATTCCACTATGTACTGATGGGGAGTTTCTCACTGTGGATCTTAATACTACACATTTCTGTTGTCCTCAGTATTACTGTGGTAAGTATATCTTAACTAATTTAAAATGTTTAGATGTGTCCAATATTTAAGAAGCCTCATGAATCTTAGTTGTGCTGTTATATCACACCTTCATTGAATTCTAGCATATAAAATATATATTAAATGTATGCGATGTTTTTATATATCTAAGAGCTCTTCTTGGATAATATCATTACCTCCCCAAAATAGATTACTATGACTTTTTTCATCATCCTAGAAAGACCAGCTTTCCAGGTGATTCCATACCTTCTCCACTTCCTTTCTCTTCTTGCACACCTAGTGTTTCTCAGGGCCCTTCACCTGATGAGCTGGTCCTGGTTATACTTCTGTTTTCATGCATTCCATGTTCACCAATACATGGCCAATGAGTGGTGGGAGAGGTAGCAGTGGGAAGATAGGAATCTGTGCCCTATATCAGCAATGGCTGTGAACTAAATGGTAGCTGGTGAGGACGAGCTTTTACAAGAGGCTAATCTTCATCCACGTCATTTTTTTCTATTTAGTTTGTGACCCAAATCTTTGTCCTACACCACTACTCAACTGTGCAGAAGATATGAACCTTGTAAAAGAAAATGTATCTGGTCAATGTTGTCCAACATGGCATTGCGGTAACTCATTTTCATACTTCAAAGTTTTATTGCAACACAGTAATATGTTCTGATCAATATAAATATGTTGATTTTTGCCTTTTAGAATGTAGCTGTGGAAACCTTGTTATGCCAGCTTGTGAAGTGGTAAGAACACACATTTTGATTGAACTGTCATATTATGTAAATTAGTTTAATTCTTGCTTTATCCCCCTTATTTCTGAGTTGTCAGAGTTAATGAAATTATCTTTATTAAATGATACTGAAGTAGATTAAAGTAACATGTGCTGGTATCAGGGAGCAGTGAACCTTTTTTATTTATTTGAGATAAGAAAATGCAATACATTATTTTTTTCACTGGAGACTGAATCTATTAGTCTTATGTCTACTTGACTTCACTGGTCTGAAAATAAAGCAAAACATTGGAAAAAAAGATTACCTCCATATTGAGAGGTGTTCCTAGTGATTCTTCAAGAAATCGTGCCAAAGATGCATCTGTTGTGGAGGAGGAGGGGATATAAACATGTAACTGTACCTTCTTAAGAGTTATATGAACATTTTGTAAATAAGGAAATTGAGGTCCAGAGAGAGTAAATGACTGACTGAGATCTTCAGGACTCAAACCAAGGGTTGTTTTATGTGTGTGTCTTGTGTATTCCTTTATTCTTTCTACTTTGCCATAACTCTTTCATTTCCGTTAAAAACTACAGCGAAGACATAAGTTTAAATAACAAAAGCAAGTTGAAACTGCTTTGTTTTTATTCCTGTCTTGGACTTTTTTTAGTCGTACTTCACTGTCCTCATCTGCAATATAAAAGTAATAACAAGTGTCCAGCTCTTGGTTTCAGGTCAGGTCATGATCTCACGATTTGTGAGTTCGAGCCCCACTTTCGGCTCTGCACTGACCGTGTGGAGTCTGCTAGGATTTCTGTCTCTCTCTGTCCCTCCCCCCTGTCTTTGTCCCTTAAAATAAATAAATAAACTTAAAAAAATAAACATAATAACAATACCTATATCAGATGAATGAAATAAGTTAATATATATTAAATATTTAGATAGTACTTGACACATAGAGCACAATAAGTATTAGCTATAATTATTATTACAAAATTAACACAATATATCATGGAGAACTTTCTAGGGAAGTTCACTATCAAGAAAAATTTGGAAGAAAGTGACAGGTTAGAATAATGGATGAAAGGAATTGAACTATTCCATATAGACGCTAGGATGAACATGAATAAACACACCAAAAGGTGAGGTAAGATACGTAGGCTAAAAGGTAATGATGACTCTTGACTTGAGAAAAAGCTAACTGAAGGTAGAGCAAGGAACAATGGGAGATGAAGAACTATACAAGTTGGTGTATTGAGGTTGGCTTTAAAGATGAGATGGAAGAATGCAGATGTTATTTATTTATTTTTTCTTTGCAGTTCTTCATTCAACTAACATTTGTTGAAAACCAGTTTGTGTGGTGATGGGACCAGACACTTGAAATAGCACAGCCCTATTCTGAGGAACTCACTGCACATTTAATATGATAGGAGAGAAAGAGGGTCCTGCACAGGATGGAAATTATGATGAAAATTGAGTGTTTGAGTTAATTTTGCTCTTCCTGTGTAGCAGGGTAAGGACAGTAAAACATTAGAGGGAAGTAGATCAGCCAGAGACTGTTACAGCCATTCATGAATGAGAACCTTGGGTATAGCAAGATCTGTATAGAGGGACTAGGGAGAGGTTGAATTTAGGAGGATAAAAAATAGGACCCTGGCCCTTTGTAACATGTGTGTAGGAGTGTGTGTGGGGGGAGGAAAAACGGAGAGTGAGCGAGAGAGAGAGAGAGAGCTAGAAACAGAGACACACACATACATGGACACACACAGAGAAATATCTACAAAATCTTTAAGGTTACAAGGCTTGCACATCAAAAGTCCGAGAGTCCTGGGTCCTTGGGTAAACACTGATCACCAGAGAAGCAGCTAAATAGAGACCCTGTGGTTTCACCTCTACCCAGCCTCATTCAGAGCTCTCCTCCTGGCCTGAAAGAGGTAATAAAGCATCTTGAGACATTTCAATAACTTCAAACACAAGATAAATCTAACCCTCATCCTATGGGATTTTGTGCCTACTGTGTTCTGGGTCTTTTGAAGTGTTTTTGGGGAGAAGCCTGTATGTTTATTCCTTAAACTTGTTCTGGTTGTTACCTTAACTCTGGGCGTGTTGTGTATGCCTGTGTGTATGTGCCCCTTTAACACCTGTCTTAGCCTGACCACCAACTCACCAACCACTTTACTGTCCATCCCTCTCTGTCCTGTTTTTTGTTGTTGTTGTTTGTTTGTTTTTTCTTGTGGGTTTCTACCATTCTCCACTTACCTTTTCTCTGTGTTCTTCTCCATCTCCAATATTTAGGCTAGATGCTGGCCTATCTAGCTTTTTTTCCAGCTCAACTTTCAATGTCTGAATATTAATTATGAATCAAAATTTCACATTACTCAATACTCCAAGCATCTGTTGAGTGCCTGCTATTTTATATATTAGCACTGTGCTAGGCACACAGAACATATGCAGTAGCTGCAATATTCTTGAACATCCTACCTGAATATATGTAACCACATGCATGATATAGTTTTAACATTCATGATTCTATACAAGCATTGACCTGACCCATTGTTCTTGAGTACCTACTCTGAATAGTTGCTAAACATTTGTTTCAGTGTCTAACATGGTATATTATTTTAAATCACATCAGCTTATTCACATGGACAACAAATGTATCTCAACCTAAAGAGTTTATGGTAGGCCTTTGCAGTATTTCTGTTTTTAAATAGCAACTTTATTGAAATATAGTTCACACACCACACAATTCAGCCATTTAAAGTATATGGTTCCGTGGTTTTTATTATGTTCATAGAATTCTGCCACCATCAACAAAATCAACTTTAGAATAATTTTATTAACCCCCAGAGAAACTCTGCACCTGTTAGCACTCACCCCTTATT
This sequence comes from Lynx canadensis, assembly GCF_007474595.2. NCBI lineage: Eukaryota > Metazoa > Chordata > Mammalia > Carnivora > Felidae > Lynx > Lynx canadensis. The sequence goes on from NC_044309.1 coordinate 103,040,259, forward strand.
TCCTCCAAACTTCCCAGCCCTAGGAATCTGTTCTATCTCTACAGATTTTCCTATCTTGAATATTTCATATAAGTGGAATCCTATAATATGTGGTTTTGTGATTCCTTTCACTTAGCATAATGTTTTCAAGGTTCATCTGTGTTGCATTATGTGTCCATACTTCATTCCTTTTTACTGTTAAATAATATTCCATTGTTTGAATATGTCTAGATGTTCATCCAAATAAAGGTATACAATGGCCAATAGCACATGAAAAGATTCATAAGATCATTAGCTTTCAGTTAAATGAAAATCCGAACTACAGTAAGGTATCACTTCACACTCACTAAGAAGACAGATAAAAATACATGTTGGCAAGGATGTGGAGAAATTAGAACCTTCATATGATACTGGTGGGAATGTAAAATGATACATCTGTTTTGGAATACACTGTGAAAGACAAAAGGCTAAATATATATATATATATATATATATATATATATATATATTATATATACCCCAGAAATTCCACTCCTAGGTGTATATCCATGAGAAATGAATACATATGTCCACACAAAAGCTTGTACATGACCATTCATAGCAAGTGCTATTCTCAGGAGCCAAAAAGTGCAAACAGCTTAAGGTGATGTTACTGATTTTAAAGGAGAGGGATGCTTCCTTGGGAGTTAAACACACCAACTTGGAGCCTATGCCGTGGGAGAATTTGATTTATTTTTCTAACTCCATGTTTCTAACATTTTATTTCCAATCCCTTTGGAATTGGGTAATAACTAAAAATCATAAAAGACCAAATGAGTTAATGTGTTTGAAACTACAGCTTGTAAAGCACTATAGAAGGTAAGATATTATTAGCTTATGGGGGAAAGTACCCTTTATACGTTACTATGAATTTATTAGAGTCATTTTTTACATTACGAATCAAATTAATTTTTTTTACTGACATCACATGAAAATAAAATGCCCTCAGGAAAAGTTGCTCTTTAAAATGCAATTCTTGAAACTTTAAACTTGGTCCTATACTGAGAGGAATAGATACCGTTTCTGATAGGATAATGCTTAAGCATTGGTATGGAGGCATTTCATCGACACCTGAAGGTTATACTGCACTTGCTGTGTGTCTGCCCTATGGTAAGTTCTTTACGTGAATTCACCCATTATTTTTTCTAAAAAAACTCTAAGAGGTAGGCAATGTTATTATCCCCATTTTACAGATGAGGGAAGTGAGGAGAAGACCAGCTTAGCAACTTGCCCTAGATCACACAGCTTGTAGGCAGCAGAGCCGAGGTGGGCACAGGGCAGCCCTATTCCTGAGTCCATGCATGCTATTCGTCACTCTACCATACTCTTTTGCTCCTGCTTTATATACTATGGCATCCTTGCTCCATGTAAACATCAGGACCTTGGCCACCTTGATAGAGAAGATCAAGAACATTCGCATCAAGCACAATTTCCAGGATTAGCAAGTATTCTCTTATCTCCAATTGCCCGCTAGAAGCGCAGAACCAAGCAATATTTTCAAGTCAGTAAAGACCATAAAGATCATCTTCTCTACCTTCACTCATTTAATAGATAAAGGAATTAATATTTGGAGAGATTAAGTGCCGCCATCATCTTGTTTGTTGTGAATTTTTTTCTGTGGGCTGTTAATTAAATGACCACTGGGTTAATCAAAGCCTGTTCACTATCAAATATTTATTAAGCACCTGATATGTGTCTGGCTGTATGGTAGGGAACTTACTAAATGTTATACTGTGTATATATCTTTACAGTTGTCATATGAGAAGCTGGGTAAGTCATGTTTAATAATAATATCTTTCTAACAGGGAGAATTTACTGCAGTAGATCAGAACTTTCAGAGTGACTGTGGATGTGTACGGTATCTCTGTGGTAACTATGTTTCTTCTCACTACTAAATGCTATGAATACGATTTTTATCTGGTCACTATTAATAAATTAAAAAGTATTTTCTTTGAGTTGTATCACACATTTTAACCCATTTGATTAAATGTGTGCCAGTTTTTGAGTATAAAAATTCATTATCATTTTTCAGTTGCCTCTTTTGTAATATCTCTAAATGTTCTGATAGATACCTTAACGGGACAGAACAACAAATATGTTTTGTAGAGGCTTTTCAGAATTGAAAGTTGATTTTATGGTCCTTTTAAATACATGTATTTACTATTTTTACAACATCCATCCAGAAGTGAGAGACTTTGATCATTGTTCTATCATTATGCATGCTAACATTGCAAAGCATAGAGTTGGTTTTTCTACAAAATAGCAAATCTTCATATTAAGTATTAATAGCTTAATAGGAAAAAAAGCTTTTATTCATCAGCTTTGAACTTGCATTTTTATATAAGAGAAGGCTTAAATTCGGTGTTAGCAAGGCACAGAGAGCTTCTGAGCTGTATTTTCATCACTTTCTAGCCTACCTTAATATGCCACTTTTACTTTGTATTAGCTACCTTAATCATCAAGCATAATGTATAGCACTATTTATTTTGCAGCACAACAAAATTGAAAAATTTATCTAAAAATAACCATTAAAAACCATGAAATGTTATACAGTCCCACCATGAAAAGCCCTACCACTGTTGATTTGGCTTTTGCCTCATTCTATATCTACTCCATCAAATTGTCATGTTATGTTTCCAGAAGAGAGAACAAACAGCTTGATGATCACTTAGATCTAAAATTCTGGAATCTGCTATAAAGTATAGCTTCTGAAGGCAGTTCAGACAGTAAAGAGTGGGACTAAATGTGCTACATTCATTATTAAGTAAACTCTTGAGTTAACAATATATAAAGGGAAAGATCGTTATTGGTTTTGAAAAAATTACACATCACAGTGAAAACATAAACTTAAATACAAGTTCCATTGAATGATTAATAAAAAAAAATCCTCAAAATAGTACTTTTCATTGACTGTTTTTCTTTTCTTAGAAAAGGATGAGGTGTGTGTATTTCAAGAAGTATCAGTATTGAATCCTGGCCAGTCTATGATAAAGTATTTGGAAGGGGACTTTTGTTATACAGTGGAGTGTCTGGAAGAAAAAGATAACCATACAGGCTTTCACACTCTGAATTTTACAATGGTGAACTGTTCAAAAGAATGTGACATTGTAAGTATTCTTTGTAAGTCATTCTGGTGAGAGTTAAATTAATAATAAAATGGCAGCTATAGAATTTTAGCTGGTGAATATTCCATAAGTTAAAAGTATACACTTGAATAGTTCAATAATCTAGTAATGTCTAATGTATATAATGCATATTTTCCTTTCCCTGTGTACCATCTTGAGCCTTATTATCTATTTATCTATAGAGCTTACTTGACCTGCTTAATGAATCTTGGCTGCTAGATGTAAAGGTTAATATTTACTTCATTTCTAAATCATGAAGTAAATTATTATTTGAAGTGCCTCAAATTCAACCTTTTAAATGCTTACAGGTGTTCTGAGAGAGCATATAGGTATACTGGGAAGCACTTTCAGAGTGGATTCATTAAAACTACTGGTATTGTTGTGAGGCTAACTAAATGTACTGTCATTATATACAGCACCAGGTATATACTCCGTCTCCAAGTGATTATGATTGCTGTGGTACCTGCAAAAATGTATCCTGCAAATTTCAAATGGAAAATGGGACATCAGTTATATATGAGGTATGAATTCCTTAGTCCCTAAAATATGTTCCTTGGAGGGTAGCTCTCTGTGCTATTTTCTTAAGATGTTCTTAAGTCCAGTAAGTTTGAAAAATATCACACACACACACACACACACACAATAAACACACTCATATGCAGCACATAAGACACAGTTACATTTGTTACATTTTAAAGTTTCTGATAATTCCTGCTGTAAAGGAATATGTTTAACTTATTTCTCACAGATATTTTATTATAGATTCTCACTTTTTTTTTACAGATGTGAGGAATGGGCTTTGAGAATTGCTTTTTTCTAATCTTAGAATAAAGGGGGAAAACATTATTATTTTATTCACTCCTTTAAAATGAAGCATTTTAATGGAAATCTGAAACTCAAGGTGTTATAGCATGTTATTATTTCAGGTATTGAAGATTTCAATGGGTAAATAAGAAAAAAGATTGAGTATTTGACAATTTTTTTTACAAAGAAGATCTCAAGAGTCAGTAATGCTATATTACACCTTTCCACCAAAAATAATGAAATAATTATTCAGAATTTTCCTGTTATCTCCTAATAACTCCATATATGTTTGCAGACTGACCTATTCCTTCCTTAGACTAGAAAATGGAACTTTCTCATTTTAGTACATTACTCATAACATTTCGTACATTTCTCATAACTTACATTACCTAAAAGTAGTTCACATTTATTGTTGCCATCCTTAGGTTTTTCCATTAATAGTTTAATTACCTAGAGGTCTTACTTCTGGTGTTTTTAATTACATGGGATTACTCACATACCCCCAAAACAGATTTCTCCAATTCTGTTCATTTTATGAAATAAGATTAACAATTATTTTGTGCCATAGCCTATGTTTCACAATTATGCACACACTAGTGTTACTGATTTAAATAGTTTTGATATTGTTTGTCTGTTTTATCACAGTGACATGTCTATTTTATTTTTTTTTAATTTTTTTAACGTTTATTTATTTTTGAGACAGAGAGAGACAGAGCATGAACAGGGGAGGGGCAGAGAGAGAGGGAGACACAGAATCTGAAACAGGCTCCAGGCTCTGAGTTGTCAGCACAGAGCCGGACGCGGGGCTCGAACTCACAGACCGTGAGATCATGACCTGAGCGGAAGTCGGACGCTTAATCGACCGAGCCACCCAGGCGCCCCGACATGTCTATTTTATAATATATTATATTACATTATTATATTATATTGTTTATTTTTGAGAGAGAAAGTGTGTGCCTGCGAGTGGGGTAGGGGCAGAGAGAAAGGGACAGAGAGAATCTTAAGCAGGTTCCACGCCCAGCCAGAAGCAGGGCTTCATCTCATGAACCTTGAGATCATGACCTGAGTCAAAATCCAGAGTCAGACTCTTAACCAACTAAGCCACCCAGGCACCCCTATAATATATTATTTTAAGGAAGGAGTTTTGAAAATGGAAGCTTCTAAAGTGATGAAGACATAGGTGTCAGTGAGGGACAAGGAATCAGAGTGTACTTGAAAAAACAGTAGTTTGGGGCTTTTAGTAACAGGGCAACATAAACTCTGTTATCAATAATCCAGGAACCACCTGTGTATATGACTAGTATTTACAGCGGGTAGCCTGAGATGTAAATAAAAGATTAAATTATGTTCAGAATATTTAAGTTTATTTATTGAGGGGGGCTGGGGGGAGGGGCACACAGAGAATCCTAAGCAGGCTCCACACTGTCAGCGCAGAGCCCAATGTGGGGCTCAAACTCACAAACTCACAAACTGAGCCACCCAGGCACCCCTGTTAAAAAAATTTTTTTTTGAGAATTCTGGGGTGTGTGGGTGGCTCAGTCAGTTGAAATTCCGACTTCAGTTCAGGTCATGATCTCACAGTCCGTGAGTTCAAGACCCACATCGGGCTCTCTGCTGTCAGTGCAGAGCCCGCTTTGGACCTTCTTTCCCCCCCTCTCTCTGCCCCTTCCCTGCTTGCACTCTCTCTCTCTCAAAAATAAATAAAATCTTAGAATTCAACAAGTAATGCAATCAAGGTAAATGTACATCCGGATCGTTAACTCCTGGCTCTTTCAAAGATAAACTTTAGTTATCTAGAAATCTTATTTCTATGGGACAACTAATTTTTTATTTCAGATAAATAAGATAGTACTATTTGAGCTGAATATTAGAATTCTAATTTGAATTTGAATATTTTATTTCCTTTTATACCTGGACTTGTAGATCTTTTCCAGTTGAGGTTCCTAGAAGACCTAAAGATATTTATAAGTTAAAATGGAATCTGGAGAAAAAAAAAAGTTCATCCAAATTCCTTACTGCACAAGGAGACTGCAAGCCAGAGTTTGGTTAGCATTTTAAAATGTGGGTTGTAAAATAAAATTAGAAATCAACAATTACAGTCCAATAATTATGTTATAATTATGTTCAGCTGATTTTATTTCTAAATAAGAATTCTGAAATCAGGAATGAAATAGTTATTATGTTTAAAAATTTGTTAAAAGAATAGGAATGTGTTTTAAAACAACCATAAGGCATATAAAACTAGGGCTATAAATCAATAATCACTGTCCTCCAAAGACTTTTTAATTTTTTTGGTGATAAGGGAGTAGAAGGAAGAATAAACAAATCTCAAGAAAGGAGGCGTGTTAACTAATATGGTTTGTTGTTTTATAATTAGTGAGGGAATATTAGAACAAGACCATTGACATTTGGCCAAATTGGATAATTAATCTTGTAGTAGAAACAGACACTATTTGTTTCTTTTCTCTCTATTGCTTTATTTCACATTTATATCTCAGATCTAGTTTGAAACCAGACACACACACACACACATACCATATATGTATTTTTAATCCTTTTAGATAAATTTGGGGATATTTCCAGATAGACATTTTATGCCACAAGAAGTTCTCTGCCTCTTGACTTGGATAGGAAATATTCTAGTTAAAAATATACCAGATTTGGGGACACCTGGGTGGCTCAGACATTTAAGCACCTGACTCTTGATTTTGGCTCAGGTCATGATCTCATAGTTTGTGAGACTAAGCCCCACATTGAGCTCTGTGCTGACAGCATGGAGCCTGCTTGGGATTCTCTTTCTCTCCCTCTCTCTCTGCCCAACCCAGCTCACATACATGCATGCTCTCTCTTTCAAAATAAATAAATGAACATTAAGAAAAGAGAAATACATCACATTTTGATAAGCAAAACAGTAATGTTCTCTTATTTTTAGGAGGGAAGTACCTGGCACTATAATTGTACCACATATGAATGTGTTAAGACTGATGAAGGGACAATGATTCTCAACTACAGTATGGTCTGTCCCCCTTTTAATGAGACTGAATGCAAAATGGTTTGTACTTTTTTATATCTAAAAAAATATAGTATTAAATATAACTTAGAAAATAATATGTTTTCCAAGGTAGTACATACATATGTAGTGGCTTATTTTGGTGTATGTTTTATTTTCATGTATACATCAAAGCTCTATTCAGTTTGCCATTTTGAGTTATAAATGGCGTTCCAAATAATTCTGATTCTCCCTGAATTAACATTGTGCTATCTCTAGGGTTTTAACATGTAGATCAAATAATTATTGAAAAATCATTTGATCAGCAGACTAGAATCTCTTTCACCATGAATTAATAATCTATTTGAGGTTGGCCAATTTTATTTCTTAAGCACACAGCCAGATTTATGATGTCATTCACTTTTTCATGCATGCTGGCCTAAGTGAAATTTGTCTTAGCTTCTCTGAGCACAGGCCATGGTGGAAGTCGGCACATGTCACAGCATTGCTGATCCTTTAGCTTAGATATCCCAGTTTCTTATTTTCTCAGAGAAGAGTCCATTGGGAAAGTAGATTTTTGGAAGTGATGCTTTTTCTTATAAGGCCCTTTGTAGCGTTAATTATTCAGAAGATAACAATCCCTAATGAAAAGTGCGCTCTATTCTATTGTGTAGGTAATATTTTTCTTCAATGCAGAGAAATAGCATGGTCTTATTGATTTTTTTTTTTAAAGATGTGCTCTTTTAGTGATGGTGGCTAGCTGGCTGGCTAGATAGACATATATAGTGAAGTAACAGGATTTCAGCTCTGGAAAGAATCTTAGGCGTCATCTTATTTCACAGGTTCATTTTTATAGCCAAAATTCTTTTTGCTTAAATTGAAATTAATAAGTTACTAAAAGCAATGAACAACTTACTGTAAGAACTCAAGACATAATTAATAAAATTTTCTTAATCAGATAAGAGTCAGTCATCCTGAAGTGGAGTTTTTTTTTTGAATAATAAATATTAATGAAAAGATACATCATTTTAACATTTAATTATATTCAGGAACTTAGTCTTGTCTCATAGAATACGTTTGGTTATTTCAAGGAGTTGAAAATATAATGACTTCTATTTAGAGTACCTATAAAACTTTGTTCTGGTAAGTGTGTGTGTGTGTGTGTGTGTGTGTGTGTGGCATTTAAAATGTGTTATAAGAAATAAATAAATAAAGTATTCTTTCAAGTAAGTTAATCTTTTTGTACTTTTTTCATATTACTAGTAAAAAAATAACCAAAATTGAAACAAAAATATTTGCTCCTAGTTTCAAAAACAAATTCTTATAGAAATAGTTACATTTCTATCATTTTCTTATAAAGGCTTTGTGATTTTTAGTAAAAATACTGAGAGTTAGTTTTCTATGTCTAGTCCAGGAGGAAATGAACAAACACTGTGAGTTTTGACTTTATTCCTTCTCTCTTCCTAGAATGAAGGGATTGTAAAGCTTTATAATGAAGGCTGTTGCAAGATCTGTAAGTGAGGACATATTACATGCATTAATTTGATAGATTAGTTTTAATTCCTCATGGTGACTTTGATTTTTTTCATAAAATTCAGATCCTATAATGCAAGGAGAGAAGCACATTTTATAATGTTATTACTTAAATGTCATGTGGTTAATTATTTTGTCAGTCTTCTGGAGTATGAATAAAATATTTTTAATTTAGATTAATTTTAATTTAAATATTAGAACTTTCTTCACTGTTGAATTTCCCAAAAGGTATTGCATGGGATTTTCCTAGATTTTACGTTTAAGAGGTATCTGTGGTATCAACTTTGCTTGGAACATAAAGTTAAGTAGGTTATGATGAGAATGGTATTGTGACTTCAGTAAGGACCTTGGATTCTATAACCCCATGTTAATTATTAAACAAGTAAGTACTTTATGTTATCTGAGGGCAGACAGTGGAAATTCTATGCTACTGACCACAATACTACCATCTATTACCTACACTGTCAACACTATTAAGCCCACTGCAGAGTGTATTGCAGCTAGTTTTCACAACAGTTCTGGGAGGTTAGGTGGGAAGGTTGGTATGGTTTCCCCTATGGATAAGGAAATGAAGGTTCAGAAAAGTTGATGGCTCCAATCAGTAATGGATTTAGGCCTGTCCGATGCCTGGGTCTAGGACCTTTCAGAATAATACCAAGCTACCTCAGTTTCTCCCATCTGACATGTAAGGACTTGTGAAATAGTTTCTGCCTTGGTATCACAGAATTCTTGTCTTCAGTCTTTGCTTCTGGGTGACTGGGCTATCTTGGAGAGACTGGATGTTGGATACTATTGCAGGTGCTGTGTAATAGCAAAGTGTGTTGCAATAGTCTTTAAGGAAGGAATAGGAAATGCCTCTTGGTACAAATAAGTTCAGCCAACTAACAAATTTATGCTGTCCCAGTTATATTCATTGCACAAGTGAACTTATCAAACTGATTTCTATTAAGTGCCTGCCATGTATCAGACACTGCTTTAGGCACTAGGTCTATGATAGTGAATGAAACAATACCTGCATGCCTAGTGCATATTATCAAGAAGGGGAAGAAACAATGACCACATAAATATATACTATTATGTCAAGTAGTGATGAGTGATACAGAGGAAAATAGTACAGAATTAAAGGGATAGAGAGTGAGGGGCTAGGTTGCTAACTTAAGTGAGTGGTTAGAGAATGCCTCTGTGGTGAGGTGTCATCTGAGTCGAGACTCAATGTCTTTGGGAAGCCAGCCTGGAAGAATAAAAAGTATTGAAAGCAGAGGAAATAGCAAAGATTGGTCAAGCACAGGGGTGAAGGCAACAGAAAGAAGAGGGTAGGTATCTCAGAGGTCATATTAAAGATGATTTCTTTTTTGACTATTCTTTCTTCCTACATGAGAATAGAAAGGTTAATAAAGTAACTAACCAATGAGTGAAAGCATCACAAGGTACACACCAGTTTGCCCTCTGTCACCAACCCTGAACCTCTAGCCAGGCTATAGTTGGGAGGCTGGGGAAAGGAGAAAGAACAAGTATAGGAGTCTGAGGAAGAACCACGAATGAGATGGAGGAAAACCAAAAGAGGGTGTTTTTAGGAAGCCAAGTGTGGAAAGTGTTTCAAGGAGGAGAGTGTGGGAGACTGGATCAAATGCTCCTGAGAAATTAAGATGAGAGCTGAAATGTGACGTCCAAAGCTAGCACTTTGAAGGTCAAGAGTGACCTTGGGAAGGACAGCTTAAGTTCAGGCAATCTTTGCTACACCTCTCTGCTTCAATGGAAGTAATTTAACTTTTATATACTTTACATGTTGGAATTTCATATGAGCACTTAAATAAATATTTTGTGGCTAAACTTAAATAAATAGTTTGGAAACTTGAGATCTAATTCCAGTCTTTTGTGAACAAGAAAACTCAGCAGAATGATCTGCGTGAGTTTCCTAAAAGTAGCAAAGCAAGTTAGTAAAAACATTGGTCTTTTTGCATCCTGATGCAGAGATTATTTGCATCTATTCTTATATAGCGTTAAATATATTTTCTTGGATGTATTATCAAGTGATAGTCCATCACATATACAGAAGCATATTAATATATCATTAATTAATATACAGTCTTTTAATGTGAAGTCATAAGAGATCATTTCAGAGCCATAAAATCAAGTATAATATGACTCATCCATACATTTCAAAAAGGTTGGTAAATAATTCAATTATATACATGCATGATTTTATATTAAAACCTATTAAAATAAAGTGGTTTTAAGCCTGTTTTTAATTTTAAAATAGATTTATGTGTATATGTATAGATGCCTAATTATGTACATGTATATATACTTCTACAATGTCTCATTCTAAAAATCATTTCATATTTTTAGAATTTTAAGTGTATATTTTATCTATATGTAATAAGCATAGGCTAATGCTAGCATTATTGCATGCATGGAATGTTTTATGATTATGATAACTATTCTAGGAGAATAAGATAAAGAGATAAGTATAAATTAAAAATATGAGAAAAAGCTATTTGGAAACCGAAAACAAATATTGAACATAAAACATATGAGGGGAACTTTTAAGTTCATCTTAATATAGAAATATATTTTCTATAAATATATATATTATTTACTTTAATATAGTCACATGTTTAATTGAATTAGAGAAATAATTTGACATGGGCCTTCAGATGAATAAATACATTTTATATTTTATCAGGCAAACGAGAAGAAAGAATATGCCAGAAAGTGATCATTAAATCAATCATAAGGAAACAGGACTGTATAAGTCAAAACCCTGTAAGTGGAAAATATAATTTGTTACATAAAGAGCACGTGTCTTTCCAAAACTACATGCATCACAGCACTAAATGTGTTTGTAAGCCAACAAAATGCCGATAGTCACAATATTTAACTTTGAGACTATTTGTATAGTCTAATATTAAAATATTCTGCATAAATAATCAATAGTTCTGAATCATAACTGCAATCTAGAGAGAGAGAAATTAACGCTAAATATAATTTGACTACATATTTCCTTAACTATGCAATTTTACTCAGCAAAAAAGTCCTAGTTCTAACTTTACCCTGTTTGATATGACCTCTCCAATGCTTCAGTCTACATGCATCATGATATAATATAGATTACAATAGAATCATTAGATTGTGATGAACATTTTACATACACCTGTCTAGTTGTGTATTCACATTTATTTCATAGTTTAATTTACATCAGCCTTGCTGTCTTAGGCATCACCATGGTATATCTCTTTGACTTATTCAAGTTACTAAGTTTCAACCTGGTATTTTTTGCAGTCTTCTAACATACAGAAGCTTGAGAGTTAACGTGATAATAAAATTTTGCTTTCATTTGATTTCTTAGTAGAATCAAATAGCCAGTTTTTAAAATTTTTGAGAATTCTCTTCTCATTGTCTCTCCTTATAGATAAATGTTGCATCTTGTGATGGAAAATGCCCATCTGCTACCATATATAACATCAATATCGAGAGCCATCTAAGATTCTGCAAGTGTTGTCGTGAAAATGGAGTGCGAAACTTGTCTGTGCCTCTGTATTGCTCAGGAAATGGCACTGAAGTCATGCACACTCTTCAGGAACCTGTAGACTGCACATGCCAGTGGAATTAAACTTTGGGATTCCAAAAACTCTATGCAAGAATCATAATTTCAAGTGAAGTTAACTTTTAACACTATTATTTAGGCACTAGAAGATTTATTCTGTTTAACAATAATGTATTTTTCAGACTATTGGGATATGACAATTGAACACTTGGTATAGAATACATACAATTTACTCAAAAAATATTAGATTTATTGACTTACTCTGTTTTAGAGAATCAAATGACTTTAAGTTGTTCAGCTGAAATGCAGTTATGTATATAATTGCAATATGCCTCAGCTCTGGGATATTTTCATCAATTAGAAGGTTACTTTGCAGAATTCTTTCAGTCTCACCCAATAGTGTTTTTTTTTTCTTTTTTACAAAGTCTGCCAAAGCTACCTAAATTAAGATAACGGTACATTTGGGGGCACCTGGTGGCTCAGTCAGTTAAGCATCTGACTTTGGCTCACTCATGATCTCATGATTCATGAGTTTGAGCCCCACATGGGGCTCTGTGCTACCAGCTCGGAGCCTGGAGCCTGCTTCGGATTCTGTGTCTCCCTCTCTCTCTCTCTTCCTCCCCTGCTCACTCGCTCTATCTCTCTATTTCACTCTCTCTCAAAAATAAATAAAGATGAAAAAATTTAACAAAAAGATCATAGTATTCTTTTATCACTACTGTTTAGTCTGGTAAATGTATCACATACTGTTTAGTCAGCTAAAATTGGCATCTGGATAGTCATAAAGAGTGGGATGCTTAGAGACAGATCATAGAACTACAGGACTTTAAGTTATATAAAGCTTGAATGAACATTAGGGTTGTTAGTGCAAATTTCTCTCATTATGTGGGTCTATCAGATCACCAGAGAAACTGTGTGACTTGTACAAAGTCATTTGGTATGACAATACAGTGAATTCTTATTGATAGTTGGGTTAAGTCTTTTATATTCCAGTCCTATGCTCTTTTATTTTGAACAGTAGAGTAAGGTGTCTATCACAGAATTTTTGATTCTTAAAGAGTTTGCTTTGCATAGAATTAGGAATTTTAAATTCAATTTCCTTTAAAGTAAGGAAAAAAATGCCACACACACATATGTATATACAGATATATAATAGTTATCCCAATAGGAAATGGAGAAATGTAGCATCAGTTGCTAACTAGAGAAGGGATATCTTAGGCTTTTATTTTTTATACCATTAAAACTGTTATTAAATATGTTGTTACTATTTAACATTTAATTAACTATTTGCTCTCTCATGGATGTATGATTTTTGATACATATTTGCAAACGATTGAAGTTGTGTGCTGTTTTGCTTTCCATGCTGCTGCTTTGCCAGTGAGGAATGAAATACAACTATTTGAATGTATTAATAATCCTACAATGAAATGCTGCACTTTTTAAACATAGTAGATTATTGACATTTGCAAGGAGTATATCTGAGGTCTTTGCAAATCCCCAAATTGCCACTTATAGGATATGATTATCTAAATTTCCTCATCTATAAAAAGGAGAGAATTCCCTACTTGGTATGTAGTTGTAGGGATCAAATGAAGTCAAACAGCAACAAAAGAATAGTAGAGTTGCATTGAAAAGCAGATGCTTCTGTTTCAAAATCATGATTTCCAGAAAAAAATGCAACTTATGAGATATTTTGGACTTCCAGGGTTAGGTAAGAATGAATGAAAGATTGCAATCAACACTGTATCCGCAAAGTCCCAGTGACTACTCTCTATAAAAATTGACTTTATCTTATTGGTGCTTAATAAAAATGTTTCATTTCGTCTAGACATAACATTTCAGTATTTTTTTGACTCCTATTAGCATATTGATTGAATCAAATGTTTTTGGTTAAAATAAATTAACATTGCTTAAGAGAAACTGTTATGTACCTCAACTGAGGCACATAATGTATGTCTACTACATATTTCTTTATTTTCAGGCTCTGTAAAATATTTGTTATTAAATTAAAATACTAAGTCATGTTTAAATCTATCTGTGGGGAAAACTGAAACATTGTCCTAGAACATCATAAACATTCTGAGACACAACACTTATCGAGTACCTGCTATGTACTAGGTACTGTAAAAGCTCTGAGGACACAGGCAAAACAAAGCAGACACAGTGCTGACCCTCATGTAATTTGAAGTCTAGTGAGAAAGTAGGCATTAGTTAAATAAACGTACCTATGGAAGGGTCAAGAAGGACAGCCCAATGTAGTATAGGATATTGGTGGTCCTCAAATCATCAGAGAGGTACAAATGGACTTTCTGTAAATGGTGTTGGGACAACTAGATAATAACTTGGACAGAGAGAGAGGTCCATGGACACTAGGATAAATTCTACATGACTCAGATTTCAATGTTCAAAAAAGGGGGGTAGATGCAAAACAATCATGTGATTCATCACATCAATAAAAGAAAGGACAAGAACCACATGATCCTCTCAATAGATGCAGAGAAAGCATTTGACAAAAGACAGCATCCTTTCTTGATAAAAACCCTCAAGAAAGTAGGGACAGAAGGATCATACCTCAAGATCATAAAAGCCATGTATGACAGACCCAATGCTAATATCATCCTCAATGGGCTAAACTGAGAGCTTTCCCCCTAAGGTCAGGAACAAGACAGGGATGTCCACTCTAGCCACTGTTATTCAACATAGTGTTGGAAGTCTTAGCCTAGCAATCAGACAACACAAAGAAATAAAAGGCATCCAAATCAGCCAGGAGGAGGTCAAACTTTCACTCTTCACAGATGACATGATACTCTATAAACCCAAGAGATTCCACCAAAAAACTGCTAGAACTGATCCATGAATTCAGCAAAGTTGCAGGATACAAAATCAATGCACACAAATTGGTTGCATCCCTATACACCATAATGAAGCAAGAGAAAGAGAAATCAAGGAATTGATCCCATTTACAGTTGGACCAAAAACCATAAAATAACTAGGAATAAATCTAACCAAAGTGGTAAAAAATGTATACACTGAAAACTTTAGAAAGCTTATGAAAGAAATTGAAAACACAAAAAATTGAAAAATATTCCATGCTCCTGGATAGGAAGAAAAAATATTGCTAAAAAGTCAGTATTACCCAAAGCATTCTACATATTCAATGCAATCCCAATCAAAATAACACCAGCATTCTTCACAGAGCTAGAACAAATAATCCTAAAATTTGTATGGAACCAGAAAAGACCTTGAATAGCCAAAGCAATCTTGAAAAATAAAACCAAAGCTGGAGGCATCACAATCCCGGACTTCAAGCTGTATTACAAAGCTGTAATTATCAAGACAGTGTGGTTCTGGCACAAAAACAGACACTCAGATCAATGGAACAGAATAGAGAACCCAGAAATGGACCCACAAACATATGGCCAACTAATCTTTGACAAAGCCGGAAAGAATATCCAATGGAATAAAGACAGTCTCTTCAGTAAGTGGTGCTGAGAAAACTGGACAGCAACATGAAGAAGAAAGAAACTGGACCACTTTCTTACATCAGACACAGAAATAAAATGGATGAAAGACCTCAATGTAAGACAGGAAGCCATCACAATCCTAGAGGAGAAAGCAGGCAAAAAACCTCTTTGATCTTGGCCGCAGTAACTTCTTACTCAAGATGTCTCCTTAGGTAAGGGAAACAAAAGCAAAAATGAACTGTTGGGACATCATCAAAATAAAAAGCTCTGCACAGTGAAGGAAACAGTCAGCAAAACTAAAAGGCAACCGAGAGAATGGCAGAAGATATTTGCAAATGACGTATCAGATAAAGGGTTAGTATCCAAAATGTATAGAGAATTTATCAAACTCAACAGCCAAAAAAACAAATAATCCAGTGAAGAAACGGGCAAAAGACACGAATAGATACTTCTCCAAAGAAGACATCCAGATGACTAACCAACACATGAAAAAATGCTCAACATCACTCATCATCAGGGAAATACAAATCAAAAGCACAATGAGATACCATCTCATACCTGTCAGAATAGCTAACACTAACAACTCAGGCAACGACAGATGTTGGCAAGGATGTGGAGAAAGAGGATCTCTTTTGTGCTCCCGGTGGGAATGTAAACTGGTGGAGTCACTCTGGAAAAGTATGGAGGTTACTCAAAAAATTAAAAATTAGAACTACCCTACAACCCAGCAATTGCACTACTAGGTATTTATCCAAGGGATACAGGTATGTCGTTTTGAAGGGGCACATGCAGCCCAAAGTTTATAGCAGCACTATCAACAATAAGCAAAGTATGGAAAGAGCCCAAATGTCCATCGATGGATGAATAGATAAAGAAGATGTGGTATACATACACAATGGAGTATTACTCAGCAATCAAAAAGAATGAGATCTTGCCATTTGCAACTACGTGGATGGAACTAGAGGGTATTATGCTAAGCAAAATTAGAGAAAGACAAATATCATATGACTTTACTCATATGAGGACTTCAAGATGCAAAACAGATGAACATAAGGGAAGAAAAGCAAAAATATTATAAAAACAGGGAGGGGGACAAAACATAAGAGACTCTTAAAAATGGAAAACAAACAGAGGGTTACTGGAGGGATTGTGGGAGGGGGGATGGGCTAAATGGGTAAGGGGCATTAAGTAATCTTAAATCCTGAAATCATTGTTGCACTATATGCTAACTAGCTTGGATGTAAATTTAAAAATAAATTTAAAAAAAAGGTCGGGGGGGGAGGAGTAGAACTTCCAAAAGAAAATACGGGAGAAATTCATTAGAACCTCAGAGTGGGGAAAGTCATTCTAATTCTGACTAAATATTCAGAAGCCCAAAAGAAAAGATTGCTAAATTTAACAAGAAAACTGACAACAAATTCTGCAAGACCAAAAAAATGTCAAAGTCAAAAGAAAAATGTAAAACCAAAGCACAATATTTACAATGAATCTCTGATAAAGTCTAGTCTTCTTATAAAGAGTTCATTAAAAAATCACAAAAGGTGGGGCGCCTGGGTGGCTCAGTCAGTTAAACGTCCAACTTCGGCTCAGGTCATGATCTCACGGTCCGTGAGTTTGAGCCCCGCGCCGGGCTCTGTGCTGACAGTTCAGAGCCTGGAGCCTGCTTCAGATTCTGTGTCTCCCTCTCTCTCTGACCCTCCCCCATTCATCCTCTGTCTCTCTCTGTCTCAAAAATAAATAAACATTTAAAAAAAAATAAAAGAAGTTGTTCTAAAAAAAAAATCACAAAAGGAAAGTATGAACAACCTAATAGAAAATGGGCCAATGACTTGTAACGAGAAAAAGAAATCATATTTGAGGACACTTAAAAAAGAGTCGAGCATACTTTTCATAAAAGCATCTCATGTTCAATTCACACCAAAAAGCATTTTTTCACCTACCAAATGGTAACAAATTAAAAGTTTAATTATACTTTTATTTTTTAGTCTGGGCAGCTTATAAACCACAAACATTTCTTATAGTTCTAGAGGCTGGAAAGTCCAAGATCAAGGTGCCAGCAGTCTTCTTGCCGTCCCCTCATGTGCAAAAGGGTCCAGGGAGCTCTATGGGGTCTCATCTATAAGGGCACTAATCCCATTCATGAGAGCTCCACTTCATGTTCTACTCCCCTCCCAAAGGGCCCACTTCCTAACACCATCATATAGGAGGTTAGGATTTCAGCATATGAATTTGGGGTAAGGGGACACAAAAACTCAGACCTTAACAAGTAGGTTGAAAGGTGATTAATGGGTGATAGATTCGACTCAATATAAACACCCCTCTTGAGGTACTCGTGCTCAGATTCACTTAGACACCTACTTCTGTTTCTGCAGCTGGTGGTACTGGATTGCTTCCATCTTCATGGTAGTTCTCTACACAGGCAGCCTGAAACAGCTGGGCAGGAACAGCACAGCGCATTGGCGATTGGCTTCCTTGCCTTGTCCTGATCAGCGTCTTGGTGTTCTTCTGGGGAAGAAGGATGCCATTTCTTTCCCATTCCTGCCGTAGGCACTCTGGCTTTTCCTACTACTTCTGAGCCTGGAAGAAGCACCATGCCCCCTTGACTACCCTGATAAATTGCGTAATGCAACCTGGAATAAAGGACAAATAAATATCCTGTGAGGTGAACTCTGAACAATGATAGGCTTAGGAGCCAGCAGGTAAATTGCTCACTGTCACTCCTCATCATCACAGACCATTCCAAGATGTAGTGTTTCCTTTTGACCTTTCCATATATGTCTACGTTTTATGAGAGCTGTGGCCCGCTCTCTAATAATTTGACCTGTATTTACTTTTGTTTCTCTCTTGCCTCATGTCCCCTTAAATAGTTCCTTGCAGAGTCTTTCCCACCTCAGTAAATAACAAATTTAATGTGTGTGTGCGAGAGTTTGTGTGTGTGTGTTGTGTATGAATATACTTGAACACATGTACCTATCTCCTGTAAGAAATTTACATTAAAACTACAAAATGCTGGGGCGCCTGGGTGGCTAAGTCGGTTAAGTGTCCGACTTCGGCTCAGGTCATGATCTCACAGTTCGTGGGTTGCAGCCCCGCATCGGGCTCTGTGCTACCAGCTCGGAGCCTGGAACAAGCTTCGGATTCTGTGTCTCCCTGTCTCTCTGCCCCTCCCCTGCTCAGGCTCTGTCTCTATCTCAAAAATAAATAAACATTAAAAACATTTTTAAAAAAAACTACAAAATGCTATTCTTTTTAATGTTTGTTTTTGACAGAGAGAGAGAGAGAGAGAGAGAGAGAGAGCATGAGTGGGTGAGGGGCAGAGAGAGAGAGGGAGACACAGAATCCAAAAGCAGGCTCCAGGCTCCGAGCTGACAGCACAGAGCCCAACACGGGCTCAAACTCACGGACCGTGAGATCACGATCTGAGCTGAAGTCGGCCGCTCAACTGAGCCACCCAGGTGCCCCTAAAATGCTATTCTTATCTTATTAAATCAATAAGGCTTAGATGTTTAGTATGTCCTGTTGGAAGGGAGAAGAGTAAAAAACAAATTCAGGCAGTTTGTAGGAGAGAAAGAATACAAAACATCCACCTAAATAATTTCTATTTTCTGGGTGCCTGGTTGGCTCAGTCGCTTAGCCATCCAACTCTTGATTTTGGCTCCTGACATGATCTCATGGTTCATGGGTTGGAGCCCTGCATCCGGCTCTGCACTGACAGCTCAGAACCTGCTTGGGATTCACCCTCTCCCTCTTTCTGACCCTACCCCCTTTACGCTATAGTCCTCTCTAAATAAATAAATAAATAAATAAAACTTTTATCGTCATTTTATTTTTGCTTTTCTCCCTGCCTTGTTTTAATCTGGGATTTAATTGAGTATATATTTTTAATTTTAAATTTCTTTAAGAATGTTTACGTTCTAAAAAGCTTTTATGCAGTAGAAATTTTATATGCCCTATAGTATTTTATTAAGTGAATATCACAATTTATTTAACCAGTCTATTAATGGATATTAAATTTGCTTCTCATTTTCCCTATTATAAATCCTTACGCATGAAGTGGAATTGAAGGATCAAATGGCACCGACATGCTGAGGAATTTCTATCTGTATTGCCTAATTTGTCTTCCACAACTGCTGATCAAACTTTTTCTTCCCCAGGAAGTTTATAAGTTTGTTTCTTTTATCTGTTTGTCATCATTAACACTAGGTGGTAGTAGACAAAAGTCTTTATTGATATAATAAAAGCTCAGCTCACAATAGAATACATGTCTGTGCCACTGAACTCAAACCTTTTTATGTACTCATTTTATCTCTTGTCTATTTTTCCTTTGTCCATTTTCTTAGTGGTAATTTTACACAAAGCCTTTTCAGGAGAAATGATTTTACAAACTTTAATTCACCTGTCTCCACCTTTAAGTATTCTAGCTAACATATCCTGGGACTTTTGGTTCTGTTTTTTGAAAACAAATTATCAGGGGTGCCTGGGTGGCTCAGTCAGTTAAGAGTCCAACTGTGACTCAGGTCATGATCCCATGGTTTGTGAGTTCGAGCTTTGCATTGGGCTTTGTGCTGATAGTGTAGAGCCTGCTTGGGATTCCCTCTCTCTCTCTCTCTCTCTCTCTGCCCCTCTCCCACTTGTGCTCTCTTTTTCTCGAAATAAATAAGTAAACTTTAAAAAATTAAATTAGTGGTAAAACAAAACCTCTTATTCATGTTAGCTTTAAGAGATGAAAATGAATAAATTACTAATATATTCCATTCAATTAAGCTGAAAAGGAGAAGAGGCACAGTACCTTGAGGCTCTAATGTCTAAAAGAGAACAAAGATTCCTAATAGGAGTTAAAAGTATTCTGAGCTTTTTCTAGGCAATTAATTATCACACAACTTTTCAAGGTTAATGTTCACATTACATAGAAAATAACAGTATTGAAATCAAGATATCTCAACAAATTCTTAAAATGAATCTATTGAGAACATTTGTGGCTACAACACATAGTTTCAGAAGATTTCAAGATACACAAAAACTATGACTCTGACCAGAGGGCCTGTAGCCCAGGTGAATTAGGATTCACATTTGTGCTAAGATTCCCAAAGTCACTGTGGATGGTCCAGCAGTCTGGTTTCCGTATCAAAGTGCTCATCTAAGGCACCAGGGAGTACTGAAATGTGGCTCAGCCTCCTCAAGCCAGGTCATGTACCCTGAAAGAAGCTGTTTTTACCCAGAGGAAGGAATTTTTTATTCGCATGAAGACACTGGCCTCTTGCCAAGCCAAACACCCATTTGGGACTGCATCTCCCCAGAGGGAGGAGCTGTTTCTAATAACTCCTGAGGTATTTTCTAATTTATCCACCAGGCATTGTGTCTTTTCCTAATATATCTACCATGAGGAGGCACCTTATACTAATTTGCACCAAGGTCAGTGACCAATCTTGTTCTTAGCCTTAGCATTTTTTTTTTTTTCTAATAATGTCTTATAAATGGCCATAGTGACTTGAAATCTTACCCCTACACTACCTCTTTGGTGAAAAAACACTGGCTTTTCAGAGTTGTTTCACTAACAACTGCTAACTAGAAAGACCGAAGTTCTGGTTAAAGTCAAAATTCTATTAGCAAAAATGTTATCTATTACCAGAAAATAGATTACAGAAACTTTGAGATGGATAATATTTTTTTTAATTATATTTGTTTACTAAAGAGTATGGAATTTAAGTTTTTTGCCTTCTCATTTGTGTCAAAATTAAATTTTGTCTGTCTCTATATTCTATTAAAAGTTATATATACATGCACATAAACGCACACACATAAAAATAAATTCAGTTTTGCAACCCAATTTAAGTTCCATATATGCATTAACTATAATCCTTGCCGCCAGTCCTAATATCTCCATTATTGAATTCTTATGTTTGCTTTGTTTCTTGGTTGCTTATGTCTTCAAGTATTTTTTTCCAGAAAGGTATATATATGGATTGTGTATTTTCTGAGGCTTTACTCACAGTGTAGCACGATAGCTAAGGTAGGCTCTCAGATGAAATAGTTATAAGTTCATATCCCAATACTATCCTTTTCTGTGTGAATCTAAGTAAACTTAATTTTGCTTTTCATAGTTTTCAAACTTCTCATAGGGTTAGTGTGAAGCTAATAGAATGAATGCATGTAAAGTACTTACTAGAGAGTTAAACACATAAAGAGGACTTGGTACATATAAGCTGAGTATAAAAATTTAAAGTCATAGTTTGCTTTCAAAACTGTAGACATTGCTTCATTGTGTTTGGACATGTAGTGCTGCAAAAGAAAAGTCTGGTTTTCGTTTTAGTTCCATTATAGGTATATTTCTTTTCTTTTTTATTTGAATGATTGCTTAATTATAATTTTCCTGCAAGTTTTGAATTCAATAATATTGTGAAAATGTGTATAGGTACAGTTCTCTATTTATTGCTATTCTTTTGGATCTTCCAATCTTCACATCATCTTTTTCTAAATATATAAGAGGTATTTACTCTATTACTAGTACATTTTTATTTGATATGCTTTTATTTTAATATGGTTTCACATTCAGAAATATTAATTGTGTGTACATTGTTTTTCTTTCATACTTACGACATTTTCTGTCCTAGGTCTTCATCCATTTGTGTTTTTGCTCTGTATAATTGTATATGAAGTTTTTATTCCATAATAATTATCCATATTTGCTCTACTTCCATCAGTACAGACTGTAATTCTATAGTTTCCTTGTATTTATTTCCTATCTGATTCCCTTTTTATATAATCTAATTTTTCGAAACTATAGGCTGTTTTCTATTTATTACCAGACTTAATATTTTTCTACAGTTTTATGGAATTCATGTATTTTGCATACTTCAGAGGAAAACAAAAAATTTCATGATTTTTTCCCCTGAATTCTGCATCAAAGTGCTTACAGTAACTAATCTCTTCTTCCCCTCAATTTTTAGGATGATAATCTCCTTACTTTGCTTTACACTATTTTTTCATACATCTCATGGTTTGTTTTCACGTCATTTTGCTGTTCATTAATGATTAGATTATATGAGTTGCCCTTACAAGTTGAGGAATGGTAAGAATTTTACTCTCATATTTCCAGCTACAGGGCAGGATGACAAAGTCGATTTCTATTTTACTTTCCATATTCTGCTAAGCACACCCTAATTTTTCTCAACTACAAAGGTAACAGATTCCTCTACATCCTTTCATGCTTCTCTGATACCCCAAATTGTCAAAATTCATGAAAAACTACAATTGTCTTTGTTCACAGCTACTGTTTTTGTTGTTCATTTTTTTCCTTGACACTCTCCTCATCTATAATGTTTGTCTCATAATGACCATTCATAAAATATAGAAGAGTACTGCTAAAATCTATTGTTTTCTGGGAGCTCCTATCTCTCAGTAGATGCAGAAAGACCAGAAATATAGTTGGAATTGGAGAAAATTTAGCTACTTTCAAAAGACTCCGTTTTGTAACCATGTGGTTGCCAACCAGTTTCTGATGTACAAGATCCCCAAACTCTGAGTCAAGGAACAGGATATGAGAGAGACATAAGCTCACTCCCTTCTCTTTCCTGGTAGATTTTATCTAGAATAAACAACATATTTTCTTCTGAAATCAGTTTTGTTCTCTTATACAATTTTAGTTCATGAATTTTATTTTGTTTTTATATTTTAGAATAGTACAAACTCTGAGATTCAAATATCAACATTATACAACAGGTCTACAAATTTTTGCAAAGGAGTCTTGAGAAAATAAAATGACTCTACTATTAGGATAACACGTGCTTAACCAAATGTATGTAATGTTGAAGAGCATAGATTAAAATCAACATTTATTTAGCTTTAGACAAAGTCTATAGGATATAAATATATTAGACCTTGTGCTAAAAGTAGTACCTGAATACCTATACTTTTTGTAGTTATGTTCATTTCCTCAATCTGCAGCTGCTATAACTTGTATCAAATAAGATAAAATTAATTATTTAATCAATGGGTAAGGATATTCTATAGCTCTTTATGTGATTAATGGTTAGGAAAAGAGCCTCTGGAACTAGAATGTCTGGAATCAATTCCCAATGATGTTACTTACTAATCCTGGGAAAGATGGGTGACCCTGCAAAGAATATCTTGTACAGAATTTAAAAATTTGAGATAACCAAGTTTGAGATGGGCAGGAACGAATGAAATGCCAGGACTTAAATGCATTTATCTCTTTCTCTGCCAACTTCATTTTCTTCTACTGCATTCCCAGGATCCCATGTGCCAACTTTGGCCACTGCAACTTTGTATATATGAACACAGCAGCTTTGATGAAACTACCTTTAATATGTTTTCCAACAAAGAGGACAGGCCATCTTTTCCCCGAGCTCTAGTTAGAAACTTCTGCCCAATGACTGCCCAAGCTTGCAATCATATTAACTGTTGGGCAAGTATTAGTTTTCTATTGCTGTGAAACAAAGTACCACAAATTTCATGTCTTGAATCGAAACATTTATTATCCGATGGTTTCTGTGAATCAGGAGTCTGGGCTCTGCTCAGGTTCTCACCAGGTTGAAATCAAGTTGTTAGTTGGGACTGTGATCTCATCTGAAGCTGTGGGTCCTCTTTTTCCAGGCTCATTCAAGTTACTGGCACATTTAAGTTCCTTGTGATTGTAGGACTGAGATCCCTGTGTTCTGGCTAGCTGTAGGCTGGGGCACACTCTTCAGCCCCCAGGAGGCAAGGCTCATGTTCTAACCACCTGGCCCTCTCACATCATGACAACTTACTTCTTCAAAGTCAGCAGGAGAAAGTCTCTTTTGTTCTGGTACAGTGAAGTCTTGTACAAATAACATAATCATGGAAGTGATGATCTCGTCATTTTTACAGGTCCACCTCAGGGGTGGGGGTGCGGATTATACAGGGTGTGAATTCCAGGGGTGGAAATCTTAGGTGTCAACCTAGAATTGTGCAGACAGTAAGGGTTAGAGTATTGTGCCTGGACCGGCCAGGGTCATTGGCCACCTCTATGAGTTCACAGAGAGCTCCCTTATCCTCTGCTCTCCTCTAAGGAGAGACCAAAACAGTACCAGTAATTCATCTGGGTTAGAAGATTTAAGGAGGGATGTTTTTATGTTGGTCTTTAACTTTTTTCTCTCATTTTTCAGGGTATAAAGATAGTGGATCTTTCCCGCTGGATATAAAGCCCTTGTAGTAAATAAGTCAGGGTTTCCTTGTCTTGCCTTTCCTGTTCCTCCAGCTAAGATAGTTTCTTCATCAAAGTGTCTCAGTAAAAATTTACTACACTGAAGTCATTAGACATGTTAAATGTACTGATAATCTCATTTAGAAATAAATTCCCACCCATCCTGGCATACTTGTTAACAAATCTAGCAGGAAAGTCATAAACATAATGGACCAGACCTCAAATTATTTCACAACCACCCCATTCCAGAGATGAAGATCCTTTTTGTTTGGTCTCAATTCTCCATATGACATTTGTATTTTAGTTCACACCAATAAATAGAGATAAATCCAAGTTTTAATCTTGGATTCTGAAATACAGCCAATAACACTTTATTAAACATACCATTTTCACTCTAAGCAAATTTATTTGGATTAATCCAGATGATTAAATCATTCCACAAAAGATCTGTTGCAATAACCACTTTTCATTTGTATAAATAAATATGCTAAAAAGATAATACCACAAATTGGTAGGAAATTTTGCATTGTAGAAAAAGGCCAATCCTAGTTACAGAACTAAAACACCAAACTTTTTGGCATCACATTTAAGAAATAAATACAGATGAAAAACATGCTGCTAATCCATCTTTTATTTTCTTTCTCTTGTAACTCATGCCAGCAAAATAAAGCTTAGAAAATCTATAGCAACAATGGCTTTCCTTTAAATAGTGATAGAAATCTGGCTCACTTTGATTACATGTCAGCTTATAAAAGTGTTCTTTTTGTGAGAAAATTTAGAGTAAAATATCCCCTTGGAAAGAGGACATTTAAAAAGACCTGTAAGAACAGGGGACAGGAGACAAGGGAAGACAAAAACAGTACATCTAATCTACCTAGGTTAGAAGACTTAAGGAAGAATGTTTTTGTGTTGGTCTTTAATTTTTAAGCACTATTCCATTTTAACCTCAAAACAGTATACTTTTCCACAATCTGGAATGTGACCAATCTTGCTAGTCTAAAGAGTAAATCATTAGAAAAGAAAGATTCTCACATACATCACAGACAATTCAGAAAGAGACTCTTCAGATTCAAAGCAGAACCAAGTTAGAGGAACCCTGTAAGCCATGCATTAGTTTTTCTAGAGTGACACGACTCACCTTAAAACTTGTATTTGCTGTTTCAACAACATTTAAGAATATTTACAATGAGGCAAGTTCCAAACCTAGAAAAGGGAGATGACAGTTTTATAATATTCCTTCAGGAAGTATTTATTCGGAAAATATTTGTTGAGTGCTCACTATGTAATGTATCACAATTGGCTTGTGAGTGATATGAAAATCAAAGGACGTACCCCCATGGAGATTACAGTCTGATAGAGATACTAAGATGTTCACATAAATTATATAAAAAATAGAATTCAATGAGCCATGCATTAGAGGCACTAAATGCCACAGAAGCATGGAGGAGGGGGACAGATCACTTGTTAGGAAACCAGGAAAAGTTTCATGAAGAAGGTGAAATAAGAGGAAAGTATTACAGGGGAAAATGGTAACTGAAAATGTACGAAGTAAACTGAAATATTTCTGGAGGCTGTCAATGGGCACAGAAGGAATCAGAGAGGCTGAGGAGCCATTGAAGACACTGGGAGTAGGAAAGTAACATTACCAGAACTGAATTCTAGGAAGATTCATCTGAAGACAGTTGAAAAGAGATTAAAATAGAGGAAAAACTAGAGAGAAGGAGACCAGTTCTAGATCAATCTGATAAAGACTGAAGGGATGCCAGGTATCTAGGTGTGATGCTGTGGTTTATAATAAAAATATTTGGCCTTCATCCCTGTTTCCCTTGGAATTTCCTAAGTGATGGGAACCAAAAAGGTGTCTTTTGCTATTTTAATGAGGTGACTTTTGTACAAATACCAAGAATGGGGGCTGGTTGCCAGTGGCGCCAACCATATGATCAGAGAGTTGGAACTTTCAGTCCCACTACCTCCAGGAAGGGGAGGAGGGCTGGAGGTTGAATCAATAGCCAATGGCCCATGATTTAATCAGCAGTGCCTATGTAATTAAGCCTCCATAAAACAAACAAAAAGGATGGGGAGCTTCGGGGATGGTGAACACATGGAGATTTGGGGAGATCGAGGAGAGGGTGTGGAAGCTCCAGGTCTCTTCCCACATACCTTGCCCTTGCATCTCTTCCACGTGGCTGTTCCTGTGTTCCATCCTTTTATAATAAACTGGTAATCTAGTAAGTAAACTGGTTTCCTGAGTTCTGTGAGCCACTCTAGCTGTGCTGACAGCTCGGAACCTGGAGCCTGCTTCGGATTCTAGGTCACCCTCTCTCTCTGCCCCTGCCTTGCAGTCTGTCTCTCTCTCTTTCTCAAAAGTAAATAAACATTAAAAAATTAAAAAAAAACAAAAACAAGAAATTAACTCAAAACTATGTCCATTCAGGGCTGTTCACAACCTGGTCGGCTTCTGTTTCTTTTTCATGAGGCCCATGTTTCCCCGTCGCGTCCTCCTTCACCGCCTCCCCTTCCCTCCCTTCTTCCAGGCAGAGTGGAATTCTCTCCTCCACGCGCCAATGTAGCGGGACTCGCCTCCCACTTCTCTGGCTTCCCGCCGCTCACCGTTTCCATGGAGACCTTCTCTTAATTAACTCAACCTAGGGACGGGGCACGCGGGCTGAACTAAACCCGCGGGAGCGGCGAGCCGCCGCGGCTGGAAGAGCGCGAGCAGAGGGAGAGCTCGCTGAGCGAGAGCCGGGAGGAGGAAGCTGGGAGCGCCGCCGCCAGGTGGGCTGCGGTCGCGGGCTCGCGCGCCACCTCTGCGCCTGCCCGACCGGCGCCGGCGCGCGAACCTGGCGAAGCGCGCTCGGCGGGGCGGGGCGGGCTGTGTGGGCGCCGGCCCGCTCGGGCGCCTCGACTTCAGGCCTTTGCTCTCGCCTCCTGTCCCCACCAATTTAACCATTGTTAAAACCCGGGTCCTTTCCTTTAAACACTGTTCCGCTCTCCCGCGGCCCAAAGTTGGCTCCGCGGGCTCTTTCTAAACCAGCGCGCCTCGGGGCGCAGACTCACGGAATTGAATTTGAGCCGGGATTTGCACTTGAACAGGCAGCCGGGAGCGGTCTTTCCACTTTGGCTTTCTTGCTGGAGCACAAAGCCTTCGAAACTCTAGTTTACGCTGAAGAGTTGGAGGAGGGGGCGGGGATTAATACTGTAACCCCGTGATAGAACAGTTACATCAGATTGTTGAGAAAAATGAACAAGGTTAAAACCTGGCAGTTTTGTGGAGGCGTCTGGATTGGATTATTACGTATTTCTTTTTAACTGGGTTGAATTTTATCTGAGGCGAACACCTTGATAGGAACTAAAGAGGATTTTGCAGGAAGAAACTTGCTTTGCAGTGGGCTTTAGAATTGATCATAGGGACCTGTTTAAGTGATATTTTTCAGTTTTCGAAATAGACGTATTTTAAATACTAGGTGTGTTAATTTTTTTCTTAGATCTTAAATTGAATATAAAGTTCTCAGTTGCCTAGGGAGTCTAGATTCCTAGGAAAAGTTGCACAAGCTTTTAGGTAAATGTATTTTAAAATGAGTTGAAAAGACTTGCATGTTTTTCCCATTTCGTCAATAGTTTTGAAATATTTTTCATAACGATGGTGTTATTTTAGAGTGTGAGGCATTACTTCCAAGAAAGTGGCAATATGTAGTTGTTCTAGATTTCTATGGATTAAGATGAAAGTTTTACACAATGCGGTGCAATTTTGTATAATTGCCTAATAAATCATTTTACTTCTAACACCTCCTTTGTGTTTAATTATAGCAGCTTCTAGAAGCAAATTATTTTGTTATTTGTTGGAAAGTACTGGTGTTTCCAGTTTTTTTAGGTGGAGGATATTATGCAGCACTTACTTGTTAATGCCTTAACATTCAGTTGGATGAACAGTCTAACTTCAAAAGATATGACATTAAAGTGACACACACACATCCAAAGACTGAATAGTTTAGTTTTGATGCTAAAAAAAATACATGTTGAATATACTTTATTTTCCAGATGGAGAAATCAATTATTCTATTGCTCTGGTTACAATATGTTGTTAAGGTAAGACATCTTTGAATGTGTTTTGTTTTGAATAATTAGGTAATGGACAGGATACTGTTGCACTGAGTTTGTTTTAGAAAATGAGGGGTATGTTGAAGAGAAATAACACTAAACATTAGATTTGGTACCTAAGACAAATTTTCTCTGCTAGATGTTGCACAAATCTGTGCAGATAGGTGGCATCTGTTTTCACTGCTTACAAATTGGAAGTAATCAATGGAGAGAGAGAGAGAGAGAGAGAGATCAGAATTTGGTAAAATTCATGGTATAGTGAGGCATTTTAAGGTTGTTTGTGTTAGGAATTTTGATAAGTATACCATTCTTTTGAGAGCTGAAGTCTTCTTTACTTGTCATCTAGGGAATATAAAAGGGCTCTGAACCTGTAGTCTAGCTATTTTATCTCAGTTGCTAACATTTTCTTTATGGTATCAATGAACTGGGCCTCTAAGATAGCTCAGCCAAACATTTTGCACTCTACTCATTTTTACTGCAAGTGTGTTACCAAGAATGTCTGTGAAATATTTTAATTTTTTAGCCATTATCATCAAGGTACACAGTTGACAAACCAGGAGGGTGTGCTGTGTTTTTCCTGTGACTTTGGGTCTCTTTGTTCTCCCTGACTCCAGGAACATGGTGTTTCCTACTTTGAGAAAGATGGATCTTAAATGTCTTTGCCCTCATTTTACTTGCCTTTCTTAAGTTACTTTCAAAATTACGTTTACAAATAGGGTATCCAATGGATATTACCTAATTCGTGTGTAGAAATTGATATTGTTAAAATATTTTCAATTATAATTTGGCATAGTTTAGGCTTAATTTTTGTAAGTTTGCTAATAAAATAATAGTAATAACCAAGAATGTATTTTTATTTTATTTTTACAGTTACTTTTCTTTCCCATTTCAGATCGTTTGTTTCTGTTATATGCCAATGAATAATCGAACAACAACAGTTTTTATTGAATGGGATGAATTTCCTAAGGGAGGAAGTCCTGAATTTTATTTTTTAAAATATCAACTTGTTAATAATTTTGCTGAAAAAGTAAGGCATCTTTTTCTTGACTCTGATAAAAAGTCAGCAGTGTGAATTTGTTGTGACTAAATGTTGCATCATAATAGGAATTTAATAGTTATGAGATTTTTTCCCTAGTTTTATTGAGATAATAATTGACAGGTAACATTGTGTAAGTTTAAGGTATACAACATAATGATTTGATATATGTACATATTGCAAAACGATTACTACAATAAGTTTAGCTGACATCCATTATCTCACATAATTACAAATGTTTTTCCTTGTGATGAGAACTGTTTGCAACTTTCAAGTACACAACAGTATTGTTACCTGTTATCATCCTGTTGTACATTATACCCCAGAAATTTTATCTTACAATTGGAAGTTTGTATCTTTTGACTATCTTCACCCAGTATTCCTTCTAGCCCTGCCTCTGGCAAACACCAATCTGATCCATTCGTATGATTTTGGTTTTTTTAAAATTCCGCATATAAGTGAGATCAGTATTTGTTTTACTGTGTCTGAATGATTTCACTTAGTGTAATGCCCTCAAGGTCCATCCATGTTTTTGCAAATGGCAGGATTTCCTACTTTTTTATAGCTGAATAATATTCCCGCGCACGTGTGTGTGTGTGTGTGTGTGTGTGTGTGTACCAGATTTTATTTATCCATTCATCTATCAGTGGACACTTCGGTTGTTTTCTGTATCTTGGCTATTGTAAATAATGTTGTAGTGAACATGGGGGTGCCAATATCTCTTTGGGATGGTAATCTTGTGTCCTTCCCATGTATACCCAGAAGTGGAATTGCTGGGTCATATGGTAGTTTTATTTTTAATTTTTTGAGCACCTTCCATACTGTTTTCCACAGTAGCTGCACAAATTTGTATTCTCACCAGTAGTGCACAGGGGTTCCATTTTCTTCATATGCTTATGTAGCATTTATTGTCTCTTCTTTTTGCTGATAGCCATTCTGACGGGCGCCATTCTGACATTGTGGTTTTGATTTGCATTTTTCTAACGGCTAGTGATGTTGAGCACCATTTCATATACCTGTTGGACATTTGAATATCTTCTTTGGAAAAATGTCTGTTCAGATCTTTTGCCTATTTTAACTGGATTATTTATTTGTTGTCGTTTGTTTGCTTTTTGTCATTGAGTTGTATGAGTTCCTTATGTATTTTGGCTATTAATCCACTATAGATGTGTGGTTTGCAAATATTTTCTCCCATTCCATAGGTTGTTTTTTATTTTGTTGAACTTTTCTTTTGCTTTGCAGTTATTGAGATTTTTTACTTTTATTTTATTAATGTATGAAATGTTAGCATTTTTTTAAATATCTTCAGTAAGTGATCAAATTAACACTCAACTTTTTCGTAGGAATGATTTTTTAACTATACTATATACTATATATACTATACAGAGAGTTTATATCCTGTATACACTATATTATGTACTATACAGAGAGTAATTATTTAAATCTTCTCATGGTTCATGGGTTTGAGCCCCACATCGGGCTCTGTGCTGATGGTGCCAGGCCTGCTTGGGATTCTCTCTCCCTCTCTGTCCCTCCCCCACTCACTCTCTATCTCTCTCTCTCTCTCAAAATAGATAAATAAATTTTTTTTAATAAATAAAATATCATTTATGTAAAAATAAGTATTTTCTGTATATGTTTACATTCTGTATGAAAAATTGCCTCTTATAAAGGAAATGTACAAAAGTCAGTCTTTTAATGAATGTACCTGACACAGTTAACAAATACTTCGCAAGCAGATGAATCTAATTATTTACAGAATGTCAAAAGCGTTCCTGCAGACCTGCAAAAACTTTCAAAGTCAGTAATACTAGAGGAAAATGAAGGCTATCACATCATTCTACAGTCTATAAAACATGGACAAATTTTAAGTGAAAAGTCATTTGAAACCCGTAAGTAATTTGTATTTTTTGTTCATCTATATTGCCTAATTATAAAAGGGAAACAATTTTATTACCAGATAATCTGAATTTTACAGTAATTAACAGGTATATGATAGTCCAAAATTGCATCATCATGTAGTGTTTTGTTTTTTAACATAATGTAAATTTCAAAATTTAAAGGAAATTGTAAACTAAAGTAAGAATAAGATTTTCATTTTTGACACTTGATGTGTACTAATATGAATAGATAGGCATAGTAGAGATAGATGTTACATGTAATCCATATTATCTACAATATTATAATGCAGATTTGTAATCTAAGTCATTCATTTTAGGTGGAGTACAAGAAACTCCCATAGAATCTAGAAAATCTTTTATAGTAGATAATATGCTTTCCTCTCATGGTGATTCTTTTGTAATGTACTTCGGTATCTTGTGTTTCATTCAGTTTTATTTGAATCCAACTAATTATTGTCCTTGATTTTTTAGGTGGTTTCTCAACTAGCAATATTAAAACAAAAGCAACAAGCACGAGTGTTTCCTTTAACTGGAGTGTGCTGTCTTCCAGTGACATTTTAGTGTCAATATCTCTCAGTAATTCTACACAAATTATGGAAAATAATATTACAGCTTATGAGTGGGCTAATTTAAAACCTGCAACCTTATATGCTTTTAAATTTGAATTTAAACAATTGCATTTGGATTTTATAAATGTATTTCAGAGACTGGATGTTCAAGTAGAAACAGGTATTATCGATATTTGGTTCATTATTAATATATATCTTGTAGATAACTTAGTAGATGTATTGTTCTTTTCAGAAGTGTTCAGCCTAATATTAGCCACTGTAAACTGCTAGCAAATGAACTAACATAGTCCCTTTTTATCTAACTATATCATCCTGACATTTGACTGATTTATTGAACAAGCTGGATTTAGCAAGCTTAAGTTAAGAGCCAACTTTATTTTCCTTCCACCACTTTTAAAAAACTGAACCAAATAGGTTCTGTTTTCCTTAACTCTGGCAATCGTTGGTAGCTTTATAGGTGACTAAAGTATCTATAAATAGTCTCCGGTATTAACAAGTCTATTAAAATCCAACATAAAAATATCAATCTTTCATCCTATTTGAGACTTCTCCATTATTCATCCCACATCAGACCTGACCAAATTTGGAATACTGCAAGGGAAGGGGAATGTATTTAATTTTTTATGGCTTCTCAGATCCATTTCCTTCCTCCACATGGTGGGAAAAGATTTAAGAAAAGAAGAGAGAGTCAGAGACAGCTAATCAGGGTGATATACTCTCTCTGATGGGCTAAGAGTCCTATTTTAATACCTTCTATAGGAATAAACTTGAACCACAATATATGTTTACAAGCGAAATAGAGAAACATGTGAGTAGTAAGGAAAAGATAGTAAGGTAATTAAGCATCGCCTCTTCCCATCCTCCTTCTATAAAAAAAACAAGACAACAGTTTCTTCAAAACATCCTTCACACATCTTCCTAATTTCAACATTGATGAAATATCAACAAGAGTTAAAGTATAATATATACTCTCAACAGGTTGATATTTTCCTGTGTTTCTATGGTGTGCAATCTTAGAGAAAAAGACTTAAGTGTTTTTTGAAAGGTGAACCCATTTGAAGCCAAGTAGCAGTGGCAGAGAGAACAGTTGTTAGCCAGTATTATGTCTAGTTATTGAAAATAAAAATAAACCTGAAATAAACTTAAAAAGTCTTCATAAGAGGAAGGGAAAGGAAGGGCAACCTAAAGTGACTAAAAAAAAAATCTGTGGTTTTTATTTTAATTAAGTTATAATTTGACAATAATTTTGCATAATTAATTCTTACAACTGCTTAAAAACTACTTTAATTGGTAGTAATTCATTTACTACTTGACTAATAGCAACTTTAGCACTTTTGCTCATTTGGGAAAAATATAGGGAAAAGTGCACCATTAATACTATGAGGTTTTCATGATTGACTACCATAGATGTTAAGAAATGTAATTATGAAATGTTATATTCCTGAATTCATCTTTCACAAAACATTTTTCTTTTGGTAGGTTCATGTTCACGAGGATGGGTAGCATTAAAAAATAGCTGTTATAAAGTTAGCAAAGAGAGTATGCCGTGGGATATAGCTGAGCAACATTGTAAGTTATCCTTAAGTTCTGCACACCTTGTGGATATAAAAAATGAAGAGGAAAAAAACTTTATATTTTCACTCCTCAGGTTGAAGAATCAAATAATAATATGGACTGGTCTTAATGATTTGAAGGTAAGTATATGTAAAGAAATGCATAAAATGATAAAACTTACCCCCCCCTCAGTCTCTCCCTCCCACTGTCCCTTCCTTCCTTCCTTCCTTCCTTCCTTCCTTCCTTCCTTCCTTCCTTCCTTCCTTCCCCATTCAATAAATACTGAGTACTTCTTGTAAGCCAGACCCTGTTTTCTTTTTGTTTCTCTGTGTCAATCTTTCTGTCTCTCCCTCCCTGCCTATCCTCCCCCACCTCTGCCTCTCTTTAGAGCAATTTAGGTTGATAACAAAATTGAGGGGAACGTGCAGAGATTTCCCACGTACCGCCTGTCTCCACATATACATAGCCTCCCCCATCATCAGCATCCCCTACCAGAGTGGTACAGTTATTACAACTGAGGAACCTGCACTGGCACATCATAATCACCCAAAGTTCATAGTTGACATTAGGGTTCGCTCTTGGTGCTATACATCCTATGGGTTCGGATAAATGTATAATAATAGACAGTAATTATGGTATTATGCAGAATATTTTCATCACCATAAAAATCTAATGTTCTCTGCCTATTTGTCTCTTCCCATCCCCTTCAATCTCTTTTGTAGGCATCTATTTCTTTATGTAGGGTTGCTTTAATTTCGGTCTTCCCTAGACCTGTCTTAAATGTTGGTGATTTCATCCATTTCTTCAGTTATTTACCACCTAGCCCAATTGTTCTTAAATATTTACCCAGCCCACTTGTCTCTTATGAGCTCCAGACATTTATTTAATTTTCTTCTGATTATTGCTTCTGGAATTTTCCACAGACACTTTAACAATGCCCAGACCGTCATGTCATATCCTCACCAACCTGCTCCACTTCCTCTGTTTATCACCTCCATGAACAATACAGTAATGTGAACCTGCAAATATGGAAGATTTGTTCATTTTCTTTTACTTACAACATGCAGGTTTATGAAATTTAATTTTACTAAAAGAGATGTGGAAAGATCTGAAGATTTTACTCAATACTGGTGAGATAAGGAAGGTGTGACATTTTCTCAAACGTTCTTATCACTATGGAATATCTCATGAAATTTCATTTTGGTCAGCTTTGTGTGGGAAAACCCAAGACCTAGCACAGTTCTGTCTAGTCTGTTATTTTCTTCTTGATGATCCATTTTTTAAAAATTTCCTGCCATTCAAAAATAAATCTGTTCTCCATGGGATAGCCTGGCATGTAGTGACCCAAGGCAAATCCTATCAGTTTGATACCAATTTTTCTGTGAACCTTGGCATAAGCTTGGGGAAAGCTATTGACAGTCTTTAATTACATTTTCATCTTCCTCTTTTTGAGCCTCCTTTATCTTTTCATGGGCAGTGGATGAAGCTCTAATAGAGATTCCTCAAACTGCAGTTCATCTCCAACATCTTACAAGCCTGCCTCCCAGCATGCCAGTCTCTTTTCAAGCAGCCCAGTTAGTGTACATATAGTTGTTTCCTGCTGTTAGCATGATTGTTATAAACTGTTAAATTAGAATGTACTCTTCTTGTAGTTCTGGTTACTGGTTTCTGTTATAAGGTCCAGGTCATATGGTCATGATACCAAAGTGAGGATTCCCAAGGCACCGTCATGGTCACTGTGTATTCAAAGGGGTCTAAGACAGTCCCTGCTTTTACGATACTTAAAAATAATTTAGGAGGTAAATGAAACATCAAGGTAACTATTAAGAAGAACTTCCTTTATACTAATAGCGGAGTCGTATAATGTCTCCAAAGTGCTAAGTACCATGCTATGTGCTTTTCTTGTATGACATGTGAGGAAACTGGTGCCCAGGGAGGTTAACTTGCCCATGTGGAATGCATCAGAGTCTGCTCTTAACCATTATATTCCAACCTCTGCATCAAGCTGGTCTCTTGAGGTTAACCATCAAAGTCACCTGCAGGGTTATAAGCCTGTGACAGGTAGAGAAATTAATCTCCCCATCCACTCATGCTGAATAAGTGTGAATTTGTTACTGGACGTGGAGGATAAAGACTGTCTTGTTCATCATTGCATTCCCAGCTTCCAGTTAGAGGCTGGCATTTCACAGGAATATAAAGGCTAATAGTTCTAAATTCCAATCTAGAAAGTTTATATTTGGTAACTCTTATTTTGTTCTCACAACAACTTTATGAAGTAGGCACTATCATTCTCCTTTATAGGTAAGGAAAATGGAGTTCAGAAGAATCCTGGTCACATTGCTGACAAATGCCCGTGCCAGGCTTTGAATCTGTGTCAGTCTGACCAACACTGTGCCCTAACCTCTGAAGCATACTGCCTCTGAGCCTCTGACTGTTTTCAAAACTGCTGTGCTATATATTCAATAAAGCATTGAAATAAGTTTTTTTATTGAAAAATAAATTTTTCAAGGAAACAGTATTCCTCCATTCTGTTAGGTGGAATTGGAACGTATTAACGTCTCTTATATGTGAGAATTGAGGTCAGTGATGGTCACCAGTGACATCCCTTAGCAGAAAGGTGTCGGCAACCTCCACCGACACATGTGATTTATGTGATGACTTGAAATAAGGTAACTAACAGCTAATGAATAACGGTCTGTCCCTTCACATGCACTGCCTCTTTAATCCTCGGATAACTTAAGATGCAAGTAATATTATGATACCCACTTTTTTTGGATGAGAAAATAAAGGTGTAATATGAAATTCAGCAGTTTGCGTGAAGACATATGGCTAATGAATAAATAAAAGTGAACTCTGTCTCTAGCTCAGAA
Organism: Lynx canadensis; assembly: GCF_007474595.2. Taxonomy (NCBI): domain Eukaryota; kingdom Metazoa; phylum Chordata; class Mammalia; order Carnivora; family Felidae; genus Lynx; species Lynx canadensis. The sequence goes on from NC_044309.1 coordinate 103,076,951, forward strand.
TAACTCACAAAGGAGAAGTATTTGAAGATATGACACTTTTCCTTCAAATTGGCTTATTAATTTGTATATCTTATTTCAGAAAGAAGGTCATCTCACATGGATAGATGGATCATCTTTTGGCCTTAAGAAAAATGAAATCTTTTCTTTTCCACTGCTACCCAAGAATGAAACAGATTGCTACATTTTACAGCAAAATGCAACTGGATCAAACTATTTCTTTACAAGGTTTTTCTGTTATGTTCCACTGCCATATATTTGCAAATACGAGTGTAAGTATTTTTATTGATATTCTCATATCATGTATCTCCCTTTTATTATTTTAAAGGTAGAATTATGATTTCTAGTTACAAGTAATGCTCCTCTCAATTTTTTTCAGCACTTTCTCTGCAGGAAAACCTTTCAATCTATATAAAGGATATCGGAACAACTGAAGTTGTATTTGGTTGGCATAATTCGAATGGGTGGAATAATTTGGATAAGTGGCTAAAACTGGGATATAAAATTATTATTAAATATTATTTAGATTATACAGAAGAACAACATTTTGACAGCATATCCCCAAATGCTACAGAAAAAACAATTACCCAATTGTGTCCTGGGCATGTTTACAGATTTTTACTCTTTGCAATAAATGAATGGGAGGCAAAAACTATGTTAACTTCAATATTCGTTGTTGAAACACGTAAGTCACAAAACATCTGAAAGTATGATTTTTCAAATATTGGATATTATAATTAGCAGATATTTCCTGAAGGTCTGGTATTTTCTCAAAACATTCTGGGCATACCTATATCTTTAGCCATTTTAAATTACAATGACTGTATTTATATCTTTGGTTTTTCTATTCAACTATAAACCCATAAGGGCAGGAACTATATCTATTTGTCTTATAGCACCAATTAGACTGGTGCCCAGCCCACAGTGGAGAATTAATAGATTTTTGTGGAACTTACATTTTGATATGTGCTAAGAGCAGGAGATAAACAGGTATGCATTCTGGATTTGGGGAGGCTTACAATGAAGAGAATTTGTAAGGTGTAAAAGTAAAAGCAAGCAAGTGGTAGCAAACTGTTGCAAAATATAATGGCCTAATTCCTAGTCAGTGGGACATTTAAGAAATGCTTTCTAGAATGCAGAAGATGGGTAACAGGAAGGCACAAGGAAATAAGAGACTTAGATTCAAACTTGAAGGAAGAAAAGCACATTGTGAGCAAAAGTGTGGAGATATGAGTTTGTGGGAAAAGAATAGTGTATGTAGTGTGATTGGAGAAGATTTTCTCAGGCATCAGGGTAAATCAGTTTGTGTTGTAAGTGGTACCAGATTTGAGAGGGCCGGTAGTGTTAGTCTCAGATGATTGGACTTGACCTCAGAAGCATTGGAAATCCAAAAAGAAAAAAAATTTTTTTTTTTAATTTAAAAAAAGGGGGGGGGGACGGCGCCTGGGTGGCTTAGTTGGTTAAGTGTCTGACTTCAGCTCAGGTCATGGTCTTGCGGTCTGTGAGTTTGAGCCCTGTGTCAGGCTCTGTGCAGACAGCTGAGAGCCTGGAGCCTGCTTCGGATTCCGTGTCTCCCTCCTTCTCTGCCTCTCCCCTGCTCATGTTCTCTCTCTCTCTCTCAAAAATAAATAAACATTAAAAATTTTTTTAAAAAGCTTTGGAAATCTGTTAAGACTATAGTTTCTAAGACTTGCTGTACCTTTTACAAAACACTTTTAGTGCATAATCTCTCAAAGGTCATACCTCAACCCTGAGTAGCTATGTAGAAATGAGAAAACTGAGCTTCAGAAAGGTTAAGTAAACTGACCAGAGGAACATGCTTTGTTAAACCATACAGGACCAGATGGTCTCATTTAAAGTCTTCAGCTATTATTTCTAAAGTAAGAATCAAGAAGAATGTGTGTACGTGTGTGCGCGCGTGCACACGCACACGCTCATGTGCATGCATGTTGGGAAGATGGGGTGCATACGACTTTGAAGCTGATATGCACAAGGTGCTTTTTAAAGAAAATTAATCTGGAAGGATTAATTAGGAAAACTGTTGCCTGGCACTGGGTGAAGTGGTTTGGAGTGGGGAAATATTTGTGTAAGAGGATGAATGTCTGAGTTCTAGTGATGATGGGAATGAAGAACACATAGAATGAAGTCCCTGCTGTTTAGTTTGACAAGACAGAAGAGTTAAAAGACACGTAAGATGTGATCATGGAATGCTAGAAATGTCATTTCGGTAGTGTTTGTAATAAAAATAATGGTTGAACCAATTGCATGTGTTAAACACTTTGCCAACTGCTCTACATTCCTTATTTAATCTTCATAATAATTTTACAAGACAGCTACTACTATAATTCCCATTTACAGTCAAGAAAATGGAGGCTCTGAGACAGTAAATAATTTACTCAGGGAGTAGAGACTTGCATTGGAAAAGCCAGGACTCAAATCCAGTTTTCCTTTTCTCTCTAGACTAGAGTAGTAGGGAAGTAGTGAGAGGTGAGAGATTACTCTGACAAACCATATCACTAATATGATGTATTTTTTTCTGATTTTTTAAAATCTCCTAGGCCCATTATCAGCTCAAAATGTCACAGTTATTCATGTGACTCCAACAGAAATATTTTTACATTGGAATCCCCCAGATCTTGTATCTTTTCACCATTATCTTGTGACGATTTTGGATGTTGAAAACAATAAATCCGAAGAGGTGTTTGTTGAAAAACTCAACACATCAATGAGAATTGGAGATCTCAAACCTTTCCATCAGTATCTGATATATCTATTCAGTGTAGCAGAAAGAGGAACTCTAAGCTGCTCTGAGAGACCTATTTCAGCTGTGACAGGTAAGCACTGACTAATTTTGCCTTAAAAAAAATATATATAGGGGCGCCTGGGTGGCGCAGTCGGTTAAGCGTCCGACTTCAGCCAGGTCACCATCTCGCGGTCCGTGAGTTCGAGCCCCGCATCAGGCTCTGGGCTGATGGCTCGGAGCCTGGAGCCTGTTTCCGATTCTGTGTCTCCCTCTCTCTCTGCCCCTCCCCCGTTCATGCTCTGTCTCTCTCTGTCCCAAAAATAAATAAAAAACGTTGAAAAAAATTAAAAAAATATATATATATACACATATATATGTATGTATATATATATATATACACATATATATACACTTCATATTTTTAAATTCATATTTGCTGAAATTATACTGATCATTGGTATGAATACTCACAGTTAAACATTTGAGTGTTGAATCAAAATTAAGCATAGATTCTAAATACTAAGTTCATTTAGATTTATATGAACTCTTTAAGCATCTGCATTGTTCCTACCAGAGTTCCCAGAAGACATATTTATTATAATAGCCTTGTCTGGAAAAGAAATTATCATGAAACATGAAGATTAGTTCATCCAGTTCTCTTTAATAACACTATATCCGACAAACAGGTCTGCAAATGTAGTTTTACTTGATTCTTCTTTTCTCACACAGTGTGATGAATTGACCTCTAGGGGGCAGTCTCATCCCAGGACTTTTGGCCAATGTATCTCTAATAATTCACCTCCACATGGCAGTTTTGAATTCTTGTCTAGAACATGATCATTAACGTAATCTATCTTTTAATTAAGCAATATATTTACCCCCTTAAGTATAAGGCAACTTTTTTTAAGATAAATACTATTGTATGAAACAATTCATAACTAAGTAGGTTTTGGAGAATATCCCTGTGGGTGTAATCGTTTTGTTTGTGCGTGTGTATTTAACACACCTATATGCAAAGTTCTTTGGCTGAAATTCCCAATAAAATCACAGCAGCTAAAATGTACACTAGAGCTGAGGTAGCAGGAATGCAAAACATGCATAGCCATAGTTAATTAGCCTTCTCATCCTCACTGGGAATACTTGGGATACTTTGAAAATAAGAACAAAAGATACTATTTAATGCTTACTAAATGCAAATACTTAAATACATGTATTCCATGTTGTAAATCCTAAGCAAAAGCATTTTTCCAAGCGGATGGTAGATAGCTGATGTTTTTTCTTCGCTGAGCTCAGACAAAGCACCCTTCAATGGATAAATGCTTGGTTGAATCTTTTACACTTACAGAGATGCTTTCTTTTTCTTTTTCTTTTTTCTTTTTTTTTTTTATCATGTAAGTTTCAGGTGTAAAACATTATAATTCAACATCTGTATACAGTACAAAGTAACCACCCTCAAAGTTCTAGTTACCATTCATCATGTTACAAATGACTCCCTTCACCCCTTTTGCCCACTCTCCAGCCCCAATCCCCTCTGGTAATGATAGATCTCTTCTCTGTAAAATGCTTCCATTTTTTTAAGGGACGACAAAAACATTTATTTTTAGTTGATTTTTGGAGGGAGAAGTGCCTGAAAGTGGGAGGGAGGAGAGAGGGAGAGAGACCTAAAGAAACTTAACTGGGCTCCACACTCAGCATGGAGCCCTATGCACGGCTCGCCCCCATGACCCTGGGATCATGAGCCGAGCCAAAATCAAGAGTCAGATGCTCAACTGACTGAGCCACCCAGGCACTCCAAAATGCTTCCATTTTTTAAATATTCATTTATTTTTGAAAGAGAGAGATAGAGTGGGAGTGGGAGAGGAGCAGAGAGACAGGGAGACACAGAATATGAAGCAGGCTTCAGGCTCTGAGCTGTCAGCACAGAGCCCCACACACGTCTCTAACCCATGAACTGTGAGATCATGACCTGAGCAGAAGTTGGACGCTTAACCAACTGAGCCCCACAGGCACCCCAAAGTGCTTCCAAATTTAACTGACAGGGAGACTAGGAGGATTTCTCACAGATCATTAATTTCGAACCTAAATTAAAATCTCCCATGGCATGTACCTATTTAATAGAGGAACAAGAGAAAGGTACATGTGTCTGCACTTTTAATTTTGGGGTTATTTGCTGTGCATATTAACTGTAAGCTGACGTGACACAGCAGTGCAAATGTAGGTATTGGTATTCCAGTGCTCTTTTACTCTCCTAAGGTTGAGGCAATATTCTTTTTTCATTCATTATTCACTCAAATTAATTTTTAGAATCAGGAACCACAACAGGTACTAGAGATGCAGAGAGGAGTAAAACCTGACCTCTGCCTTCAAACGGCTTACATGCTAATAGAATAAGACAAATAAATTGAGAAACAGTGCTGATGCTGTATTATAGTTGCTACTACAGGGGTTATGCTCCGGGTACTATGGGAGCATAGAGATGGATCAATTAACCCAGAAGTTCTTCTGGTGGAGTCATGTGCTGTGTTGTGAGGAAGAGTAGGAGTTAGCGGGGAGGAGGGTGGGGGTTGTCAAGAGGATGCTGCAAGCAGGGCAGATAGCAAGTGCACAGGCAGAGAGGACTAAAGAAGAGGAATCTATCTAGCCATACCTGGGAAAGCCAGATAAGGCTTTTAGAAAGGAATGGCATTAGAACATTAGCAAATTATACATTGTTTGGCAAGGCTGGAGTACAGGGGGCATGTGGAAAGAGTCTAAAAAATGTAAGCTAGGCACGGAACATGAAGAACCTTCATACGTATGAAGGGGTATATTTTATTCAGTAAAATTCAGCTTTGGGGGGGGTCATGGAGACTTTTGAGGACATGGAAAAATTAACAGACCCTCTCCCATAAAAATGCACATGGATGCAAGAAAATTCTGTCAGTAATTACAGGGGAATCGCAGATTCACCAAATCTCATCATTTCCTCAATCTCTGCTTATGTAATGAAATCCAGTAGATTTCATCTCAGTCCTCCACTGAAGGAAGTATTTTAAGTTTTGTAATTATACAAGAACAAAGTTCTGAAGTTGTTTCACCCTGGATTCTAGGGGGAAGTTTTTCTAATTGGATTATTGTAGCATTCTCTGATACTTACAATGTGGTGTTTTATTGTGTTGATAAAGAAATGAAGCTCAAATAAAAAATCAAATTATAGTTTCTGGGAACAAAGTAATTATGGAAATCATAGAGAATTCCTTAAATATTATTTGAACTACCGAACGGTTTAAAATTACATAATTATTCTTGGACATGATTGACCTTTGTGTTGATGAACTATTAAAATTTAGGGAAGAATATAATGCAGAACAAACAAGACTGAAAGGAGGGAATTACTATTTCTAGAGAATTGTATTAAAAATCACAAGGCTTGATAAATAAATTGTGTAAGGAGGAAGCCAAAGTATTTTTGTCAGTTATTATGATAGAATATCTGGTGATATTCTACAAGAATGGCAGACACAACCTGATACTGTCCTTTCTATTTCCAAATGAGTGCCATACCTTTCAGAAATTAGAGGAGTGATATAAAATTCTAGCCATTTTTGTGATAAATACCACTGCCAAGCTAAAAGCATCTATATGTTAATGACTCCCAAGTTTATATCTTTAGCCCCAGGCCTTTCTTCTGAACTTCAGACCTAAATATGTTTATTCAGTAATATATCTCATTTGGATCTCTGATAGACATCTTAAATTCAACATGTCCAAAATGGAATGGAATGGAATTACAGATGTTTCCATCCAAATCTGCCTATAGTCCTCTCAGGTCAATTCATGGCCATTTCTTTCATCCAGTTGTTTAGGTCAAAAACCCTGAAGGTATCACTGACTCTTCTGTTTTTCTTACAGCCTACACCCAATCTGTCAGGATAACCAGTTGTTTCTATCTTTGCAATAAATCTAGAATTCCAATACTTGCCACTGCTTCCCTTAGGCCTGTGGTCATCCTGGCCACCCTCTCTGCCAAGAGTACTGGCTTGCTCCTCTGTTTCTACCATTGACCCTCTCTATTATTAACATAATAGCCCAAGTGATTCTTTAAAATTTAGGAGAGATCATGCTTCTGTATATCACTGTAGTTGCTACCTGCTTTGTTCAAAGAGAAAGCCTATGAAGCCTTCTGTTTTTTTGTTTTTGTTTTTGCTTTTTTTTTCCTTCCTGGAAAACTCTTTTTTTATTTTTTATAAAAAATTTGTTTTAATATTTATTTACTTTTGAGAGAGAGAGAGACAGAGTGCAGGCAGGGGAGGGGCAGAGAGTGGGGGGACACAGAATCCAAAGCAGGCTTCAGGCTCTGAGCTGTCAGCATAGAGCCCGATGCAGGGCTTGAACTCACAAACCGTGAGACCATGACCTGAGCTGAAGTCGGAGGCTTAACCAACTGAGCCACCCAGGCACCCCTTGGAAAACTCTTCTTTCAGATATGGCATGGCTAACTTTGTTAACCTCCTTCACCTGCTGTGCTGAAAATCTCATCTTTTCTTTTTTAATTTTTTAATGTTTATTTTTGAGAGAGAGAGAGAGAGACAGAGCACAAATGGGGGAGGGGCAGAGAGAGAGGAAGACACAGAATCTGAAGCAGGCTCCAGGCTCTGAGCTGTCAGTACAGAACCCAATGTGGGGCTTGAAATCACTAGCAGTGAGATCATAACCTGAGCCGAAGTTGGACACTTAACTGACTGAGCCACCCAGGCACCCCAAAATCTTATCTTTTCAAAGACACCTGCCCTGGATTCCCTATTTAATACCACAACTTCCTCCCTACAGCCACTACACTCCTGTTCTCGCTAACCTTAGCTTACTTTTTCTTTTTTACCTTAGCACTATCATATCTAATATACTATATGATATACACTTTGGTATATGATTGTTTACTGTCAATTTCCGCCCATTAGAATATGAACTTCATACGGCAGTGACCTTTGTTTTTTGTTGATGTACTCTACATGCTGAGATGGGTGCCTATGCGCATTTGATGAAAAAATGAATAATTTTGGCAATGGGAACATTACTCTGATGGCACCCTTAAAATCTGAAGAATTTGCTAGATACTTTTTAGTTTCCCTTGATCTATAATGTGCTTAATCTTATTGACAAATCTTGCATACTAATAACAAGACACGTTTTTCTCTAAAATTCAGTTTCAAGACAGTGATATAGGGATTTGCTAAATTTACTTTAACCATTAACTAATATTGGGTTAAGACATTTTTACAACAGCAAGAGTAATGTTAACAATAAACTAAGATAAGTGTATCTATTTATCTGTTTCTCTAAGGTATTAATCCTCCTCAGAAAGTTCATGCTAAACCTGAAGATGTGGGAGAGGACAGTATAATTCTTCACTGGGAACTCCCACAAGATGGCCATGAGGTCTACATTCAAATCAAACCCATATCAGATGCAAGAGAAGTCAGGAAGCTTTTTGTAAAAGATGCTAATAGATTCAAGATTGATAATTTAACCCCTGGAATGACATATGACATTGGAATGGCAACAATGATGAATGGGAACTTGAGTGAGCTGGTAACTATTCAACAAACTCTAAGTGAGAATCAAATATTTTTCATTCATAACAGATATTTGCTGATTTGGGAGTATTGCAAAATATTCCCCTACACATCCTTCTGGTAGCAGGTTTTACCCTTGTAAATAGATTGTAGGCGTGTTTGTCTGATGGTAGCCTCAGGACCTGGAGCAGTTTGTATTTCTTTTCTCCTGAAAATGCTTAATGCTTAAATAAAGGCAGCATTGTCTATGACTAAGAACTTGACCCTAAAGCCACACTACCTCGGTTTATCTGGGTTGAACTATTTGAATGACCCTGGGCAATGTACTCAACCTATTTATGCCTTAGTTTCTCTACATTTGTAAAGAGGAAGAAAATAATAGTCTGTATTTTATGGGTTTTCCTGAGACTAGCTGATTTAATAAAGGGAAGGACTTAGAACAGTGCCTATAGCTATAGGCTATATAAACATATAGCTATATAAATGTTTGTAATTATTATTGAATCAACAAAGGCCTGCTGTTGTAGCACATTGACATAAAATATTGACAGTATTTATAGGTTTAGGACCAAACCAATGACAGAAATCTATGTTCTTTCTCAAATACGATTAATTCACTCAATAGATAATCATTGAAAAATCTGTTAAGGAGGGAGAATGAAAAGAAATGGGAAATAAATAAATCATATTTATGGATATTTATAAATTGTGATAAACATTAGCACAAGGAAAAAAAGCAGAGTGACGTGATAGAGAGTAACTGAAGAGGGGTGGATGGTTCTAGTGTAGATAGACTGTAATGGGAGCTGTATTTGAATGGAGGCCTAATGGATGAGAAGGAGCCAGAGTGTAATAAGATGGAGAAAGGGTACTTTAGGCATGAACACCTAGCATAAAGGCGCACAAAGCCCAAAAAACAGGAAAAAGCTTGGTATATCTGAGAACGAAAAGGCCTGATACATGGTGTCTAATGAAGAGGGAGAAGGGGAATAAGAAGTGATATTGGAGAAGTATGCAGGGGTTAGATCACATAGAACTTGTAGGCTATGCCTTTTTTTCTTTTAATTTTTTTTTTTAATGTTTACTTTTGAGAGAGAGAGAGAATGAGGGTGAGTGGGGGCGGGGCTGGGAGAGAGAGGGAGACACAGAATTGAATCAGGCTCCAGGCTCAGCTGTCAGCACAGAGCCCACCATGGGGCTCAAACTCACCATCAGGGAGATCATGACCTGAACTGAAGTCAGATGCTTAACCCAGTGAGCCACCCAGGCACCCCTAGGCTGTGCTTTTGAGTTTGTTTTGAGGGCAATGGGAAGTCATTGAGAGTTTTATGCAGGCAAGTTGATGATGTGACCTATGTTACAAAAATTTCCCTCTGACTCTGTGCAAAGAATGATTTTTAAAGTGGCAGGGATGGAAGTAGGGCAACTGGGTAAGAGTTTTGTGGAATTTAGGCAAAAGATTATGGTGGACAAGAAAGGGAAAGTGCAGATAAAGTAAGATATATTTTATATTACGGAAGTAGGAAGTCTGAGCTGGTGATGGAGTGCATGTGAGGAGTATAAAGGAAGGGAGACACCTTGGGTTTTGACTTGACTGATTTGAGTAAATAGAGGTAACTGTGAGGAAGGAATGAATATTGGACCTCACAGGCCTTTTTGGCTAATAATAAGGCAGCCTGATGGAAAAAATGAATTGGTCCAAAAAATTATGTTTGAGCAGTATGTATGTACACTCAATGTAGAATCTTCCCATTTTGTCCTCCAAAGACTAAAACTAAATTTGTATATAACTTTCATATTTAAATTTCTAAGGAAACATACCTGAAGATAATTATCATAGGAAAAAATTAAAAGAAAACACATGAAAAAGAGATATTGCTAAAAAAATTATTTCATGCCCATCAACCCCTAAATTTTTATCAGCAGAATGGGAGTATGGAAATTAAAATGCATAGATAGGAAATAAACTGTAACAATTATTAGCAGTATGAGGTTAGAGTGCCCCCACATCATCTAGGTGCTAAGTTTTCTCTCTAAAAATTTAGATTATTGAATACATTTTTAAATCAACTTCCAGCTCTAAAATCCTATTTTTCTTTGACTCCATGGAACTTGGCATATTTCAACCCCTCTTCCATCTCAAATATAAAAATTTTATCTCCATTTCTAGATATAATGAGCTTTTTAAAATTTTTACTCAGCTTTATATCTCCATGTCTAAGCACAGTTCTTGACTCTGTTTAATTCAAACACTTCTTTGCAAAACTGCTCTTCTACATGGATGCTGAAACATGATTAACATATATACATCCCAGGAAAAATTACAGAATTTGAGGGTTTGAAGTTAGGACAGAGATCATCTTACCAAAGCCTCACCTGATAGGCAATTGCTAGCATAGTGCCTCTGATCATTTTGTAATGAATCCCTGTAATTTTCCTCTATTATAAGGCCATGTCTGTTTTCCAGAGTATCTCAGAGCAAACTACTCCCTAATTCCCACGAAAGGACATCAGTTGCTTGGAAATAGCCATTAGGTGTTCCTAGTGTATATAGAGTCTTCCTTTCTGGTGAATTATCTTTAGTTCCTTCAAGCATTTCACTATTTCTTATAATTCCATAGGCTTTTCTAGTCATTTATTAACCTTGGTAAGCACTATTAGCATCATCAGATTATTTATCATTCATCATTTTTACTTGTCTCAGATGATGAAACAAATATTAACCTATCCCAATGTGCATACATAGAAATTCTTTCCCTGCATTGTTTGTTGATAACTATTATTTACCACATCCTATTTCTTTTCCATACACATTGAGACAGTCAAGCACAATAGGACATTTACCTTTTAATGACATTTTGTAGACATGTAGAAGAAAAACAATTTACATGTTCATTGATATTCCTTTTCCCTTTGAAACATATCTATCCATCTCTCTAAATTATCCTAAAAATAACTAGCAAAACTCGATTTCCAGTTATTATTGTGTCACACTTGAACTGTAATATATGACCTTTGGGTGAAGGCGGTGCTTATGAGTGCAGACCATCGAACTAGATTGCCTGGGTTGGAATTCCAGCTCCATGATTATCAGCTTACATCCATTAGGAAGTCACACAACCTTTAATGGCCATCAGTTTCCCTCTCTCTAAAATGGGAATGATAATAATCTTATCTACATGTGAAATTAATATAATTTAAGGGTTCAGACACTAAGCAAGCACTGTGAGAGTGTTTGAGGTTATAATTTTTATTTCTCATAGAATTGGACTAGTGACTTTGAGGAGTGATGACCATTCCTAGTATTTCAACCACAGGAAAGTCATTTCAGTTATCTCTGCAGTTTCTCTTTGTTGGCAGAATTAACTGTACTCAAGTTTTCTTGAGGGAAGAAGAGCTGGTGTTTGAGTTTCCTTTTTTTCCTCTCAGTATAGAAGAATCAATTTCAAGATAGACTGGGAAACTCTGAGACCTCATTCTCCCTTGCCTATAATAAAAGCCTTTGAATTTTTGGCCTTGTGTTTATCTTATATTGAAAAAACCACATACAACCCTCAATGCTACCACTTCTTTTGAAAAAGCTTTTTCAGGAAAATGGGTAGGGATAAAGGTCACAGTCTTTCCTCATTATTCATAAATATTTCATTTATTTTTTTTTATGTGAAACCATCTCTCACTTGAGTTTCCAGAGATTCAGGATAGATATTTGAAGAGAAAGAAGAACTTTGTCCTGTTCTATACCTTTCCAGCCTTTGTGTTCATCTGTTTTAATGTGGCATATATTGATGCCATTGGTCTCATTTCCCTGAACAAGTGGAACTGATGGAAAACCCCATATTTACCCACTATAGAGAATGTCACAGACTCCATACACTTTTGGAAACTGAATTAGACAATGCCTATTTAAAGCATTGTCTCTGCTTAGAAAATACCTTCAGCACCCAGGAACATGGGAGTGCACTGTTTCCATGACTGTGCTGGCCACTCATTTCCAATCTCCAGATGTTTAATTTCTGCTCAAGGTATATTCAGAAGCTTTCAGGTCATTGTCCACACGTCCAGATGGGTATGATACTTATGGGATGTCATAGTAGCCTTTGAAAAACCATGCTTAGTGTAGAGCTTTTTAACTGAAGAGAGCTGTAAAGAATTTAAAGAGGAAACCCATAAAAAACATTAGTGATGACAGAAAAAGAAAAGATAACTGGAAAAGGAAAAACATGGTTAAAGTGCTTTGAAACACAGTAGTATACCATATGGTATTTGTTATGGGTGATATGTTGAACATTTCTTCATAACTATGAAAAATGATAAAGGCAAGAAAGTTATATATTACAAATGAATGAATTGATGGAAATAATGTACAGTTTTTATATTGTAGAATGTTAATAATAGGTATGTGTTAAAATCCATTTATACAGTACTGGCTTTGGGTAAATTGGCAGAATCATATTATCAAATACAGTATCAATGATTGAGAACAAGTTCAGTTGCATCTAATCAGATGTCACAAAACTGAAAAGGAAAGACTTTAATTATTCTCTGAAAGAAAAAATATACTTCTGAATGTATATCTTAGAAGAAGATATCTACTTGGAAGGACAGATCTAATGTTATACTGGGTAGTATTTCAATAATCTACAAATAGATTTGATATTAAAATTGACCTGAGGAAGAAATAATGTGAATAGAAATCATCTAAAATTTCAAATCTGCTCTAAATGGCACAGTAGAAGATTACAGTACAAGAAAGCTCTTACGTAGAGGTCAATGAGAGTGTGAAATGTAAGCAAATCTTTCCTCTAAACTCTTGCCAGGTCTGTGTTCCTAAAAATGAAATGAAATGTCTGCTCAAAATCCCTGTGCCTACAGGATAAAATCTGACCTCCTCAGCATGGCATGCAAGGCCTCTCGCAGACAGCGTCCAGCGTCAGAGGTGGCCTTCCATGCCTGGTCTTCCATTCCCTGTTCCTCACACACACCCCAGGCTTGAAACACCTGAGCACCTGCCATGCGCCTGGAACTAAACCCTTTGTGTATAAATACAATCTCTCATGGAATCATCACAAGGACCTTGCAAAGTAGATACTAGTCTTTTCTTTCCCATGTTAGGGAAAGGGAAACCAAGGAACAACTTGCCAAAGACTAACAACTAGTTGCCAAAGATTAGTGACTAGTAACTTGCCCTGCTAGTAAAAAGGTGAAAGAACTTGGCTGAATACATGATGATGATGATGATGCCCTTTTTTGGTTTCTATGCCTCACTCATGGTTTCCTCTTTGTCTGGAATTCCCTTCTTAATCATCTCTCTCTACCAGATACTCTTTCCGGTAAACTTGTACTATCCTTTAAGATTCAGATAAAAAAATCATAGACTCTGGAAGCCTTCCCCAGTGATATCCCCTAGAATTCTTTTCTTCCCCTATTCTCAATAGCTTTTTGTTCACTTTACCAACTCAGCTCTCTCTTTATTGAGACTGGGAACTCTTTGAAAGAAGGAACCTGGCCTTATTTACTTTATTTAAGCACTCCTCCTAGTATATAGGTTTTCAAAAGCCTTTGCTTAATAAATAGATAAAAAGGTAAAACAAATTGGAAAATTTCAGATTCCTATGTTTTTGAGACTATTATTGAGAATCAAAAAATTAAAGTTAATCAGTACTTCCAAAATATGTACAGTCTGTCTTAGTGTCCACCTTATTGACTGACATAGTAAACATAAGTTAGCACAGGCATTTAGTGTTTTCACATATTCTAGAACATAGCAGACAAAATAGAGAAATGTACTTGAAATTAAAAAAACAAAACAAAACACTAATTATAAATCTGTCTTTTTATCTTTCAGAGCCCAAACCAGTCCAAATCGTCATCCCATATGAAAGTCATAGTACCTCTGTAATCTTATTTGTTCAAATGCCTGATACTGGAGTGTTTGATGGCATACTTATTGTAATTGAAGGAGGACCAAATGTTACCAGGCCTTTGAAACATGACAATAAAATAACTGTTGGCAATTTAACGCCAGGCACAGAATATAATTTCTTTGTTTCCATCATCAGTGGTACTAAACTAAGTAATATGTACTATGTGCCTGCAGTAAAAACATGTAAGTATTTTGGAACTTACATAAGGTTTTTTTTTTTTTTTTAATTTTGACTTTGTGTCCCATTTTATATTAGTAGGCTACATTCACTTTAATGCAGTTGTTTTCAAAGATCTTTTAAAAATAATTACAAATACCTTACTACTGAACCTAATCTTTCATTATTCTAGTATACAGATAGAGCTAACTTTATGTAAAATTGAGAAGTCATGAGTTTTTTAAATCTATCCATTAAGAAGAAAACATACTTGAATCTTAATCATAACTTTCAATGACTTATTTCAAGAGTGAGGAATGTGAATAATTTTAGGCAGATGAGAACTGGGTTATATTTTTTGAGTCTAGAGACACTTAATAGTATCTCTCAAAGCACATAATCTTAGCATGTGTTTGCTCTCCCCATGCTGCCTTTGTCTGGAAAGAATTAGCGTATGTTTTCCTTCTTTGAATATTTAAAATTAGTACATATTATATTTGTTCATACCAGAACTTACATTTTGAATTTCACATCAATTTTGATTTGTTTTTTCTTTAAGTCACTAATGTATTCTACAAATAATTCATTTTGAGCATTTGGGATACATGACATTTATCTAAGATATTGACCTCGTATATATAGAAATGAATGGCACAGAGTAATAAATGCCATACAAAAATAATATGTAGTCCTGAAAATGTTATAATTCTGACTATAAACATGTCCAGGTTCTTTATGTTTTGCTCTTCCTTGTCTATAAATCTTCACATATATTATTATACCACCATGTGTCTTCTTCCTCGCGAGCTGTAAAATTTCTATTACTGTTTAAACTCACCTTTTCATAAAATACTCCCAAACCGGTACCACTAATCACGTTGTAATAGAACCTTAACATATTTATAATCAGCTCAATATATGTCTATACTTTGTTTTTACTTACAATTTTTATGTATTATTATATCTCTAAACTCTGCCTCTTCCTTATTTAAATTATAAATCATTATGAGCAGCATTCTATTTGACAGTTCTTTTTTTTAAAAGTAATTAGTACTTGATCTTCTACATATATCAATATGTATGGCAAAATATATCAGTATATAAGACAGTAGTATAAAGCTGCAATTTTTCTAGGTTTTCTGAAATAATTTCTTTTTCTTTATGCTGAATGGGATCTTTAGCATGAAAACAGAACAATTAAAGCTCATAAGATAAAATTCGGTTTTAGCTTCAGCTAATATTCGATACAAAGAGGATTCTTTTACCCCTTCGTCTGGACTTCATATTTTTCTCTATGTTGACTTTTTAGTTTATGATAATAGTTTCAGAAAGCTTAAATCTCTTTTTTTTTTCTTTTAAGTATTGTACGTTTGCTCCTGGGAATTTGCTGCTCTTGTAGTTTTTGCTGCAAAATCAAAATTAGCTGCTTGTTATGGTGTTTACCATAACTCTGAGTATTGCAACTGATTATTATATTTGATAAACTGTTGTGTTATGTGTAAACAACTGTTTTAATTTAGGATATAAAGATAGTTGATTAATAAACTTTACTGTTCTTTTCTCACCTTGTGTTTTTTTCCTCCTTTAAAGGGATAAATTAAAAAGAAAAACCCAGTTAGAAAACATAGAAGAATTTAAATGTGTTGTGTGTTTTGGGTAGGTCTGGAAGCACCATCAAATATCCATGAGGGCAAAGTGACAGACTCTTCCATAGAAATTCTCTGGAATCGAGCTGATGGGAATTTTCAGCATTATGAAATCACATGCATGAACTGTACTGCTGCTTTCATGGTACGTTAGAAGCGGCTCTCGGAAGCATTAAACTTGAATCTTTCATGCTGAGTCCAATATTACTGCATTCTTATGTTAGATAGTAGTGAAACTAAATAACCCCCATGCTTATTTGGTTGTGTTGAATTGTGGAACATTTTTTAAATGAACAGTTGCTAATTTATTCTTTTGGATTGATAGGTCCAGAAGGTAGTTCAAGAAGCAGCAACATTCTCTAACCTGGATCCTGCGACAGTGTATACTTTTTCAATTTGCACTGAAAAAGAAGGTTTTAAAGACAGTGCTCCTAACGTAAAAGAAATACAGACAGGTACAGCCTGTGTAAGCCCTTGAGGTATTATTCAGTGTTCAATTCAACATTGAATCAATGTTCAAATATTTATTTCATTCTTTGGGGAAGATTTAGTCAATAGTTTGTTATTCCCAGATTTTCTTTATGGGCAGGCAATGTCCTCTCTTGTCTCTTTTTCGGTTTCCCCTTATATGGGTCAGAAAAACCTCTTTTGTAAATGTATTGCCAGGCAGTAGAGTAGCTAATTGTCTGGGGTCTGGCCAGATTTTCCATTTGTGATTTAATTTCTTCATTGTTCAGTCAAGCAGACAATGAAGTGACATTTCCCCAGTGTTAGCAACTTACTCCCAATGGCAGATGGTGATTTATTCCATGCTTGTCATATGAAATAAGGGATGATTGGGAAGGATGTATGCAAAATGTATACATTTTCATATCTGAATGAAGTAAAATTTTCAATTATTCTATAATAACTATGTTAATGATTCTTGACAGTGGTTTATTGATTTGTGTATTTAGGAACTGGCCATAGCTTGTATTCTTTTACTATAAAAACAAAGAATGGAATTGGGAGAGAATATTCTTGACAATTTTGTTCTTTTCTTTTACATGGAAGAATTTTAGAGACAAAACAAAATACATATTATATACTATTTCATTTAACTTTTCTCCCTAGGAAAGAAGGGAGTATTTCACATTTAGATTGCAATTAACATTTCTGCTGATTAACTTTGTCAGTATTTGGTATTTAATTGGAATGAGTCCTAAAAATCATTAAATATTTCGCAGATTGGTGGTGTTGGGAGGAAAAATAATGTTCTCTCCATCCTTCTAGGTCCTTTACAGAGGACCCCCCCCCAACCCGTGTAAGACAGATTAACAGGAGAGAAATAAACATATATATATATATATATATATATATATATATATACTTCATGCATACGTGGGAGAGACCCAGGGAATCTGAGTAACTCCCTGAAATGGCTTAAGCCACCACCTTAAATACCATCTCCAGCTAAAAACAAAAGAAAATGTTGAGGGGGGACGAGGGAGCCAGTTACTGGAGGCTACTAGGAAAACCTAGTAAACAAGTGTAAAGTGGTTATGCAGATTTAGGTCTGCCTTCTCCATTGGCAAGAATTTCTAGAGATTTAGTCAGACTTCTCCTAGTGTAGGGAGGGAGACACCCTTACGAATGGAGATTTTCCTTGTAAATTTAAGAGTCTCTTACAAAGGATAACTTTTAACTCAGTTTTCAGAGTTTCTCGTGTGTCTGCTGTTTCTTTTAAGAATAACCAACTCAAAATCATCCTTATGCCAAAGAGGCATATTTTGGGGTGGCATATCCTTTCCTTTTCAGTTGTACAAGACCAAGACACAATCTTTCCCTACATTTTTGAGGCGAGGGAAATACTGATTATAGTACTACAATAGTATATATTGGTTCCACTTTAAAGTTTAAAATTATTCTTGCTGGTTTTTTTTTTCTCTTTTTTTGACTTTTAACTTATCATCTATCAGGAAGAATAAAAGGAATGTTTTGGTTACCCTCAGAGTTTGCAGAAAGTGAAACAAATCTTGAGGGTGTTTCAGGGCTATTTTAGACCAGGTGCTTTGTGCGGTAGAAAATGTTATTTTATGTGTATGTTTTAATGATATAGCCCCAAGTGCAGTTGAATTTATGAACCATAGTAGAAACTCCAATGCAATAACTGTTAGCTGGCCTACAGCTAGAAGTCTTCTGGACGGATACATTATTTCAATATCCAGCGGAATCTTAATGAAAGAGGAAACCCTGCCTTCCACAAAAAGGTATGAAAATCCTGAAAAGAAATTGTGTCAAGTTACATGGACCATGAGATTAACATTTTATATATATTTTTCAAATGCTATACTACTGGCTTAATATAAACAGAAATTAGAAAATTTGTAAGACAACTTTTTTGGCTACGATGTGATTAGAAAATGTCTGAGATACAGTGACAAATCTGTTTTGCAAATAATAATAAATTAATACAGGATATCTCATGCTTGTATGTATAATACACACTTTTTGACTTAAGTGAATTTCTCTGTGTAAGAGGCTATGATTTCTAATTAACTATTTATGCTTATGAAGCATAGCAGATTGTTTCTGTGATAGACAATAAAAACACCACAAGACTTATATGTAAAATTCTCTCTGTAGACAGGATGAGAAGATGGGAGTTTTCCAAATGTTTCTGAGCTAAATGTTTTAACACGTGAATTTTTTTTTAATGTGCAGGACATTCACATTTAATAGCCTTTCTTCAGGGACTGACTTTTTAATTAGTGTTATAACTACCAAGGGACTGAAAAGAAGCCATCCCACTGTCCTCATGGTTAGCACTTGTAAGTTTATTTTATATTTAATTGACTTTTCATGGGCAAAAAATAATAGAAATGGTTGTGTTTAAATCCAATATCTAATTAAAAGTGAATGAAAATGGAAGTGGTTTATGGCATGCTTGAAGAGAAGAGAACACGGCACTTAACTTGGAAAATGCGTGAGTTGTATTCCTGCCTCTATCACTTATTAATTATGTGACCTTGGGCAAAACTATTAAGTTTTCACTTATAAAATGAGAATAATTATTCCTGCCTGGGTGCAAAATCTTGTTGATAAAATCCAAACACAAAGCTCTCTCTGCAAGTGCAAAGTACTCTAAACCTCAAGATATTATTGTCATGAAATACTCAATATTTTTCTAATATTTTGAGTATTTAACATTTTATGAAAAACAAAACAAAACTTTTAATATGAAAAAATAAATGGCACTGTGTCTTTAATTGCATTTTGGGGTTCAGTTTGCCTCTTCTGACCTTATTAGCATCACTTGCATGTATTCCTGCCTTGAGCGTGTGCAGTGTTCCAAAGATTCCTTTCACTTGTGTGGCCCCGGCACATGCACCTGTATTTAATAAAGTACCAGTGCTCTGTCAGTGTGAGAGGAGGCTTAACCTCAGAATCTGCGATATGGAGGAGGAGAAAGCACTGGAAAATGAGTGATAGTCAAATAAATTCCTGGAAAATACACTAAAACATTTGAGCACTTACGATACACCAACATGATGTTATTTGCTTAAGTCACCATACTGAATCTACCCAGGTAACCTCAAATGTAAGTTAAGGCTCAGAGGTGTTCATTACTAAAGGTGAGATATTTAACCCAGGTATCTAACTCTAAAATGATATGACATTGTGCCTCTCATAAAGACCATCCTAAGAAACATCAGAAATAGATGAGAAACAGATGAGAAATGGCTTAATTTTTTTTAACTTTATTTAAAAATTTTATATCAGTGAAAGTTTCCTTGCTGCTTTGACTTGGGCTGTGCCATTATCATGGTCACCATCACCATCATTGTTGTCATCATCAAATTGAGTGCTTGTTGTTTATCAGGCACTTTGTTAGGTATGCTTTATATCCCTTAATTCTGAGTGACTACTTTTATTCTGTCAATCATAATGTGATGCATATGTTTGTATTTTTTATAAATGAGGAAACTGAGGCTAAGAGAATTTCAGTAGAAATTATATCTTATACAAGATGACAGAGATTTGAACCTGTGTTTCCTTGAGATGAAATCCTGTCCTTGTAACCACTGTGCTTCAGTAGAAAGGCCACTATGTCATCTGGAGGACTCTTGTATTTCTTGGCTCTGTGACTTTGTACAAATTCTGATTCTGTTTGGACCTCAAGATCCTCATTTCTACTCTGGGTTTAATAATACCTTCATATTTCATGATGTTGCTTTGGCTGTGTTTTCTAAGACAAGGCTGGTGACTTAGTAATTTTCCCCATCTCTCTGACTTTACTATTTGACTTTTGTCTTTTACTGTATATTAATAATTTTTTATCTTTCTGTACCTGCCTTTTTTATAAGCCACCTCAACTCCATTTGGAAGTAGATGGAATAGTAATAAGTGTATAAAATAAAGCTAAAATATATTATGGGAATTTGGAAGCATAATAAATTAATTCCAGTTAGAAGGGAATATGCATTACAGAAAAACAGAATAAAAAAGGATAGTGAATCAGTGACTCAGATTTAAGTGTACCATTGAGCTGAATTCTAATAAACTTAAATCAATATGTAAGTAGGGACAAATAAAATCTCATGCAAAATTTGAATTTTAGAGATGAAATTATTCCAAAAAATATTAATATTTCTCTCAGTTAAAAAAAGCAATGTAACATGACAATATTTAATAGGAATTAGAAATAGAGTCATGTTACCAATTTGAAGAATAAGCTTCAAGAACCTTCTCAGTTATAATGTTTAAAGGGAAAAGGAGTTTGTGAACTTAAGGCAGGGGTGATAGATAGATCTCCTACTCTATGCAGTGCATAAAATTGTAAGTTAAAAATCCCAATTTGAATTAAGTTCATACTGAATTTTGCTATGAGAAAAAAGAAATGTTAAAATCCGTATTTTACATAATTTTATTGTGGGAACAGGCTTTCTAGAAAATTGTTTTTTTCCCTTCCATTGCAGAGTTGGAGAGACAGATTCAGGATAGATTGCTTGCACAAGATCACACAGTACTAAAACAGACTGGAAAAACCTCTGTATCCAAGTCTCTTCCATAGTGTGACAGTCAAGGTTATTTTGTGTATTCGTTTGTTTTAAGATATCATTCCAGTGCTTAGTGTCTCTCTCTGTGTATCCTAGGACTCTTCCATAGTGTGACAGTCAAGGTTTTGTTGTTTTGTTTTGTTTTTTAAAGATATCATTTCTGTATTTTATTCTCTGTCTCCCTCTGCTCCCTACCTATGCCCTCTCCTCTCTCTCTCTCAAATAAAATAAAAGGGGGGTGGCACCTAGGTGTTGAGCATCCAACTCTTAATTTTGTCTCAGGTCATGATCCCAGGGTTGTAGGATCAAGCCCTGCTTTGGGCTCCACCTGAGTGTGGAGCATGCTTCAGATTCTCTCTCTCTCCCCTGCCCCTCTCCTCTGCTTGCATGCTCTCTCTCTCACTCTAAAATCGTATTTAAAATATTAGGGACTCCTGGGTGGCTCAGTTGGTTAAGCGTCCAACTTCGACTCAGGTCAGGATCTCATGTTTTGTGGGTTCAAGCCCCACATTGGGCTCTGTGCTGACAGATCAGAGCTTGGAGCCTGCTTCAGATTTTGTATTCCCTCTCTCTCTGCCCCTCCCTCCCCCACCCCCTCTCAAAAATAAACTTTAAAAAAAGTTAAAATTTTTTTTAATTAAAAAAAATGATGCCATTCCAGTGTCTTATTTCATTGCCCTAGATCCAGACCCACCATCTGATTTGCTGATTTTGGGGCAGGAAGAGAACACAATATATTTGTCTTGGAAACTTCCACGAGGAGGCTTTGAAAAGTTTCAGGTAAAGAACAGTGCTGCTATCATACAACCTTGATGTTTAGTAGGGTCTTTATTTCACTCTGTTTTTATTCTTTCTTTTACATTAATGGTTTTAAAAACTATTCTATTTTTCATGCAAGATTTTCCTCCAAAGTAATCTTTTCTATTTACTGCTTTAAAAGTACAATGTTATCATGGGAAGTGGTCAAATATGAATCAAAGTTGATACTTTAAAAGAGTTTGGTTTTCAGAGATGAAAGGACAGTGAATGAAGGAACAGTGGTGCTGGAGGGTAAAGCTTCTGTGACAGCACTGGCCAGAACAAAGATCTGAGCTGTTTAAACTGGGTGATGTGCTATGGGCTCCCTTTCAACCTTATCCTAGAGATTTAGTTGAGTGGAGATTTCTAGCCGAGGGAGTAGGAGAGTTAAGATATACGGAGCAGCCACTTTTCAACTGGGTCTGTTATTATTTGTACTAAATATGTATGTTTTGCTTGTGTTTTGTTGCTAACAATGTAACTTGGCATCACATGGGGAAATGTATTCACCCTGCATCCTACATTGTACGGTTTGCCGAGTCAACTTCCAGGGACGGTAATGTTGCTTTGCATTCTATGGGGCCAACAACTTTTCCATACTTTCTTAGTGGTAGGAAGTGGCAGTTTGAGTTAAAAATAACAGAAAACAACCTGAAATAGTTTACGCAATAAAGACGAAAATGTATTAATACAAGAGAGCCTCATGGGGACCAAGGAAAGGGATATAACTGGGTGTTAGGAAGGCCTACAATCAGATATTTTAAGGCTGTGGAGAATCCAGGGATTATTTTCTTTTCTGTCAACTTCTGCTCATCTGCCTTATTGTTACTTTTTCTGATGACCGATTTTCTTTGCTAAGCAATCTGTGTGGTGAGTGAAAGAATGCTGTGTACACTTCCAAGTACAAACGGTGCATTATCAGCTACAGAGAGACAGACTCCCCTTAAATTCCCATGGGAAGGACTGTGATTATTCCAAATTGGATACCTCGTACGGTTCCAGTTAACTGTGCTTGTAGGTCCCAAATCATGTAAAAAAAAATGGTGGCCACAGGTCTGTGGGGGATAGGGGTTATAAAAAGAATCATTAGTATTTGGGCAGGTACAACAAAAAATGTTTCCTGTAAGTAAAAAATAATATACTATAAAATGTGATAATTTCTCAACTCCGTGCAATCTAAAAGGAACCAGAGCAATAAAACTACTGGATACTTGATATGAACACATCAGTACATCTGGGTTTTATGCTTGAGTATGAATTTTTTAACAATTAAGATCAATAAGGGAAAGAAAATAATAGTTACTATATGACAGACATAAAAAGAAGCCACATTTATTTATAGTATCTGGGCTAAAGATAAAGAAGTAATGTTATAAATCTATCTTTAATTTTTTTTAAATGTTTATTTATTTTTGACAGAGAGAGAGAGACAGAGCATGAGCGGGGGAGGGGCAGAGGGAGAGGGAGACACAGAATGGGAAGCAGGCTCCAGGCTCCAACCTGTCAGCACAGAGCCCGATGCAGGGCTCGAACTCACCACGAGATCATGACCTGAGCCGAAGTTGGGACGCTCAACTGACTGAGCCACCTAGGCACCCTGTAAATCTATCTTTAAGACTTGTATAAAATATAGAGTCTTTTAGTGGTTCTCCACCATTTATCTAATGTACACACGACTTAGTATGGTCTTCAGAGTCAGACTTTAACAACCTGTCTAATCTATTTTCTCTAGATTGCATATTTCAGCAGAATTGTATTGCCTACCATTATCCACATATTTTGTGTTTTCCTGATTCTATTCTTTGGTCATGTTCTTTGGAATATATTCTCTCCCAATTTTCTTTGACAATTCTTTGAGACCCTGCTCAGATATCATTCCCTGTATGAAAGCTCCCTTGAATTTATCAGCCTCCCTTATTAGAAATTTATCAGCCTCCCTTATTGGAAATTTTAGTGTCATCCTTGACTCCTTTTTCTTTCAGCTCCTTATGTACTTGTTTACTGAATCCTGATGATTCCAACTTAGAATTACTGTGAAAATCCTTTTCTTTTCTGTTTCCATCTACTTTGCCTCATTTCAGGCTCTTACTATCATTGTTGGCTCCCTTTTGTTCCAAGGAACAAGCTGACACCCGGAACAGTCCTTCTAAATCTGTTGAACCATCATCTCATCACCTTCCCTTATACTCATCTTAAATTCCAGGCTTATATTGTAAATACACTAGCATTTTACTCTTTCTTTCCTTGATAGTACACACCGCTTGAGACTCATCCCTATAAGTTTTTTTTTTCTTTCTGATATGTTTATTGATGTATTCTTTACTCTCACCATATTTTGGGGGATGGCTTCCCCAGCTAGTTCTCAAAATAATTATTTATTCTGTTCTGTGATTCATCTAACTTTATGTTCATGTCTTTGTCATATCCTTTGTACAATATACTTGTTTTAAAAAAAAGTTTTTTTATTTGAGTATAGTTGACATATAACATTACATTAGTTTTATGTGTTTACCACTTATTTTGATGTCTGCTTAGAAGCAGACATGATTACCCACTAGGAATTTCTTTGGATGCCAAAGCATATGACACAAAAGCACTCATTAGTATTTATAACAAATTGAGGAATCCCAGGATGGAATAGGTTCACAGGGGTCATATGAGAACAGGAGCAAATAGAAAGGAAGAGGGGTTGGTTTTCATTTTTTTATTGTGATTAGAGGGTAGAGCTGGGGCAGGAGCTTCCTGAAGGCACTAGAAGCTGTGAAGGTGGAAAGTTTTCTGCCCTCAGAGGCAAAAGAATCTAAGGCTTTCTTATCTTGGAGGCTGAGATGTAGGGTAGGTTGGGAAGAGGGATAGGGATCTAAAAGTTGTCAGTAGTCAAACAAGAAATGGAGTTTAAAAAAAAAGGAAATGGAGTTAGACTCTGTATATTATAATACTTTCATTAATTATAGTTTAAGATTAGAAGTAAAGTAAAAGAGAGTTGTTTTTTGTTTGTTTGTTAATTTTTTTAATGTTTATTTATTTTAGAGACAGAGCACAAGCAGGGGAGGGGCAGAGAGAGCCAGAGACAGAATCCGAAGCAGGTTGCAGGCTCTGAGCTATCAGCACAGAGCCTGATGCGGGCTTGAGCCCACCAACCATGAGATCATGACCTGAGCCAAAGTTGGACACTCAACCGACTAAGCTACCCGGGTGCCCCTGTTTTGTTTTGTTTTGTTTTGTTTTGTTTTGTTTTAAATGATAGGAGTGTAGTGCATGCCTTTAGGCTGAGTGGAAAGATTCCTGGAACAATAACAATTTCAATCATTCAACAAATCCAAAAGTCAACATTGAAAAAAACAACTATTTTTTTTAACACCAAATTCCTGTCTTTATGGTGCTTACATTCTAGAAGAACTGCAGATAATGAGAAAGATAATGACTGGAACAACAGTTCAAAAAAGCTTGGGGGGGAAGGTAATATCAAGTCTAAATCCTCTAAAACTAAAAGGAAAGGGCAGTATGTGTTAAAGGTCTGACTGATTAACCAAGGGAAAAAAATTTTTTTAAGTTGGCTCCACACCCAGCAGGGAGCCCAACATGGGGCTTGAGCTCACAACCCACAGATCAAGACTTGATCTGAGATCCAGAGTTAGACACTTAACCAAATGAGCCACCCAGGTGCCCAAACCAAGGCAAATTTTAAAGTGAGCTATCTTAAATGAAATCTTCAGTCTCAGTCACCAGGTATTGTCAATTCTGTTGCTGCAATATAAATTCCAGTTGGCTCTTAACGGGTTCTCAGAAAACCAAGCCATCTAATAGTTCTCTACTAATGATGGAGTCTGCATGTCATGCAAGGTCATTGCAAGGTCTATGTCATGGAGAACATAAGAAAACTAGTATCTTCTATTTCTCATGATATTAGTAGACATCAACTTCAATCAATTCTATCTTTTTTCAGAAGAATTAAGCTCATAGTGATATACTTATGCAAAATATTCTGGTAATAAATTTTGTAATAGGAGTTCCTTTACAAAACAGAAATCCTTGCTTTGTTTTGCCCAGCATTTGGAGCATTCAAAATATAAAGAACATTTATTAGTATGGATGAACTGTGAAATTCATTTGAACACCAAATATTTGTTCTAGTGAGTAATCCTCTGAAACTGTTAGATTGCTGGCTTTCTTTTCATGAGCACTGGGAGTGCAAAAAGATTTATATGCTTTAAAAGAATCTCATAACTGTAATGGAACTGAAGGTATAATCTATTCCAAGCATGAAAGTAAACATTGGCTCACACATTTAAGACCTAAAAGAATTCAATGTGAACTTAGAAAAAATCAAATAGTTGATATAGAACATCAATGGAAGTTTGCCATTTCCTTTCTTACACCTTTCAACTGTCTTTTATGAACTCTGAGTGATGTTGTAGACCAGCTTTGTCCAATAGAAATATAATGGAAGCCATAAATGAGAGCCTTGTGTGCAATTTTAAATTGTCTAATAGAAACATTAAAAAAGTAAAAAGAAACAAGTAAGGGGCAGTCTAGGATGGCAGCATAAAGAGATTCTGAACTTACTTCCTCCTACAGACACATTGAACCCACAGCCACATATGGAATAGTTCCCTCTGAAAAAGACCTGAATACTAGATGAACAGCTCCTTTCAAACAGACAATAAAAGGGGCATCTGGGTGGCTTACTCGGTAAAGTATCCGACTTCAGATCGGGTCATGATCTCATGGTTCGTGGATTCGAGCCCTGTGTCGGGCTCTGTGCTGACAGTTCAGAGCCTGGGGCCTGCTTCGCATTCTGTGTGTCTTCCTCTCTCTCTGCCCTTACCCCACTCATGCTCTGTCTCAATCTCTCTCAAAAAAAAGGGGGGCCATATTGAGATGGGTAGGAGAGGCTGAGATTCAGTCTTGCCAAAAACCCCATCCCTCACATAGCAACCCACAATAGGGAGGGATATCACAAATCTGGAACTTCTCCCTGAGAAGCAAAGGTTTCATACCCCACATCAGGCACCCCAGCCCCTAAGATCTGCAGCAGAGAGATGAGCCCCCAAAACATGTGGCTTTGAAAACCAATGAGATTGTAAAGTATTGAGATACTACTTTAAGGGATTGCACACAGATTCACTCTCCTTTTCAAAGCAGCAGTTTGAAAAGCATCTAGCCTATATGTGAAGGAGATTCATTTGCTTATCTTAAAGTTTCTAGTGGAGTGGAAGTGGCCTGTTGGGACTCTGTCTAATGACAGAGGTCCTGGCAGGAGCCATTTTTGTGCTTTTCTCTACCTTGCTAGCACTGGCGGGCACTTGTAGTCCCTATATTCTCCCACTGCCCTGGTAAAACCAGTAGGCATCCCCAGCCCTACATTTGCCTTCTGCTTTGCTAAAGCCATAGGGAATTCTCCTACACAGGGAATGCTCCTTGGGGATCTGGTTCTGGTGGCAAGGGCTGGGAGGGTTGAGTTCCTGGTTTTCATGGGATAGTAACAATTAGAAAGACAGTTTTAGAAGCCCCCACTCCCAACCCCCAGGACACTTCACAGATAGCAGAGTAAAACACACTTCCAGTCTTGCTACGAAAAAGGCCTATTTACTTGTCCTGGACCTTCATCCTGATGGGCACACCTCAGGTTTGCCACACATATAAAGGCTACGGACGTGCTCTCAGAGAACATATGCTGGGGACCACCATCTTTGTCCTTTCCCTTGGCTCACTGAGCTTGCTTGTACCTCACAGAAATGGGCTTTTACACTCATCTGGAGCCCTGATTTTTACAACTGTGAGTCAGGGGATATTTCCCAGATCACCTGGTCTGGAGGTCAGCATGACTTATGATTGTGATCCCACAGGACTGTATATATTTGCATACATTAAAAGATGCTCCTTGGGGGTCTGCCTTCCTATCAGTCTGAAACTGGGTGATGAGTGAGATCTCTCCCTCTGGAACACTAGCAGGTCTTGGCATATCCTCTTCAACTGGCATCTATCAAGAGTAATCAGGCTTCTTGGACAATCACAAAGGTTTGAAAGATAGCCAAGAGCTAGGGCATAGTTGGACAATAAGGTTTATCTCCTACATGAGGCCTCTCCTTCAAGACTGGAAGAGGTAAATGTTTTACCTAATAACATGGACACAAACACATAAAGACCAGCAAGATGAGAGAACAAAGAAATCTGTTTTAAATGAAAGAACAAGATAAAACCTCAGAAAACGACTATAATGAAATGGAGATAATTTACCTGATAAAAGTTAAAAATAATAGTCAACAAAATGGTCACCAAATTTGGAAGAAGAATGGATGAACACAGTGAGAACTTCAATAAGGAGACAGAAAATATAAGAGAGTAGCAAACCAACTCACAGAGCTGAAGAATATAGTAGCTGAGCTAAAAAACAAAACAAAACACTAGAGGGATTCAACAGTGGACTAGATGAAGCAGAAGAAAAGATCAATGATCTAGAAGACAGGACAGTGTAACTCACTCAAACAGAGCAGCAAAAGAAAAAATAATTTTGAAAAAGGAAGATAAAGGAACTTAAAACATCAGGTGGAATAATATTCACATTACAGGGATCTGAGAAGAAGAGAGAAAGAAAGGGGCAGAAAATGTATTTAAAGAAACAATGCTGAAAACTTCCTTAACCTATAGAGGGAAACAGACATCCAGATGCAGGAAGTCCAGAAAGTTTCAAGTAAGTTAAACCCAAAGAAATCCACACCATGACACATTACAATTAAAATATCGAAAGTTAAAAAGAGAATTTTAAAAGCAGCTAGAGAAGAGCATCATCTTGTTATGTACAGAGGAAACCCTTTAAGACTTTGAACAGATTTTTAAGCAGAAAACTCCTTCTGGAGAAGAAGAATGGAGGCCAGAAGGGAAATACACAATCTATTCGGTGTTGAAATAAAAAAACTTCCAACCAAGAAAAATCTACCCAGCAAAATTATTATTCAGAATTAAAGATAGAGTTTTACAGACAAGCAAAAGCTAAAGGAGTTCATCATTACTAAAATGGACTTACAAGAAATGTTAAAGGGACTTTGATCTTAAAGGGCATTTATTAGGAACAAGAAAATATATGAAAGTATAAATCTCATTGGTAAAGGTAAATATATAATAAAAACAGTGGATTAATCACTTTTAAAACTAGTATGAAGGCTAAACCAAAGTAGTAAAAATAACTATAACTACAATAATTTCTTAAGGGATAAACAACACCAAAAATGATGTGAAATGTGACAACAAAAACATAAAATGTGGGAGAGAAGAGTAAAACTATAGAGTTTTATAATCCATTTGAACTTAAGTTGCTATCAACTTAAAATAGATGATATATAGATTGCTTTCTGTGAGCCTCACGGTAACCATGAAGTAAAAACCTATAGTAGATACACAAAAGATAATGAGAAAGGAATATGGGGTGCCTGCATGGATGGCTCAGTCAGTTAAGTGTCTGACTTCAGCTCAGGTTATGATCTTATGGTTTGTGAGTTCAAGCCACTCATTGGCCTCTGTGCTGTCAGCTCTGAGCTTGGAGCCTACTTAGGATTCTGTGTCTCCCTCTCTCTCTGCCCCTCCCCCACTTGTGTGCACATGCTTCCTCTCTCTCTCTCTCTCTCTCTCTCTCCCTCAAAAATAAATAAACATTTAAAAAAAGTTAAAAAAAAGATAATGAGAAAGGAATCTAAGTATAACACTAAAGAAAGTCAACAAACTGCAAGGGAAGAAAGCAAGTGAAGAAGAAAGAAACAGAGAGGAACTAAAAACCATCCAGAAAAATGCTTATCAAAATGCCAAACAGTAAATACCTATCAATAATTACTGTGAGGTGTGCCTGGCTGCCTAAGTGAGAAGAGCATGTGACTCTTGATCTTCGGGTCATGTGTTGGAGCCCCACGTATGGGTATAGAGAGTACATAAATAAATAAATACATACATAAATACATAAATAAATAAATTAAATAAATAAATAAATAAAAATAATTATTGTGAACGGCCTAAATTCTTCAAACAAAAAACAAGAAATGACTGAATGGATAAAAAAGAAGACTCATCTATATGCTGCCTACAAGAGATTCACTTCATTTGTAAGGACACACAGACTGAAAGTGGAAGGAAAGAAAAAGATGTTCCATGAAAATGCAAACCAAAAGAAAGCTGAGATGGTTATATTTATGTCAGACAAAATAGACTTTAAACAAAGGCTATAGTAAAAGTTAAAGAAGATTGTTACATAGTGGTAAAGGATCAATCCAACAAAAGGATATAACATTTGTATGTGTTTGTGGACCCAACATAGAAGCATTTAAATATATAAAGCAAATATTAATGGACCTAAAGGGAGAAATAGACATCAATATAATAATAGTAGGAAACTTTAATATCCCACTTACATCAATGGGTAAATTATCCAGACAGAAAATCAGTAAAGAAACATCAGCCTTAAATGACACATTGGACCCAATGGACTTAATAGATGTATATGCAGTATTCCATTCAAAAACAGTAGAATAGGGGCGCCTGGATGGCTCAGCTGGTTAAGTGTCAGACTTCAGCTCAGGTCATGATCTCAAGGTCCGTGAGTTCGAGCCCCCATGTCAGGCTCTGTGCTGTCAGTTCAGAGCCTGGAGCTTGCTTTGGATTCTGTCTCCCTCTCTCTCTGCCCCTCCCCCGCTCACACTTTGTCTCTCTCTCTCTCTCTCTCTCTCTCTATCAAAAAATGAATAAACGTTAAAAAAAAAAACAAAAGCAAAAACAAAAACAGTAGAATACACATTCATCTCAAGTAAACATGGATCATTCTCTAGGATAGATCACATGTTGGCCACAAAATAAATCTCAATACATTAAGGAAGACTGAAATCACATCAAGCATCTTTTCTGACCACAATGGTATGAAACTATAAATCAATTATAAGAGGAAAACTGGAAAAGTCACAAATATGTAGCGATTAAGCAACATGCTTCTGAACAATCAATGGGTAAATGAAGAAATCAAAGGAGAAATCAACGATGCTTTGAGATATTTTGGTATAGTCCCAGTAGTTTATTTTTGCTTTTGTTTTCCTTGACTGAGGAGATATATCTAGAAAAATGTTTCTCCGGCTGATGTCAAAGAAATTACTACCTGTTTTCTTCTGGGAATTTTATGGTTTCGGTTTACATATTTAGATTTTTAATCCATGTTGATTTTATTTTTGTGTATGTTATAAGAAAGTGGCCCAGTTCTTTTTCTTTTTTCTTTTTTTTTGCATAGTTTGCAGTTCTCCCAGCACCATTTATTAAAGAGACTGTCTTTTCTCCATTGTATGTTCTTGCCTCCTTTGTCATGGATTAATTGCCAATATAAGCACGGGCTTAATAGTGGGCTGATGCAACTTTGTTTTATACGCCTATGGTTAGTTTTTCTGTGATTTTACAAGGGATGGTAGGCATTATGGTTAATGGAAGAATCAAGGCCCTGGAATTTCTTGCTTTAAATCCCAACTTCACCTCTACTGTTAGATCTTGGCTAGTTTTTATACTCTTTGGTCTTAATTCCTCATCTATCAATGAAGATTATTATTATTCTATAGAACTGTTGAAGGAATTTAATGAGATATGTTTGGAAAATGCTCCAACATACAAATTACAGGAGCAGGTCTTTTGTCTGTTTTGGTCACCATTTGGTACCATTACTGAGAACAGTATCTGACATATAGTAGGGGTCAATAAATATTTTGATGAGTGAATAATTGAATTACTATTTTTTCTTTTCTTTTTTTAAATTGTCTTAGTTCACATTTCACAATCAAGGAAGCTTAATTTTAATGTGAATCTCTTTTTAACACCTTTCTTGCCACACGACAATCGGAATGTTCTTTCTTAGAAGTAAAATATATATTATTTTTGTGTTTAAAGACTCCTACCATGGCTTAAAAGGTTCTACCTTCCCTTTGTGATCCCACCCCTGCTCCTTTCAGTCTCTCCCATCTCTGGAAAGGACACTGTCCTGAAATCACTTGCCCAGTTACCTTTGATTCTTCCCATTCCCTCTTCCCTCAATCCATCTGCTAGTTCTGCTACTTATACCTCTAAAATAGGTTCTCAATGTGTCCATTTCTCTCCATCTCACTGTACCTCTCTTGTCTTAGACGCTACCATTTCTTACCAAGACCAGCAGCCTAGGTGAAAGATGATAGCTTCTCACCTCCTAACTGGGCTGTTTCCATTCTTCATTTCCTTCCAATCCACTTTCCACATAACAGCCAGAGAGAGAAAAAGAGAGCTGTTAAAAACAGTGTGTCTCTCATTAGTTTAACATCCTCCAGTAGATTTCCACTGCCCTTTGAATAAAATCTAAACTCCTTGCCATGATCTCCAAGACCTCATCTGATTGGACCTTCATCTAACTATCCTGTCTGCTTAGTTACTATGTTACAACCATATTCAGCTCTCTTTCTGTTCCATTAGCATGCCAAAAGCATTTTCATTACAAGGTTTTTGCTCTTGACATTTATTTTGGGATCTTGCCTTCAGTTTTGGTTGACTTTTTCCTGTTATGGAATTGTCAGTTCAAATATTATCTTCTCATCTCCTTCTCTGATTATGTAATCTAAATAAAACTGCTCTTTTGATTCAATCCCAATTCAATGTATCTGAGTTATCTCATTCATTTATTAACTGAGTTTCTTGATGTTAGATGCTACCAATAGAAAGTAATTTCCCTGGAGCACCTGGGTGGCTCAGTTGGTTAAGTGTCCGACTTTGGCTCAGGTCATGATCTCATGGTTCGTGGGTTCGAACCCCGCATGGGCTCTGTGCTGACAGCTCAGAGCCTGGAGCCTGCTTCAGATTCCGTGTCTCCCTCTCTCTGCTCCTCCCATGCTCCGGCTCTGTGTGTGTGTGTTTCTCTCTCTCAAAAATAAATAAACATTAAAAAAAGAAAGAAAGTAATTTCCCTACAATCAGATGCCTTTTCTGTCTTCTTTATCACTATGTATCTAGTACCTATACTAATGCTTGCCCTGAATTTGAAGCTTAGTAAATATTTGATAAATAAATAAAACCTTACATTACAGTGTTTTTCCATATATGTTTGGGGTAATTATGGAAGGATGATATCAATACTGAGTATAGTATCAGAAAAGGGTGGAACTTGAGATGCACTTTTAGTAGGATTCAGACTTAAGGAAAAGAAGAGAAGTTATGCTACACTAGCAAGGTCACAAAGTCAGGAGTTAGCATTCTATTTGTTATTTCTAAATGTCATTCAATAATAGGGGCCTCCTAATAAATCATTCATTAAAAATTCTATCGTTTCTGGAATGATTCGATTCAGTTCTGTATTCTGTGTAGGTATTCTCTAATGAAAATTCTAAGCATTTATGTTAATTGTAAGACATTCACATTTTTTAACTCTTATCTGTCTGTCCTATTTCTCATTTCTCAAGACAAATGCCAAAAGGAATGATCTTTATTTGGGGTTAACTGAGGCCATAAAATTATTTGTTGCCAGATGAAATATATAGCCCTACAATTACCTTTTCCTATTTTTGCATGACCACTTTTTTCCCCCGGAGACTGTAAATTGTATGTCTACTAATGAGTGAAACTTATTTTAAGAAATCACGTTAATATTTAGGATTCATATTATTTTTACCAACCGTATTGTATCACTAATGGTTATCCTAGTCTTTCTCAACCAGTGAGATTATTTGTTAAATTTTAATGAATTAAGCAACAGTATCCTGTTTGCTTTGCACAGGGTACTTGCATAATTGGGATCATTTTCCTAATCATTTAAAATTAATCATCCCAGGTCTTCAAACTATGCTTTAAAAGTATAAATAAAGCAAAAATTGCATTTTCTTCAATTGGTTTCTTTTGGACATGTAGTCCACATACTTTGGGAAACAAACCTCTGTCCTTCAAATTGGACTTTAAGATTTTACATTAGATCACTACAGACGATTTCCTTCTAACCCTTCTTTAATGTCTTACTATAACTCTTTGTGTATTCAAATCTAGCACTCCATTATGATTATATTCTATTACAAGATACTTTCTCTTACCATCCTTTTTCATATCAGAAGTCCTCAGCATTCTCCTCACTCTTCCTGCCTTTCCATATGCCAGACAAGCAAAGTAATTTTCAGTGACACCTTATAAATCAATAAACAATGAAATGCTTCTAGACCTCATGATTATCTTCTTCCGTAACAAAACACTCTTCCCACAAGGCAGTGATAAACATATCTACCTAGGAAATTTATTTCTCTGATTCCTACCACATGACAATTATTTTCTAAAGCATAATAAAGTTTAAATAATTTATAAAATTAATGTCATTATTTTCATTTAGATATATCCTTCTTTCTGTTTTACAAACATGAAATATAGACTGAAGACGAGTAAAGATTGTTGTAAATAGTTTTTAATGAATAAAGAACTCTCCAAGGTGTTAGAACCATCAGGTTATTCCACTGAAAATTTCTAAAGGCAATGATAATTCTCAGAGCTTTTATGAATAATTGATAGGCTTAGGTTATGATGAAAGATGGGCTGGCAAGGAGCATGACATTTATCATGCATTCATCTAACAAAAGAATTGGAGTGAGTTCTGCCTTCCAAGTGTCTGTTTTAGTTCTCTCTCTTGCTGATTTTTTTTTTTTTTTTTTACTCTCCTAACTAACATTGAATGGCTTCCAGTTTGTTTAACAGTCCCCCAATCTGTTTAACTGGCTCTCTCCTGAGGCACATGTGTGAGTTCTCTGGAAGGCTCTGGGGGTTGTCCTCATTGTCCATTTCCTTGATGTGATGGACCCAGTTCTGGCTTGCCTTTTTCTATGCCATTATATCCCATTGCTTTTTGCTGTCAGGGTCTCTGCACAAAGGTCAGCCTTCTTGGATGGGGTCCTGGTAAGATGATTTAAGACTGACTACTCCGGGGCGCCTGGGTGGCTCAGTTGGTTGGGCGTCCGACTTCGGCTCAGGTCACGATCTCACGGTCCGTGAGTTCGAGCCCCGCATCGGGCTCTGGGTTGATGGCTCAGAGCCTGGAGCCTGCTTCCGATTCTGTGTCTCCCTCTCTCTCTGCCCCTCCCCCATTCGTGCTCTGTCTCTCTCAGTCTCAAAAATAAATAAACATTAAAAAAAAAAAAAAAAAAAAGACTGACTACTCCTCACAGTTTGTACTTGACTCATGGATTGCCCTGACAAAGAGTGGATATACAGATTACTCCACAGCTCTTTTTTTTTCTTTTTTCTTTTCTTTTTTTTTTTTTCTTTTGGCGATGCTCTTTCTTTCTAACTTCCTTTTTCTCTAATCAGGTACATGAGCAGGAAGTCTGCTGTCTAAGTACATGTCCATCCAAGGGGTATTGTTCTTTCTAGTAGGCACCCTCAATTTATGGTAGTGATACATGTTGGTCTCTCATTTATCTGCAGTGTGGAATGTGGGCAGAAGCACCCTATTACCATACCTTGGGCAGTCAGGGAAAAGCCATGGTATTCTCCACTAGGCCAGAAACTTGGGACTCCAATGATTCCTGCTTTCTCCTCTTCCAGTCTTCTGCTTACATGGAGTTGGGGGAGTGTATATGTAATTTTACATGATTTTTTTGTTTTGTTTTCAGGTGACCAATACGAAAAGTCCAATTTATTATGCAGTACATCTATTATACACATATCCACATATAAGCAGAATATATGCATATATATACACACATGTCAAAATATGTATTTTAAATATTTAATTTATATACATATGTGTACATATGGATGTGTGTGTATATATATATATATTTAAATCAAAAATTAAAAATAATTGAAAATTATTGAAAAAATTGAAAAATTTTCAATTGAAAAATTTTAAATTATTGAAAAATATTGAAAATAATTAAATTTAAAATGAAATATTTTAAATTTCATTTAAATGAAATGAAATTTAAAAATAGTTTGAGACTATTGGCATTTTAGTAGAGAAACTTCCGAGTCTATCCATTATGCATACTACTATGTGAGTCAATTTCCCTAAGTTATTCATCATCAGCTAGTCCCAAATTACTCCTTAGTGACGACAGGGAGAATCACAACCCCTCCTTGCTGTATTAATGAATGTATGTGATTTAGACTGGTACAGAGTTGGTGCTAAGTAAATTCTTTCTAGACAATTCTTTTCAAGCAATTAAATTTTTCTCTCTCTTTGTCCAGATATCCTATTGTATGACTTCTAGAAAGGAAAAGATATTTAAAATAATTGTTTATGGCAACAAAGCCAAAGTAAAGAATTTGACTCCAGGTGTGGACTACATGTTCGAGGTAAAGACAGTTAAAGGCAGAGATTACAGTGTATCTGTAATGGAGAAAGTGGCTACAAGTAAGATTATATCATAAATTCTTTATTGTTTTATGAGAACTTATTTTAGCTTAACATAATAAAGCTATTTTATTTTATTTTTTATTTATTTTTTAAAGCCTTTTTTAAAATATAATTTATTGTCAAATTGGCTCACATATAGTGTGTAAGGTGTGCTCTTGGGTTTGGGGTAGATTCCTGTGGCTCATTGCTTACATACAACATCCAGTGCTCATCCCCACAAGTGCCCTCCTCAATGGCCATCACCAATTTTCTTCTCTACCCCAGCCCCCCACTCACCCTCAGTTTGTTCTCTGTATTTAAGAGTCTCATGGTTTGCCTCCCTCCCTCTCTGTAACAATTTTTTCCCCTTCCCTTCCTCCATGGTCTTCTGTTAAGTTTTTCAAGATCCACCTATGAATGAAAACATGGTATCTGTCCTTCTCTGACTGACATTTCACTCAGCATAATACCTTCCAGTTCCATCCACATTGCTACAAATGGCATGATAAAGCTCTTTTAAAACAAAGCCTGTGGGTGCCTTGGTGACTCAGTTAGGTGACTCAGTCAGTTAAGCATCTGACTCTTGATTTCAGCTCAGGCCATGATCTCACAGTTCAGGGATCGAGCCTGGTGTTGGGCTTTTTGCTGACAGCTCAGAGCCCTCTCTCTCTACCCCTCCCCCACTTACATGTGTGCGAGTGTAAGAGAGTGCAAGTGCATCTCTCTCTCTAAATGAATAAATAATAAACTTAAAAAACCCATTAAGCCTGATAATAATAATTATATCTATAAAAATATGATTAAGAGAATTCTCAAAAAATACATGAACTAAAAAAAAAAATCTTTGTATGCCTAAATGTATTGGGAACTACCTAGAGGTGTTTTTTTAATAATCTGAAGCCAACATATATACATATATATAAGTGTGTGTATGTATTGTATGTCACATATATGAATATACATGTATGTATATGTGTGCATATACACATATATACATATACATGCACATATATATGCACACATATGCACATATACACACATATATGCATATATATACACACACGTATACTATAGTATGACATAATCATATAAACACAATTCATTTTCTAACCATTTTGAGGAAGTGGTTTGATAAGCAGAAAACTTTTTTCTTCTGTTCCCTGATGTTTGTAAATTTACTATAAATCAGTTTCATAATGTTTTGGGTGGAATGAAGTAATAGTATCATACCAATAATTCTTATGAAAGTTTGTGAGGTCTACAGGATCCCCTCTCAGTGGAGACCAAATGGTAGTGCAAGAAACATTACTTCCATCGAAGAATGTATTAAAAATGCAGCAATATAGGAATGCTAAAAACTTTGGTGTAACCAGAAGAACCACATTTGAAAGTGTCTTTGCTTCTGGCCCTCATTCACTCGCTAACTTATGTGTTCTATTTCATTTTTATTCAACATCTAGCTAACTGCATCTAGTTAACTGCTAACAAACCCGTGATTATATTGTAGAAGGATACTTCTTGTTACAAGCATGTAGGAGCAGGGGAGGGGCAGAGAGGGAAGGAGAGAGAAATTCCTCAGGAGGTACCCACAATTCTATAGGAATGACTGTTGGAGTGATTTATGGTCGATTAAGGAAAGACATTTGGGAACTAAAGAGGATATTAATGTGCCACTTAAGTTAAAACTCATATATATAATGTCCTATTTCTCTGTTTGCAGAGCTGAACGTGGAGGGTGTTATACATGAATAAATTTAAGGATTATCACATAGATGATTAAATTATATTATTCATATTTGCTTTTTTACATATATATGTGCAATTTTAATTTACATACAATTTACCTTTTCAATAGAACCATCTAGGATATGTGGCTTAACATTAAAAGCCGTGAATACTACTTCTGCACATTTAATGTGGAATCCAACAGAGACCAACTTCACTCATTACAAGATTTATATATCAAACAGAACATTTGCAGAAGAATATCTTATTTGGGGAGTTATTACAGAGCACACAGTTACAGATCTGTCTCCTGGTGGAATATATAACATCACGGTACATAGAGTGAGAGACAATGTTGAAGGATCTGGCACATTTATCAGAGTTGTTGCAGGTATACAAATTCTTTTTGATATTAAAAAAAATTCACATTTGTGTTGCATATTACACTGTTCAAGATAAAACTTCAATGCATTTTTTTGATGTTTGAAAATTTAAAGTTTATAAAATAAGGGTAAAAAATTCAATTTATTGGGATATTCTTTGGATTTTTGACATATATAAAATGCAAATTGGATAAAACTGTATCTGGCATATAGCTAGTCCTCATGAAATGTAGCTAATATTACACTAGAGTCACATAAAATAGAGGTCCAGTTAGTGAAATTAGGTGGATGATTTGAGGATTATCCATTCTCTTAAAAACTTGTCCATTGTCTTTTGTGTCCTACTATGGGCTATGCACATAAAAAAGCATAGTCTTAGGATGTACAGAGAGTAGAAGCAATGGAAGTATAGAAGCACATATAGTATAAGCTAAATTAATAAGTGAAGCAATGGAAATAAGTTCAAACTTATTGTGGTTGCACAGAAAAGCGAATGATGAGCTCCATGGCATGGATGGAGAAGGTTCTTTGAGCCTGGTAATGACTGTAAAGGATAAGGAGTTTCTTAATCAGACTTGAGAGCATGTGAGGTGTAAGAAAAAGAGGACTCACAGAGAGAGGGAGTGGCCTCTGCAAAATCACAGAGGTGTATATAAATAATGCTGTATTTGAGGAACTATAAGAAATTCAGTATTGTAAGGTTTTGATTTTTTTTATATGAGAAGAAAAAAATCCTATTCTGAATAATTTAAGGCATCATTTTAAAATGCAAACAAAGCTGTGAAACCTATCAATACTTTAAATTTTTGAAAAGAGAACGTCATCACAGCAATAACTCAGAAGATTACTCTTAAGTAGTCTTTAAGGCTGTGGATTCAGCATGATCCAAAGCAGACATAAGATGATAACTCAGTCTATGGACATTTGTTATGTGGCTGTTACACATAGTATTTGCTTCTAATTGCTGTTGTGATGCATTGCCCTAAGTTCAGTGGCTTAAACAACAAAAAATCAATTATGTTGTAATTCTGTAGGTAATACGTCCAACACGGATCTTACAGTCTAGAATCCAAGGTATTCAGAGGTCTGTGTTCCTTTTTACAGGTTCCAGGGGGAAAACTCAATTCTTTGCTCATTTAGGTTGTTTGCAGAATTCAATTCCTTGTGGTTGTAGGACTGAGGTAGTCATTTCCTTGCTGGCTGTCAGCTGAGAATTGATCCCAGCTCTAGAGGATGCTTCATTCCTTGGCTTGTGATCCTCTTCCTCATCTTCAAAGCCAATAAGGAAGGTTGAATTTCACTCATTCTTCAACTCTTATTTTTTTCCTGTCACATGTGACTATTCTCTCTTTCACTTATAAGGGCTTGTGTGTTTATCCTACCTGGATAATCTAGGTTGATTCTAGGTTCATAATCTTATTTCTATGTAAAGTCCCTTTTGCCATGTAACATAACATATTAACAGGTTACAGGGTTTAGCATGTGGGCACCTTGGAGCATCATTATTCTTACAGACTATATACATTATTATTTTCCTAAGTGTGATATGTATGTGACAATGCAAAACAAGCAGTGAGTTTGGAATTCATACACCAGCTTTACTCCTGAATTTGACACTTAACTAATATCGGTCAAGTTACCTAATATCTTTGGCCTTTATGTGTCAGTGTAATTTGTAGTAGATGATCTCTGAGATTCCTTGTGGCTCTTAGACACTGAATTATACTTTGTACATTTTAAATATTGTTTATATATGGATGCTATACATCTTTACTATTTCTTAAAAAGCACGTATGTTAGATCATGTATTCAATGTCTTTTTCTTCAGTGTGTCATGATAGGCAAAGTATATAATCAAACACATTAAAACTGGACCCACTCAAGACGTTTTAGTCTGTAGCAGAGTTTCTAAAACTTGGCACTAGTGACATTTTGGGCTGGGCAATTCTCTCTTGTAGGAATCTGTCCTGCGCATTGTAGGGTGTTTATCTGTCCCACGCATTGTAGGGTGTTTAGCAGCATCCCTGACATCTACCCACTATATACTAGTAGGATCTTCTTAGTCATGATGATCAAATTTCATTTCCAGAAATTCCCAGAAGTCCAGAAATTGCCAGAAGTTGGCAAAATCACAAGTGGTCTATGGTAAGCACCAACATATGTGGTTGGATGGAAAGATCAAATAGACCACTGAGCAAAGATTGAGAAAATATTTTCCTGATGGAAAGGTAAAGGAGATTGTGCAGTGAGTGTGACAGAGCTTGCTTACCTAGAATTTGCTCTGAGGAAAAAGTAGTAACCAAAGTCATGTCAGTATCAGGGAAGTTTCATGAAAGATATAGACTATCAGCAGTCATTTTAACTAAAGAAGAGAGCACTTTATGAAATAGTAGGAATCTGTTTTTCTGGTTGTACAGTGTGGTTTAGGAGATGGTTTTGAGAGGTGGGCAATGGAAGTCACTGTGAGAGGATAGCAGTGATTTGGGAGGTAGGTTGATACGAGGAGATAGAGAAGGGTGGTAATCTGGGTTTCCTGATGGGGATCTCTGAGGCACAAAAGATTCCGCTACCCTACTTTTTATAAAGAGAGTGGTGATAATGGAACAATGCTGGGGGGCCCCATTTTGTGCAAAGCGCTGTTGACATTAAGAGAGTGCTAAAACTAAGGAATGAAAAAAGAGAGAACACGATGGTTTTACTAAGAGATGACCAGGGTTTACATAGAAAGATAGCAGTAATAACAATTATTACTAATCACAGCTTACATTTGCCAAGCTTTTACTATGTTCAGGCCACTCTTCCAAGCACGTTACATGTATTAACTTATTTTATTCTCACAACAATGTGTGGAGTAGCAGTATTATTATCCCCAAATTGACAAGGCCAGTGAGGTACAGAGGGGTTAAGGATTTTGCCTGAAGTCTTATTTAGGTGACAGAGCAAGGATTTAAACCCAGTAATCCAGTTCTAGGGCCTATTACCAGTGCCTGTATTGAAATATGATTATTTTTTAGACTCCTGTGACACCTAATGTGGGGCTGACTTATTAGAGGATGTTTATTTTATTTATTTTTTATATGAAATTTATTGTCAAATTGGTTTCCATACGACACCCAGTGCTCATCCCAACAGGTACCCTCCTCAATGCCCATCACCCACTTTCCCCTCCCTCCCACCCCCCATCAACCCTCAGTTTATTCTCAGTTTAGAAGATGTTTATTTTATTAATAGTTTTTACCTAGCCCATTTCTGAAATAAGAGGAAGCTATAGGCACTTGGTAAATATGTGTTGCCTTGACACAGGGCATACTTAGTTGGAGTCCCTTTAACCTGGGGGCCATTTCAGATAATTGTATTAGACTTAAAAAGAAAACTATGGATCACCCTATTGCTTGAATCCTCTATAAGATTTTGATAGATTTATTTAGGATTTCTTGATCTGCTCTTATTTGTAAGCCACTTTGTATAGGTTAGAGCAGTGCACTTATCATTGAACCTTGAGTTTTGAAGCTGTTGCTTCTAGGTCTAAATCCTGGCTCTGCCATTCACCTGTTATCTTTGAGGCCTTGGTAAAATCACCTAAATTCTTTGTTTCTTAGTTTTCTCATTTTTAAATGGCAATAATAATAGTGTTTGCTTATAAATTATGACTGTTACATAGAACAGTGTGTGAAGGTGCTTATCACAGTGCAGAGTGTATCATAAACTCGGTAAGAGTTAGTTATAATTTTGCATGTCTTATACATGAGTACGTCCTCAGTCATAGTATACATTCTGCCCAGCCTAAGATCTAGTCACAGAAGGATTTAAATGTGACCTGCAAAGCTTATTGCAAACAGTGTTGGTATAAACAGTGAAGTATAAATAAAAGTCAATAATAATGGTAATGAAACTTTTTATTATTTTTTAATTTTTTCATATGAAATTTATTGTCAAATTGGTTTCCATACAGCACCCAGTGCTCATCCCAACAGGTGCCCTCCTCAATGCCCATCACCCACTTTCCCTTCCCTCCCATCCCCCATCAACCCTCAGTTTATTCTCAGTTTTTAAGAGTCTCTTATGGTTTGCCTCCCTCCCTCTCTAACTTTTTTTTTTCCCCTTCCCCTCCCCCCATGGTCTTCTGTTACGTTTCTCAGGATACACCTAAGAGTGAAAACATATGGTATCTGTCTTTCTCTATATGACTTATTTCACCTAGCATAACACTCTTCAGTTCCATCCACGTTGCTACAAAAGGCCATATTTCATTCTTTCTCATTGCCACGTAGTACTCCATCGTGTATATAAACCACAATTTCTTTATCCATTCATCAGTTGATGGACATTTAGGCTCTTTCCATAATTTGGCTATTGTTGAGAGTGCTACTATAAACATTGGGGTACAAGTTCCCCTATGCATCAGCACGCCTGTACCCCTTGGGTAATCTTCCTATTTCATTTTAAAGTAGCTGGCTTTTGATTTTCTTGGCACTGTTTGGATAAGTATGTGCAACTCCTATGGATTTTCCAAGGTATATAACACTTTGGTCTCACTTTGTGTATGTATGCTCTTTTGAGTCAGAATCTACTGAGTTCCCTATGTAACTTTCTCTTCCATTTTGAATCTCTTCTTACTTTCTTTTTTTTTTTTTTAAATTTTTAACGTTTATTTATTTTTGAGACAGAGAGAGACAAACCATGAATGGGGGAGGGGCAGAGAGAGAGGGAGACACAGAATCGGAAGCAGGCTCCAGGCCCTGAGCCATCAGCCCAGAGCCTGACCCGGGGCTCGAACTCATGGACCACGAGATGGTGACCTGAGCTGAAGTCGGACGCTTAACCGACTGAGCCACCCAGGCGCCCCCTTACTTTCTTTCTTAAAGGTTAATGTATCATAGTTTGTGTCAGCATTTTCTTTTTGAAGTCTTTCTAGGTCTTTTGGGCTTTTTCTTTATAGACACCAATCATGAGATTATATTTCTGTTTTCTCTCAAATTCTCAAAATACACTTTTGGTAAATTTACTAAAATGTCAAGAGGAAAAGTTGAGGGATTCTTTAAAGCTATACTGTCCAATATGTAGTGATTAGCAATATGTGACTGTTGAGCTTTAAGGTCTGGCTAGTCCAAATTCCTCTTAAGTGCTATAAGTGTGAAAGACATAGGATTTCAAGGACTTAGTATGCAAAACAGGGAACTAGCTCATTAATAATTTTATATTGACTATATGTGAAATGTGTTTGATGTATTGGGTTAAATAAAATGTATTATTGAATTAATTTTACATATTTCTTTTACATTTTTAATTTTTTTGGACAATGCTGCTTTATGGAATCACAAGATAGTTAAGCATATTTAAGTCTCTGAGGTATCCTGCAATAATGAAAGCTATTTAACTTAGAAAAGAAGTGATTGGCAAAGTGGTTTAATCACAGAACATGTATTAAACTCTAAGGATTTAGGATTCTGAGGATTAACTTGGGAAATTCTGGTCTAAAAACATATGTAACTAAGCCTAGAATTATTTGCTATCCCTAATTAAATTGACACAATGTGATATTCTCCAGTCACATCCATCTCACAGTTTGATTTTTATCGGTTAGTAGCAAACAATTAGGCTGAGAGTAATATTTTTGCTTCATATTTTCCCACCTTTTGAGAGATTATATTCCATGAGGTATAAATTATATTTATTATGGTGTTTACTTTCAGTTAATTGAATTTTCCAGCTCATATCGAAGAATCTGCACTCTTCTACAATGGTTTAAGCATTGGCCCATCTCCATTACCTTTTTCTGAGGGCAAGGCTCCCTTCTTTCTGTCCAGATTACCACACTATCCTAATTGGCCTCCCATTACCATTTTGGCTTCTCTCCAGATATTATGCCATTCACATACCATTTCAAAGTAATCTTTTAAAATAATAATTTTTTTTTTTAAAAGTCACATTTTTTCCTCTTAAAATTCTCCAGTTTTCCATTGCCTTTAGGGGGAAAAAAAACTAACATCTTTATTATGGTCTGTATGATCATTAGACTTCCTCTTTCTTACCTGATACCAGAAATTCAGGCTGCTTTTGTCAGTTACACTAAGTTCTGTCCATTTCCAGGGCTTCTATCCACTCTATGTTGAAAAGTCTTTACCAAACTGTCCTGAAGCTTGCAGGCCTTCCCTCTTGATCAGATTGGCAGATTACCAGACAAATACATTCTTCCTTGT
This sequence comes from Lynx canadensis, assembly GCF_007474595.2. NCBI lineage: Eukaryota > Metazoa > Chordata > Mammalia > Carnivora > Felidae > Lynx > Lynx canadensis. Next base: position 103,121,461 of record NC_044309.1, read on the forward strand.
CTTGATGAGACATGCTTAGCCAAGAGTCCTTCAGTGTGTAATCTTAAACCACAGTCTAGGAAACTGCATCCTATCTCACCACCATCTGGGTAGGCAGAACTTCGCTTCTCCTGTCTTGTCTTTTTTTTTTTTTTTCTTCCAAAATTTCATCCCAGGTCTTTTTTCTTCTTTCTTGCCTAAAATTTCATGGGTATTAGTTACTTTCTAGGATCCTTGAGGAAATAATATTAGCCCTTACATAAAATCAGTAGTGTGAGTAGTAATTAGTTGGACTTTTGCATGTTAGACTTTTGTCTGTTTTAATGTGAGAAGAACCAAGCTCTTTTCTCTCAAGCTTGGGAATACAGAGGGCATAGATCTGTGTGCAGAAAGATCCAGGAAAAATGCCAACAGCTATGCACAACAAAGGAATTCTACTCACACAAACTGGGTATTCCTCTGATCTTTTACCTTGGGTTTACGATATTTCTAAAGAGTTATTATAAAACTACAGTTCTGCCTACATGGACGATTTGGTGATGATGCCAAAAGAATGTTTGTTGTATCTTTAAAAATGTCATAGTAGAAATTAATTGACCAATACCAGGATCAGTTACTACGGAAGCATTATAAGCATTAAAGCAACTTTTCAAAGAAGATAAAAAAAAAGAAAAAAAAAAGACTTTTTTAAAAGGATCTCTCTCACCTGCCCAAATGTGAGAAATTGACCTCTTAAGGTTACTATATTATGCAATGTGCCCTATCAGTTTTGTTATGAAATGTATGTTTCATTTTTTTATATCCATTTTAAAGTATCTCTGATAGGCGGGCTTTAAAATGGTTAAGTGGAGTTCAGTGATTAATTTCAGACTCCTTTCTTTTGGAAATGGTATTAGATTGGGACTGTATCAGGTATGTTTTTCACATGCTTGGCTTCATAATCTCTTTTCCTCCCCCTATATTGTTTGTTCGGAATCTGCACTAAAGATAAGGCAGAGTGAATATCTGACTCATTGGCAACCAATCAGAAGAACTTTATGCAGAAAACTCCCTTCAAGGAGGTACAGGCAGCATAAACATAACTCCGGAAACAGTGGAAGCAAAGGTAGAAAAATATGGTTGAAGTGGCTAGGACAGTTAATACTTATTGTTTACTTCCTATAAGAAAACAGCTTTTCTTTTAAGGAAACACGTAGCTAAATATTCATCAGAAATGCTCACTCTTTAAAAACATTGGCAGATTTTAGCTACATTTTTTCCCAATTATCTTCTGCTTGTTAAAACATCCAGGTAATTGAATCAATAATTTGGATTTAAATAAGTTTCTTTAAATGATTCAAGTTTTCAATTAAAGCATAAGCTTTAACAAACAATTTGGACAACTAACAGATTTTAATAGGTAAGATATATCCTAGAAACATACATAAATTGATATATTATTTCTGATAATTATACTTAGAAACTAGTTACTATTAAGGATTTAGATGCCTAACACCTACGTGTGACTAGAGATAATTTAAAGGACTCAGTGTTTTCTGACAGTGTGGTTATGTTGAAATCTTACAGGCTATTGATTTTCATTTTATCTTTGAATATTTAAGAGAATAATGCTATTTCAAACCTCTATTTTTCAATATCAGAACCAGAAAGACCTGAGAAACTTAAAGCCTTCAATATTTCTGCACGTTCCTTTTCTCTGTACTGGAGCCTGCCCTCTGGCCATGTGGAAAGGTTTCATGTGGATCTTGTTCCTGACAGTGGCTTTGTTACTATCAAAGATCTTGGAGGTGGAGAGTATCAGGTATAGGTTTCATTATCGTACTTGCTGAGCCAACTTGTATTTATATTTGGTCCTAATAGGAAAGTTCTTTATGAAACTCATACACCATGAAAACTTACTCCTTTGAGAGTTTTTAAAAGCACAAAATGAAGACAAAAACACTGATGCTGAATTGATGAGTTTAAGTTTCAGCATCGGTGGATTGTTACCTTAGCAACATCTATGCGTTTTTTTCTTCAGTCTTACCCTGAACCTACAGCCAGCCATCCAAGGGTTCATGAATAGTTTAACAAAGAAAGGGCAGAGCTATTGAGTAATCCAGGCTCATTAATTGTGTACTTGCCAGGAGGATCTGTCTTTAAATCATTAATGCAGGCAACATTTCTCTCTAGAGCCATCAATGTGATTCCACTGCCTGAAAAATGTAATAATGATGGATTTTATAATCATTTTTCTTTTACTTTTTATTGGAACTTCAGAGACACAGGTATTTTAATATACTTCTAAAAACCAGGGTTAAGCAATGGACTGTAGATTTCTTAAGATTCTTAAATAGTTGTTTCTTGTGACAACAAACTAGATAGATTGAAATACTGATTTAGTTCTTGATAACACAGTATGTTTTGTAAGTTTTCATTATATGTTATTGGTAAATAGTTATGTGGTAGAACAGATTTATATTTTACAATAATATGGAATTTGGAATGTTTTAAACACAGCAGAGTTATAGAGTGAGATGTTTATTTTTGTTGTTGTTGTGATAGATTTATTGTTTTAGCTTTCTTGTTTTCCAGAAAGAGTTTTAAGGCAGTTATTTGTTTTTGGTGTTCTAGGTTGATGTTTCCAACGCTGTTCCTGGCACTAGGTACGATGTGACCATCTCTTCAATTTCTGCTACAACATACAGCTCTCCTGTTAGTAGAACAGTGACAACGAATGTAACAAGTGAGTATGTATTTTCTTTTTTTATGAAGTGTTTTTATGAAATATTTGCAGCTAGTATAAATCTATTGGATGGAAATACTTACATTAGCAATATGTGCATTATATGCATGACAACAGGTTAGTAATTAACGCAAAATGGAAACTTAAGAAAGTGATCTGTTTAAGACCTGTGTTCTACCAGTTCTTTAGCTTTCTTGACTTTCAGAGAGTAATGATAATGATAATTATACTTGTTTGTGAAATGGATCACAGAGACTGTTAATAGTAATATTTAAATGATGCAGAGCCATGAAAATAAACTCACTACACTTGCTCAGAAGAATTATTCAGTTTGTAATTATTAAGTTTGTGTAAGCTTTGCACAGATACGTTTCTTTTTAAAACGATCTGGCATCAAAAGTGTATTTGGCCTGTAGTATGTAGTAGCATTCCATTTTTTACATTCTTACAAAAGAATGTTTTGGGTATCCCCAACGCATTTAACCTTTTTTTTTTTTTTCTTTTGGTAGCAAAGCTCTAGGGAGGTCAAACTCACATTTGAGAGGCCGTTAGTCTTTGGGAACTTCAAAAGTCCACATCTGTAAATACTTTCTTCCTTATATGATTATGATTATGAAAATACAATAGTTGTTTGTCTTTTTAACAACATATATATATATATATGTTTTAATAGAACCAGGGCCTCCAGTCTTCCTAGCGGGAGAAAGAGTTGGATCTGCTGGGATTCTTCTGTCTTGGAATACACCACCTAACCCAAATGGAAGAATCATATCTTACATTGTGAAATATAAGGAAGTTTGTCCATGGATGCAAACAGAATATACACAAGTTAGAACGAAGCCGGACGGTCTGGAAGTTCTTCTTACTAATCTTAATCCTGGAACAACATATGAAATCAAGGTAATATTTTTTTAAATAATTATTTACTATTAAAATATTTCATTCATTTGGGGGCTCTTGGGTGGCTCAGTTGGTTAAGCCTCTGACTTCAGCTCAGGTCACGATCTCATTGCTCGTGGGTTTGAGCCCCACATTGGATTCTGTGCTGACAGTTCAGAGCCTGATGCCTGCTTTGGATTCTGTCTCCATCTCTCTCTGCCCTCCCCCCTCTTTCTTTCTCTCTCTCTCAAGTATAAATAAATACTAATTTTTTAAAAAAAATTAAAAAAAATATTTCATTCATTTTAAAAGTGAAGGAACTTTTTCCCACCTGGTCAAGACTTTGCAGCTGAACACAGCCAAGTGACTGAAGAATGAACATTTGAGTCATGATCTCAGTGCCCATCTGGGCTCTTAACTGAACAAATGTTGTAATCTCTTTTCATTTTTAGGTGTATTTATATTATTTATTTATTTTAAAACCATTTAGCTTAGTGACTTTTTAAATGAATAAATCAAGTTTAAATTGAATAACTTAGGCTTTATAGGAAAAAATAGTCTATTTTTTCATTAAATGTAAAGTTAGGTTTGTTATTTTTCTCTTCATTTTGTCAGATTTACGTTTCTCTTAGCAAATTTGAAAGTTTCTATTGAGCCAGTTTCTCAGACAACAGTGAATTCAATTCTGTTCCATTCATAAATATTTCCTGAAAATTTACTGTGTCTTTAGAAAAACTTTTAGTTCTTTACAATGTTTAATATGCAGAATTAAACAACATGTTATTTAGAAATTAAGTAAAGAAGGTGCACCTAGGGGGCTCAGTTGGTTGAGCATCTGACTTTGGCTCAGGTCATGATCTAACGGTTTGTGAGTTTGAGCCCCATGTCGGACTCTGTGCTGACAGCTCCGAGCCTGGAGCCTGCTTCAGATTCTGTGTCTCCTTCTCTCTCTGCCCCTTCCCTGCTCTGTCTGTCTCTCTCTCTCTCAAAAATAAATAAACATTTTTAAAAAATTAAATAAAGTAAGTAAAGGAGAAATTATAAAAAGCAATCCTAAATTAGTTAGGCCATATGAAAATACTTACAATTAAGATACATTTGTCATATTTCCATAGTATAGGAAAGGATACAGATATCTTTTTGATCCTATTTTCAACATAACATCAATATGTTCTTTGAGCTTTGAAGATAATGGAATGTAGAGAAAAAATCTATAAAAGCTGTATAAATATGTGAAAAGACATAACTGAGATGGCTTTCTGGATGGTAAGAAATGATGGGAAAGAGAATTTGCCTGGGGGCGGTGGTTTCCTTATTGGAAGCATGCCTATTTGTGGACTAAAAGCACACAGTAAGAATTGGAAAGCATCCCAATAGTAGGGATCCTCTATATGAGAATAGTTAAAAGGAAACTTACTGATGCAGAGGTCAAGGTCAAAGACTCATGACTTGGCTATTTCATTGCAGAACCATGGGTAAAGACTAGGAAACCTTTTCTACTGGCATCTGAGAATGGCATAGTACACATAATTTCTATCAACAAGCATTTATTCAGATTAGCTTATATGTTAAAATACACTATTGAAGGTAATAGGTATAGATTACATTTTAATGTGATATAAGAAGCTATTGCAGACAGAAAGGTAATTTAGGTAACCTAGTTCTGCTTAGATCTGTTTTTATGGAATTTGAATTTTTATTCCTTTGAATTCTCTTACTTCAGGTCTACTGGGAAGCCCTTATTCTTCTGTTCTTTCCACACTTTATAAATCATTGTTGTGACCTTTACGCTGTTCGAATAAATGTTAGCCGTTGCAGAATTCCAAAGGGTATTTGGTGCAGTCCATTTGATATACTCAAATGTAGATATCAAATCTATGTGATTTGGGGAAAATCCTATTAAGTACTTTACATGTGTTATTTCATTTAGTCCTTGAAACAATTCTATGACATAGATATATTGTTATCCCCATTTTAAAGAGAAGGAAAATGGGATTTAGAGCAGTACTAAGTAAATTGCCTATAGCTACTCATTTGGTAATTGGTGGAATTCAATATATTAAAAAAAATTTTTTTAACTTGATTTATTTTGAGAGGCAGGGGGTACAGAGAGAAGGGTAGAATCCCAAGCAGGCTTCATGCTGTCAGCACAGAGCCCCAGACGGGGCTTGATCTCAAGAACTATGAGATCATGACCTGAGCTAAAATCAAGAGTTAGACACTGAACCAGCTAAGCTACCCAGGCACCCCAGGTGAAATTCAATATAAACCAAGGTTTTCAGACTCCACTTATGGCATTTGGAATAACATAAGAGTTTTGATCTCAGTAATGACATTTTCTGTGCCTATTCTAGTCTCTTTGACTAGACTATCCGAGTCAAAAGAATTTTTCCATCTTTTAAATTAAAAATACTTACTATCACTGATTAGACTTGTTTGTAAAATTTTCTTGGGTATATATTTGACTGGTTATATTTTAAATTCTCAAGCCAGATACTGTGTATATGGTTTAGTATTTGTTACAGAAATAGTCAATGTTAATATAATAAAAAGTGGTTGAGCTTTAGAAATAAGCATGATTTCAATGGAATTCTGGTTCTATCACTTATTCCTGTATGACTTGCACAAGTTACGTGACCTCTCTCAATCAGTTTCCTCATCTATAACATGCTGATAGGAATACCTTATGTTTTGATTATGTGGATAAAATGAGATGTATAAAATTTCTAGGAAATTTCCTGGTACATAGAAGTTTCCCACAAGTAGTGTCTGTTGTTATTATCACTACTAATTGACTACAAAACTTGACTATTAATTTTTCCATTAGAAATTTGAGAAATGTGTTGAATCAAACTGTGCTGCAAATATACCCTTAGGGAAAATGAAAATATGGATTAGTTCCATGTGTGCTATCTACTTTAAGAGTATTTCAAGAATTAAGGGAAGTGTCTATCGTTTAACTTATCAACAAGTCAAAATTTTATTATTTCAGATTCTGTTTAATTAGAGAGTAAAAAGTTTGAACACAATTCTATTGGTCTATTTTAGGTTGCTGCTGAAAACAGCGCTGGCATTGGAGTGTTTAGTGACCCATTTCTTTTCCAAACGGCAGAAAGTGGTAATTTTCCTAAATCATTTATTCCCAAATTAGCTTAATTATGAGTTTTTGTCATTTGAAATAAATAAGGATATAAACTAAATATAGTGTTAAAATCCATAAAATTTTCAATAGTATGGCCATTCAATTACTTTTAGAGTCTTATTGGATGCTTATTCATTAAAATATGTATTATAATATTCTTTCTAATTATGAAAAACTTTTGAATGGTATATGAAAATAATTTTGTCTTGGGAGTCTCACTGTTGATCATTTGTTGTGAGTTTTTGGGCAAATTGGATAATTACATAATTTCTCTTGCTCCTATCTATCCTTTTTTTTTTTTTTTTTGTAAATGTTAAAGATGTAAAAATGTAATGTAAATCTAAATTTCATTATGTCAGTATTCTCCAACTCCTTTTTATTATTTATACTATATATAACCCAACTTTAAGGAATAGTTCTATGAAATAAATAAACTGCATTCATTATTGTTAAATCAGAAGTAATTTCTTCCCCATGAATAAAAATACTCTTCAGAAGACTATACAGGCTAACTTGTTATACCTTACTGGGTTAATATTCCATCCACAAGTGGAAAAAACTCAGCTTCTTAACTTCCCATCAGTATTATTTCTGGTAAACATAGAATTTATTTTGGCTTTAAGATAATAGAAATACCTCTTGCACTTCCATTTTCAACTTGATAGATCCTTAGAAATGCAGGTAATATTTTTAGAAGTCTCTATATTGGATTTATGAAGTTTCTTTCTGGCTCAATAAATGCAAGCTTTGTATGGTGTATGCTTTGGAAAGTTGTAGACACTTACACATACTAGAAAATTTATGCATCTCATTAGGCTAGCTATGTCCTCAAAGTGTTGGAGAACACTTATCTGAAAGATGAAATGATTTATTTATAAAACAGAAAGTTTTGATACTACAGTATTGAATCTTGACTTGAATCAAAATGGATAAATTCACTCTATGAAAATTGAGAAATAATTGGATTTTGGTACATAAAAGTCCAGAAGTAGAAGATAGATTATTTAAAATAGAGAAAGACCTTCCAACTACAGAAGAGAGCCAGGATTATTCTTCAGACATCATGAAGTCACAAAAGGAAAGCACAAGCAGAAAAATTTGAGAAAAAAAATTATTAAAGCAAGTTAATCAAATTACCATTTTTTCAAAGTGTTGTTTACCGTATTTAATTATTTCCCATCTATTTAATATTTTTGATCACTTTTAAAATATCTTAAAATCATGCATTTAATAAATGTTTGGTTACCTTATAAATTCAATTTTCTCTATACTTGAGTAGTTCCTTGTATCTGTTGTTGAGGTTCATTTGAAAATATGTAGCTTGTTTGCAATTTGCCTTTTACACACACATATCATATATATATATATATATATATATATATATATATATACATATACATATCAGACATAATTATAACCATGTGTATAGTTTACATATATCAGAAATTTTAAAAGGTGATTAGGATGGATTAAGAGTGAAACGGTGGTCACCAGGGGATAGGGGGTAGGGGAATAAGACTGATGTTGTTCAAGGATACAAACTTGCCTCAAGTAATAAGTAAGCCATAGAAATCTCATGCACAATATAATGAATAGTACAATGTGATATTATAATTATGTAACATGATAGATGTTATGTTAAATATGACTACAACAGCAATCATAATACAATATGGATATATATAAAATTCACACAATGCACACCTTAAATTTATATAGTTATATGTCAAATACATTCAGTTTTTTTTAAAAATCATGATAAAAGTTTTAACTCATAATTTTATAGCCTCATATATTTAACAACCCTTTTCCTTTTGCTTTATTATATTTTATCCATCCAAAAGATATTCAAGTGGTTTGATCTTTAGTGTCAGAGAGTTATATTTTCAATGTCCTTTCTAAGCTTTAATTCCATTGATGAGTTTTCCATGGAGAAAAAAATTTCCGTCAATCATTCCATCCATTATTAGTGATTAATTACCACTCCAAACTGGTTTTTTTTTTCCATTAAAATTGAGCTGATCTTGAGTTTCCTAGTTTCTATGATTTAACATAATTTATAACAGCTCTCTTTCCTAGGACCTAACTTCCTTATATAATTTATATGACTTTTATTTACAATTCATATTTGGGCATTCTTCTTTATAATGTGCATTTAAACTCTATATCTTAATACTAGGCATTGTTATCACGTGTAGTCTTTTATCGTGAGCATCCTGTTTTGTTTTTATTCCTCTTTATAGTGATTTGTCGTGTTTGTTCTATATTATAAAGGATCTTGATTATTTACATTGTCAGTTTTGCATAACTTACCTTGAAATTAATGTGCATAATTTTACTTCATTCTGGTTTCATGTTTGTCTCACACCAGGTAAAATGGCATATAGCTTGTTATTGCAGTTTATCAATAATTATTAAGAATTATTTGGTCACGAATTCTGATGAAAGTTTATTTTGAGGGTGTATAAAACTCAAAACATAATAAGCACAACCAGTTGGGTGGTGTCCACTTTATGTTAGGCACTAGATATTTACATACATTCTGGAAATGTGCTTTTTAGTTTACATGGCTGGCTAATTGTTTCAGTTTGCCACTTCTTCATTATCTAAGGAAATTACACAATTCCAAAATATTTCAGGAGGAGATTCATTATTCAAATTTGTTTGCATATTCACAAATAACTGTTGATTGGATATTTTTCAGATTTGCTTGAAATAGTTCATCAATGGATCCATTTGCCAAATAATCCTAAAATAAAGCTTATTTTGTCTTAAATACAAATCTGTGGGCTCAAATTCCAGACAAAGCTAATTAAATATATTTCTAAAAGTCTGATGCCAAGTAGAGTTTTTTTCTAACATAGAATATTTAATTTTACATAATGTGAGAAGTGTAACATCCCAACATTATATGAATGCCATTCTAAGATTTATAACAGTGTTTTTTTCCCTTCTTTCAAACCCTCTCACTTCCCCAGCTCCAGGAAAAGTGGTGAATCTCACAGTTGAGGCCTTTAACCATTCTGCAGTAAACCTGATTTGGTATTTACCTTGGCAACCAAATGGCAAAATTACCAGCTTCAAGATTAGTGTCAAGCATGCCAGAAGTGGGATAGTAGTGAAAGATGTCTCCATCAGAGTAGAAGACATTTTGACTGGGAAATTGCCAGAATGCAATGTAAGTGTTATGAACACTTTCTATGTCTCAAAAATTCTAGGTGAAATTATAACTTGAAGTTTCCAGCATTTGAAAAAAAAATTTTAAGCCACTGTGCTTATTAGCTGCTTGATTACTTATAGTATTAGGTTATAGTATCATGTTATACACAATTGGCTGTATTCAAGGTAGAATAAGTGAAGGGTTTGAGAATTCAAGAAATATAAAAACCTCACAGGGATCTCTGGAGAGACTTCTTAAAAGGAGCCGCATTTGTGAATGGACCTTGGCTTGGCCTTGGAATAAGGACATGAGAGATTGTGTGAGGGGGCTATTTTGGGTGGAGGATATTTTATAAATACCTGAAAGAGCAAAGTATAGGATATCGCTGAAAAAGATATTTCCATGTGACAGGAGAGGAGCAGAAGGCAGCAAAGTTATGTTTGTGGAAGTAGATTGTTTTGGTTGTGCATATCTTTGGCAAAGAATTTGTTATTACTCTAGTCATTTATGGGAATTCGCTGGGAATACCGTGTCATGCTCTTCCAAAGATAATTTTGGTGATCTTTGTGGTATTGATAAACAAAATTATTTTGTTTTGAATACTTTAAGTTACGAAAGTCTCAAAACCTCCTTTTAATTTTTTAAAAATGTTTATTTATTTACTTTGCAGCGGGTGGGGGGAGACAGAGAGAGAGGGAAAGAAACAATCCAAGTAGGCTCTGCGCTGTCAGTGCAGAGCCCGATGTGGTGCTCAAACCCACAAACCTTGAGATCATGACCTGAGCTGGAATCAAGAGTCAGATGCTTAACCAACTGAGCCACCCAGGCACCCCTAACATGAATTTTAAAAATTCTTACTAATAATTTTGCTATAGCTTTACCTTTATTCTAAGCCTTTTGAAATCCTATTCATAAGAAATATTAAGGTATAAAGAATACAATAAATATATTCTGTTCTAAAACTGTAGATATAAATGGGTAAAGTTAAAATCTAGCAAATTTGTCCATAACTTGAATAGATAACAATCTGTTAAAATCGTAATGAATCATACACATAAATTTAAGAACAATATTTATTATATAAAAGAAAAAGAAATGAATTACACTTATCATGTTCACCTTGAGATACCAATTATTTTCCCAATGCTATTTATTTATTCACTAGGAGAATAATGAATCTTTTTTATGGAGTACCACCAGCCCTTCTCCAACCCTTGGTAGAATTACACCTCCATCGCGTACCACATATTCTTTGAGCACGTTGGCAAGGAGTAAGATAAGCTCTGTGTGGAAAGAGCCTATAAGTTTTGTAGTGACACATTTGAGACCTTATACAACATATCTTTTTGAAGTTTCTGCTGTTACAACGGAAGCAGGTTATATTGATAGTACCATTGTCAGAACACCGGAATCAGGTATGATTTCATTTTTTGTGTATGTAGAAAAAAAAGAGTTAAACTACTTAGAGAGTAATCTTTCATTTTTTTCATATAGATGTTTTTTATTAAAACTTCCTTCCCTTTCGGTAACTTTTCCCACCAATAACGGAAAATGGGCATACCAATTATAGTACTCTTTTATAATATTAACATAAGCATCTAAAATGAAAAAGGAGATTTGACCCAAAGGATTCTTGAGCTAATAACCATGATCCTAAGATAAGTTTTTATCTATGTGATCTCAACAATTTTTCATAATCATCTCTGCCCTTTTACATCTCCTGCAATCATCTCTACCCTCCTCTCACTGAGACTGCTATAATCAAATGTGGAATTAACATCTGTAGCGGCAGAAATATCACGTGATTCACATTTCGGTATCAGACAAAAATAGTATGTAAAAAATACACCTACTTATGTCTACTTTGCACTGGAGTTTCCTCCCTATGTGAAAAATGGAGACAGCAATAGAAACTTCCTTTTGGTGGTGGTGTTAGGATTCGATGAGTACAATTAGATATTATTACTACTAATTTTGAAAAGTACACTTTTCTAGCTATGGGTATTTATGTATTTAATTATGGGATTATAGTATTATATATATGTAAATTTATGTAGTTACTGACATGATACCCTACTAAACATGTAGTGTCAGACTTGTTCACTTGTGACTGATAATTTTTTAGGTTACTGGAAATTATTACTGGTAGGGTAATTTCACTAAAGCACAGTATTTTTTTTTTCTGATGACATAGCTGTCAGCTTTTATCATTTCATGAAATGAAGTTTGAAATTTTTTTCTTGATTTAAATAATCACCTTTGAATCTTACCATTTCCTCCATCCATACTTCTTTTTCTACAGCTAAAAAAAATAATTTCATGAGGACAACACACAGTGAGATTTAGTAGACAAGAACCTTGGCTTGAGAAAAATACTTGGAATATTTCATTTCAATCAAAATGCAAAATGTAGAAACACATCTATGAAAGACAGACTTTTTAAATGTCGTTATTTTTTATATGTTACCCATGTTACATTAGAATCTTTTAACTATAGGTTATAAATTTCCCCTCAGAACCAAATACACGTATTAATACAGAAGGTAAAGACCTTTGCCAATAAGATTCTGTAGGTCCAGTTAATTCCCTGATCCTTCTACCTGTGTCCACCAGAGGGAGAGTGCTTTTCAAGGCCTATGCCCAGGCCTGGTTGAATTCAATATATAAGTATGTATCAGGAGAATGTAACTGCAGGGAACAATGTTGGAATGAAACACCCTGTGCAATCATATACAGCATTTAAATCAAACTAGTTTATGTTACAAATAAGTAGTCCATCTGATGAGCCAGCTTGTCTTGTTTAAAGTCTTCAATTCATTCAGTTTCCTTTTTTTTTTAAATTAAAAAACCCTTTGCTCATAGTGTGATATTTTCTTTCTGACTTTGTGTTTTATTATGTGTTTTTAATAAAATTCTCATTTATTATTTGTTAACTTTTTTTTCTATAACCATTTTAGTTCCTGAAGGACCACCACAAAACTGTGTAACAGGCAACATTACAGGGAAGTCTTTTTCAATTTCATGGGACCCACCAAGTGTAATAACAGGGAAATTTAGTTACAGAGTTGAATTATACGGACCATCAGGTAAGTCTCAATCAGTTTTGTGTTTGCCTTTTGGAGTAAGAATTATGTAAAATATGTTAGCATTATCAAGCTCCTTAAAAGTATCACACTCTTTTTATAAGATCCTACAATTGAAGCAAATAATAAAAAAGGAATAAGGAAGATGAGGTTCTTTGAAGTTTTTGTTTAAAATCATAAACATTGTCCATATTCCGTATTTCATGAGGAGAAGCTGAAAGAATGAGATAAATCCTAAGTAGAGAATTGTTGGAGGACATCATGTCTTCAAATGTCTGAACAGGAGGACCTTCACTTACTCTAATTGCAAATATATTTATCAAGAACAATGGACTTCATTGTATTAAATCAGATTTCTTCTTAGAACAAGGAATGCATATCTAATAATTGGAGTTCTCTAAAAATAATATAGGCAACTACTTAATGTAGCAAGTTCTCCATCTTTGTGAATAATCAGGACCTGCAATCCCCTTGTCAGATAATTTGAGGTGTTCAGATAAGGTATTGCTAGAACTAAATTAAGTAAACTCTAAAATTCTTTCCTAATCTGAGTTCTATGAAAGAAAACTTAAAAGAGTAGAGACTGATTGAGCCTGGAAGTTTAGTAGGGGGCTAGGTACAATTTAGGGCTCATTCGAGGTGTGGTAGTGATAAAGTGATATCAGTCAGAATGGATTTGTGTTTTTTTCCAGCTCCCTTCAACAAGAAAAGGGCAAGGGAATTGAAGGCTTATGTAAAGGCAGTGATTATAATCAACAATGTCATTGAGAATGGATAAAGAGTGGAAACATAGTGGTGAAGAACCAAACCAAAAAGAATAAAATAGGTCAAAAGATCAATGGATTGGAGGTCCCAGTAAACTTGAAGACTTGTTGCTTTGGGTTCTAGAATAAATGAACAGGAGATAAGAAAGAATGGTCAGAAAGAATTGCATGAAATTGAGATCATGGAAGATTCAGGGTTCCTGGTAATAGTGATGGCCTTGGGAGTGGCTGAGATAGGGTGGAGGACTAGATTATTTGAAGAGAGCTGGGAGTGTTTTAAGGATTGTCTGTAGGAATACTGAAATCACCACAAATTAAGATGGTTGCACTGAAGACAGTGACATCGAAACAGGCACTAAACCATCCAGAATGAGGGGAGTGACCCTGGGCTTAGAAGGTCACTGCAACAATGAGGGGTGGTGGATGCCATTGATGACATTAGATTTATAGCTGTGAGCTTTTGTAAGGAGGGAGCTGTTGGTCTGAGACAAGGCTATGAAGGCATAGTCACTTGATGACCATGGAAAAAATTAGACCATCAGGTGGGGTGGCTAAAGGAACAGAAGCCGTGTTCTTAGGAGAGAGCCAGAGAGCCTGGTTTCAGCTAGAGCAAGAGATGAAAGAATTATTCAGAGGTGAAGTTGAGGGTTAAAATAATTTTGATGATGTACTATTTAAGGAGTTTTTCTCAGAAGCTAAACTAGAAATATTTTCTAAATATTAAAGAAGATAATTAGAATGTTTAGCATTTTAAATGACTAAATTTATGTATAAAATACTGTGGCTATTTTAATATTGGCAGTAACTAATGTTTTCCTTTCAAAAATGTCAAAAAATAACATGGTAGTTGGATAGGGCTTTATGATTTAATGAAGGTCATTTTGAATACTGGAAGATTTTCATGTTCTTTCCATTGTTTTAATTAACCTGATATCAATGCACTACTAAGGTAAATGTTTGAAAATTGTAATAATTGTGACTGTAATGTTTTAAATTTTAGTAACAAACGTTAATTGCTATATTTGGCTCTCTACTTAAATGTGAGAATGATTAAATGCTTTATGAGAAAATAATCCACAGTATCTTTTGCTTTTTGCAGGTCGGATTTTGGATAATAGCACGAAAGACCTTAAATTTGCATTCACTAACTTAACACCATTTACAGTATACGATGTGTATGTCGCAGCTGAAACCAGTGCAGGAATCGGACCCAAATCAAATATTTCAGTATTCACTCCTCCAGAAGGTAAGAACATCTTCTGTAGTGTGTTCATGAGATATTTTACCCTGCTTGTGTGTTTTATTGCATTGGTTAAACATTGTATTAGAAGCTGTTTGGTTTATATTTACTAATTCGTCTTATTTTCTTATCAGATAACTACCAAATGCATTCTGTGCATGTGTTCCTTAGAACATTAAACCCACAGCATGCTTTATAGAGGAACCAGAGATCAAACAAGACAGCGCATTATATGTAGTGTCAGTCTGTTTGAGGCTCACAGTGAAGATTGGCAAAACCTCAATAAGTCAAAGTAAAAAAAGACATTAACATTTAACATTTAACAAAGACATTGTTGGACTCACATTATTCAATGTAGAATAGATTTTTCTCACAGAATAATATGTAGAGGAATCCATATATCCCTAGTGCCTCTAACAAAATATGTTTATAATCAAAAGGGTATTCTAAGCAAGTGAGGATTCATCGAGGGTGCATACATACTACAAATTTAACAGTGCATCCTGAAATTATGAAAACGGTAGTTCTCCTAACAAAGGTTTTTTTATTTGTATGTATTAAACATCGCAGTTTGGGATGAACTATAGTGTTTCAAAAATGTTACCCCGTTATCCCACAACATATTTTCCTGACCACCATCAAACTTGCTAAATGTCTTCATTTTTACTTAGGGATTGCAATTATTGAGAAGAACACACTTTTTTTTTTTTTTTGCAAGTATATTAATACCTTAAAAAGGTTTCAGGGGTACCTCATGGCTTAGTGGATTGAGTGTCTGAATTCAGCTCAGGCCATGATCTCACGGTTTGTGAGTTTGAGTCCTGTGTTGGGCTCTGTGCTGACAGCTAAGAGCCTGCAGCCTACCTCAGGTTCTGTGTTGAGCCCTCTCTCTCCACCCCTCCCCTGCTCGCATTCCCTCTCACCCTCTCTCTCTCTCTCTCTCTCTCAAAAATAAACAAATAAATCAATGAATGAATAAATAAATAAATAAATAGGTTCCATATTTTTTTGTGTGTAACATACAGTAACTTGTAAATTAAATACACACGTGTGCAAGTGCACACATACACCTACAACTAAAGATTGGGCATACATTCATCAGATAAATCACTCAAGTATTTGACCATTAGAGGGCAGCAACTATTAGGGAATTTTGTTATTCTCCCCTTCAAAGAACAATTAACCATTGGTAATATTTTGCTGTTTGAAAGAACGTAAAATTATGTTTTATTTCAATTTCAAATGAAAATGTTTATGTGTCTATGATTTCAATACATAGATTAAGTAGATGCATATTTATAAGCAAAATTTTCTCATTTTTTTCCTCAACATTTTTCGATTGTATTTCTGTCAGAAATTCTTAGCAATGTTTATGTCTTTTCCATTAGACCTTAAATCTCTCCTTATGTTCATCTAATAAGTGCTCATAAACATTTCTTAAAAAGTCAGAAAGCTTTATGAATAGGTAGCAAAACCAGCATAGTGACCTGGGCCTCATCAGACTAGAGTCCTTGAGTTTATTTTTAATAGCATTTCCTCCATCAACTTAATTGACCAACTAACTTTTATTCTTTTGTTATGCAGTTAAGTAAATTCAGAATTTTTGTCTTCCTTCAAATCAAGCCAGTGTAGGTGCTCCTAAACTGAATCCACAATTTAAGATTATTGTTTTATTGTCATCTTTCTTGGCCTATAGCATTTGACAGAAACAGGGGAATTGGTAATAGATTGCCACATATGATGTCATGCTGTTTATTTTGGGCATCATTTAAACAGTTCATCTCCTTTTCCTTATTTCTGCATTTTTATTAAGAAAAAAATGAAATTTTAAGGACATTGTTTGGTGTATTTCACATGGCTTATTTTTTACACAAAATTGTTTTGAACAAAGGGCCCATTTGTGTATGTTTAATAAACAATTTATCCTGAGTTTTATCTTCCTACTTTCCTGACCATATACAGGTGGCTTTCAGGAGCGTCCATAGGCAACAGGTGTGTTCCACTGAGGGCAGAAATGGCATGGCCTTACCTCTGCATGCTAACTTTCCTCCGTGGAGTTCTCTTAGGATAGTTCAGTCTTCAGAAGGACTTCAATGGAATGCTCTAGCAAATGCAGTAAATGTCGCTTTCTACTTCTGACAACACCACTAATGAATCCTGGTCCTGCTAATTAAAAACTTGTAATAAAGGAATCTAAACTATATGATAACAATCTAATAACTCACTAGAACTACATACTTTCAGTTAAAATTGAAATTTTAATTTTATACTAATTTTATTTTAATTTTTTTAATGCTTATTTATTTTTGAAAGAGAGAGAGACAGACAGAACGTGAGTGGGGCAGGGGCAGAGAGAGAGAGGGAGTCAGAATCCAAAGCAGGCTCCAGGCTATGAGTTGTCAGCACAGAGCTTGACATGGGGGGGTCGAACCCATGAACTGCGAGATCATGACCAGAGCCGACGTCAGATGCTTAACTGAGTGAGCCACCCAAGAATCCCTCTTTTTTTATTTATTAAAGTAGGATTCTTTGTATTCTAATTAAGCCTAGCAATTTATTTTCTTCTATATATTTAAAAGTAGACTATAGTCTATTTAAAAATTTATTAACAACAATTTTTAAATTAATTTCTCTTAAAGCAATAGGGTTCTAACATATCTCTAGATATTCATAGAAAAATGTTGAATTGACATCTTATAGATAATGATATATGGTATTTCAGTAATATGGGACTGATTTTGTTCACACTGAGAATGTTATGGTCATAGTCTACTTTGATCATCAAAGCAAATTAGTATCATGTTATTATAGCAGTATTCCTATACATTTCATAAGATTCCTACATAACCCTTAATATTTTACTGAACAGATTTCTACATAGGCATGAAAAGATGGTTTTGGAAAAAAATTAAAATTTAATAATTATACAATAATTATATAGTAATGTTAAAAAGTGTGGAGTTGCCTATCCCTAATGAGATAGTGCTATTGAATATAACATAGGCACCAGCATTTTCTTATCATTTCCATGAGGGTTAAACAAATCTTAAGTAAAACTTTGTTGCTTCAATATCCCCTAATAACTTTCTGTCACCAGTATTAAATATCTCATAAGAAGGTTAATATAATTTCTTAAATGCAAACAGAGTATTGAAATCTGTATTTATTCTTCCATAAATAGACTTATGAAAGGGAAGACTTCTGTCCTTCAACTTGCTACTTTCTGCAAATGGTACTGTCTTTAGTAGGGAAATCATTGAGAGAGTCAACTTTTTAGGGTTCTCAATGACTTTTATTTGTCAATAGGTATTTTTCTAATTTAATTAATTTAACTTATTAAAGTTATTAATAAATTATTAAAGTTATTAATAAGTTATTAAACTTATTAACTTTATAGGGGCTCCTGGGTGACTCAGTCAGTTGAGCGTCTGACTTCATCTCAGGTCATGATCTCACACTCTGTGAGTTTGAGCCCCGCATTGGGCTCTGTGCTGACAGCTCAGAGCCTGGAACCTGCTTCAGATTCTGTGTCTCCCCCTCTCTCTGCCCCTTCCCTGCTTATGCTCTGTCTCTCTCTGTCTTAAAAATAAATAAAAACATTTTTAAAAAATTTTAAACTTATTAACTTTATTAAAATGTAATTAATTTGCTAGATAATGGCAAGATTTATTTTAATGTATTTTCTTTGCCCCAGTGCCATTTGTCTCCATTTTATTTTTTCTAATAGTTTTTCATTTGAAAACTTCAAGTCATTTGGAATATTATTTACCCTTCATACATCTACTGTGTTTCTCATTTATTAATAAAATTTATATATGTATTGACTTGAGAATGATTCTTAGGTAATCCCTGTGGACAGCACCTCAGAATTGATGCTGAACCACGAATAATTGCCTTCTGTATTTGATTTTCTTTAGTTAATTTGGTATCAATAGTAATGGAGTTTGATCTAATCCATACTTCTCTAGTTTCCCCATAAGAATTTGTGGTGTAACAGATCAAGTATCTTTCTAAGGACAAGATATACTGTTGTCTACTCCATTTCCTTTATCCCCCAAGCTTTTTCTTCTTTCATTGAAAAAAGAGAGAGAGAAAGATAGCTTTACAGTTGTTCGTATACATGTTTTGGGTACATTTTTAAGGTAATATAGAACCACTTAATCTTTACTTGAATTGTAATTTTAGACATTAGTGTCATTGAGCAATACTTATTAAGTTATATTGAAAAATATCATAAATTAGAAGATAAACCGCTACTATTCTTCCATTTGATTACATACTATATTATTTATATATTATATATAATATAATAAATATGTATATTTTTATATACATTGAAATATTTATATGTAAATAATATATATTTATATATTAATCATCATATACATGAAAGTTTATCTGTCTTTGAAAAAATGTGTATTGGTAAATATGATAGAAACACAAGCTCTAGGGATGATATACGTTAATGAAAAGAAATTTATGAAAGAGGTGACTTGTGCAAAAGGTTTTATGTATCTTATTTCTCTCTCTATCCTCAAGTGCCTAGAACAGTGACCAAAAGATGAGGGCTCAGTCTGTTGAATGATGGAGTGAATCAGTGATTATGGGGTCCTAGTCTAGAACTCTTTCTCTACCCTTGAAAGGTCAAACTGTATTGCCTTCAGATTAGAAATTTTGTGGGGAGAGATCAGTCTAAACAGTTATCATTCTATATATAGATATACTGAAATGTTTTTGGAAAAGGGGATTCAAAGAATTAGCAAATTCTAGATGGCTCAGTTAGTTAAGTGTCCGACTCTTGGTTTCAGCTCAGGTCGTGATCTTGCAGCTTTGTGGGTTTGAGCCCTGAATTGGGCCCTGCACTGGCAGCATGGAGCCTGCTTGGGATTCTCTCTCTGCCCCTCCCCTGCTTGTGCTGTCTCTGGCTCTCTCAAAATAAATAAATAAACTTAAAAAAAAATAGCAAAATACAGTTGTATCCATTTCATGTTTATCTCCCAGTTTTCTGAGCACCAGTTTTACTACCAGGCTGAACATGAAAATCTTGGTTGCAATAACCAAATAATATGCTCTTAGGCAAGAATGACTCACTCATCCATCTAGCCATTAACCATTATAAACATTTAGAAATATTTACATTAGTACAATGTCTAGGTTTTTTTTAATGATTACTTTATAGAGACAAAGGATAAAAAGCCTATGGAATGAAAACTCCATACATTTCTTTTATGGTTAATGTAAAACATAATTACATTCACTAGTTTTAAATAATATTTGTGGGAGCTGTGACATTAATTTTCAGTTCCTTTTTGTTATCTTAAAGGGGAAAAAAGGCCATTCTCTATTTATATCATACCCCTAATGTGCCTCTGTTCTAGATGGTACTTGCTAAAACTATACTAATGTGAAACAGCTTAGGGAAATGAATTCAATGTTTTACCACATTGATCATAAGGGGTATATTATTTTCTTTCCTGAAAATTTCATTCAAGGTTCCTTACATTCCTTTCATTCAAGGTTCCATAATTATATTTATAGATCACTTTATAGATCAGCAAACTTAGGGGAAGAGTTAATTAGCTATTCATAATCACACAAGGAGGCATAAACAAAAAGTAGACAAAAGCCAAGGGCATCTTTATCCTTGATCTATTACTCCTGTGGCACTGGGGAGTTTACTGGATGGCACTTTTGGTCACTTTCTAAGTAGAATTTAAGTACTTGGTGCTTTATTTTAACCAGTTATTAGTTTGTTTCTGGGTTTTTTTTTTAATTGTTGCAAGAGTGAAGGAGTCCAAAATTAGAAACTCACATAATTCATTTGTAAAGCCAGCAGACCAAAATCAAACAACTCTTCAAACAACCTCACGTAAAAAGTTAAAAGGCAACTTAATTGAATTTACCCACTACATATCATTGCATTCAGAGTCTTATGGATATTATTTTTCAATATGTTATTATAATCTTTATTAAGCCTTCAAGGTTTCTACTGTGCATTAATAATCCATAAACAGCTTTCTTTGGGAAGTTATTTTATTAATTAGTATGTTTCAAACAAATATTATGACATTTTAATTTGAGGAAATTGTTCCATGTTATCCTATTTTTATACACATTTTTGAGAACAAAATGTAGAAATTCAACTTTACCTGTGTCTTTAAAGAATCTTACACATATTTAATTGTTAAATAGTAAATTGTTTTAGTCTATTTTCTAATAGACTTCCTTGTGAATCTTAAATTTTGAGCTAAGAACTTAAGGAATTTTTAAAATTTAATAATATACTTTAAACTGTTTCCCTCTTTATTCATTTTTTTAGTTCCAGGTGCAATATTTGATTTACAAGTTGCAGAAGTAGAAGCTACACAAATAAGAATTACTTGGAAGAGACCACGACAACCAAATGGAATCATTAACCAATACCGAGTCAAAGTGTTAGTTTCAGAAACAGGAGTAATTTTGGAAAATACTTTGCTCACGGGAAAAGATGAGGTATTGCACTTTCATGTCACCTCTTGGTGATCCCTTTCTTTTGGTTCTAGCCCTCATAATTTGGAAAAGTTTCCAGCATTCAAACACAAAATATTTGATAAGCATAATGGTTACAAAGTGAAGTAAATTTGGGCTATGTTGATAATCTAGCGAGGCCATATTTCCTTTTAGAATATATATTATTAGTTAAATGCTGTTATTCTTTTTCAGCATATAAAATGTTAATTGAGCAATTAAGCAGGACTAAAGGAGCTTCCATAAGTGAATATTATTATGGTAATTCAGTTAACTAATTGTTTAGAAACTCCTGTTATGATTTAAACACTCCTTCCAGGCTATGCTGGCAATTTGGAATGGTTGCCAGTGAAAGGCACAGTAATTTAGCAGTTGTTGTTGACAAACGACTTGTCCTGTTCAGTCATTGGAAGCTAATTTTCTCAGGGGCACCAGGGTGGCTCAGTCAGTTAGGCATCAGACTTCAGGTCATGAACTCACAGTATGTGAGTTCGAGCCCCACGTTGGGCTCTATGCTGACAGCTCGGAGACTGGAGCCTGCTTCGGATTCTGTGTCTCCCTCTCTCTCTGCCCCTCCCCTGCTCACTCTCTCTCTCTCTCTCTCTCTCAAATAAATAAATGTAAAAAATTAAAAAAAAAAAGAACCAGAGTATGTTTGATTAAAGAAAGTAAATGACTAAATAAAGGAGATTAAATCATTCATAGACATAAAATAAGAGGACAATGTGTTTGCCACTATTCACAATGGAAGTCTTATCCCCCCCCCCCTTTTTTTTTGGTTAGAAGTACAGGCCTCACTGGTTTCCCTTACCTGTCTTTATTTACCTTACCCAGCCAGCTATTCACCTGTGAGTTTAAGCCTCCAGATTAGTCACATCCAGGTATGGGTACAAAAATAAATGTACTTAGTACCAATGAGTGCAGCAATCACTGGGCCTTGCAGACACTACCTGATGGCTATTCAGCAGTTGGCTTCTACTGTTTTGGTCCAGAATCACTGTTTTTTTCTAGCTATTTTTTCTGTGCTATTATTTTTCCCCATACATATTGTCCACTCTATTTCTAGTCTCAGCCTTCTTCCACTTCTTGTACCTACTTGAAAATTGATGTTACTATGTTCTCAATGCACTCTGGCTGCCCAGGATTTATTGCTCCAAATTATTCACCATCTCCAGCCCAGGATTAAAATTCAATCCTATGTTTACTCCTTTTCTGTGTGCAAAAGATGTGAGTTATACTTTCTTTAATACTCTAGTTGACAACTCAGATGAAGGGCAAAGTTTAAACCTTTGCTCCTGCTAAGATAGTCTTAAATTAGATAGTTAGCTGTTTTGGGACTGGGTGACAGGTCTCCCACTTCTGTTAATGACATCTGTTGAATAGCCAGCCACACCTGTTTTTCTCTTGAAGCTAAGACGTTCTAGAAAGGCTTCTTTGTGATTCTGTCTCTGTTGACATAGCTTGTAATTCCTGTGATATACGGAAAAGGACATGAGCTTTGGGGTCATATAAATCTGGGTTTATATCCTGGTCACTTAATGGGCTCCACAGTAGAGAGATTGAGAGCATGGACCTAGGAGACAGAATGCTTGGGTTTAAACCTTTGTTTTGCCATCATGGCTAGTTTAACCTTAGGAAAGTTGGCCTGACCCTTCTGATCTGTACAGTTTGTTCTTCTCAAAGATAGAGATTATAAGAGTCCCTATGACAAAGGTATTAATAATTACTTAGTAGGTTAATGTGCATAAAAGAGGTAGAACTATACCTGGCATGTGGTAAGTGCTATGCGACATAATTGTGACCTGTTGTGATTATTAACAATGGCATTGAAACTTTCACCCCGTTTGACATTTGTTATTAGCTTCCTTATCCTCTCTCAATAAAAGGAAACATAACACTTCTTATTTCTATGATGGTATCTTTCTTTATTAGATCAGGCCCATTATTGGTATTTTGGCTCTCCCATGTGACTGGTGTTTGGGTTCATCTTTCAGGAAGTTGATGTAGCAGAGGCTCTAAATCCCAACTGACTTGGGTCCTAGTCCTGGCTCTCCCCTTTTCTAACTCTATAACCTTGGACAAGTCAAATTTTGGAGATGTGGTGCCCTCATTTTAAAAGCAGGGCTTATACACCTACCTTACAGGGTGAGAAGTAAAGGAGATAAAAGATGCAATCTCTGGTTTAATGTGTTCATTTATTATCCTTTTTTCTTGACCTTGATACAGGATAAGGACTCTTTCCTTTCATTCACTCTGACTTTTCAAAGTATGGCCTCCACACCCTTTCACAAGAATTCTCTTAAATCCCTGAAATCTTGTTAGAACTCACCAGTGACATCTAAGTGTCAAATAAGGTGGTTGTATATTTTTAAGTGTCTCCATCTTCCTTGTCTCCTCCAAAATCCATCTTTCTGTCCTCCCAGTCTCCAGCTTTTTACTTTTTTCTCCCTCATGCTTCCTCCACTTTCATATGCTGTAACTTTGTAAAACTTTGGTCTTGTTTAATGAAAAAAAAAAAAAATGAAAAAGCTAGTTCTCCTATAATTTTTTAACTCCTTCACTATAAAGGTATTCCAGACAGTTCTGTTTTCAGCCATCTCATTACACATTTTTTAAAGTTCATTTATTTATTTTGAGAAAGGGGTGGTGAGGAAGGGCAGAGAGAGAGACAGAGGGAGAGAGAAAATTCGAAGCAGGCTTTGCGCTGTCAGTGCAGCGCTCCATGTGGGACTTGATCTCATGTGCTGTGAGATCATGAAGTGAGCTGAAATTAAGAGTCAGATGCTCAATCAGCTCAGCCACCCAGGTGTCCCTCATTACACCTTTTGATGATCTCACAGTTTTAATCACAGCTTCCCACCTGCACTATTCCTTTGCCTTGCTTTCTACTCTGATCTTTCTCTGACACTATATTCATAATTATAGCCATTTCTAGGGAGGTTCTGTCAGAGTTTATCACATCTAAACTCATTTACCCCTCATAAAAACAAAACAAAACAAAAATCCTTTGGGGGATGGTGGCCTGGTTCATGATCAGAAGGAGGAGACAAAGCTGAGGTGAGGAACAGATACTAGACAGAGATCCTGGGACAGTGATGGAGATCTATGAATGTTTTCACAAGACACATAAGAAGAAAGTCTGTCCAGGCAATTAATAGTTTCAGTTATCAAGAACAAGTCCTGGAGAGAGACTAATTTGAAACCTAGATAGCAGACAACTAGGCTTAGGATTCCTTTACCCCTTGGATTACACCACAGATCTCTGACCTGAAGGTCATTGTCTAAGCATTTAGGAGGCCTTTTACATGCCCAATATTTCTCTTTTCAGATCATGGCACCATCCTCCTCTCTGTCATAAAGACTCAAAACCAGGGGACTACCTCTGACTTTGGTTATACTTAGCATTCAATAGTCATTCAATGTTAAACCAGTTATTATTACCTCCAAAGGGTGACCTTCGTGTATCGTATTTCATTACTGTGTCTCCACCCCAGCTCAGGATTGCATACTCTCTTGCCTGGACTGTTGTTACCTTACTACATTAGTTTTCCATTGTTGTATAACAATTTGCCACAAATGTAATTGTTGTGTAACAATTTGCTATAAACTTAAGACAACTAATTTATTTATTATCTCATGGTTTCTGTGGGTCAAAAATCCAAACAGCTTAGATGGATTCTCTACTTAGGGTCTCACAATGCTGCAATCAAGGGCTGATTGTGCTGTGTTCTCATTTGGTGGCTTGACTGGGAAGAAGCCATTTCCAGGCTCATGCAGAGTTTCAGCAGATTTAATTTCCTTGTGACTGCAGAACTGAGGGCCTCAGCTTCTTGTTGGCTCTTTGACTGGAGACTAGACTTAGTTCCAGCTTGTAGAGGCCTCCCACAGTTTTGCCACAAGGATTGTCACAACATGGCCATCTACTTCATTATGCCAGCAAGCAGAATCTATATAGTGTAATATAGTGTAATATAATCATGGGAATGCTATCCTCTCACCTTTGCCTTACTCCATTGGTTAGATGAAAATCATCCTTCCCTTGCAACAGGAGGGGATTATACAAATACATGAATAGCAGGAGGTAGGAATAATAGGAGGACCACCTGAGAGACTGTCCACCACAGTCTCCCAGCCAACTATTTTATATTTCACAAATCTATTAGAATAATCCTTCCAGATTTAAATATATTACTTAAATTAGAGATATAACCAAATAAGACTTGAGAACAGATGGGGCAAGTATATATCTATTTAAGAAATCTAACTCCTCAGTATCATAGCAGAAAGTCAATAGATACTATCTGAAATAATTGAGTCTTAACAGAGCAGTATAAGAATATTATTTAGTGATTGTAGAAGTAAACACCATGTCTATATCATGATGTATATTGTGTATATCATGATGATGAAACTTAAGAAGTATTAACTTATAATCATCTTATGCTAGGCTTCATCTGATCTCATTACCCTTATTGAAATTATTTTTCCAGTGTCCTCTAATGGTTTGTTTGTTTCTTAATAAATAGCAGTTATTGAAACATGCTGAAACATGTATAAGATTTTACTTTCAATATTTAAGCAAATACTTGAAAAATATACTAGAAAATTTAATCTCAGTGTTTGAAGACTTTTATTTAAACTTCCAAATTTATATATGAATCTCATGTATAATATACCTAATAAATCATTGGGAATCCAGCCTCTGCTAAAATATTTGATGAACTCTGATAATAAGGTACTTGCTACCACAGAATCAACTCCTCTTCAATGAACTTTAAAATATTCTTCTTTATGGCCTCTCAGGCATGTATTTATTAAGTAATTATACAGTTCCCGGCAGTCTGTTAGGTCAGAAGATAAACAGATGAATAAGAAACTACCCTATTCTTTACCTGGTTTGAGCGGAACTATTTGTCTTCTAATGTTTACCAGTTTGTCCCATGTCTCCTCTCTAGACCCACATGGTAGATTATAGTGCCTTTGAGCTTGGAATTTGGAACCAGGGAAATGTGTTTCAATCCTACCTCTGTTGTGACTAGTGTTGTGAACTTGAACAGGCGACTGTAAAATGGAGTTCTTTTTTTTTTTTTTAATTTTTAAAAGATTTTATTTATTTTTGAGACAGAGAGAGACAGAGCATGAGCAGGGAAGGGGCAGAGAGAGAGGGAGACACAGAATCTGAAGCAAGCTCCAGGCACTGAGCTGTCAGCACAGTGCCCGACGCGGGGCTTGAACTCACAGACTGCGAAATCATGACCTGAGCCGAAGTCGGATGCTTAACCGACTGAGCCACCCAGGCGCCCCTGGAGTTCTTGATACCTAACTCTTTGGGCTATAATGAAGTGATATCACATGGGTGAAACTACTTAGCACTGCATTTGACACATAATAGTTTTCAATGTTAGTCTTTGTAGTAGTAACAGCACTATACAATGATTTCATTTTTTATCATTTGAAGATGATGGCCATGCTTTCCCTAAGGATTAACATCCTCAGTTTCTCATCAGCTATGATTTCTAGATCCTTCATGTTATTGATTAGTCTCCTGTGTATATTTTCCAGTTTGTCAATGAGTCTCTTAATCAGCTGAACACAGTATTCCATATGTAATTTGATTAGATCCAAATTGAGAAGAACTATTTTCTTCTTTAATGTTCATTTCCCACTTATATCAATGCAAAGAATAAAATTAATTTCTTTGTAAGGCTCATTCCACTTAGACTGAAGTCTGTAAAACCCTAAAGTCATCTCTCCATGGACTACTCGTAAGTTGAATTTCACACTCAGATCTCATCCTGTACTTGTTCTTCTGATATAATCCTGGGGCAATTTTTCCCCAAAGATACCATCTTACTGCCTAGTGTTACAAATTTCTGAGATTCATACAGATACATCTTTTCATCTGATGTGTTTCACAATTATATCAATATTTGTCATTCATGAACCTGAGAAGAAAGCCAGCTGAAAGCTTTATCAATTGCTATGGAATGAAGCTGACAGGACTCAAGAGTAGTTTAGGAATGCTTGAGATAAAGTTTACTTTGTTGACCATTAGGAACAGAAACAGAATTAAGCTTTAAGAATTTGTCGCCCAAATAACGTAAAATACCCATTAGATTTCCAAACACATGCTAATTGCAAACTTTTTTTTTTGCCACAGCTTAATAACAGATAGCATAAATCATGTTCTAGTCTATAATAAAATATAGAAGCATTTCTTAAGAATAAGTCAAACATTTCATTAATTCAATCCAGTAGACTTTTAGTGAGTCTAAATTGATAGATATAATAGAGATTAAAAAAATAAAATCACATTAGCTGTAATGAAGGTTATTACACGTTGAATCAGGTTGGTTTATACAGATGGATTAGGAATTTAACTCCAAAGAACTTCTACTTCTTTCACATAAATTCCAAGGATTCCTGGGTAGCATATGAGAGGCCTTTCATGTTGATGAACTGTGACATTCCCTAACTGTTGTGCTCAACCAGGGGAGATTTTTGCTATCCACTTGGCAATTCCTGGGGACATTTTTCTTTGTCACAATTGGGGAGATGCTTCCAGTGGGTGGGGACCAAGGATGCGGCTAAACTTCCTACAACAACAAAAAAAATTATTTAACACAGACTGTCAGTAGTGCTGAGGTTGAGAGCCCTGGACTAACTCAATGAGTCTAAAACCTTTCGGAGTTGCAGTGGGCCTCTTTTCCCTTCCATTTCCCTCATCTCCACTTCAGCCCCTTCCAGTTACTTTCTTAAGTTCTAGTTCTTTCCCATAATTTTTGCCCATAAAATATTTTTTTCATCCTTTGTAAAACCCAATATCAAATGCCTTTTTAAAGAGGCGAAGTGTGAGAAATATTCATGGCATGGCCCTCTCAGTGATAACTAATAACATTCTGGGTTGTTACAAAACTGATGTTCAAATCATTGCCCTAGTTAGGAAGGGACTTTCCAGAATACCAGAATTTGGGAGAAATTCAGACAGAATTATTGAGGTCAGCTCTTACATTGAAATGGCATTTGTCAACAGAGATGATTAACTTAGCTAATTGATGGGATGCTATGGCTTAACTTTCAATAATTTATCTGACATGGAGTATAAAATATTGGGAGATTGAATGCAAAATTATAGTTCACAGGAAAATTGTTTGTACTACCTCATTGTACCTTCTGCAGTGCTTTGTATACAATAGATTTTCAAAGAGTGACTGATTGATAGTGGAAACAGCTGTGTGGTTCAGGCATAAACTATTGACTGGAATACCAGAGCATCTCTGAATTATGTGTTTGTGATTCATGCCCTTCCTGATTTCCCTGTGGAGGCAGAGCTGAAGTGAGCCGTTGGAAGATAGAAGACCTTTAACTTGTCCAGTATAGAGTTCCCTATCCAGAGTTCTTTATCACAACATTTTTAGAATAGATCCTATAGGTGTCCCCCTGCTTTTCATCACAATATCTTTCTGGCTAAGAATGTAACAAAATTTAGATAATTTTATTTTATAAATATCATTTGGAGAAGTAGCTTTCCTTAGATCTTTTCTCCATTCTTTTATCTCTCAGAAAAGTTAGATTTAAACGGCCTGTCTTTGTAGATGATTACACAAACTGCCTAAAAGTTCCTTGCCTTCTTGAGATTTTTCCTGAGCACCTCTTACTTTTTTTAAATACTAAGTATTGATGTTATTTAGGAGTAAAAACCCTGTTTTTGGCTCTAGGATAAAGATACCCCCCCAAAAGTAAGATAATTAACAGACAGGTTTACCAAAAGTTAGACATAAATAAAACCTTTATATGTATTATAAATTTTGAGGGTACAAGAGCATGGAGTTGGGAAAGAATAAAATAATTTTCTTTTTTTTCAAAATGGGTTTTTGAGGTTAGCTTTGAAGCAGAACTTGAAAGGGAATAGACCAAAAGTGGGTAGTTCTTGCAGTGTTTTCTATTTTTTCAAAATGATTTTATCTTGGAAAATTTTGAACAGATATAAGTAGAGAATGTAGTAACCCCCTATTTGCCCATCACCTGGATTCAGTAATTAACATCCTGCCATTCTTGTGTCAGCTGTTTCCTATTGTTGCTGTTGCTTGGATATATTTTAAGATAAATTCCAGACTTCATTTTGTTCCTCCATGCCTAACTAAGAACAAATCTCTAAAAGTCATGGACATTTTGGTTCATACAGTGATTCCATCCCCACAACTATCAGAATTACTAATATATCTTGGTGTCATCTAATATCTAGAACATATTCAAATTTCCCTGATTGTCTTCAAAGCCTATGTTGGTATGTATATATATGTATATATGTATTTATGTATATATGTATATATACGAATTAGAATCCAGAGTCTACACAATTCATTTGGTTGTTAAGTTTCTTAAGGCAACATTTACTTCGATTAATGTTCAGTCTTATTTTCAAGGTTGAAAAACTACACAAAATACCTAATTCTATTTGGCCCAAATACCCTTTCCTCAATTAGTTATGCTGTGTTGGGAAGGCGAAGGGAGAGAGTCACCTTGCTATCCAAATAGAAACTCCTACTGTATCTATCTGTAATGTGCCCTGATATTTTCACTTCAGCGTCTGTTACTTTGGTGAACTTGACATGTGTGAAGTACATTATGGGATGCAGGAGCAATTGCAGGTACTTAAAATATTCGTTAGGTCGAGAGCCTTGGATAGGCTGTTTAAAAGCTATTACCATGCAGTTCTATTCTTGTCTATAACTTCAATTGATGATAGATAAATTACCATTATTGATGTATCAAGCAGGCATGCAGGCCTCTTATACCTCATATACAAATGAGAACACACAGACAAGCAAAACATATTTTAATAAGGCAGAATGCCTAAAACACTTAGTTTTGAGGGTGGATAGTTTTAAAATAGTCTAGTTATGAAACCTTTGTATGAGGATGTCTAATTTTATAATAAAGTAACTAACTCCAATCAGAAACAAGTATCTCCTTCATTCAAAAATATGGCATTGATCTCTTAAGATAATGGAGTGATGAGAATGTGTCAAAATGATGCAGGAATTTAGTAGCTTTAGAATGAAATCTGGGAATGTAATGGAGACAGTAGTCATGGAAATAATATTATCTTTTTGCAAAGTGTGATTCCAAAGTTACTAGTTTTTTTTAACTAAATACTTGAGTGAAGTATTTAAGTGTAGCTTAATAACAGCTATTAAGTGTAGCTGTTACAAATGGTCATTGTAAATGTCTGTCTTTAATTACAGTATATAAATGATCCCATGGCTCCAGAAACTGTGAACATAGTAGAGTCAATGGCAGAATTATTTGAGGGTTCAGCAGAGATATCTTCAGACCTGTACTCACTTGCTTCAGCTATATATAACAGTCATCCACATAACTTTCCTGTGAGGAACAGAGCTGAAGACCAGCATTCGACAGTTGGTAGGTACAATTTTTATGTTCGTTGAAGCATTTTCAACGCCCCAGTACTAGCTAGCACAGATATGAACCTTAGCTTAGAGTTCAACCAAATTATTAATGGTTCACGGGCTAGAGTCAGATTTTTTTCTTCTTCAACTGTTGGATAACCTCATGCAGCAAATGGATATGCCACACAGGCAGGAGCTGGCCCCTCCTAACCCATTTGACCTTCCTCCTAGAGAAAGTAGCACCCTAGAGTCTTTGGCCAAGCTGCATAGACAATCAGTTATTACAGTTGCCAAAGCAGGTGTGATGGGGAGGGATTAACATATCTTCAAATCATTTACAGGCCTCACACTCTCTGCAGCTTTTGACTAATAGGTTTTCAAATGTCACTAAAGGTAAATAGGTCAGAAAGTTACAACCTAGTGCATGGGGTGATAAACAGGTGTAGGTGACCCCAATGACGTGGTGATGTCATTAGTATATACACTTGCTTGTCAGGGTCAATGGATCTTACTGTTTCTAAAAGAAGAATGTCATAAATAGCAAATTAAAAATATTTGGTTACACAACACAGATCTGAATGACTCTCTGGTCACTCTAAAATGCTAAGTTAGAAGAACATTTTTCTCATTGCCTTTTTTTCTGTTTAGTTGTTGTTTCATTCCAAATTAGAGGTGTTATTTTGTTGATGGAATAATTAGTCAACTATATCACATTACATTCAATATGTGTTTTTTCATTTACTGATCCATTTTTTTCCTGTGCAAAGATGAGGAACACTAAAAATTAAGAAGCCTACAATTTCTGATACAGATGTTTCCTTGAGTACCTTGTTTGGCCTAATTTTTATTTAACATTGTTGGAAGCATATGTTCTTAATAAAAAAAACAACATTACTTGAAATCCTTATTCAGACATATTTATGTGTCAGTTACCCAAGCATGCTTGCTTTATAACTCCATGGGCTTTAATATAGGTATGGAGATCTTTAAGTCCAAATAAAAGTCTCATTTCTATAACATTCACTTGCTACATACCGTTGGCTTATAACATTTTAATTTGTTATATTACCTAGTCTTTTATTTAATAAAATCGCTAGCCCGTCCCTTTGAGAAGGTTTTGTTTTCTCATTAATCTCATATTCCAG
The DNA here is from genome assembly GCF_007474595.2 of Lynx canadensis. NCBI lineage: Eukaryota > Metazoa > Chordata > Mammalia > Carnivora > Felidae > Lynx > Lynx canadensis. The sequence continues at coordinate 103,153,498 of NC_044309.1, forward strand.
GATGTATTTATTATTAATTATGCATGTTTATTATTTATACATATTTTTATTATTTCATTTAAAGGAGTACACGAAGAAATTAATGGCGAATGTGAAATCAAGTTTAAGATTTCACTCTGTGAGGAAACATAATTTTGATCATAATTTTTTTAAACTGATTTCAAATAGGAACTGCAAGGAATCTGTATATCACTGACGTTTCTGCTGAGCAGCTGTCTTATGTTATCAGAAGACTTGTACCTTTCACTGAGCACATGATTAGTGTATCTGCTTTCACCATCATGGGAGAAGGACCACCAACGGTTCTTAATGTTAGGACACATGAGCAAGGTAAGAATGTATTTCCTTTGAAATAATTACCTACAAATATTGCTCTTACACATTATAATACTTTTTTTCTTTCATTCACATTAATTGTTCATTCTTCTTTACAAGTGCCAAGCTCCATTCAAATTATAAACTATAAAAATATTAGTTCTTCATCTATTTTGTTATATTGGGATCCTCCAAAATATCCCAATGGAAAAATAACTCATTATACAATTTATGCGATGGAACTGGATACAAACAGAGCATTCCAGATGACCACCACAGAAAACAGCTTTCTCATAACAGGTAGAACAATCTTTTTTAAAACATTCCTGTTCTGATGAAAATATGCATCTGTCTGCCTCGAACACTGCCGGACACGTGCTGCATCATTTCAGACTTCGTTGTGCTGTGCTGCCGTGGATATCTTGAAAAATACGTGCATGAGTAACTTGATTAGATGGTTTTCTTTATCTATATTTATCTGCAAAGAAATGACATCATCAGGTTACAAGTATCATAGGTATATGTTTAACACAGGGAACTTTAGGGGTGCCTGGGTGGCTTAGTCGGTTAAGCGTCCGACTTCGGCTCAGGTCACGATCTCGGCTCAGCCCGCATCGGGCTCTGTGCTGACAGCTCAGAGCCTGGAGCCTGTTTCAGATTCTGTGTCTCCCTCTCTCTCTGCCCCTCCCCTGTTCATGCTCTGTGTCTCTCTGTCTCAAAAATAAATAAACATTAAAAAAAATTTTAAACACGGGGAACTTTATATCTGTTACATCGAAATGAAGTGTTACAAGCTTGAATGAATGAACTCACCTGAAGGAACTCACCTGACATAGTGTTTGTGCCAAGTCAACACAGTCCTTGCAATGTGCCAAAAATAATTGTTCAGCTTCAGATCATTGCCCTAATATTGAGGAAAGAACTAAAATACCACCAACGTGGAAATACCCTCAAGCCCAAGGAATTTGGGGAGAATGGGATTATAAGGAAACTGACTTGGAGAGCCAGTCTCCCAAATAAATTATTTTCACTAGTCCTATGTCAGATGGCCCTAAAATAAGAATTTTATTTCACAATCTTTGAACAAATTACCTGTTGTCATTATAGGGTTAAAGAAATACACAAAATATAAAATGAGAGTGGCTGCCTCAACCCATGTTGGAGAAAGTTCTTTGTCTGAAGAAAATGACATCTTTGTGAGAACTCCAGAAGATGGTAAGAATTTCAGGTGCAATTTTAATAAAAAGTAACTAGTGGTTTTGCATGCTTACTGACATCTACTGTCTGTCTTTAGTGTCTGAAGCAATAAAGAATACATGTATTTAAAGCATGAAAGAATACATGTATTTAAAATTTTGTTTTCATCCTCCAGAACCAGAATCATCACCTCAAGATGTTAAAGTTATTGATGTTACTGCAAGTGAAATAAATTTGAAGTGGTCACCTCCTGAGAAACCTAATGGGATTATTGTTGCTTATGAAGTGCTCTATAAAAATAGGGATACCTTGTTTATGAAGAACACCTCAACCACAAACATAATTCTAAAGGACTTAAAACCTTACACCCTCTATAACATCTCTGTCAGGTCGTATACCAGATTTGGTCATGGCAATCAGTTGTCTTCTTTCCTCTCTGTAAGGACTTCTGAGACTGGTAAGTTTTCTGTTTGTTGTTTAATAATACATAGTAATGAAATAAACATGGCTGACAATTGTCATATTGTTTATATTTTAAATAACGTAAAATTTCCTATTCTTTTTGTATAACCCAGAAATTTATCTGTTTTGTTGTTGTTGTTGTTATTGTTGTGCTTTCTGGTGAGGTATGGGAAAAGGCTTACTGTGTAAAATTTTAAAGTCTGATTTACATATACAGGAACTCCAAAATAGTACCAGTGAGTTTTTCAAATGAAAGACCTTGAGAAACCAAAGATTCTTTCAATGAACCTGTATATTGGAGTTGAATAACCACATGCTTTCAAATTAGGTAAAAGCAGAGACACACTTATCAGAATAGATTCCTCTGCGCCAATGAGGTATATATATAGAAAGAGATGCAGAGTGGGAGCCAGGAAGCTCATGCCTGGTTAAGCCTTGTCCAGGAGGTAGCATTTGACCTGGATCTTAAAGAGTAGGGTAGAATGGATGTTATCAAAGTCGCTGGGCTGAGGGGAGGGAGTATCCCTTCTAAAGGAAATCATGGAAGCAAGGAATTATGCACTTGTGTTTCAGTTTCAGTGATGTAAGTACAAATAGCATATTTGCTATTTTGCCTGATCTTAGCTTATTGTTTATTTTATGTTTAAAATCATATATTGGCTTAGTTTTTTGTTTATTTTATGTTTATAATTGTATAATTGAAGCATCACTCTTAAGCCAACTCTGTAATTTATGCTGAGAATTAATAACTAAATGCAAAGTTACTGTTTTGTTCCTACTTTTAAAAAATTAAATATTTATTGAATAGTTACTCATTGAACCATGTAGAATTACTATTCCTATTGGTCATAAATGGCCAAATATCAGCAATTTCACATGGTTCATCCAGATGCTATATGTGCAGCCCCATCTCTAACCTTGAGGATCTAGGTACCTAGTAAAGCAACTTATCTTTGACCACGAGCACCTTCTTGAGACTGGTCACTGAAATTAATAAAATGAGATGACACAAAAGAGCCCATAGAGAATGACAATAGTTGTAATTGCAGAAATGAAAGAGTAATGAAAGGAACATTTTATAGCTTTAAGAGTTATCCCTGAAGGTGAAATCTAATTGATGTTAAACTGTATATGGGCATGTTTCATTGCTTTTATTAAAGATATTGTACCTAAAGTAAGTATTTTTTTAAGAAAAAAAATCTCTTCTTACCTGATCTAGCTTTATAGTTTACACTGGGTCAAGGAAAGAAACAAGCATATTTTAGACACCTGCAAAGTGCATTGGGCTCTGCCTTTGGCTTTCATGAAATTTACCTTTTTAATTCTATAATAAAGCATTAAGATATTATTATCTTCATTGCCTAATGAAAAACAGGTCTGAAGGGTTCATCCCTTCAGTAAATATTTGTAATATGCCAAGCCCTACTGGGAATATAGCACTGTAAAGGAAAATGAATTTCTGACCTCCTAAAGTTAAAATTAATTGGTGGATATTTAATTGCTTAAGGTCACCCAGCTGGTAAGTGATGAAGCTGGAATTGGAACCCAAATTCGTCAGACTGGAAAGCCTATTTCCTTTCATGGTACAATCTGTTTTAGAAGCCATCAATAAAGTTGCTAAATTATAGAATATATCTAGGGTCTCTGTTAACTGTTGGCAGTAGTATTTTGCTGCTTGGGCTCTGCATAAGACGAGGAAGGAAAGTAAGTTTCAAAGTTACTGTTATGATATTAAACAATCACTATATGCACGGATGCTTATCAGATACTTCACTACTTAAATGGTCACAGCATCAAGAACATCTTATCGTAATGATTATCTATACAATAATCTTTTGTTGTTGTTTGCTAATTATTACATGCATTCAATCTTTTACTTAGTATTGGAAAATTAATTTAACTTTCATTTTATTATCTGTTGTCTGATCTTAATTCAAAGGCAGGGATAATAAACCTTAAGTGAATGTAAGAATTTAACTTGACATGTAGTTAAAAGTGAGAATATTAGTTTTAGAATGTATCTTAGAAAAATACATAGAACCCTAGATACATAGATGTGGAGACCTAGAAATACTTGAGTGAAATGACTCAAAAATCAGAGTAGATGAGAAGTAATGTTGGGACTTGGAGGTAAGCTTGCTGATTATTTCAAGCCTCCAGAGTGAGGGAGAAAAATAAAGAAGGAAATAACTTACACCATGGCTCACTAGCTCACATTTGGGTGAGTAAAGGGTCATTTTGATACTAGACTCTTCAGAAGCAAAACAGGTCTAATAATAGGGCATAATGTTCAATGTCCACGCTTCTAATTTCTAGCTCTCTGATCTGAGTTAGGATACTCTCGATGTCTTTGCATTCTTCATCTAGATGGAAATGGTGGACAATGACGTCTACGTTAGTGACTTTTTTCTGTAGTATGTTTGCTACACCAGTTTTAGCTCTTTTTGCAAAAGAGGAAGCTAAAATTTTGAGTAGTCTCAACGTGTCATTTGAAGCAAGATGTATCAAGAACAACTGTCTATCTGTTACCAAGGCTTCCTATTCTTATTAAATAAATTCTTCCTCTACTGGTATTATAAAAAAAACAAGAACTCTCTTTTCAATATTGTTTCATGAGAAATTGAGGGATGTAGTTAGCAATATGTTAATGCTGCTGGGTAAAAGAAATAAATAATTTATTCACATGCTTCTCTTGATTGGGGAATCAGAGTTTACTAATGCCTAGAAGTAAAATACCCTTGTGTTCAAGCAGAAAAGCTCAATACGTTTGATCTCATGAGTGTTTGTGTATGTGTGTGTGTGTTAAGTATGTGCAGTTGACAAACAAATGAAATCAATTCATACTTTTTCACAGAGTTCAATAATCACATAAAGAACTTTAAGTTCTCATACAAATTACCTTTTGAGGTTCTCTGTGTATTCTCTTTTCTTTTTAAGACATAACTTTATACTAAGCCTTTAACAAAATGCCTTGAATATGTCTGATTTGGGGTAATGACCATTAATGGGTAGTAGCTTATATGTTGATCAAAATTTTATATAGGACTCTATAATGAATAGCATTTAAAAATTTTTCTATATAATATTAAAACTGTATATGCCAAACAACAATTTTTAGGCACACTCAAGGTAACTTCCCACTTCTTCTTTTCAGATCATTGTGAACAAACTTGTTTCTTATTTTTATTTTTTAAATAGATTTAGCTTATTCCAACTGTTTGTAACAATTACTTTTTATTCATGAATTATCTATTTTACACAATACTTCTCCAATTGGACACACTGTGCTAGTTCGGAAAACTCTTAAGTGCATCATTACTCTCCCAAATCAGTAAGTCATCAAGTCTGTCTTCTTTATTTCCCCTGAACCCAGCACTGGTTATCCCCTAAGGATAAATGAATAAAAATGCAAAGGATATCAGCCTGGGGTCAGGGATGCATATTTATATCCTGACTACTGGTGATAGGCGTGGAAATTCAGAGGGACAACTTAGCAAATTCCAATGAGAATTTTTCAAAATCAAAAGTTATACTGAGTTATTAAGTTCAAGCATAGCATTACTAAATCCTTTTTTTTCTTGCAATTAAAGAGCTATTCACTTCAATCTTACTTGTTTTGCTTAGCTTTGAATTTCTCTCTTGTTTTTAAATATGTTTTATGTCCAGTTGAACATATTTATTTATTCCCTGAACAGGTTTTTGTGGTTTCCATATCATATGCATTGTAGATGCAGCAGTGAGTAAGAGAAAATCCCTACTTTCTTGGAACTTAACATTCTAGAAGTTTCACAGTAAACAAATGCTATATATGACTTTGGTACCAGTGTATTCTAGGAAGAAAAGAAAATCAGGGAAAGAAGAGAGAATTAAGCAGGCTGATTAGTATTGATTAGTAAGCAGGCTATTTGAGGTAGAGGACTGAGGGAAGTCTTGTCTGAAGAAACTGTATTTGCCTGGAGACATTAACAATCTGTAGGAGTAAACTAGATGAGATTAAGGAAGAAAAATGCTTCAGAAGGAGAATAGCAATAGCCTGAAGTTCCTGAAGTAGAAAGATACCGTATGTGGTTGAGGAAGAGCAGAGCCTTTCTTTCTTTGGAGTAATCATAGTTATGCGGAGAGAATTAACAGATGAGGAGAGAGAACCTGGCAAAGGTGGACTGTGCAGATTTTTGGGTGTCATTCTAAGAGGTTTGGAGTTTAATTGTAATGGGTAGCTATTGAAGAATTATGACAAGAACATGATATGATTTGCAGTTTTGGAAGATCATTCCTGACTATGTTGGATTTGGGAGTGAAGGAAAAAAATCACGCTTAATCACTAGGTGTTTGGTTGGAATATCTGGGTGAATGGTGGCGTTGCAGTATTACTTAGCACAATACCTGCAATTTGTTGTCTCATGGCTTCGAAGAATGAAGAGGTGGACACAAAATGAGCAGCCAGCAAAAGTTTATTAGAGTATAAGATTAGAAAGAAAGAATAGTATGGAAGCTGTCTTTACTGAGAGGAGACATTCGAAAGTGAATGTCCCCGACTATAGGCAAGGGTCCTTGTTTTATAAGGTTCTGGTCACCACCCTCCTGCCCCCACCCTTCCCCCTTGTACCTTCTCAGGCTCCACCCTTATTGGCTTGATAGTTCTAGGTGCTGGGTTGTCCATTCCTGATTGGCTCATTTCCATTGTATGAGGGGGGTAGTCTATGGCTATACCATTCCTTTGGGTCATAGATTTTTACGGTCTACTATTTATTTTTAGTCAGGTCTTTTATCAGATTCCTGAGAGAAACCTGAGGGGTAGTAGGTGGTGTCTGTTACATTCTTAAGAGGAACCTTATGCCCGAGGGGGTTTGCTGTGGTAAGGCATTCCCAGCATTGTTCCATTGTATGTGCTTTTCCCCACCCAGGGGCCTCAGGTCCTAATCTTTCCCTTTCTGCCTATTTTATCCTATCTTTCCCTATTATATTGGTACCATTTACTGAGACAGGGAAGCCTGGAGAAAAGGTCAGTTTGGAGGAAATTCGGTTTTGTTTTGACCATGTTTTAAATATCTGAGTACCTGTCATTAAGGCAATTGGATACGTAAGTTTGAAACTCACAGGAAGAATCCAGAGTTGAATAGACAATTTGAATGAATTACCATATCTCTGGTATTCAAAGTCAAGGGATGAGATAAAGTCACATCAGAGGGAGTGTAGATAGAGATGGAAAGAAGACATACACCTATGTCCTATAGACTTGTCCTATACACCTATAGAATACACCTATACACCTATGTCCTATACACCTATAGACTTTTGGAAGTCAGAGAGGATTTAGTCAAGGACTAAGCAGAAGTGAGCAGTGGTGAGGTAAGAGGAAAAGCAGAGAAGATTGTGTAAGGCAAGTGAATAAATATTTCCAAGTAGAAGGAATTTATTTTTTAGGTCCAATTCTGCTCAGAGTGAAGAGGAGGGCACAGAATTAATTAGTGGTGTGGCAATATGGAGATCACTGAAGACTTCATGATAGTGGGTTTCATGGAAAAAATGGGGGAAAATGCCTAACTAAAGTGAGATTAAGACAGAATGATACATTAAAAGTGGAGAAAATGAGTAAAGGCAGATTTTGAGGAATTTTGATACGACGTACAGGCCAAAATGGAGCAATAGTTGAAAGGACAAAGAGAATCAATAGTCTTTTTTTTTTTCTTTTGCTGTGATATAATGTGTGTGTTTTCACATATTTACAATATAGAAATAATTCAACACAGAGAGAAAAATCATTAACATGACAGAGGGGGAATAACTTCAGTTTTAAAGTCTCAGACTAGATAGAATAGAATCTACCACAGAAGTGGAGGGCCAGGCAAATATCCATTGACTGATGAATGGATAAAGAAGTGGTATATATACAATGGACTATTACTCAGCCATCAAAAAGAATGAAATCTTGCCATTTGCAATGACATGGATGGAGCTAGAGAGTATTATGCTAAATGAAATAAGTCAGAGAAAGATAAATGCCATATGATTTTAGTCATATGTGGAATTAAAGAAACAAAACAAATGAACATGGGGCAGGGCAAACCAGGAAACAGACTTAATTATAGAGAACAAACTGAAGGTTACTGCAGGGGAGATGGGAGGGGGATGGTATAAATGGGTGTTGGGTATTAAGGAAGACACTGGGTGTTGTATGTAAGTGATGAATCGCTAAATTCTACTCCTGAAACTAATATTACACTGTATGTTAACAAACTGGAATTTAAATAAAGAAGAAATGCAGGGCTGGGACTTTGAAGGGAGTTAAGTAGAGAAGGCAGTTAAAGGGAAATTGGTGGTAGGAAGATAATGTAGTTTTTTTCTGAGTGTTATTATTTTCTCAATGAAGTGAGAAGCAAGTTTATCAGCTTTGAATAAGAAGGGGAGTGATATTGGATGATGGTGGACAGAAAAGATAGTGAAAAACATACGTAACAGAAGGGGAGACTGAACTGACTAAAGGAAAATAGAGGCTGCTGGGCAGTGGAAAAGATTCATTTGAAATTTAAGATTTAAATGTAAATAAGGCTTGTTAGCTGGAGTTTTGTTTTGTTCAGACATTTTCAGCTGTTCACTGCAGATCTGGAACTAGCAATGAAATTGGTTTAACCTGAATTGGAATTTTGCTGGAAAGCAAGATGGAAAAAGGAGTTGATGGAGATTGCTAGGGACTGGTTTTATTGGCAGGCAATGGATTCTGGCCCAAGTAAGTAGGGAGATGAGACATAAGGGAGATGATGAACCATGAAGATTGGATGAGGGTTAAAGAATTTTTGGAGTGTCAATACAAAGAATTTTTGGAGTGCCAATACAATAAACTGTTGCCAAAGAAAGGAATACCGGTAATAACAAGATCTCAGGTATTGCCATAAAAGCTAGTGGTTAAAGTGGGGTGGAGGAAAAATTGGAATTATGGAGATCAAGGAATACAGAGTCCAGAGAGTTGGAAAGATCATTTACATTGATGTTGACATCTTTTAAGACTGGTAGAAAGTCAGTCCAGTCATCTAGGTGATAAATTTTTCTTCTTGTTTTTTTTTTTTTTTTTTAAGATTTCATTTTAATTCTACTTAGTTAACATTAAGTGTTATATTAGTTTCACATATGTACAATATGGTGATTCAACAATTCCATATATCACCCAGTGCTCATCATGACAGGTGCACTCCTTAATCCCCATCACCTATTTAACCCCTCCTCCTCCCCTCCTCCCCTCTTAGGTGATTAAAATTTTAAGATGTTTGAAGTAGTGGCATGGTATCACTAGATGACTGTCTTTTTTAAATTTTTTTTTTTCCACGTTTATTTATTTTTGGGACAGAGAGAGACAGAGCATGAACGGGGGAGGGGCAGAGAGAGAGGGAGACACAGAATCGGAAACAGGCTCCAGGCTCTGAGCCATCAGCCCAGAGCCCGACGCGGGGCTCGAACTCACGGACCGTGAGATCGTGACCTGGCTGAAGTCGGACGCTTAACCGACTGCGCCACCCAGGCGCCCCAGATGACTGTCTTAAGGAGGGGTAGCACAAGAGTTCTTCAGGAAGAAGGAAGGAGAAATGATCTGGATATGGCAAAGATGGGCAATAAATACAGCTACTCAACTCCCAGGTTCTATGGTTATAGGGGTTGTAGGAGAAAAACAATGACTACCTGTTACCCAAGAGTGGTAAAATATAATGTTCTCAGAAGGTCCAAGATTTCTCTTAGAGCCAGAAGGTTGAGAAAGCATTCAGAGTAGTTTTTGAGAATTTTTCTCAATGTAATGGGTTGGCTTGAGAAGGTAACTAGAAATTTTGAATGTATGCAAAAAGATTATATTGTGTAGAATTATATTGCTACATTAAACTATGTATTAAATTACAATTCTTCCCAAAGTTTTAGAAATATCAATATTCTTCCATCAGTTTTTCCTATTAAGTGTGCCTTAGATGAAATACACTTCATAACACGTAACAACTGGGGACAAGTGGTTTTGCATCCACATTTTCAAGGCTTTTGAATTTTGTTTTTCTGCTTCATTAAATTTACTAGTAGCAACTTTAATATCTATTATATTTTGAGTGCCAATATATAGGTTCAATTATTTCTTTTGAAATGAATACTCTTTTTTAAAATTTATTTATTTTGAGAGAGAGAGAGAGAGAGAGAGAGAGAGAGAGAATGAGCTGGGGAGGGGCGGAGGGGGGGAACAGAGATCCAAAGTGGGTTTTGTACTGGCAGCAGATAGCCCAGTGCGGGACTCAAACCCATGACCATGAGATCATGGCCTGAGCCTAAGTATGACAGTTAACCAACCAAGCCACCCAAGCGCCCCTGAAAGGAAATATTCTTATAATAGGATTTTACAATGGCAATAATGTTTATGTTGTTAGTTTATATTGTTTAACCCCTCAAAGTAGTCATTACTGTTATTGTTCCCATGCAGGCAATTTTTAAACCATTATCTTTGCAACTGTGGTTTTTCATCTCCAGTAAATATTTTTCTGCCTAAAATGCATTGTTTATAACTTCATTCATTGAGGATTTTCTGGTTTTGATCGTCAGAATATGTTTTTATCTGCTCTTGTTAATTTTTCTGGGGATAGAATTCTCATTTTTCAGTTGAGGTCAATTGTCTGTCTAATTGTCATTCCTATGTAGATGATCTGTTTTGTTTTGTTTTGTTTTTTTTCTGGTGTTGTTAAGATCTTCTCTTCTTTGTTATTTGTACTTTTACAATGATGTGTCTAAATATGATTGTTTAAAAATATTTCCTGCTTGGAGCTTATTGAGATTCCTTGACCTGAACAACATTTTTCAGAATTTCAGCCATTACCCTTTGAAATATTTCTTCTTCCTCCTTCTTTCTGTTATCTATCTTAAACTCCTTCAGTATATGCTTCATGTCTCTTATCTGCTCTTTACATTTTCTGTATTTTTTTCCTCTGAGCTCCATTGTTGATAATTTTTCAATACTGTCATTCTTTTCACTAAATTTCTCTCCATCTCTATCTAATATGCTCTTTTATACATTAAAATAATTTTAATTTCAGTTATTTTGTTTTTCTATTGTAGAAGGCCTGTCTGGTTCTCTTTCAAATCTGCTTGGCTATATGCATCATTTATTATTATCTAAAGAATAATTCTTTGCTCATATTTTCAAATCTGTTTGATCTCTTGAAATACATTAGGCATTCATATATTTATTCTTTGGTAATTTCAATATCTGAAGTCTTTTGAAGTCTGTGTGTGTGTATGTGTGTGTGTATGTGAGAGAGAGAGAGTGTATGAGAGAGAGTGAGAGAGACCGAGAGAGACAGGTTTTTTGTTTTTGTTTTTGTTTTTCTGTTTTCTTTGCTGTCTTTATTGGTGCCTGATTTGCTATCAGTCAGCACATTTTCCTTGAAATTTATCTGTGGTAAATTTATGTGGCCTGAGTTGAAGTTGAGTTCCTTCGGAGAGGATTTATGTTTGCTTCTGCTAGTTGCTTTTGAATAATAGCAACTCAGGATTACAGATTCATTTTCATTTAAATTCTGAAGTGAACATTTTTTCAGGCTATATAGGTAGCATGGATTTGAGCCACATAGACTCATAGGAATAGGCATGCACTTCCAAAACTGCATAATTTTTTTTTTCTTTTTTGCATCTTTATCCAGAGAGCAGCGAGAAAAAAAATTATCCTCTGTCCTCTTTTGCATGGTGGGTTTACTTCTCACTCCCCTTTCCCTGTGGGTGAACATACCATATTGCACAAGAACAGCAGCTACCACTCACACTGAATTCTGTGGTACTCTGCAGAAGAATTCAAGGTACCCCCTGGAATTGTCCACTAACATGGTTAAAGTTGCATTCTTTTGGCTTTCCAGCTTATTATGCAGGGATATCCCTTACTCTTCTGTTGGCCCAAGTCTTTCAGTTCTTTATCTGGCACTCCGCATAGCTGTTTTGCAAAAACTCAACCTCACCAGGATTGACCAGTACCCTTCAAGACAAAGCTGGCATTAGTACCAGCTTCCATTTCACAATACCTGTTTTTACTGTGTTTTTGTGTGTGTGTAATTTAATTTTTTTTTTTTTTTGCTTTTGTTTTTTGGCCACCACAGATTTCCAGTTTTGTTGTCAACTCTTCAATTCCTTTAAACAAAAGTTTGTTTTAATTTTATGAAGGGTTTAATTGTTTTAATTAATATAGTCATTCAGTGTAGGGTATCTATTTCAATATTTACCAGAATCAGAATCCCACATGTAGTATTAGTATTTGAACATATGTGGAGAAACTTTTTGTGACCATTGAATTCAATACAATAAGAACATTAGTAGATACATCAAACTAGTATTTTATTTAACGATATCCTATATCCTTAGGAGACTGTTTTCCTGACAGATCATAATGTGCAACATTATACTTAGGGAGGATTCCTTGCCTTGTCATACGTTATATACAAAACTGATTATTAATGTTTTATATGTTATTATTATTAATGAAAGGCAGAATTGACTTTTAGGTGTTTTTCAATTTTTTTTTCCATCTGTATGATCCTCAGCAATAGCTTACTACCATCTCAAATATTTTAATAAAAATATCATCTATAAGCATTATTTTGTAGAATCATAGTATGAATTTCTTTTGAGATAAAATTTTTCTATACAGTTTTAAGTGTATAAGTTATGTGTATCTTATTCCATTTAGGATGTTTATTACAATTACACTCTAGTGAATGTTCTTATAAACATATTCTAGTGTACTTGGATCAAAACTTCAGCAAAATGGGGTGCTTGGGTGGCTCAGTCTGTTGAGTGTCTGACTTCAGCTCAGGTCATGATCTCATGGTCTGGGGTTCGAGCCCCACGTTGGGCTCTGTGCTGACAGCTCAGAGCCTGGAGCCTGCTTCAGATTCTGTGTCTCCCTCTCTCTCTGCCCCTCCCCCACTCATGCTCTGTCTCTGTCAAAAAATAAACATTAAAAAAAATTTTAAAAACTTCAGCAAAATAGATTTTTTTAAGAATGTATTTTTAGGATGGAATTATTTCATGCATTTATATTTTTGTTTTTTCCCAGTGCCCGATAGTGCACCAGAAAATGTTACCTACAAAAATATATCTTCTGGAGAGATTGAGCTATCGTTCCTTCCCCCAAGTAGTCCTAATGGAATCATACAAAAATATACAATTTACATCAGGAGAAGTAGTGGAAATGAAGAAAGAGCTATAAATACAACCTCTTTGACCCAAAGCATTAAAGGTAAAAAGAATATTTAATGTTGTACATTTATATTTGTACTGACAATGTGGTTATAAAATATTAGCTTGCTTTTATATTATAAGTGGTAAGTAGGATTCATTTTGTACAGAGTATGACAATACTGGCTTTTTGGTTAAATAAACTAGGAGTTTATTACAGTCACATGAAAGAATACTCAAAGTCAATCCTTTGTGACCTTATCCTATACCATTTTGTCTTTGTAATAGGACTTACTATTTGAAAGAAGTACATTTTCATTTAATTTTTACTTTTGGAAGATTAAGAGTCATTTCATAGTTTCCTTCTTGCCTATTATTAAAGGATATTTTATAAGTCTTAACTTACCTATGTTATTTCTTTTTAGGACTGAAGAAATATACCCAGTACAAGATTGAGGTGTCTGCTAGTACACTCAGGGGTGAAGGAGTTCGGAGCGCACCCATAAGTATACTGACTGAAGAGGATGGTAAATACAGTAGTGGATCCTGATATGTTTTGAATCCATCACATTTGAAAAAAAACATGTGCATAAAATGAAGATATAATGTGAAAATTCTCTTAGACCAGGGTATCAGTTATGTGCATGTCAGCATTATACAGAAATTTCACTGTCACAGAGTAAAAGAAGCTAGCAAAGTCAGCTTTATGTTCAATGAAATCAGGTATAAAATGTTCTTCTTTGATGCTCAAGTCATCCGTGCTCTGTAAAAAATCAGTAATATTTTTTCATGGCAGTTTTTAAGGCTAAAATTTCAGTTTGAATGGTTTGAATATAAACTAATGTATGTTATGGCTGTGTTTTTCAACTTTAATGTTCATAAGAATAGACATTTACATCAGTTTTGTAGTAGATTCTGTTATGTCAACCTGCAACCTCCCCCCCCTTCTTTTTTTTTTTTACTGTATTAGGACTAGCTTGATAATGAGTTCAGGCCAGTTTTTAGGTTTCTGTATGTAATTTTCCAAGATGCCATTCCTGAATGCTAATAGCCTTATTAAATATTGAATATTTAAACATATCTTTTCCTAAACCTGAATAAAATCAACTTTACTACTGAGATGACTTTACACTGGTACCTCACCAAGTTCTAGGCATATATCATGCTAAGAAAATTACTTCTGAGGAATATATTTGGGATTTGGATTTGCATTTTATGTTTTATACATTATATATATTTGACACTGTTATTTTTATTTTTATTTCTGCAAAAGGAAGTCCTATTGCCATGAGAGTTGGGCCTGGGTGTATCATAAGTGTTTGCAGGATATCTTTATTCCCCCCTCTCTTTCAAGTTTTTCCATCTTGAAGTTAAGTTGCATTCTGTGCATGTTTCTAGTCATACACCAGGACAATATGTGCGTTATATATGTCTAGCAGAAGGAAGATTTTTCTTGCATTGTTCTTATTTTATTCAAAGTAATAGTCTTTGGAGCCTTCTTCTCCCAGTTGAGGTCCTTCCCTATTTTTCTCTCTATGAAATTATTTCATCAGTGTCCAAGTGGGCTGCTCTGATTTGTCCCAGGTTCTTGTCCTCTAAGTTCTAAGACCAACTAGGGTTGGTCTTCCCTAGTCATTACCTCTACTTATTATGCTTATTTCTCCATCAAAGTTCACCTGTCCAACTTTTAATTTTTGTCATAATTCAGTTCTTTGTGCTGAAATAAAATGAAAATTAACTAATAAAACATCCTTTCCAATGGGACAATCGTTAAAGGCTAGAACAGAGTGGGGGTTAGCTCTTTTTTTCCATCTTAGATAATGCCTAAGAAAGATGTACTAGATAATTTATGCAATGCCCCTCTGGACATAGTACCCACTTCTCCACCTCCTAATTTAATGAAATAGTCCTGATGGTAAGAATTCGAGATCTTATATGAAGGAATCTAGACCAGTAGTGAACATATATTCCAAGAAGACAGAGCTTTTTACCACTTAAATCAATTGTTTCAAACTCTACAGTGCATCTGAATTACCTGGACTGTTAAAGTTACCATGGCAAATCACCATAGTGAACTTAGCATCTAAGTGTCTGGTCAAGTCATTGATATAATTACTAATGAATGGGGTGAAGAATTGTACCCCTTTAATGAAAAATTATGACAAATCAAGAATGGATAAAAGACTGAGATGCTTTGTATTTTGGGTATTAGGTGCTTGTTGTCCTCATGAAACTTGCAGCTCAGTGGCAGAGTTCTAAATTCAATAAGTGTATAGACAAATAGTTTTTATAACTTTAATATTTCCCCGAAATTACTCCTCAGGACAATAAGAGGCATGTTAGTTACTGAGGTAGAAGAAGTGTAGATGAGGAAGTTAAGTCTAAGATGTGACCTGAGGGAAGATGAGAGTTAGGAAAGACCATACCAGGAGGAGAAAGAGTCTTATGCATACCCATCTCACCTATTCTCATATGCTTTGTTATGATGAATTGGACAGATTGCAAAAGATATCATTGCATTTACATATTCTAATTTTCCTCTTTCTTTAAAATAATTTTTTAATTTACTTTATGACTAAAAGTTTGTACCTCTTAATCCCCTGCACCAATTTCATTTTTTTTAGATTGTGTTTTAGAATACAAATGCCAAAATGATTAAAACTTAGCTTGCTATAGTAGATATATAGTATTTTGTTTAGATAGACATGTTAATTATATTTAGTTAGCAATAAAATGTTTCACGTAAAAAGGAAAATACCCAAGGATATACTGGAATTAAAAATAAAACACTTAGAATTATCTGATATTTGACATAATAGTCTTAAAGCATATTATAGAGTAGAAATACTTAGTTACAACAGATTATATTCTATCAGTGCTATTTTTGATTGAAATCCTTTTTTTCCAACAATAAACAAAGGTTAAGTTTTACAAAGATGTTAGGGAAAATATCATAGGCTTTTGTTTTGACAAATGAAAGAGTTCTCAGAAGTAATTCATATCTTGGGAACTAGACATCTCCAAGTGATATACGGATTCTTGTGATAATCAATATTTGAAAGCATTTTTATTGTAGTGCTAGTGAGAATAACAAATAAAAATATGAATACAGCTGTCACCATTATTCCTTAGAATTCATCTCATAAACCTTTTCTCTGCTCAGTAATTTTTTGTGTTGGAAAATTGTTGTTACTAAAATAGCAAAAGCATACATACACATTACACATGCATATGTACACATACAACTCTGGTTGAGATTATTCAGAAAATAAAAAAAGAATTTAAAATAATTCAGGTGGCATTTTCTTTAAATTGTTGGAAAAAGTGATCTGCACATGTGCTAATCTATAAATTAACATTGTTCAAAGATCTGAACAAATTCTTAAAACTTCTATCAGCTACCTATGAGTTTACTTTCCATATAACTATAACAATGATAAAAATTTTAGTAATGTATACCCTTCTATTGCAAAATTGTATATTAATGCTCTAAGACATTACTGTAGTGTTACACAGGAGCTGAGAAATGCCATTCTATATGTCTTATCTAATGTAAATATAAACTTAGCTAACTAGGTTGTAGTAATTTTTGTAGAGCTCATTTAGTGCAAAATGGCTCAGGTATTTAGATCCTTCCGCTATACTGGTGGAATTAGAAGTAGACCCTAACCTGTCCATATTATTTATGTGCTGTGTTGCTTTTCTTTGTCACCATTCAATTTTGGAGACTCAGTGAACAGATTTTGATACTATTTTACAGTTTAGTGACAAACTGAAATTGAGGAATGTAGTTTTTATTTGTGAGGTCAGTCATTTTAACTGCTCTCCCTGTGTTATGCTTATCACTTTACCACTTCTTGAATGTGTGATTTTTTTCCCACTTCTTTTTATTGTTTGAGGAACACTTTTACTACATATTGTATTTATTCACCCCAGTAGTTTTATTTTTACTAGAGGATGATAATTTACCAAGATGTACTTGAACAGTAGGTGAATCACTGTGACATACCCCTTGTTCTTTTTTCTCATGAAATATTTTTTTCCATTGAATCACAGAAACAGATGTTCTAACACCACCATGCAAAATCTCTTTTTATCATCTCATTTTGAAAGTAAACAATTAGTCTCCCATGCTTGTGGGGAAAGGCACTGCACCTGATTCATTGACCAGAATGTTTATAGTGAAAATTTTGTGCATTGCTATTTTAGCCTTCTCTTATATATGTTTAATAAAATGTATTATCCTTACCCTAACTTTTCAGCTCCTGATTCTCCCCCTCAAGGCTTCTCTGTAAAACAGTTGTCTGGTGTCACGGTGAAGTTGTCATGGCAACCACCCCTGGAGCCAAATGGAATTATCCTCTATTACACAGTTTATGTCTGGTAAGAATTTTTTTCTTTTTTGGAAATAGTTCTGAGAACAAGTATTAATCTGTAACATAATAGGAATGTAGTTTTTTTATTTCAGAATGTGATGCTACATTAGGAACCTGATTATTAATAGGCTGGTTAATATGCTTTTTTTAAGAAACAAGTTTTTCCCATATTATGTAGAAGTCCAAGTATAGTCAAATAATATAATTTTTGTACACAAAAAGTATATATTATGCATAATTATATCACACTTCTGCTCTTAAAAGCCACTGACTTATCAACTTATGTGAATACATGCATATAATTTTAAACTCAGTGTTTTACACAAAAACTCTCTATGTCACCGTCTTTTCAGGTTTCTTTGAGCAGATTAATTTCAACTAAAGTTTAACTAAAAGATATTTATTCATAAATCTGTCATTTAAGGTCCATTTTCCCATGAAATTAAAGTAGTGTATCTATTTTTTTTTCTGACCACCTTTACACTGATTGCCAATTTATTTGTCAGTTGTGAAAAAGATGAAATCCCATAGCACATCTCATGTCAATTAACAACATGGCTGTACTGCTTCATGAAAACTCAGTAGTGAGAAGCCCTCACTTTGATCTCTTGTAAGTCCTCTTAGAAAGATTTGCCAGTTATATATTTCCTAGTGGATTTTAAATATTTCAACTCAGAAAATACAATTTACACAATCCTTTATAGAACATGGGCATGTCTTAACATTTATGTTCCTGACTCAAAAGTCTAGCACTGAGAGGTTCTGATATTTGAGGAAGGCTACTCTTCT
Organism: Lynx canadensis; assembly: GCF_007474595.2. Taxonomy (NCBI): domain Eukaryota; kingdom Metazoa; phylum Chordata; class Mammalia; order Carnivora; family Felidae; genus Lynx; species Lynx canadensis. The sequence continues at coordinate 103,171,821 of NC_044309.1, forward strand.
CTTTCTTAAATTAAGATTTTTCTTTCCCTAATTGCTCTTTACACCCTTTGCATATTGCTCATTGGGGCTATACTTCCTGGGTTTTTGTTTTGGTTTTTTTTTTCATTACCTGATTCCTAGTCCTTTTGCCTAGTGGTGGAAAAATTAAGAGTGACTTGAGAAATGTCAGTGAGAAAGAAGCAATGAAAAGAAGGTAAGCATTTTCCTCTGTGGCCCAGTTCATTTGTTTACCCATTTTTCATTACTTCATTCAACAAAATTGATAAACTGCCTGTATACCAGTGAACAAGACACACATAAGACTCCTGCTTTCAAGGAGCTTACATTCTGAAGGGATAGCTGGGCTATATCCCATAAAGAAACAGATGAGGGAAAGTTGGGGGGAAAGAGGGCTACTTTTGATGGGATGCTTGGGGAAATCCTTTCTGAAAGAGTGATATGGAGTTACAATCCTGATGACAAGAAAGAGCTTTTTGTCATGTAAAGATCTGCAAGCTAGAATTTTCCAAGAAGAAAGAGCATCAGCTGCGTAGACTCTGTGAAGGAACATAATTTGTCATTTTGAAGACCAGAGAGGTCAGTGTTGCTGAGGGGTAGATACACTAATACTGAGGAGTAAGGCAGACAAAGATCACAAGCCACAATAAGGGTCTGATTTTTCATTTTAACTGTAATTAGAGTTACTGAAGAAATTTAAGCACTTTGGATACTTAAAGGAGAAAGAATTTTAGACGGAGGCGGTTAGCAAGGATACTGTAGGAGGCTGTTCTGGTATTCTGGGCAATAGATGATACTGCCCATGGAGGAGAGAAGTGGGTAGTTTTCTTCTACATTTAGAAGGGAGGGTTGACAGACAGAACTTGGTGATACATTGGCTGTGGGGATAAAAAAGAGAGAGAGAGAGATGAATCAATGATGACTTTTAGATTTTTGAATCAAGGATGATGACTGAGATTTTTGACACCATTTTACCGAGTTAGATAAAAATGAAAGTGAAACAAACTAATAAAAGTGAGAATCAAGATGTTACTGGCTGGGGTTTCTGACCCACATTGTAGGGACAATCTCGTTCTTCTCTACAGTGATTGTGCTGTGTAAGTTCAGCTCCCCAGTGGTGCTATTTCTCTGCTCTTTCGAGGGTATCCCCTTTCTGTCTCACTTCCTAAGATGGATTCTAGGTGCGAAAGGGAAGGCTACTGAAAGTGGGGTCAGGGAATCTCAAGTCTGTGATATTATATGACTCATCTCACCTGGCTGTGTAGGAATCATGCTGCTGCCCACCTGCAGTCATAGCTTCTAGTTTCAAGGTTCTTATTTTCTGTTTTATCCTTGACCCAAACTCAGGATTCTTCTAGTGTCCTAGCTCTTTTAGCATGTCTGTCTCAACCTTTAGGGAGCTAGATGCTCTTACCAATCTTCAGGGGGCAGGATTGCAAAAGTGACCACTACACCCTTCCCTAGCATTGGATGATCTACTAGAGGAGCTCTTAGATCTTGCTGATGGTGGCATGCTGAAGACAAAGAGTTCCTAAGAGGCTTGTCATGTTTCTCTTCATCCTGAGAAGGAGCAAGCCCTGCTTACTGTCATTCAAAGAGAGTTATTCATAGAGACATTAAGCCAGAGAACCTGCTCCTACAATCAGCTGGATTGTTTAAGACTGCAGAATTAGGGTGGTCAGTACATGCCACATTCTCCAAGGGAACCACACTGTGTAGTATCCTTGACTACCTGCTTCTGAAATGTTGGAAGGAAGAATGCACAATGATAAGGTGGATCTCCAGAGCCTTGGAGTTCTTTGCTATGAATTTTTAGTTGGGATGCCTCCTTTTGAGGCAAGCACATACCAAGAGATCTACAATAGAATATTGCAGGTTGAATTCAAATCCCCTGACTTGGTACTAGAGGGAGCCAGGGACCTCATTTTAAGACAGTTGAAGTATATTCCTAGCCATAGGCTGACTCTAAAAATACTGCACACTCCCTGGTTCACAGCAAATTCACCAAAACCAGCAAATAGCCAAAAAAGCAAAGAATCAACTAGCAAGCAGTCTTAGGATTCTTGTAGGGAAAGAAATCCTTGAATCAGGGCTGCTGTATAATCTGTCAGGAACAGGTTACTGACATGTATTTTACTGTTGATTGCTTGCCTACAATCTAAAATGCTACTGAAATACATACATATATATATATATATATATATATATATATATACACATATGTATATGTATGAAATACACACATATATATGTGTGTGTGTGTGTCTGTGTATGTATATATATATACATACACAGACACACACACACACACACACATATATATATATATATATACATACACAGACACACACAGATACACACACACACATACACATACATACATACATACATACTGGGAAGGCAGTACCTTAGCCTCTCCATTCACAAAGTTCTACTTCAAAAAATAAGACACTCTGAAATCAAAGTAGCCATGAGAATCATGATAACCTCACTGGTTTCATAATCCAGAGGCAAGGTTTAACTGCAACTGCCCACAGCCTATTTTGAGGAAGGTGTCCTTGTGAAAAATGAGCTTGGAGTCCAATTGTGGGAAAGTGGCCACTTTGCCCTGCCTTGGTCAGTTAAAGGGCCGTTGGGTGACCTTCCAAGTGCCTGAGTGTGTATGTAACTTATTGGGCGGCCAAGCCTCATAAAGCTGTTGGAATGAATATGTGAATCTTTTTAAGTGCTAGAATAAAGATTTTTTTTGAAGATGTGTAAATTTAGTAAAACTTCAAAGATATTTAATAATTTGAAATCAGAGGAATAAATTCTTAATATATTAACTCTAGAAACCTAGAAGTTTCAGAAATTAGATTTCAAAGGATATAGGAACAACTCCTTATAGAAGCTTTTAATGTTACATTTTTTTTGTTGTTGTTAAACTGGGACTTGGAATGCTTTTAGAGACATGGGTTTGGATTCTGGCCCTGCCACTCAATTATCTGCGTGATTCTCTTAAAATACTGTATAAATGGTGGTATCATTATTAGCAAAGTTCCTATTTCAGGGGTTCACATTTTTCTCTTCTCAGTTTCCATTATTTTGTCTTTCTAGTAATTACCAAACTCTTTTGAAAGCAACATCTTTATTTAGGGGCACCTTGGTGGCTTAGTCAGTTGAGTGTTTGACTATTTCGGGTCTGGTCATGATCTCACAGTTTGTGAGTTCGAGCCCCATATCAAGCTCTGTGCTGACAGTGTGGAGCCTGCTTGGGATTCTCTTTCTCTCCCTCTCTCTATGCCCTTCCCTCCACTCATGCTCACTCTCTGCCCCCCCCCCAAATAAATAAATAAACACTAAAAAAAAAAATAAAAACATCTTTGGATGTTTGCTATTTTCAGTATATCTACAAAATACAGACTGCCTATTTTATTTTATTATACTGAGTGACTTCTCTCTTTTTCATGAATATTCTTTACAAAATAGCTCTACAAGGTGAAGGTTAATGTGCAGGCATTTTATAACCACTACTGTGTGAGTAACATTTGATTTGTAGATGCTGTGCTCAGAAATCTGCTTTAAAATGACATTTCCTTTTAAAGTCTGTTTTATGAAATAACTTTTATCATTTATCCAGATGGTAAAGTAGCATTTTTTCCCTCAGTTACATTGATAAATTATGCTTATTTGTATATAAGTGATAAACAATCTTTGCATTGCTAGAGCAACCACCATTAAATAAATGAATTCCTGTTAGAGCAGTTATCTTATTCTTTTAATACACTTTGGACTGAGGTGTAATATTGTAGCAAACTGATACAAAATTTATTTATTTACTTTACATAGACCTTCCTTCCCTTGCAATAGGGTTACATCCTGATAAACTCATCGTAAATTGAAAATATCATGAAGTCAAAAATGCACTTAGTACACGTAACCTGCAGGACATCACAGCTCAGCCCAGCCCACCTTAAATGTGTTTAGAACACTTACATTGCCTACAGTTGGGCATAATCATCTAGCACAGGCCTACTTTCTAGTAAATGTTGAATATATCATGTAATTTCTTGAATACTTAACGGAAAAAGAATGGTGGTGTGGGTGCAGAATGGTTGTAAGTGCCTTGGTTGTTGATCCTTGTATTCATGGAGCTGATGAGGAACTGTGGCTTGCTGTCTCTGCCCAGCAGCATGAAAGAGGATCATACTGCCTATGGCTGGCCTGAGAAAAGGTCAAGATTTAAAATTTCAAGTACACTTTCTGCTGAATGTGTATTGCTCTTAAACTATCACAAAATGGAAAACATCCTAAATGGAAATGTTATAAGTTGGGAACCATCTGTAGTTGAGTTCAGCCTGGATTTGTTTAGTAATTTTTCTTCCATATAGTTAGTAAAATTTAACAATAGTTTTCTTTTTTTGTTTATAAAGCTTCTAAGTGAATGCCTTATCAGGTATAGCTAAAAGACTGGAGTGAAAGTAATGCTGTAAATTCTAGCTTATACACAAATCTTGGCTTTTAAATGTTTTTCATTTTCTTAGTAGTAATTCTGAGAAGTAATTCTGAGTCAGTCAGCCTGACAAATGTTTATTAAACTCTGTGGGGAGATAAAAATACATATATAATTTTAAAATGATTGTAGACTAATTGGAGATAAAATATGTGTATGAAATAATTCTAAAAATACTTTCTAAATAATATATTAGGAGGTCACAACAATTCTAATGCAGCGTTTTGTTAGATGTCACTGGCCGAATAATTTCCCCCATATCATAAAACCTTACCTTTGGAAATAGCCTTCTATATGCTAAAAGTTTGCTAAGTTCTGTTTTTTCCTGTTTTCTAAAATATTTTTACCCTACTTAAATGATCTGCTTGAGAATACAAGAGAGATCAATAATCAGAATGGGAAGGTTGTAAAGATAGGTTGATAAACAAGGAGATCATCTCAGTTGAAACAGTACAGTAGTCTCCCCTTACCTGTGGTTTTGCTTTCTACAATGTCACTTATCCACAGTCAACTGTGGCCTGGAAGTAGATGATCTTCCTGACAGATCATGAGGTCAGTAATAGCCTAATGGTACAACACAATGCCTACATCATTCACTTCACTTCATCCCATCCCGTAGGCGTTTTATCATCTCACATCATCACAAAAATAAGGGTGAGTACAGTACAATTAGATATTTTAAGAGAGAAGCCACATTCACATAACTTTATTATACTATAAAGTTAATAAATTAATAAATTTTGAATAGAATTCTGCCAGCATTTCAAAATTAATAGATACCTAATGAAACTTCAGATTCCTTTGTTTCTTATAGAAATCAGGATAGTTTGCCATATTGCCCATGATGAAAATCAGCTGGAGTGGAATAGAAGGTGTCTTTAGATGGAGTGTTTGCTTGGCAATTTACTACAGTTCCCACCACACCCTATTTCAAATCCAGTCTTCTTAGTCATTGATTTTGCTTGTGTGGATCTTGAGTTCTTACACCTTCAGTTTAGGGGTCTTTTAATCACTCTTGTGATATGTACATATCTGGGAGAAATTGTGATTTGCTTGCATTAGAGATTTGGGGAACGAAACATCTTGGAGAGCTAGACAAAAGGGCTCAAAAGGGATAGTGTAGAAGTTAGCATTTTGGGACAAATGTTTTTGGTTTTTTACTTATTTATTTTTCATAACAATACCATAAGGGGAATATTATCCCCATTTTGTAGGTACAGAAACTGACTTTTGAGATAAAGGGTTACTTAAATTTACAGAGTAGAAGATGACAATCAGAATTCATACGTAGGTCTTTCTTATTCCCAAATCATGCTTTTCTCAAATCACTAGGAATAAGTGTTATAATTGGCATTTGTTCTAAATACTCAGCTGTGTACTTACAGGATTAGGAAAATCTTAGTTTGGTAAAAATACTTGTGATAAACACTTATGGGGTTATAAAAAATTAAGCTTTGTGCATTAACTCATATGGGTAATTTCTACCAAAAAAATCACTATCTTCTTATTGGTGTGCATTAGTTGATGAACTATATTCATTGTGATAAAATAAGTATATTGTTTCATGTGTAAACCATTTGGATTATTGATCTCTGCAGTTTAAGTAGTATATGGACAAAGTAGAGCTTGTTCAAGAAGTGATGCAGATGGTGGAAATACTCAGGATCAAGGCATGTGAGAAATTGCCTGAAGAATGGGACAAGGTATTAGTTAAGACTCTTAGTTTCAAGTGACTAAACTCAACCTAAATTAGCTTAGGCAAAAATGAAAATTTATTGACACATAGCTGAAAAGTCCAGGGTGTAACTGGATGTAGGAGCTCAAATAATTTCACTAGATATGGTTAACAGTAAGAAGCTTGTGTGGACAACAGCAAGATCACCCTGTATCTTGAATATGTCTATTTATGGAGAGAATATGTATCTCAATATTGAAAGGGATTTTAAAGTTATATTTTAACCACATACCCAAAGATCATACTGCTGGAGAAAATACTCCAAGGACTTTCCACACCTCTTAGAATAAAATCCAAATTTCTTATTATGGCCTGAGGAATTGCATCCACTCTCAAGGAATGAGATCTTTCTTCTTCAGCTCAAGCACAATCCCTCCTCCTGTCTTCTGGACCTTAATTCCTTGTGTCTTCTCCAAGATCGTGGTTTATAAATAGTTCTGCAGCTTCAACCTCATTCTCTTTAATGGCTTTTTCCCTTTATCTTATAAATGTGTCTTTTCTGCTAAAGGCAAACAAGACAAAATCAAAGCAAATCAATCAGCCAACCAAATGACAATGAGAACAACAGCAACAACAAATAAATACCCTACTTTGACTCTGACTTTCTCTGAAACTCTGGAAAAGCTTTAGCATCATAGAATATGATGCTTTGCTAGCTTGGGGTTATTTAACACATAATTTCTAATCTGTTGGTACTACTCAGCTATGCAGAAGTACTGTTCTAGAGTAAGTTGCAACACAGAAGAGTGGTTTCCTTATAGTGAGAAAATTAGTGAAAATCATTTGTTCGTATGAGGAAGAGAATATTTGAGAGAGTCAAGTAAGTGGATGTTGAAATTATTTTTGTAAGTGTTATTTAATGAGTGAAATGATTAATCTAGAATATTTAGATGATGGCAGATTATAACTTTGAATATAAATACATAGGAATGAACAAGGATGTGTCATCAGGTTAGATTACCCACATGGAACAAAATATCAAATGATGAAGATTAGAATTAAGACCCTGACCTTTCAGAGGGTCTCAAATCTTGTGTAGAAAACCTTTTATGTTCACACTTAGGGAAATGGGGGAATTGGTTTCAGTCTTCCCAGGTGGTTTGGTATTCAAGATTCCTTCAAGATTCCTTCTTAGCAGTTGCTACTTAGTGTGATCTTGATGTGATAAGAGATGAGTAAAGAAAGTGCTAAACGAGACCAGAGAAACTGCTTTTATACTCTAGAATTTCCTTCATGCCCTAGATGTCACAATGTGGTCTGTCTTTTGATAAAAAAAATCATAAATTACTTAGGAAATAACTTCATTTTAAAGACGCTATTAATCCCATCCCAAGACATTTTCTTGTTGTTACCAGTGAGTGTACACAGAAAAACTGTATCCTACATTTATTCAGAGTTGTTTCAAGGTCATTCAAATAATTTCGATCTCTCAAATTCAAGAAAGCTTTTAAAATGTTCTAAGAAGTTTCTTTTTTCAAATTTTATTTTATTTCTAGTGTAGATAGCATACAGTGTTTTTAGTTTCAGTTGCACAACATAGTGATTCAACAATTCTATACATGATTCAGTGCTCATCATGATAAGTGTACTCTTAATCCCCTTCACTTTTTTTTTTTTTTTTTAACCTATATCTCCACTTGCCTTCCCTCTGGTGACCACCAATTTATTGTCTATAGTTATGAGTCTGGGGTTTTCTGGTTTGGGTTTTGGGTTTTTTGGGGTTTTTTGGGGGGGTTTATCATTTTTTTCAAGCTTTAAAAAAATTCTAGCTAGAAAAATGTTCTAATAAATTTCTAGTATTAAATCAGTAAAATGAATGCACTGAGAACTCCCCTCAAGTTTTTTCCTCAGTTTGAAAATTGACCCTGGCTAGGAGGTTTGCCTGATGTTGAAAGTTATCTATTTTAGAGTATAAGTATTGTTGACATTTATATTCCTTCCATTTATACACAGTTTATAATTTTGAATATGTAAGATTTAGACCTATGTTGTCAGGGAGGCTTCCTTTCTTTTCCCTCCACCTCACTCAACTCCCTATTCTTCTCTCAAACCTTACAAACTAGCTTTCTGGTCAACAATTTCCTGCACCTTTGGGAGATATGTTGTATTCTCCTTTTCTAGATGTTACCAATAATTAAATTTTACTGGCTTAATTTTTTTGTTCATATCTTTTTCTTTGCTGTTAGCCACTGGTGGGGCAGGGTGGAGATGGTGTTGTCATTGTCATTAAAGGGATCACATTTTTATTAATGAAAGGTTTTATAATTATTTACTATTTTGTCTGTTTTGAGGATAGGGGCTGAATCTTACTCATATTTGTGTCTAACATAGTTCTCGCATAAAGTAGATACTCAATAAATTTTGTTGGATATTGATGGCATACATATCATCTCTAAATTGAGAGGGGCTAGGAAGGTATCTGTGCATCTTTGTTTGGAGCACTATCTAAAAGGACAGTGCCTTTCTAGGGGCACCGGGATGGCTCAGTTGGTTGAGCGTCCAACTTTGGCTCAGGTCATAATCTTGCAGTTCGTGAGATTGAGCCCAGCATCAGGGTCTGTCCTGACACCTCAGAGCCTGAAGCCTGCTTCGGATTCTGTGTCCCCCCCACCACCCCTTAGCCCCTCCTCTGCTCACACTCTTTCTCTCTCAAAACTAAATAAATATTAAAAACTTTTTTAAAAAGAATAGTGCCTTTCTACTCTAACATATATTCTCCATTTAAGACACTACAATAAAATCTAGAAAAGAAAGTGCATACGTTATGCAAAAAAGGGCCACAAATGACCAATATACATATAAAAGATATTCTGTCTCACAAATGGTTAGGGATTTGCAGATTAAAAATATTTTTTGAGTCAAGTTTGCAGTAATTAAGATTAATATCCAGACTAGTAATGAGAGTTTGCCAAAGGTGTGCTCTCACACGTTGTGGTTCTAAATTATAATAATTTATAATTTGGAACAGAAACAACTTTTAGAACAGTAATCATTAAAATTAAAAAAAATCAACCCAGGGGCGCCTGGGTGGCGCAGTCGGTTAAGCATCCGACTTCAGCCAGGTCACGATCTCGCAGTCCGTGGGTTCGAGCCCCGCGTCGGGCTCTGGGCTGACGGCTCAGAGCCTGGAGCCTGTTTCCGATTCTGTGTCTCCCTCTCTCTCTGCCCCTCCCCCGTTCATGCTCCGTCTCTCTCTGTCCCAAAAATAAATAAACGTTGAAAAAAAAAATTAAAAAAAAAAATCAACCCATTTGATGTAATAATTACACCACTGGGAATTTAACCTACAGAAATCCAAGGACCATTATGAAAAGATATTTGTATAAGAATGATTGCTGTGTCACAGTTAGTAACTAAAAGAGGGGTGGGAAGCAACCTAAGTGTTAATTTTACAGCAGAATGGCTGAATAACTATGATACATCCAAATTAGGCAATTACAAAAAAATAATGATGTAGATCATTGTCATCACATAAGTAAAGCAAAACAAGGTCAAGATATAGAAGAACATACACTTTTATAAATGGAAATAAAACACTCTAATGGAACATATAATATCCCTATTACAGTATTTCAAAGTAATACGGACAAAACAGATCTTTTTTTTTTTTTTTTAATTTTTTTTTTTCAACGTTTATTTATTTTTGGGACAGAGAGAGACAGAGCATGAACGGGGGAGGGGCAGAGAGAGAGGGAGACACAGAATCGGAAACAGGCTCCAGGCTCTGAGCCATCAGCCCAGAGCCCGACGCGGGGCTCGAACTCACGGACCGCGAGATCGTGACCTGGTTTTTTTAAATTTTTTTTTTTCAACGTTTATTTATTTTTGGGACAGAGAGAGACAGAGCATGAACGGGGGAGGGGCAGAGAGAGTAGACAAAACAGATCTTTAAACTACACCAGTTAAAACCAAAAGATTATAGCAGTGTCAAACGTAGGCCTTCTCATGCATGGAGGGAGTGACTCATCAGAGCTGGAGGGTTGCTCACAGAGATGGCTGTTCTGTGTTCTCTGAAGATTTATGCATCTTTCCTTCAATCTGGCAACTGCATAAGAGCAAGGAAGAGGGAGTCAGATCCTTAGAGACAGCAACACCTCTCTCTCTTTCCCCTTCCTAGTTCTCAGTTACGTAGCAAACTATCTCTTATCTAAGTTATGTTATGAACTTGGATCAGAAATGAAATTTCAGTTGACGTTTATTTATTTTTTTTACCTTAGTCATTAAAATAGCGACAATCCTAGACTACAAAAGAAGAACAAGCCCCAAACAGACAAGAACATTATCAGTATCTGAAAATTTTATTAGTACTATTTTGTCTTGAGGTAAACCAGGGTAGGTGTAGAAACCATATCTGTACATGCAGAGGTGGATTATTGACTTTGTTATTCAGACAGTTTACAAAGACTATCTTCTTACTGAAATACCTGGGTATGTGAGACAAAATTTGCTTTTGATCTGCCTTTTCCAGGTAATTGCCTTGATTCTAAATTATCTATGGAATGTAATCAGGGTTTTTCTTATTGTAGGCAGACACTTATCTGCAGTCAGGGCAAGAAGGTAGTGATGCAAGGCAGCAGATAGCATTGAAAAATATGCTTGAAAAGGAATTTTAAAAATAGATATGGTGCAATTAGATCACTTTAGCTAATTTCACAGTTTTAGAGATCTGAATTGGATTAACCATATTGCAGTGTTCTAATGACCTGTGACCAATGACAGGGGTAAGGAATTGGGTAAAGTTTCTATGACAAAGCGTCTTTCTCTGAGACTAACAGCCACAGCCTTAAGTTCTAAAAGCCCCCTCCTGGGTCTCAGTGAAGTCTCTACTGCTTCTGAGAGAAGCTATCTGAAGAAACTGTTTCAAATTGCTGAATAGCTTTGCTAATCCTGCTGGTCTACAATCACAGATTCTGAATTCATATTTTTCTCACTATGGTAAGCTTTCTGATTACTTTTCAGATAACCATACCTATATTTGGAGTGAATTGACACTTTTGTAATCGTTAAACCATGGCTGAAATATATGTGTCCTTGTGGATACCCTTAGTTCACTTATAATCTATTATTCCTCTTAATGATTCAAGAATTCCAATATTTCAGTGGCAAAGAAAGAGCATCTTATATTCAGAGGAAGTACCCATTTACTTCTTGGGTGCCATGTGATACTAAAGAAGGAAAAAATAGGATTGCATGAGATTGATACACTTTTGCTGTAATGTTGATCATATTCCCTTAAATTCTTTCACAATTAACTTTATTGGTCTAAAATCTAATTTTTTTAAATGCAGTTTTCAGTACCACTATGTACATATTCATTCTTTAATTTAGTTTCTAACCTATACATAATTCAAAACTATAGAAACTATACGAGCATGACTGAAATAAAATAATTGCAGTATCATATTACTTAGCAACATTTTGTCATTTAGCCTTTTTTCCCTCCTTGAGATTTTAGTATTTACTTGAAGAATTTTTTTTAATTTTTTTTAATGTTTACTTATTTTTGAGAGAGACAGAGACAGAATGTGAGTGGGTTAGGGGCAGAGAGACAGGGAGACACAGAATCTGAAGCAGGCTCCAGGCTCTGAGCTGTCAACCCAGAGCCTGACATTGGGCTCGAACTCATGAGCTGTGAGATCATGACCTGAGCCAAAGTCGGACACTCAACCAACTGAGCCACCCAGGCGACCTGAAGAGATTTTAATAATCAACATTTTTTTGTGTTTTCTGGAATGACATTTTAAATACTTTTCAGATTTTAATTGGATGAGAGATGTGAGCTCTACCTTTTCCTTTTCTGTATGTTATACATAGATTATTTTCAATTTGTTTCCAGTTACTACATAATTTCATACATAATACATAATTAATTTAGAAATTAATAAAGGGTAATTAATTACTATAATTAGTAAAGAATAACACACAGGTTTGCTATTTTATATACTACTACTTAGATATTTACTATTTGAATTTCTCTGAGGTAAATATTACTTTTGTACGATGTATGAAAAATGAATTTGTTTGACAAAGGGTATATATAAGATGTCACCAACACTTAAAAAGAACATATTTGAACAAGTAAAACATGGGTATGAAAAGGAATGCTGTAATTAGTTGTACCACACAGTATTCCTAGAGATCTACTAAAATCAGTCCAAGTAACTTCTAATATGAACAACTTACTAACACTTGATTGAATTACTCAGTATACTTGAAAACCAAAAAAATTATTTATTGAATTATTCTTAATTTCACCCTTTTTAGCATTTCAGGATAAGTGGTGTCTTTATCCTATTAGTCTGGATTAATACATTTGTGTGCATTAATGTTGCTTATTTTTAATATACTTGTGCTCAAAATGTGTATGTAATGTTTAATTTAATAGTCAATTATACAGATTTTTTTTTTCTCACAGGGATAGGTCATCATTAAAAACTATTAATGTAACTGAAACATCATTAGAGTTTTCAGATTTGGACTATAATGTTGAATATAGTGCTTATGTAACAGCTAGCACAAGGTTTGGTGATGGGAAAATGAGAAGCAGTATCATTAACTTTCGAACACCCGAGGGAGGTGAGTTCTTTTGGATGTAGGCCAAGTAAAAAAATATCCTACGCAAAAAAAAAAAAAAAAAGTATTAAATATCAAAATGTATTACTAAGCCTAATATCTGTCATCATGTTGGAAGCGAAATTGCTTTTTGGTCACTTCCTAGCTGTGTGATGCTGGGAAAATAATTTCTCTGTGCCTCAGTTTCCTATCTATATTATGGAAACAATACATTACCTACTTAACAAGGTCCTTATGAGGATTAAATGAGTTTATATTTGTAAATACACTGGGTATAGAACTTGACACTTAGTATTTTCTGTATTTGTTAAATGAAACAAAATAACATGCATGAAGTCATCTCACTGTCTTTGTTCTCTATTATTCGATTTCAAGATTCTAAGTTAAATAAGAATTTCATATTATGTGTTTTATATTGGAAACTTGTTACAAGGTTGTTTTCCAATACAGGGCAGTGGCATGTTTTAGAAGGAGGTAGTGTTTTACTTTCTTTAGTAAGAAATCTATCTGTCCTCTGCTTGGATTTTGCTATGATACGGTATTAGAGAGATGGCCCAATGAGCCTTGTGGATTTCAATTCTGACCTCTCATTAGATGTTATACCTAATTTAAGTTTTCTTTTGAAAAACAGTGGTTATTGCTTATCAAAGACAGGTAAAATTTAGAACATTGCAGACATTCTTTAGAGCCACAGGTGCAGTTTTTTGTTCAATTGTTTGTTTTATAGCACCAAGTGATCCTCCCAAAGATGTTCGTTATGCAAATCTCAGTTCTTCATCAATAATGCTCTTTTGGATGCCTCCTTCAAAACCTAATGGGATTATTCAATATTATTCTGTTTATTACAGAAATACTTCAGGTACTTTTGTGCAGGTAAGACTTGAGTTTTCTTCTAGTTAGTTCTTTATTTACATCTTTCAGTTTTATTGATGATGATACAGACTTGGCATGGTAGAAAAACCATTTCTCTTACACTGATAATTATGAATAGACATTTCATAAAACTTTCATTGAAACTGAAAAAATATGGTGGGGAAATGTCAGATACATTTTAACCTATCTGTCTGTGCATATTCACACATTTCCATGTCAGCTTCAAACATATTATAAACAATGAAGATGTGACCTATTTAAATTTCTGTGTATAAATATGGTCCTCAATTCCACTTCTTCAAGAAGGGTTCTCTAAAGAGTTGATGATTTAATTTACCCTCATTTCTCAGCTAAAAAAAATTTCCCTTTTGTTTGCATACAATGTAAATAGTTTTAATGTTTGGATGTGTTTGCATATTTTTCTTCAATTTTAACAATTTTTAACTGCTAGCTGAAGGGATTTTGTTGTTGTTATTTAGTATCACATGTAATAAAATCACTAGGAATGTGGTTATTTCACTTGAGGTATGCAGGGTTTTAAGGTCATACAGTTTGCAGATGGGCACTTTCTGATGTGAATAATGATGGTTATGAAAATAGCTAAAATGCATTTTGTTTAGAGAAATATTTTCAGTTTACTCAATAGAAATCCTTTATTTATCCAAACTAAATATTTAACAGAACTCTAACATATGAAAACGATAAAATTGGAATGGTTATGATTGAATCAGGAATGGAGAGATTTGGAATATAATTTGGAAAAAGCTAATTTTGAAGAAAGGCTACAATTTACAGAACACGTACCTTAATAGAAACTGTTGACTGCCTGTTGATTATAACACTGTCCATTCTTACTTCTTTGTATCTTTTTAAGCAGCTGAAGAATAGAGACAAGTCTTAGTAATTTTGGGCTGTCCAGCTCTATTTGTGACTGACGACATTAATATAGCCATGGGAGTTAGTTCTTGGGATCAACAATCTCAGGAAATAAAGCATTACTGTATTGAATTATTTGCTTTACTGTATCTATGCTGCAGCTTAGGCTGATGAATGGGGTCAGAGCAGAATTTTGCCAGTAGTCTCAGGACTACTGAGCAGTGAGTAAGAGAAAGTCAAGGTTGGTTTAGTTTTTACATTCTGCTCAAGACCCTCTAAGGATGGGCTTGAATAAGTGTGACTACTTAAAACTTAATGCCAAAAGAAAAACTACTTTATACAAGACATGAAGATATAGATATATATGTAGTTATAGATGTATATTTTTATAACAATGCCTTAGGAGCAGAAGGAGAAAGGAGGATCCTTTTTTTCCCCCTTTCTGTGTACATTAAGCAACTTTTGCTATTCCTTTTTGTTCTGCTCTATTTTGAGAAAAGAAATGGGATTTGTATGCAATTTATTATAATTTTTTTTTACCACAGTGTTGTTTACAATTTTAAAAATGCGTCATTATGTCATGGAGGCCATTCAAAATGCAGATTTCTTCTTTCACACATTTAACAAAAATACTGCAAAGGGGTGGTGTCTGTATCTGAATCTTAGCAAAGGTTTTTGCCTGGGTACAATTTACTTTATGACCTATATACACAATTCTATTTTGGTTCTCTTTGTCCACACTTAAATAATGAAGTATAAACATCTAACTATGGTTTCAAACCTATTTACAATTCATCTAACTTAGAAAACGTAATCTCTTATTAAATAATCTTAAGAATGCTTTTATGTGTGACAGCTGCTAGAGAGCACAGGCTAATGATGTGAAGATACTTCTCATATTGCGTGAAGTTCATCTGTGCTTTAATTTATTCCTCAAGTTAATGTTAAATACAGCATCTTTGCTAACTGATTTTCTATTTTGGGTTGGAAGAGTGGAATAAACCCTCAAAATGAACATTGTATAGCAGAATAAGTGTGTAGCTTTTTTCTTCCTCCTTCTCTTTCTTCTCTTTCCCACAGAACTTTGTAGAATAACCTCATGCATGGTATATCACATTTTGCTAACCATTCTTGGTATCTGCTTACTTGTCCTAGCTCCCTATGCTATAGCAAATAACTTGAAGAAAAGGATCACGTGACACTTACCATTCCATCCCCCAAAGTCCTCTGGTACTATATCATACATAGGTTCAATGCTCAATAAATATTTTTAGTTGAAAGAACGTACCAACATTATTTTTGATACTTAGTTATAATTTTGGAGCATTTGAGTTTGTGGGAAAGTGATTTTTCCTTCTTCTGACCTTGGGGAATTTAATCTCTCTGCTACCATTGTTCTTCCTTCAATTGTTGCACATTGTGTTTAGTATAGTGTATTAATTCTACTACATTTTCATTTTTACCCACTTATGTCATATCTCCTCCTGTGCCTGACATAGTGTCTTATTATATTTAAAAAATGCTAATGAATACTGGTTGATTAATCAAATTTGAAAGCTTTTACTAAATAACTTCTGACTGCATTTATATATACAGAGTAGCAAGTCTTAATTACATAATTTGAGCTGAAAAAAAAATTTTTCCAAAAATAAATAAATGACTGAAATAATCATCTGGATAATTGATCTAATTCCAAATTTGGTACATGTCTATGCATGATAAGTCACACACTCATCAGGAATGGCTACTGGGTGATTCAAAATAATTCATTTCTAAATAGTCATCAAGGTGATAGGTAATCAGAATAAATTCAATAACAAAGAAAAAATAAAATTTACACCAAAAAGCTACATTAGTATATTTTTTCATTACATCCTCATGACTTACTTATTTTGTAACTGGAGGTCTATACCTTTTGATCACCTTCACCCATTTTGCCCACCCCCTCTCACCCTGCACCTCTGGCAAACACAAATCTGTTCTTTGTATCTGTGAGTTCAGGTTTTGGGGTTTATGTGTGTTTTAGATTCCACATATAAGTGGGATCATATGGTATTTGTCTTTCTCTGTCAGACATATTTCTGTCAGCATTATGACCTCAAAGTTCATCCTCATCGCAAATGGCAGGATTTCCTTCTTTTTAAATGGCTAAATAATTAATTACGCTAATATTTTAAGAGACACTTTATGTAAAACAATTATTCCCTGTGTAAGATAGATGTGTTGAAAGATAATTCAAGTTTACAGATCATATTTTGTGTGAGATTGTTACATTGTTTTAACTTATCTGTTCCTGAATAAGCAGCCACAAAATTGAGGTAGATCTTTTATTACACTCATTCTTCCCCTCCTCTCCGCCAAATACTGGCAAAAGAACCACAAAACTTTGCTGAATTTAATTTTTTGATGCATTATAGAACCATCCTAACTGTAAACTTTAGTCAAATTAATTACCCTAAGTTTTTCATTTAAATGAACTAATTACCATTTATTGTTTTTTATTTGTGTGCTAGATATGATATTGTTTTATGTGTTTCATATCATCCTCAAAATCTCTCTGTGAAGTAGAAATAATTACTCCCATTTTATAGTTGAGGAAAGAGAATCTGAGTTTAGATGGTTTATTGAGGGCTACTCTGCTAGAATTGAAGTTAGGTTTATAAGATGCTTAAAACTTTGTATGTTTTGGAATGATTGAGCTTTCTTGGTGTAGATGGGCATTATTATATTATTAAATTAATAATATGGACATCCATACTATTAGTATGGATTTATTCATACTAATTGCTTACATAATTTTAAGTATATTTTCCTTTATTTTATTACTGGTTTTGTTTGCTGTGTGTTTTGTATTTAAAATATGATCAGAAAGAAAATGATTGCATAAATAAATTCCCTAATCATCAATAAATGCTTTAGGACAAATATAAATAGGAATCAGGCAAAATTTTTTTAAATTGCTCTTACTCTGCATTTAATAAAGAGAATGCATCTAGCTGACTTCCCATTTCTCCCCATGATTGTAGAAAAAAAAGCCCCATTAAAGATGAATAATAACCATTTGAGTTCAGAGAAAGTGGTGAACACTTTAATAATTTCTTCATCATTAATAGGAAGAAAAAAATCAAAGTTTTTATAATATTCATAAAATATAGGGTCAATGTTTTGAAAACTACTTGAAAGTTTTATAATGAAAACTGACACTGCTCAGCACCTTGGAGCGCTTTCAGTTGGCTACTGGACCTTCTCCATAAGCTGGAAGTTTCTGCTCTTTCCTATTCTGTATGTTAATTTTATGATAAAAACAATACCATCTATTCCTTTTTTAGTACAAACATATTTCCAGTTTAATTATTGCACTAATCAATTTACATTGATTTTTTTCAAAAATTGACATTTTAAAATAATAAGGGATGGCCAATTCATGGATAATAATTATTTTGAAATTACTTGAAATTACGTATACTAAAACTACATTCTGAACAATTAAAACAATATGTTTATTTTTCAGAATTTTACACTCCATGAAGTAACCAATGACTTTGACAATATGACCGTATCTGCAGTAATAGATAAACTGGCAATATTCAGCTACTATACATTTTGGGTAACAGCAAGTACCTCAGTTGGAAATGGGAATAAAAGCAGTGACATAGTTCAAGTATACACAGATCAAGACAGTATGTAAACAAAAAGCATTTATTAATTTTTAAAAGGTTTAATTTAACACTTTATTTTAGAACCTTTTTCTATTTGTATATATTACTAGTAAATTCTGTGATTTATTTAGGCACATTTAACTAGTCATTATAGAAGTTTGGAAATGCATTTAATATAACTGTAAAACTATTATAATAATAACAGCCTTTTCTATTTATGGAAACTGCTACCATTCATGAACTTTCTGTCACTTTTATTGCTTCAAAAGATGTCACAGCCATCCAGTTGTAAGCATGAAAAATTCTGTTGCATACGTCGATGGGTGCTTATCCATTTGCTTTAATCTAACACCTTTTTTTGTTTTAATCTAGCAACTCCTTTCCATTTCAGCCTTTGAATCCACACAGGACTCCATACAGCATCTTTGTTCTTATTATGTTTTTGACTAATATACTCGGAATATCTTTACTTTTTTAACTCTAGAAGTTTCTTGTATGCAGCTTCAGAAGTATCCTGTTTGTGCTGAGTATTCAGAAAACTATAATGATTGAGGCATTTGATGTTTTAGGTTTCAGCTTCAAGAATACAATGATCCATAAATCATTGCCTATTTCTTCTTGTGGTTGTTTCTGGAGTCCATTTATTTCTTAAGGACTAGTCTTTTACTGAGAAATGGTATTGACCTAAACTGCTGAGAATAAGATTCTGTGTTTATTGTCTGAAGATTGCAAATCGACAGACACGATAAGTATGAGTGAATGCTTTTGTTGTTGAACAATCTTTTAAATAGTTTACACATTGATCAACAGGGTAAGATGATAAAAAACGTGAAAATATGTGCTTGCAGAGTCTTTAACAAAGTATTTTAGTGCAGTATGTAGTCAATATCATTTCAGGCATTCTTTAAATGTGGATATCTCCCCATATTTTCAGCAATCTATAAATGTTATCAGTGACTGTTGTAGCACCATGAATAATAAACACTTATTGTGCACTGTTCCAGGTGAGAGGTCCTAGATCTGATATATATACAGTAATGACAATCTTTGGAAGAAAGAAACTGAAAATATTGTTTAGATAATATAAATGATCAAAATATTTAAATATCTGAGTATACATACACAGACATACATGTATATGTACACGGATAATCACCACGTTGTAGGAAAGAAAAGAGAATATCATATAAAGCAATTCTAACACATATTAAAAATGACAGGGTTTGTATTTTGAATCATTTTTAATATAATTATTTTGTAATGATATTTTGTAATAGGTGATATTTACTACATCTGCATTTAAACAATGTAAGAGCTAATGATGTAATAGATGCCATTTCAACAGTTATCCTCAGCTTGTGAATTTACCTAAATTTTATATAGGGTGACTGATAATTTTTATATTTTGCACATTACCTACCATAGTACCCGAAGGGTTTGTTGGAAACCTAACTTACGAGTCCATTTCATCAACTGCAATAAATGTAAGCTGGAGCCCACCATCTCATCCAAATGGTCTAGTCTTCTACTATGTTTCTCTGAGCTTACAGCAGACTCCTCGCCACGTGAGACCACTTCTTGTGACATATGAGAGAAGTATATATTTTGATAATCTGGAAAAATATACTGATTATATATTAAAAATCACTCCATCAACAGAAAAGGGATTCTCTGATACCTATACTGCCCAGCTACACATCAAAACTGAAGAAGATGGTAGGCTGGACCCTTTTATTGCCTATTAAGCAGATTGCTGGTGTTCTCTTCTTTACATAGCTTTCTGATAGAAAACGTTATTTTTATAACTGTATAGAGACTGCTTGTTCTCAAGTAGTTAGCCTTTCAATAAACATAATAAGCTCTGTTTTTTAAAATTAAAATAATTACTGCTAATGAAATTATGTCCCACTATTATTAAAACCTCTTCTTTTTAATGCTAATTCACTTTTCATTTAATATTCTTTTTTTCTTTTATAGTCCCAGAAACTTCACCAATAATCAACACTTTTAAAAACCTTTCCTCTACCTCAGTTCTCTTATCATGGGATCCCCCAGTAAAACCAAATGGTGCAATCATAAGTTATGATTTAACTTTACAAGGACCAAATGAAAATAATTCTTTCATTACTTCTGATAACTATCTAATACTGGAAGAACTTTCACCATTTACATTATATAGTTTTTTTGCTGCCGCAAGAACTATAAAAGGACTTGGTCCTTCCAGTACTCTTTTCTTTTACACAGATGAGTCAGGTAAGCCTGAATCCATAACTCTTCAAATGATTTCACTGTTGCAGCCTTGCTCTCTCTTTTTAAGGAACAGCATGGAAAATGAAAAGATATTCAGTTATCTATTTGTAACAGGCTTACAACTATTCATCTACTTTGCTGAACATTTTTTTTTAATTCAAGCCTTAGAACAAAGTGCTTGTTTAAAATTAGTTTGGAACTACTGAGTTCCAAGTATAAAAACATAGTTACCGATGCTATTTATTTCTGAAATATGATCATTTTAGGAATCTTTCTTAATAGTGCCTGCAAGAAGCTAGAGTCACAATGATATTTTTACTAAATATCATTTACTAAAAATTTTATGAATATAAGTTTTATAATGTGTTTTCCTGCAGTGCCTTTAGCACCTCCTCAAAATTTGACTTTAATCAACTACACTTCAGACTTGGTATGGCTGAAATGGAGTCCAAGTCCTGTTCCAGGCGGTATTGTTAAAATATATAGCTTAAAAATTCATGAGCATGAAACTGATACTATATTTTATAAGGTAGGTTGATTATAACAGTACATGTTAATTTAAAAATTCAGAAATTGAATTAAAATCATTTGACATGCAGAGGAAAATGGACTGCTTTAAATTAAACAAGGACCATCTTTTTAAATAATCTTTTTTTTTCCCTACAATTTAAGGATGTTTATGGAAAACACAGAAGACATTTGTCAGATATGACAGCTGAATAATTTGTAGAGCAGTTTACTTAGACTTTACGACTTCTAGATATTTGCAAGTTAAGAAATAATTGCATTATTGTATAAATGCTGGAAAGTATATAGTAAATTTTTTCAGACTATTTAAAAACTGTTATTATCTTAAATGCAATATATTTCTATTTGTTGTTAAAAAGATACCAAGTGAGTGTTCTTGACCTTTTAAGAAAAGTATTTCCACTGGACTTCTGGTAATCTTCCCTGATAGAATATAATCCCACATTAATTGGGCTTTTAAGGTATATCATTATTTTTTTTCCTTTCAATGCCAATTAGTTTACAACACTGAATACTCTTTCCCTTCTCCATTTTTAGGTTCTAGAATCAATGAAAAATACCCAAATTACAGATATAACAAAGGATCTCAAATATACCTGTGTGATTTCTAGCATTTAATTGCCAAAATATGTTATATAACTAGCATTTATTTAAGAAAGTGTTTTTATTTTTTTCTCCAAAGGCGATGAAGTACTGGGATGCTCTTATTTAGTTACAACAAGAAGAGTGAAAAAAATCTGCAGTAAACATTGTCCCAATATTATATGCATTACAATTTATTGCTGATGGTAAATTATTTTTACAGCATGTGTAGCTTGCAAAGTGAATAGTAAAAATCAAAAGCAATGGTTAAGATTATGTCATAACGAACAATGACTTTCTTTCTGGAAATCAAGATATTACTTTAAAATCTGATAGGCTGAGTAGAATTTGAATGGTAATACTCCATAAATGTGGAATCTGTTCCCCAAAAGTGTGAAATTCTAATAATGCTAAGTCTCTAGGCCCCTACTATCTATCCTGGTCTAATCTTAACATTTTCTCATTTTTTATTTGCTTTGTCTGTATGGGTCACTGGGAAATGAATATCAGAAAGGAAAAAGCAATCATTTTTTACTGCAATGACATTTTTTTTGAGACTTAATGTGTGGCATTAAGGCAGCTACTTAACCTCTTCTGACTTGGTTTCTTCAAGTGCAAAATTGGAGTTATAAGGATGCATACATTAAAAAGTGAGAATTGTAAGGGCAAATCTATATCAAGCATTTAGAATAATCTTCAGCACATGATAAATGTGTTAGCTATTGTTGTGTTATTGTACATCATTTAAGAAAAGGTTTTAAAACTGCATCCAGCATTGTCATAGCACTAAGTATGAAAGGACAGTATACCTTTACCTGAATATGAGAATAAGTTATGATTTTTAGACTTCCTGGTATTTCAGTGGAAATGCTACCATTAAAATGTTTCTAGTAGCAAACATATAATCTTTATACCATAAAGTATTAAATATATTACTTTTGGGTAGAAGGAATAGTTTTTCTTGAAAATTTACTACTTTTAGTTACTCCTTTTTACACCTGTTTTGTCCTCCGTTGATTTTCATAGTCTTATTTTCTTCTAAATTCCTTTGAATATACTTCATGCCACCTGTTTTCCTTTCCTAACATCTAGTTTATTTGCTTTCGTCCCTCTGTTTAGCTTTCTTTCTGAGTGTATTGTCCTATTTTCCTTACGTCTTTGTCTCCCTCTATGTCCTATCGGTTTCTATTATTTTCTTTTTTTTCTTTTTATTCTTTCAAATTATATGTGGGTTTGTGGAGACAGAATAATTCCAGAACCATTCCAAAGATTCCTGCCATTGTAGTCAATCCAGTGAGTTCCCATGGAATCAGTTAGATCCAGGTCTACTGGTAACTTGGGTCACTCTCAAATATGGAAATAAATTGTTTATTCAGTAAAAAGTTCTGCTAAAATATGTTTGGAAATATTCCTTATTCATGTGTCCCTCTTACATTTTACTCTTATGTAAATCTGGTCACTGTCCAGTAGTGAGCTGCTCTCACATGTTTTGTTATAATCTTGGGTTCAGTCATTTCTCTGGGTACAAACCTTTCCTAATCCAAGTCAAAATTTACCTGCATTGTTCTAATTTCTTCTCAGGAAACATTTGTTTGTAGATTTCTTTGATTAATATAAAAGTTCCTTGATGACAGTGACCATATATATCTTATATATGTATCTTTATAACCTTCTGGTTATCTAACAGTATGCTTTATAAATAGTAAGCATGAAAGAATGAAAGGATAGAGTGTAATACAATGAGTCCCTAAAGTATGTCAATAACTTGGGATATTAATTTAAAATTTGATTTAATTTAAAATATGATTGAAATGTAAGTGACTTGTGAGTTAGTATTCTTGCTAAATTTCTGTTACTAAAATGTTTAATAAATAAGTCAAAGTAGTTTATATTTTGGGTCCATTAAATGGAGTATTTTTAAAATGATACCATTATAGGAGACATTGTCTTCTCTTTCTGTAAAGATATCAGATTAGTCTTAACTGATCTCTCAGTTATGACAATTATCTTTGAATGAAGACTTTATACTTAATGGTCAATTTTTCTATGAGAACACATATCCTTCCTTGAGCAGTTGTGATAACTGTTTTGTTCCTTTTTTTTTCATTTTCCTAAGAGATTGGGTAAAATTATGAATTTAGGAGTTGTCTGGGAAAACTCATAATTTAAGCTCCATGAGAGTAGAGATTTTTTTTAACTGTTGTATTCCCAATGCCTAGCATAAAGTAGCTGATGAATAAATTAATTTACACAGAATGTTACTGGTATTAAAAAACGACTCTAGATGAATTCAAGAAAAATCTACTATTGCTGACCACCCATAAGTTTGATTTAAATTGGAGACTTCAATTTTTGAGAATTTAAAGGAAGTAATGAGTATTTAATTCCAAGCGTCAGGAGACAAAACGAAAACAAAATGCCCTAGCGTAAAAAAAAATTTTTTTTTAAATGGCCATTTTGGGATTCTTCAGGGCTGAGAGGGTGCCCAGTTCATCCTGTATCATGACCTGAGTGCATAAAAAAAAGAGGTTAGTATTTGTTTTATTTTAATTGAAAATGCCCATGCTTATTAAATCCTAAATTAAACATAGAAGGCATAACTTCAATGTAATAAAATATTTCTTTCAGTTACGAATTTTTGGTGATGCATCATGACAAAGAATTTTTTCCTGGTTTTCAGAACATTTCAGGTGTTCAAACTGAAGCCCAGCTTGTGGGGTTGGAACCAGTCAGCACCTATTCTATTAGCATATCTGCCTTTACGAAAGTCGGAAATGGCAATCAATATAGTAATGTAGTAAAATTCACAACTCAAGAATCAGGTGAGATACAGTTTTTTGATCCTAAAATGTTTCACTTTGTATTTAACACTTTCCCCGTCCTTTCAGTTTATATGAAAGTATCATTAATAGTGCATTCAAATGGAAGTTGAATTTCAGTGCTTTAAGACTAGGCTGTATCTTGTCTGCAATCAAATATATATATTTACATGTGGTTTTTCCTTTTGAACTGAGGAAGCTGAAATAAAGGACTAGTTTAGGAACAAAGTAGGTTTCTAGATATCTGTGGAAAATTACCTAATTCTGTTTTTTATAAAAAAGTTAAATTCCAGTTAGTTAACATACAGTATAATACTAGTTTCAGGTGTATAACACAGTGATTTATCACTTACATGAACACCTGGTGTTCAACAAGCGCCCTCCTTAATCCCCATCACCTATTTGCCCATGCCTCCACCTACCTCTCCTCTGGTAACCATCAGTTTGTTCTCTATGGCTAACAGTCTGTTTCTTGGTTTGCCTCTCTCTCCCTTTTTTATTTCCCTTTGCTCTTTGTTTTGTTTTTAAAATTCTTAGTATCAACTGAGACAGCTGGGATGGGGGTAGGAGGAGAAATGAACCAGTATTCACTTTTAACAGGTTGGTTTATATTTCCATGAAACGATATCGATGATTTTTTTAAGAAGATGTAACATGTGAAGACCACTGATCACTATGTAAGCTTCTACTTTCCCATAGTCCATTTGTAACATGTGAAGGGGATTATGAACACTATGAAATACCACTGGTCTAATTAAACTTACCCACATGTCACATACATGCCATAGCTCACCTTTGTTTATGTGCTAGATAGTTTTCATTTATGACCTATATAATGGGTGGCTTAGAAATGCATTTTTCCTTTTCTCAACCGGACTATATGTTTAGAGGCACCTCTTTCTCACTTTTTTCATCAAGTATTATTGAATGAGCTTAAGATCCTGCTCCAGTTAATTTTTCTCTGTACCTCTTCTTTTAGTGAATCTGTAAGTTGAAATTGGAAAGCACTCACTGATAAATTAATCATTTTTGCATTAATTTATGAATACCTGATACTTTTTTCATAGCATGCCTATAAGACAAGCCAATAAAATAGTATTTATCGTGGGTAGAAGTGCTTGCTTTGAAGTCAGAGTGTCTGGATTTGAATCCAAGCTCTGTGACCTACTAGCTGTATAACCTTGCAAAGGCTCATTACTCCTCAGAGCCTCTATGTGTGAAAAGAAACACATATTAGCAGTAGCCACCTATAAGGTTGTTGTGGAAAATATTTGAAAAGATCCACATAAAGCACTTATTAGAGTGTCAGACACACATTTAGTGCTCAAAAAAATACTACTGTTGCCCCTATTCTCATATTACATATGAAGAAACCATTATTCAGGAAGTTGAGATTAAAAGATCTGAGAAAGTTAGTAAAGAAACCGAATTAGAACATCAACTTCTGATGTCTAGTGTAGGGTGGACATAACTGTAGGAAATATATATTATAACTGATAATTTATCTATTATATACAAATGCTAAACATATAAAGAAAAACTATTTTAACTATATATATATGTATCAGTTTAGTAAAAATTAAGGTTAATCTTGTAGACAGTAAACCAATAAATATTTTTATCAATAAAATAAAATTATTGGACATGCCTTGATTGGTTAAATAAAAGACAATTTTCAACTTTAAGTGTTAAATATCAGCTGTTTAATTAATTGTTTTTAGATTCACAGAGTCAGTGAAATAGTCACAAAACCCAACTTTATAAACTAAACTTCAGCAAAGTTATTTTATGAAAATATTATTATATGTTTTTGAAAATAAGCAAACAATAATATTTAATAGAACACTGGATCAGCTGAGATATTGTCTTTTCAAAAATTTTAAATGCCACACATCCATTCCCTAAGTGTTCTCCTTTCATTCTGATGCCTCTATTTTACAGAGAAAGAAGAATTAGTAAAGATAAATTTAGGTCAGGAGAGAGAACTGTAAGCAAATCAAAGATAACTTGAACTTGAGTATTCTTTTTTTTTTTTTTTTTTCAACGTTTATTATTTATTTTTGGGACAGAGAGAGACAGAGCATGAACGGGGGAGGGGCAGAGAGAGAGGGAGACACAGAATTGGAAACAGGCTCCAGGCTCCGAGCCATCAGCCCAGAGCCTGATGCGGGGCTCGAACTCCCGGACCGCGAGATCGTGACCTGGCTGAAGTCGGACGCTTAACCGACTGCGCCACCCAGGCGCCCCCTGAACTTGAGTATTCTTTAAATAACTATGTTTTGCATAAGGACAGCAAGTTGTTTCACTACTTGTTTGTAATCCACAAATTGACTATATACGATTTTTTCTTGTAGCATCCTCTCTACACTATAATAAGAAAAGCTATGCTATCATTTGTGGACATTAAATAATTACTTTCCATGGGAAGTAGCTGGTCTCTCCAATCTGTAGTCACTTTGGTGGGTTGGGGAACTGCCCTTCAACCAGGTCTACCCTCTGAGAACTTGGGTTACTTCCAAGTAAATTCAGGGAAGTTCTAGAAAAACAAAAACAAAAAAACTAGGACTGAATTAAAAACTGGGACTGTTTTAAATGTTCCCTCCACTGATTTTTAAAAAGGTATTGAGGGATCAGGTCTTCACAATTCTTCCAAAGCCTACCAATTGTAAAAACAGAACCCCTACATTGGTTGCATGTCTCCTAGTACTGTTTGGCCCAGATGTGCCACATCATGGAGGCGCCTATATCTATGTTTTGCATGAAAAGGTTCCATATAAAGGTATTGCTAAGACCACTCCTTTCCAGTGAGATATAAAGAAAGCAGGCTCCAGGCACCACCTGAGCTTGAGGCTATACAGTTAGTTGCTTCTCAGTATTTGAGGATGTGATTGCTACTTGGACCTAGGAATATTCAGTGGCTGACTCAGTATTTTAAGGATTCACATAATAGCATAGAACCTGGGCCAACTGACACTTGATTTAGCCTATGTTAAGAACTTTTTGAGCACACATTGCAAGGTTGATACGTTAAATTTTTATTTGGTCTCTACTAAACATGATTTAAAATATTTTTTAATGTTTATTTTTGAGAGAGAGAGAAAGAGAGAGAGAGACAGAGTGTGGGGGGGGGGGGGGCAAAGAGAGAAGGAGACACAGAATCCAAAACAGGCTCTAGGCTCTGAGCTGTCAGCACAGATCCCGATGTAGGGCTCAAACCCACAAGACCCAAGATCATGACCTGAACTGAAGTCGACGCTTAACCGACTGAGCCACTCAGGCACCCCTATTAAACATGATTTTATCTAGAAATCATGTAATAAAATCATTTACCTACTACATATGTGTGAATTTTAACTTCGGGCATTTGTTTATCTTTAAAGTTCCAGATGTCGTACAGAATGTACAATGTATGGCAACTAGCTGGCAGTCAGCTGTAGTGAAATGGGATCCACCCAAGAAGGCAAATGGAATAATTATACATTATATGATAACAGTTGGAAGGAATTCTACAAAAGTCTCTCCCCAAGATGATATGTATACTTTCGTGAAACTTCTTGCCAATACCTCATATATCTTTAAAATAAGAGCTTCAACTTCAGCAGGTGAAGGTGATGAGAAAACATGCAACATCAGCACGCTACCTGAAGCAGGTAACTAATCTGAAACAGGTAATTTACCTGAAAGAGGAAACCAACCTGAAACAAGTAACTATTTGTGGATTGTGTCATACATTTGTCAATAGCATTTGTAATCTTTTTATTCTTCCAAGTTTTTATTTAAGTTCCAGTTAGTTAATATACAGTGTCATATTAGTTTCAGGAGTCGAATTTAATGATTCATCACTCAAATACAATACCCGGTGTTCATCACAACAAGTGCCGTCCATAATCCCCATCACCTATTTCACATATCACCCTACCCACCTCCCCTCCAGTAATCCTCAGTTTCTTCTGTACAGTGAAGAATCTGTTTTATGGTTTGGCTCTCTCTCTCTTTTTTTTCCCTTATGTTCATCTGCTTTATTTCTTAAATTCCACCTATGAATGAATTCATATATTTGTCTTTATAGCACATTTATCTAAAGATATGAAAGAAATATTTTAAAATGTAACACATACATTTTTATGACATGTGTTACTGAATACTGGTTATGTAGTATATTGATCCCTCTCCACAACATGGGGAGACTAAAAAGGGGAAAAGGAGAGAAAATCTGCTCTACTGTGTTTCCACACATATCTATGTCTTATTATCCAAACTATGAACTTACTGAATTATTCTTTATCATAAATTAAAATATGGAGTGAACATGTAAATGATATTTATCTCTTTTTTATTTAATTGATTTTATGGAACTCTAGATGCTTTCCTGAATTCCAGAGCTGCAGTGTCAAACTCTCTTTCATCGATTTCTTTTCCTATACATCAGCCCTTGTCTTGTATGGTATTTGAATGAAAATATCTGGTCACTAAGTCTAGTCTACAAAGAAGAAAACGCTTGCCTTCCCTAACAGTGGTCTGACCTACCATATAATTTCCTTTCTCCTTCTACCTTCTCCAATATTGTACCTGCTCATATCAATGTAAGTCTGATTCCTTCCTGATAGTACTACTTCCCTGGAAGTCCTCCCTTATAGGGACTGTGGGTAATGGCATAATTGTTTACTTCTGGCACATCCAGATCCATTATTTTGGAAACATCTTCTAATTCTTTCCTCCTTTTGAAATCAGCATCACCCAATTTTACTCCACTCCTCTATCCTTGAGGTAGTAAACCACAGAATTTCAAGACATGGTGTACCTTCTCCCTGGTTTCCACATCCTCATCAACATTTTTTCCTTATCATCCTTCCAGTGCAACACTTCGCCAGACTTCAGTGTTCTTGTTCAGCTGGAATAGATGCTTCTCAGCAACACCTATCTTTTTTTTTTTTTTTAAATTTTTTCAACGTTTTTATTTATTTTTGGGACAGAGAGAGACAGAGCATGAACGGGGGAGGGGCAGAGAGAGAGGGAGACACAGAATCGGAAACAGGCTCCAGGCTCCGAGCCATCAGCCCAGAGCCTGACGCGGGGCTCGAACTCACGGACCGCGAGATCGTGACCTGGCTGAAGTCGGACGCTTAACCGACTGCGCCACCCAGGCGCCCCTCAGCAACACCTATCTTTTGCTCCTTAGATCTCAAACCATGCCATTGTGATTCATCTTCTAGGGGTTTTTCCCATTCTGAGGGGATTCCACTGTTTTCACCAGATGTTGGCTGATAAATAGTGCTATACAAAACAGAAGTGGTTTACCTTTTCCAGCTATAACTTCACCTTCTCTAACTCTCCTAGCTACCCCATAATCTTCTATATCAATTTGTTTGTTTACACTCTTATCGATTTTCCATAGGAGAATTCTGCTCTCATTCTGAACATAATCTGCCCACACTGTCATCTATATTTGATGTGATTTTCTTAATAATATCAATGATACTGACTTGCCCTCCTTCATATTTATTCATATCTTTATTTATGCTCTCAAGATATCCTCTCTCAGGGATGTCATTGCCTTCTTTTCAGGAAGGTAGCTGCTTATTTTTTTGTTTCAGTATCATATCTCCTCTAGAACATTACTCCATCAGTTCAATCTACTTTCTCCTGAATTTCATTCTCTTTCTTTCCATAACCCCCCACCCTGCAAATTGTTCAAAAATTTTAGCCGAGGAACTGGTTGGTGTATCAACCCCAATATCTGCAAAATGGAATTTATGCTACATGAATTCTTCTCTTCCCCTTTTCTATGCCTGTACTTTGTAATCCTTTGGATACCAAGCTTCATATTTTTATGTGAACTTTCTCCCATTTTTCCTGCATATGATTAGATCTTATCAATTCAGTCTCTGCCATGGCTCTCCAATTTGTTCCTTCTTCTCCAACGTGACTGCCCCATTTTACATCACAGCCTCTTGTTGCTTCCTGTAAAAATATCCTAAAGTAGCCTTACCACCCACGCTCATCCAGTCTACCCATCAGTCTTTTCTTCGTACCCACTTACTTTCTTTGAATTGTTTCTAATACACAGTTTAGAGCATTTATGTGTTGGCGGTTGAAGTTCATTATCTGAGGGTAAAAGTGAGACATGCAGATTCAGGTATTTGAAACATAGAGATAAGAATGAAAAGCACAAGGTATAGGATATGGCTCAGAATACTCCAAATGTTTTACTTATTCTTGTCTAGAAAATGCATCCCAGAATTTATCACCAGTTAGAATCTGGCTTCTGTCTATGTTTTCATTCTTATGTCCCTCCACTACATTTCCTCTACCCTATGCCTCTAGCCAAATTTTGTTTTTTTTTTTCAGTACATTAGATTTCATGTATTCAATTAAATGAACATTTATTAAGCACTTGCTACTTGCTATGGGCTAATAATTGATTAGATTTTCTATTTTAAACATACTCAACACTTTCTCACCATCAAATTGCTTTACTTCCTGTAGTTACATTGTCCTTTTCCTTTTGTATGTCACACAGAATTGTATTCATTCTTAAAAGCCCAATTTAAGTGTGTGTGTGTGTGTGTGTGTGTGTGTGTGTGTGTGTGTGTATGTGAAATTCTTCAATGAAATGCCAACTTTTAAAGCCACAGATTCCTGGAGTTCACCCCAGACTTGCTGATTCATAGCCTAAAGAGGTGATGCCCAAACCTGTACTTTCAGTCATCTCTCTAGGTAATCTGATGCTCTGCAAGTTATGGGAAGTGCTTGAGTAGGTTACCCATGAACTCTGATTGCTGGTGATATGTCGCAGCCAGGACAGGCAGTGTCAAAGAGGACCAAAAGGAGTGATAGGTATTTCCCCAATAGGTGGGTAGCAGACCATTGCTATGCAAAATCTGGCAGAAGGAAATATGTTCAAATCCAGGCAGATGGTCTACATCAGGTTTTTTTAGCATCAGGTAAAATGATCTTGATTATTGGACAGGAGCAGAGTCTTAGAGAACTGGAAAAAAAAAAGGACAATAATTTTGAGATAAATGAGAGGTTCAAAAGACTCTGAAGACAAGACAGAAGACTCATTAATTGAGTCCACGGACATTCAAGATGACTGCTTCATCACAGAAACAAAGCAGAAGTTCAGTTAGTAGAACTGAGACACGTAATCAAAGTAGTAATATGCGTTTGATATAGAGCTATCTGAACTTAAGGTACAGGTCTTTGTAAAAGTAAATATTTATTTAAGGATTTGAACTGGATCTTACCTCAGGGTTAAAAGACCACATGAGTAAAAGTTAAAGGGAATCTATATCAATGAATTAGGCTGATATCAGACATACATATTGTGCTATGTACTCCCTTAGTACTGAGGACAAATGCTTCTCAGACATTAGACTTCTAACTCCCTGCATCAGAATATATATCCCTAAGGCCCTACTCCAGACCTATGAAATCAGAATTTGGAAAGTAAGACTCACAACAAATCTGTATGTAAACAAAATATGTGCGGAAAACAGTGCTGAAATTGGAGACACGCTCTATTCCTTTGTAAACTTTTTGCTTGCGGGGCCTTTGTCTTATTTATCACTGTTTTACTCACAGTTCCTAGCAGATACCCTGGGAATTACAGGCACTCACATGTTTGTAGAAGAAAGAAATGAATTCTTTTCTTGTGAAATTTATAATTTTCCGTAAGGGTTTTTATTCCATTGCAAAATATGATTTCCCACATTTCTATCAGGCAAAATTATAGATATTTTCTCCCATGCAAATGTAAAAGTGTTTTTAATTAAGGACAATCAGTCATATGAAACGTAAGCATTAATTGGTACTTCAAAATTTCTTAAATAATTTTTCATCTTTAAAATTAAGTTTCAGGTCTAGGATGTAATTATATTTCTGATTATAATATTTGTTAGGTAAATGCTTTTATCTGGGTCTGCATGAATTGTTTGTTGATGAGACATTAGTAAGAACTGGAGATTCATTGTTCAGAATGGAAACAGTTTTATAGCTGTTGCACAATTCTAATTTATAGCGGTCTAAGATTAGTCACGGTGCATAGTCAGCTCTGAGTCACTGACTCTGTACTTATTTTTGATGTAAAGTAAAATCAAATTTGGCTCACTCTCTTACTGCCTAGTGTCTGACCTTAACATTCCTTCCAGGGATTATTGGGTATTTTTCTCAGTGTAAACTTGGTCATAACTGGGCACAGTTAAACATGCATCATAATGATTGAATTTATGAGGAGATTAGTGTTTGGTCTCTAAGGTGGTTCCATTGTCGCAGTCAAACATGTTGGAATAGGGCAGATGTAGATGAAGGCCCCCAAACTTGGTGCTTTTAGCCACATTTTATGTCAAAATATATGTACCAATAAAGATATTATAGCAAGTTCATGTGCACACAATATTGAACTCTTAGAATCTCATATTAGCTCAAAATGCATGCAGTTATCCATATTATTTTCAAATCTTAGTAAATGTGGTGATTTTTTTTATTTTTTATTTTTTTAAATTTTTTTTTTTTCTTTCAACGTTTATTTATTTTTGGGACAGAGAGAGACAGAGCATGAACGGGGGAGGGGCAGAGAGAGAGGGAGACACAGAATCGGAAACAGGCTCCAGGCTCTGAGCCATCAGCCCAGAGCCCGACGCGGGGCTCGAACTCACGGACCGCGAGATCGTGACCTGGCTGAAGTCGGACGTTTAACCGACTGCACCACCCAGGCGCCCCTAAATGTGGTGATTTAATATTGAGTTTTTAAAACTTTTTTTCTAGAAGATAATTTTACAGTTTGTATTTATTCAAAGCTCTTCCAAGTTCACTAATTTAGAATCAGAAGAGAAAAATAGGCTGTACCTATTAGATGCCTAAAACTTAATTGAGGGAAAGTAAAATATGATTTTTTTCATTAGTTTTTGTCCAACAGGAGGTATCAGGCACCGGTAGCGACCCACTGCAAGTCCACTGAGGTAGCAAATTTATTAATATGGTGCAACATTATTGAATGTGTTCAATTTCCCTGTTTTTCATTTTTCTTCTACTCTTGGTTATTTGAAAAAAAACATATGGCAAACTATCAATATGCATATACTTATATATATTTAATATATAATATGTGTGTAATATATAAATATTATAATATGTAAACATATTATATATATAAATATATATTTTTTATATTTATGTATGTTAACTTTCAATCATCTTTTTCACAGCCCTGACCACTGTTCCTCTAAGAATTATTTAAGAAATTTATCTGTTATGCATTTTAGTTGAATCCCTATTTTGTGGACCTCTCTGAGCACTGCAGAGACCAGGCAAACTGTGATTACAACTAAATTTGATCTCCATTTACCAGCTTTTTGAAAAAATAAAACATTTATATCATTTTTAGGAATGCACACCATTCTCAAATAGCATTTATTAGACTGAATGTGAGTGGTAAAAGTATTCCTCAGGGTTGCAAATTAATGCACTAATTCAAAAGTTCCCTTTTTCCTTTGTCTGCATCCCATTGACTTTGCTCTCCTTATCCGTCTCCTCGGTTGAGATGAGAAGTCAAGCATGTAGGAAAATTGCATGATCCTGTTTGTTCTTAAGCAAGTGAATTGACACATTCTACTTACCAGTAAGTAATTGCTGAAAGTGTAAAAGCCATTATAGTTGCCTGTCACAGATCAGAAAGAAATAGCTATTAGCATTGCTACTCTAATTGAAATTCAAGTGTTTTACAAAATATCTCTCATGTAGACTCAAGTATTAAATATAATGCTTTTCTTAAGAGTGAACATCAGGTGAGAAGTATCTTTTACACTTATAGTGTGGAAATTTGACCCATACATGCTTATTTAATGCTTATTACTATGCACAGGCTCGTGTTTGGGGTTCAAGAACCAAGTTTGAATCCCAAATAGCATCAATGATCTCTGCTGTGTGCATCCAAATAACTCCACCATTAATGTAAAGACATACCCAATACATATAAAGCAATTAAATACAAAGCAATATTAATATGTTAGTCAATTATGTGGATTGAAGATTGAATCAAATAGGAATTCAGGACAATATTGAAAGCTATGTTGAAGAAGTGGAATATGAATTGGATGTTGCTTATTTGTAGCTTCAGAATTTCTTTATAGGAGAAGCATAGACTCAGTAACCTAGCAGGAAATTATGATATGGTCTTGAACTTTGAATTTCATAGACAGTTACACCAGTGTTTACTTAGATTGTCTGATATAGATCAATAAAATAGCCAAGTTTTTGAAATATTCTTTTTTTGTTGTTCTTCAGTGTGCTATGAGAAAATGTCAGAGCACATGTCAAAGAACATTCTTCATTTTATTTGAGCTATATGAAGGGTAGGGGGAATTGCAGATTATGGGTATGCTAAGGTACTCATGGTTAACCAGCCTGTGGCACAATCACTATTCATGGAAATACTGAGATTAATAGAGAGAGGGAAGTAAATGCGAATTCCAAAATACACCAAGAGAAAACACACAGTGGAATAAAGGAATGGGATATAAGAGGTCAGGCTGAGGTGAAAGCCTGATAGAGTGAGGGGGCACTATATTGGAAAGAGTGTAGCGGGGAGGTTGAATAACTTAGCCTTACTTTGCTCTTGGTTTTGCATATTTGTTGCAGAGGCTTGAATATAATATCATGGAAAAATGAGAACTCTGCTAACTTTAATTTTTTTAATGTTTATTTATTTTTGAGACAGAGAGAGACAGAGCAGGGGAGGGGCAGAGAGAGAGGGAGACACAGAATTCAAAGCAGGCTCCAGGCTCTGAGCTGTCAGCATAGAGCCTGCAGTGGGGCTTGAACTCAGGGACTGTGAGATCATGACCTGAGCTGAAGTTGGATGCTTAACTGACTGAGGCACCCAGGCGCCCGGAGAACTCTGCTAACTTTAAAATAGGAAGCAACATAAGTAACTCTAAAAATAGTGATTGTTTTTTGACCATTGTCCTAAAAGACTGCAGTAATTTTTAGAAGTATTTGTTTATTACATAGTTGCAGAGCCTTCTGAGTCGCAAAGAATAAGATCCACAGTCATCTTAATGGCCCATAGGGTCCTTTTTAACCCACCATTCTCTTCCCTTAGTTATGTATTGTCTCCTCCTTTGTTTTTTGAAATTTACCCTCAAATGCCACCTCTTTAAAGAGGATCTGACTTATTTATAATTGAACCTCCTTTCTGCTAGAATTTTGCATCCTCTTTATCTGCTTTACTTTTCTGTATTGTATGTAGCATTGTCTATGGATCTGTCCTCATTACAATGCATGTTCCATGAGATTAGGGATTTTTCTTTGTGTAGTTAACAAAGAAATGCCCAGAGGGGCGCCTGGGTGGCTCAGTCATTTAAGCTCAGGTCATGATCTCACGGTGGTTCCTGGGTTTGAGCCCCACATTGGGCTCTGTGCTGACAGCCTGGAGCCTACTTTTGGATTCTGTGTCTCCCTCTCTCTCTGCCCCTCCCCTGCTCACACTCTGTCTCTCAGAAATAAAAAAAAAAAATTTAAATGCCCAGAAATGTGTCTGAAATACAGTGAAACACAATAAATATATTATGAAACATTGAATGAATCAACCAATCAATCAATCTTCAGTCCTAGAAGAGTGCTAAGCACATAGTAGACATTCAATATGCATACTGTGGGAACCATAAGTAGAAACTTACAGTTACAAAATTATTTCTAGACAATTATATGGTAAAATATCTAAGAAAGGTGTGTCTTTTGGAGTATATTTTTTTAATTAAGCATTTTATTTTGAGATAATTGTAGATTCACATATAGTTATAGAAAGTAATTCAGAGAAATCCTGTGTCCCATTTATGCAGTTTCCCCCAAAGGTAATGTCTTTTAAAACTACAGTATATTATCACAACCACCATATTTATGTGAATGCAATCAAAATAGAGAATATTTTCATGAAAATAATCCCTTTTATTACCTTTATGCAGCTTCGCCCAAATCTTAACCACCCTTCTTCCTCCTCCCCTCATTTTCACCCTCTAACAACCACTAATTTATTCTCCATTTTCTATAATTTTGTCATTTTTATTGATATGTTCATGTGGTTTTCTTCTTTAGTGTGTTAATATGATGGATTATATTGACTGATTTTCTAAATTGAACAAGCCTTTGGTCTTTGGAATCAACCTCACTTGATCATGGTGTATTACTTTTTATGTATTACTGATTTCTATGTGTTAATATTTTGTGAAGGCTTTTTGCTTCTATATTCATGAGAGATGTTGGTCTGTAGTTTTGGGTGGGGGTGGTTCTAACTTGTGTAGTTTCAGTATCAGAGTAACACTAGTTTCATCATATGAATCTCTTCTAATTTCTGGAAGAGATTGTGTAAAATTGGTACTAATTCTTCTTTAAACATTTGGGAGAGTTCTCCAGTGAAGCTCTCTGGGCCTGGAGATCTCTATTTGGGGAGATTTAAAGTTATGTTGAAGTGCTTTCAGAATGCAAAATTGGAGCTGAAATGTGATATCAAACCAGTTGCAGAAAGTGGTACTTCTAATTAATCCATTTTGTCAAAAAGGAAGTCTCAAGAGAAATAAAGAAATATTGTAAACTAAAATATATTAAATTGATATGAAATGAAAATACAGTATGTCAAAATGTGTGGGACACAGTTAAAGCAGTGAAGAGAGGGAAATGTGTAGCATTAAATGCATACATTGGAAAAGAAGGAACATCTCAGATCAATAATCTAAGGTCACCCTCCCCTCCACTACAGCCTAGAAAATGAAAAAGCATGCTGAAAGAAGAAAGAGAATAATAAAAATAAGAGCAGAAATCAGTGAAATCAAAAACAGTAAAACAGTAGGAAAAATCAGTGAAATAAAGAGCTGGATCTTTGAAAAGTTAAAATTGATAAGCCTGACAAATGACACAAATTACCAATATTTAGGAATGAAACCACTTCAGACACTGCCAACATCAAAAGGATAATAAGGAAATGATACCGACAGCTTTACACACAAAATTTTTACACCTTGGATGAAACAAACTCATTCTTCAAAAAGCATAACTACCACAGCTCACCTAATGTGGAATAAATAATGTGAATATCCCTATAACTATTAAGGACATTAAATTTGTAATGATTTCCTTTAACCCACTCTGGTAGGGAAAGGAAGGGCACTCTCCATTACTGGCAGATGGGGGTAGGAGTCCAAGTTCCCCCTTCACCCTCTGCTGACTCCTCCACTGAGGAGACCTCTTGGCCCTAGCACAGGAGGGTAGGAGTTCCTCATTACTGCTCTCCACATGGTTCTCCACTGACATGGTGAAGGAGACTTGTGACTTCTGGAAAGGGTAGAAGTTCTAGCTCCTTATTTTGCTTTCTCCGACCTCACCCTATCAAAGATGGTTGAGGTGCCTCATTTCTGCCTAATGAGGACAGAAGACTAGGTTACCCATTTGACCTTTCCTGTCATGGGAGGGAATGGGACCACAGTTTTCTTCTGTGGTTTTTGGGTAGAGCTGTTCTTCTCTAAAAGTTTGTCTTTCTAGGTTACACTATATTTTTAATGTTTATTCATTTCTGTGACAGAGAGACAGACAGACAGAGAGACAGATTGTGAGCAGGGGAGGGGCAAAGAGAGAGGGGGACACAGAACTTGAAGCAGGCTCCGGGCTCTGCGATGTCAGCACAGAGGCCACGTGGGGCTCAGACTCACGAACCATGAGATCATGACCTGAGCCAAAGTCAGACACTTAACCAGCTAGGCCACCCAGGTGCCCCAAGGCTACACTGTTTTTTGACTAGAGACAGCATGCTTTTACTAGGGCTTTTTGGCCTGAGCTGCTTGACATTTCCAGATTGCTGCCTTCTGGCATATATGAGGCAAAAAGAAACTCCAGAGAACTCACCACTGTATTGTTTCTTGGGTCCTGATTTCCCTAGTTGCTCTGCCTTCTCTCCATCTTTCAGAGTCTTCTTATGCTTGCATTATATTTAATGTCCATGGTTTTAATTGCATTTAGTGGAAGGAGTAGGATTAAAACATCTCTTCCACCTTCTTCAAAGCAGAAGTTCATACATGGGGATACATTTAATGGTTCTAAGTAAGAATCTTTGCTGTGGGCATTTTCACCACAGTGTTTCACCCTGTAAGGCAGTTTTGCTGAAAAAGATAAAAATAACCAGTTGACAGTTTCGTTTGACAGTTGGTTGTTTTCATCAGCTGGTTGACTGTTTGGTTTCATTTTTCTATTGATACAGTTCTCCCATTTTTATATTATATAAATCTTAGCCAGCTCCCATAATGGTCCGTACAGTGGCAAGGAGTTTTGAATCCACATTCCCATAGAACTTTGGAACATCGGTGGGCATGTGACAAAATGCCAAGAACAAACAACAGTGTGGAAGGCTTTCACAATGCAATACAAAGCTCACAAACATGCATCCCAGTATTTGGAAACTAAAACATCTTTTAATGAAGGAAGAAATTGTGGCAAAAAAGGGGAAAAATGAGATGCTGAACAAGAAAATGAATCAATAAGCAAAAAAAAAAAAAATGTGTGACACTATGAATGAAAAACTTTGATGACAAGTGTTTAGGTATAATCCAAAAAGTAAAATCAGTTATTTGTGTAGTATTGCCATGAATCTACACCATACATTTTGAATGTATTCAAATATTTAGTATTTGCAATAAAGTCTTTCAAATTTTGTCATTCATTTTTAATGTTTCATTACATCCTTTTTAATGAATGTCCCTCTTTTATTTTTCATGATTTTATCTTCTATGGCAGAATTACCTTATGGCCTATTAGTTATGTAGCAAAAATGCTGCAAAAAAGATGCT
Source organism: Lynx canadensis (assembly GCF_007474595.2). NCBI lineage: Eukaryota > Metazoa > Chordata > Mammalia > Carnivora > Felidae > Lynx > Lynx canadensis. The sequence goes on from NC_044309.1 coordinate 103,211,036, forward strand.
TTTTTTAAATTCTGAACAGATACTTAATATTATGCATGGTACCCCTTTTATTCATCTATTTAAGATGAAGTTATTTAATACATATGAAGTAGAATGCTAGGGACTACTGGGAAGACTATAATAAACAAATTTATTTCTTGTGCTTTTAAAATTTAGAATTACATAATTTTATATTTTCATTGGCTCTCAGAGATAATCTCATTCAGTCATCTCATTTGATAGATATGGGAAATGAAGCACACAGGTTACGTGTCTACTAAGGGAGCTGTAACTAATTCTTAGCAGAACTCCCGCTAATCCAGAACTCCTCCTACTATACTATAATGCGTTCCTTACCTTAGGAATTCAACGAATCATTTGCACTTATTGGAATTAGAATAGTTTTCTTCCATTGTTTCACAGTAGCTAAGTAGAATTTTTATGGAGTGGGGAAATTTAGGCCCATTATATTAATTTTCTCATTAATTTTTGCAGATATATTTATGATGTAACTGTATACATACTTTTGTCCAAATATGGATTTAAATTTCAGGAAAACTAAATTTCTATCATCAAACATGTGCTTACCTATAATACCCAAAATACTATAATACTAAAAATACTCTGTAAAATACTGAAGCCATTCTGGGAAATCTTTAGAGTTCCTAGGTACGTACCGCATTTTTTATCCTGGATAAGTCCCAAAGGTGTAATGTTGGCTATTATGAAATTGTCTTAGGTGTCAGATTGTAAATTATAATTTTAAAAGTCCTTTTAAATATAATTCCATTGGTAAAAAATGAATTTGAGTTACTGCTTAATTCTCCTTGACCCCATTGATGCTCTAATACCTTTCATTAAGTATATTCCAAGCATCCACTCTTTTCTTCATCCCTGCTCCAGCTAAAGACAGCTGTTCTTCAAGCAGCATTTTTATTAACTTATTTAAGAACTGGGGCGTATCTTATTACTCTATTTTCCATTCCTGTCCTATGCAGCTGTAGCTGATACTTTTCATAACAGCCTTTGCATATCAACCTCCTCTCCCATTGCACTCCATTTTTTTTTCTTATTCTCCTTTACTTTCCTTTTTAAGTAAATTAAGGATGTGTGTGTGCATGCAAAAGCCTTCTTTCTTTATCTCTAGTAACCGTATTACTTGAAAGCTTCAGGAATTTAACCATTATTTCTGTGAGAATATAAGCTTCAGGGAAAAACACTTAGGAATGGTGTAAAAACTCTGAAATGTAAAATATAGGACTTTTAATGACAGCAAATTTTCATTAGTAACAACTCAACTTTAAAATAATGCAATATGAATACAAAGAAAATTCTTTGAGCAAAGAGAAGGTTGTGCAAATTATTGTTAACCACAATTTAGTGAATTTCAATTACAAGTTTCATGGCATATGAAAAAATAACTTTTGGTCAGGAAGCTATTTTATAAATAGAAGGCACACATAAATAGAAGCCACTGGATGATTGAACACTTTCAAAATTCAAGAAAAGAAATAATGCTTTTTAGTATATTAATGTTATCATTGTAATTTGAATTTTTTACCACCTAGTATTCACTGCAACCTCAAATAAATCACCCATTCAGTTTTGTGTCTGGATACCTTATGAAAAATTATTACTTTGGAAACAATTTGCAATGTTAGAAAGATAATAAGTAGTATTCCATAAGGATCACGATAATGAAATCTATACAATTAAAAGATGCATTAAAAATCAGTAGCCTAATTTTCTGGTTTGTTACTAATTAATTACCCTACTTAAAATTCTTTTTAATGTTTATTTATTTTTGAGAGAGAGACATACACACAGAGCGTGAGCAGGGGAGGAGCAGAGAGAAGGAGACACAGAATCTAAAGCAGGCTCCAGGCTCTGAGCTGTCAGCACAGAGTCTGATGTAGGGCTCAAACCCACAAGCTGTGAGATCATGACCTGAGCTGAAGTCAGATGCTTAACTGACTGAGCCATTCAGGCACCCCTAAATTAGCCTACTTTAGATAGGATTTTTTAAAAGCCAAGATCTTGTTTGTAATTTTTAAAATACAACTACATTAATATTTGTTATATAGAAGTCTAACATTTTTAAAGTTTAGACTTAAGATTTAAAACTAACTTTGTATTTAGGATGTTTTTACAGAGAATGGTTAACTGTTTAAGATATGCTCTGTGAAAGCTGGGTAGAATGCTATTCTCAGAAGTATATTAGGAACTTTGCATGAAGATTAACCAATTGCCAAAAGATAGTTGAAAACAGTTGTTGACATACTTGGCCTAATCTGTAAGGCTTCTTTTCTAGAATGGATATATCAAAAATACAATAAAACTCATCATTTCTACTAACACCTAGATTTGTAAAACATTAGTTAGGAAGTATTTGCCTAGCATTTAAAATTTCTATATAAATATATAACTTATTTTGAATATTGTTGCTGCATTTTTATGGGAAAGCTTTTTTCTTTTCATGTTTTTGTGTTTTTTAAATGTTTTTTACTTATGGAAAATTATTTTATATGCAATGAAATGTACAGAACCTAAGTGTACAATTCAATGAGTTTTTACGAATGCATACTCTTATGTAACGCCACTCAACAACATATAGAACATTTCCATCTCCCACAGAAAATTCCCTTGGATACCCACTCTCCAAAGCAACCACTGTCATGATTTCAATCAGCAAAAGTTAGTTTAAGTTGTTCTTGGCTGTATGTACTCTTTAATGTCTGGTCTGTTTCTTTCAACAAATTGTGAAAATTTCAGTAATTGTTCTTTTTTACTGTGGGGTAATTTCCCATCTTATGAATATTGCATTATTTGTGTGTGTGTGTGTGTGTGTGTGTGTGTGTACATGTAGCTTCTTCTAAACTAAGTATTTTGAATAAAATTGCCATACATATATTTTTTAAATCTTTTTTTGTGGAATTCCTGGGTCATAGTCTAGATATGTGTTTGTGTGTAAGTAACTGACAGTTTTCCATTCTGATACCTATGTCTTTTGGTTGGCGCATTTAATCCGTTTACATTCAGTGTTATTATAGAAAGATACGGGTTTAGAGTCATTGTGATGTCTGTATGTTTTATGCTTGTAGTGATGTCTCTGGTACTTTGTCTCACAGGGTCCCCCTTAGGATCTCTTGTAGGGCTGGTTTAGTGGTGACAAATTCCTTCAGTTTTTGTTTGTTTGGGAAGACCTTTATCTCTCCTTCTATTCTAAATGACAGACTTGCTGGATAAAGGATTCTCGGCTGCATATTTTTGCTGTCTAGCACCCTGAAAATCTCGTGCCAATTCTTTCTGGCCTGCCAAGTTTCAAAAGAGAGATCAGTCACGAGTCTTATAGGTCTCCCTTTATATGTGAGGGCACGTTTACCCCTTGCTGCTTTCAGAATTTTCTCTTTATCCTTGTATTTTGCCAGTTTCACTATGATATGTCGTGCAGAAGATCGATTCAGGTTACGTCTGAAGGGAGTTCTCTGTGCCTCTTGGATTTCAATGCCTTTTTCCTTCCCCAGTTCAGGGAAGTTCTCAGCTATTATTTCTTCAAGTACCCCTTCAGCACCTTTCCCTCTCTCTTCCTCCTCTGGAATACCAATTATGCGTATATTATTTCTTTTTAGTGTATCACTTAGTTCTCTAATTTTCCCCTCATACTCCTGGATTTTTTTATCTCTCTTTTTCTCAGCTTCCTCTTTTTCCATAACTTTATCTTCTAGTTCACCTATTCTCTCCTCTGCCTCTTCCATCCGAGCTGTGGTGGTTTGCATTTTGTTTTGCATTTCCTTTAAAGCGTTTTTCAGCTCCTCGTGACTGTTCCTTAGTCCCTTGATCTCTGTAGCAAGAGATTCTCTGCTGTCCTGTATACTGTTTTCCAGCCCAGCGATTAATTTTATGACTATTATTCTAAATTCACTTTCTGTTATATTATTTAAATCCTTTTTGATCAGCTCATTAGCTGTTGTTATTTCCTGGAGATTCTTCTGAGGGGAATTCTTCCGCTTGGTCATTTTGGATAGTCCCTGGTGTGGTGAGGACCTGCAGGGCACTTCCCCTGTGCTGTGGTGTATAACTGGAGTTGGTGGGCGGGGCCGCAGTCAGTCCTGATGTCTGCCCCCAGCCCACCGCTGGGGCCACAGTCAGACTGGTGTGTGCCTTCTCTTCCCCTCTCCTAGGGGTGGGATTCACTGTGGGGTGGCGCGGCCCGTCTGGGCTACTTGCACACTGCCAGGCTTGTGATGCTGGGGATCTGGCGTGTTAGCTGGGGTGGGAAGGCAAGGTGCACGGCGGGAGGGGGGGCAGGCTTAGCTCGCTTCTCCTTAGGTGATCCACTTCAGGAGGGGCCCTGTGGCAGCCGGAGGGAGTCAGATCCGCTGCCGGAGGTTTGGCTCCGCAGAAGCACAGAGTTGGGTGTTTGCGCGGAGCGAGCAATTTCCCTGGCCGGAACCGGTTCCCTTTGGGATTTTGGCTGGGGGATGGGCGGGGGAGATGGCGCTGGCGAGCGCCTTTGTTCCCCGCCAAACTGAGCTCTGTCGTCCGGGGGCTCCGCAGCTCACCCTCCCTTTGTCCTCCAGCCTTCCCGCTTTCCGAGCAGAGCTGTTAACTTATGACCTCCCAGACGCTAAGTCGCGCTTGCTGTCGGAACACAGTCCGTCAGGCCCCTCCGCTTTTGCAAGCCGGACTCGAGGGCTCTGCTTGGCTGGCGAGCCGCCCCTCCGCCCCGGCTCCCTCCCGCCAGTCCGTGGAGCGCGCACCGCCTCGCCGCCCTTCCTACCCTCTTCCGTGGGCCTCTTGTCTGCACTTGGGTCCGGTGACTCCGTTCTGCTAATCCTCTGGCGGTTTTCTGGGTTATTTAGGCAGGTGTAGGTGGAATCTCAGTAACTGACAGTTTTCTAAAATGGTTGTACTATTTTAAATACACCCCAACAGCAATATAGGAGAGTTATAATTATTTCTCAGTATCACCAGAATTTGGTGTTAATAGTCTTTTTAATTTAGACATCCCAGTTGGTGTCAACATTTTCTATCTTATTATAAGTTGTATTTTCATATCAGTGACGATTAATGATGTTAAACCCTCTATGAGTTTGATTTTTTTAGATTTAACACGTGAGTGACATTATGTAGTATTTACCTTTCTGTTTTTGGCTTATTTCGCTTGGCATGATGATTTTAAACATTTCTTCTTTTCATATATAAACATTTATAGTATAATCTCCTCTGGATAATAATATATCAAAATTGTTGGTTTTTTTCTTTCAGGTAAAATATTTTCTAATTTCCTTTGCAATTTCTTCTTTGAGCCATGGTTATATACAAATATGTTTCATTTCTGATTATTTGGAACTTTTCTAGATATTCTTATGTCATCAATTTTTAATTTATGCCATTGTCAGAGAATATATCTTTAAGACTTAATTGTTAAAAGCTGGCTGAGAAATTTTCAGTGGCTCAGCATATGATTTAACTTGTTGAATATTCTTCCATGCACACTTGAAAATAGTGTATATTCTTCAGTTATTGGCTATAATGTTCTATGTATTAGTTGAATGTGTTTGACACTAACGTTTTGCAAATCTAGATCCTTACAACTTTTCAGTTTAATTATTCTATCAATTATTGAGAAGGGAATGTTAACATATCCCACAATGATTGTACATTTGTCTGTTTCTTCTTTCTGTTCTGTCAGTATTTGATTCATGTACTTCAAAGTTTGTTTTTTTTCCTTAACAAATACATATTTATGATTGCTATAACTTCCTAACTGACCCTTAATCATTATCAACTGTCTCTTTTATCTTTGGGAATACTTCTTGTCCTAAAAGTTCTTTTGTTTGGGAGCACCTGTCGGTTAGGCATCCAACCAGGTCAGGTCATGATCTCGTGGTTTAATTTTTAGAGAGAGAGAGAGCATGAGCTAGGGAGAGGGCAGAGGGAGAGTAAGAGAGAATCTTAAGCAGGTGCCCTGTTCAGCATGGAGCCTGACACAGGGCTCAATTCCAGGCCCTGGGATCATGACGTGAGCCCAAATCAAGAGTCTGATGCTCAGTCTACTGAGCCATGAAGACGCCCCTAATCTGCACTTAAAGTCATTATTAATTTTATTGAATTTAGTTCTACTATTTGCTATTTGTTTTCTACTTGTCTTATCTCTTTTTTAGTTCCTCTCTTCTCTCTTTCTTGCCTTCCTTTGAGTTAATTGAATAGTTTTAGTTTTCTACTTTAATTAATCTGTTGGATTTTTAGCTATACTTATTTTTAGTGGTTGCTCAAGGAGATTACAATATGATTATTTAGTTTGTCATAGCTACTTAATATTGTACAACTTCACATAAAAATGTGAAGTTGCAGGGCACCTGGGTGGCTCAGTTGGTTAAGCAGCCAGCTTCAGCTCAGATCATGATCTCGCAGTCTGTGAGTTCTAGCCCTGCGTCAGGCTCTGTGCTGACAGCTCAGAGCCTAGAGCCTGCTTCCAATTCTCTCTGTCTCTGTCTCCCTCTCTCTCTGACACTCCCCTGCTTGCTTTCTGTCTCTCTCTCTCAAAAATAATAAGCATTAAAAAATATTAAGTTGCAAAAATACAATTCCATGCATTTTGCCATATTTTGTGCTATTCATGTCATGCACTTGATATCTGTATACTTTAAATAATTTACATATATGTACATTGTAAACCACAGTTTATTGTACTATGTTTCTTACAGGGCCAGTAGAGATTTAAATGAATTGAGAAAAGATCACATATCTTTTCTATATAATTACTGTTTCTGGTGTTCTTTATTTCAGTGTCATTTCATCCAGGTTCATACTTCTAGTGTCATTGCCCTTTAACTTTCTTAAGACTTTCTTCTGTGCAGGTATGCTTGCATCAAATTCTCTCAGATTTTATTTACTTTAAATAGATTTATTTTGCTTCCACTTTTGAAGGATATTTTTCCTCTGGATATAAAATTCTGGATGGATAGTTACCCCATCTCCCTGGCACCCTCCACACCCCAGTATTTTCACTTTAAAAATGTCATTCCTTTGTCTTCTAGTACTTATTGTTTCTGATGAGATGTCAGCTGCCATTTATATTCTTAGCTCTGGTGTGTGATACATGTTACTTTTTCTGGCACTTCTCAAGACATTTTTCTTTATCTTTTCTTTAAGGCAGTTTGTCAGTGATATGACTAATGTGCTTTTTGTTGCATTTGTTTTTTGCTAAGGGTTCATTTAATTTTTTGTATTGATAAATTAATATTTTCTGAAATTTGAGAAATTTCTGGTCATTATTTTTTCAAATATTTTTCTTCCTTCTTCTATCCTATTCTGAGACTCCATTTATAACCTCTTGATATCATCATCCTTTAAGTGACTGAGGCTTTATTAATTTTTTTCATTTTTTTCTATGTTCTTCAGATTGAGTTCTATTGATGTTTCACCAAGTTTATTGACAATATTCTGCTGTCTTTAAGCTGTTATAAGTCCAATGAATGTTTCATTTCAGATGTATTTTTAAGTTCTAGAATTTAGATTAATTCTGTTTCATTATCTCTGTTTCTCTGCTGAAATTCCCTATTTGGTTTCTAATTATGGTCATGTTTTCTGTTAAGTAAAATAAAATATTTACATAGTTTTAAATTTATTTTCTGATAATTCCTACACTTGAGGTATTCTGTGATTTTTTTTCTGTTGAACACTTTTTTCTCTTGACTATGAGTCACATTTTCCTGTCACTAGTAATTTTCCTGCCTGCCTTGTAATTTTTAAACTTATATTAGACTTTGCTGGAGATGTTTTGCATAAACTCTGGATTTTGTTATCTTGTTCTTAAGGGTGTTAGTCTTTATTCTAATACACTATTAAATTACTGAATGATGATTTTGTGAGTATGTGGTTTTGGTTTCTCTATTATTTACAGAGGAAATTCCTTGATCCTGGAACAGAGAATAAAGTAAATATATGATCCTTTTAGGATTTTAATATGAGGCCTATGCTATTTACTAAGCCCTTAATTTGGTGGGATTGAAACTCCAAATTCCAAGGGTGGCTGGGGGGCTCAGTCAGTTAAGCGTCTGACTTTAGCTCAGGTCCTGATCTCACAGCTCCTGAGTTGGAGCCCCGTGTCAGACTCTGTGCTGCCAGCTCGAAGCCTGGAGCCCACTTCAGATTCTGCAATTCCCAGTTTCTCTGCCCTTCCCCCACTCATGTTCTGTCTCTTCCTCCTTCAAAAATAAATAAACTTTAAAAAAAAATTAAAAAATATTGAAACTCCAAATTCTGTCTCTCCTGCACTGGGAAGCAATTAAAATTTCTACTCAGTTTTCCATCTGTTTCTTTCCACTGTGTTCCTCAGTCTGTCCTTATACATGTATGATTAAGAGAGTAGCCAAGGATTTCAGAGGAGTTTAGACCCAGAATTTAGGCCTACCCCCTTTTTGGCTCCCTCCTTTTCCAGCTACTTTGGCAGTCTCACATTCCATTCTCTGACACCCCAAACCACAAGCTGTTTGTTTGTTTGTTTGTTTGTTTGTTTGTTTCCTCCATCCAGGGCACATGGTTGTTATCTGCAGGAGATTTAATCTGATACAAACTGCTGTTGTATCATCAAAACAGATTCTCAAACTTACTATATTTGGGCGCTGAAATATTTTGATATACATTTTTGACTGCCTCTGCAAAATTACTTTTTGCATGATTTTGACAATTCTAGTCACACCGAACATTTTATTTACAATAGCCTTACTGAATATTTTGTGGTAAGCACATAGAAGAGAGGTTTGCATTGTAGTAATATACATGACTCTAAAAGGAACAGTAGATATTTTTGTTCTTACAAATATTTTGGCAATCAAGGACTTTTCTATTGGCGACTTTATTTCACAGAATCCCCAGTCTCACTCGATCTTTTGATCCTTTCTCCTCTATTGGTTGTTTCTCTTTCCATCTCCTTTTATTCTCTCCCCCCACCCTTACCCAGTGTGTGTGTGTGTGTGTGTGTGTGTGTGTGTGTGTGTGTGTATGCATGTCTCATGGAATCCCTGTAAACTCCAAATTCTTTTTTCTCTTTTGTAGAGCTTTCCCCAAACTTTAGATCAGGATTCCTTTTGTATATTTTAATCTATCAAGGTTTTCTGTGCAACTACACTCTTTAGAAAACAGGAATTGTTTCAAGCAGCATTTCATTACAATCAGCATTGGTGACACTTGTTCATCAATCAATACTGGTTACAGAATTGGTGACACTTTCTTCTTGAAATCTGTGCATGCATTCATCCATTTGTTTATTTATTTGTTAAACAAATACTTCCTTTCTAATGTTTTCTTTATTTTTGAGAGAGAGGGAAAGAGAGAGAGAGTGCATAAGCAGGGGAGGGGCTGAGAGAGGTGGGGACAGAGGATCTAAAGCTGACTCCACACTAACAGCTGCAAGCCCTATGTGGGGCTCAAACTCAGGAACCGTGAGATCATGACCTGAGCTAAAGTCAGATGCTCAACCGAGTAAGCCACACAGGTGCCCCTGTTAAACAAATATTTCTTAATATCAATATATGCCAGATATTATGGGCTTAGCTAAGTTTTTTTTTATGATTTTTTTCCAGTTCTATTTGACTGCCCGTTTACTACTAACTTTACAGAGACTCAGTTCATCATCTGCTGTTGTGAAACTATATATACAAATAGTCCCTTTAAATGTTTATTTACTCTTATGATTTCCAAGCTTATATATGCATAATTATCCCAAATTGGCCTTTCTTGACCTCTTAGGCTAACTAACCCAATCTTCTCCTCCCAAGATATCTCTATTTATTCATGTTAACAAGATATGAAACTAACATGTAATTTACTCGAATCCCTCAAACAAATCCCCCCAAACCAGTATGTCTCATTTCTTCATTAGTGTCAATGATTCAATTTAGTCTCCAGGTGTTATAGAGTTGTTCTTAATAGACAACTAACTGCTATGTAATTACTCCCTAAGAACTGCTTCAGATAAATAATTTCAAATCAAATTTGTCGTTTTTGATGGATATTCTCATGAGATAGCTTGCTATCTAGAGCTGTCAAACTAGTGACTTTATAAAACAAATCAACTTATTTTCCCTCCAAGCAGAACATGTATAACCCATTTTCTTTACAGTATTCTCCAAAAACAAAGCAAAACAAAAGTTTTACTGAGATATTTTTATAAGTAAGCTGTGCATTCAGTAATACTTGATTTAAAAACTATTATTATAATATCTGTGGTCCATAGAGTTTTGGGTCCCCCAGTTGTCTATCTCTACGTGCAGTAGGACAGACACTTTAAACATTTTTAGGAAATTTTTTCCTGTTTACAGATACTTCTTCAGTTCTTTTTCATGTGAATGGAATATGTTAAGATGATTTAATTTGGCACACTAATAACAGTGTGTCAGTCCATATTCCCAGCTTTGTAACACCACCTGAAATCATGTTTATTTTGATAAATTCTGGCCCAGCTACTCCAAAATATATTTCTGGAGTAAGCCAGACTGCTAGAGAGAAGAGTGCCTGAACTGAATAATTAGAACCTCTGAAGAAATAGTTGTACAAAACCATGTTTGATAGTTACTCTGCTCAGTCACATTGAGAGACATTGTAACAAAGAGCCAAGTTAAAGATACTTGGCATTTACTATGTAAGGATGTTGTTGAGGATATTGTTCATTAAATTACATTGTAACCTGTTTATCTGATTTTTTTTTTTGAGAGAGAGAGAAATATATCTCTCATCTCAGTAACAGGTTATTGCATTTTCTTATTCATTTAATTTTTCTTTATTTATAATCACAGAGATTTACAATCTTGAGTTTTTCCTTTGTGTTACTTTCTGTAACACAGGGCCAAATCATAGCCTCCCTCTAGGAAGTGTACAGTGTACTTTTTATCTGTTGACCCGATTCCTGGGTTCATTCTATGTTGTACTCTTCTCTGCCCAAAAAATAATCACATTCTACTGATATTCTTTTGCCTTTTTTAAAAGCTCTGTTTCTAATTATTCTTTGTTATTATTGTAATCTGCATTGTACTGTATATATACAACATCTAACCACTTTCTATCAAATTAAACTTTTCCTATTAACTAGCTATGGGGAGGCTCAGGCTTTTCTTAAGTTTAGACTTTACAAATTTGTTCTGTTGATTGCTCTCTAGTGCCTCCAGTAGTTACCTAAACTCACCTCTCAAACTTTCAGTGCCTTTCAGTAACATAACACAACACTTTATGGCCCCCTCTTTTTTCTTATTACTTCCTTAAACTTTCTTTATTCCAGTCTAGTATACTTTCTAGACTTTGACAATTTGTAGCTACTTATATCTTTCCCATACTCATTGTGTTTAAACATCTTTTCCAGCACGTATTTCCCGATTCTCAATTGTTCCTCCAAATTATAGCCACTAGATATTCTTCCGTTGAAACTTCCCTTTGGGCATCACCTATTTGTGGTGGTTTCTGTTAGCTAAATTACTTTTCATATGTGTATGAAAAACAACTTATACCCTAAGACTAATAACTTGCTCACACCATTCAGTGTGAATATTCAGTAATTGCTATTGATTAAATTCAAATTAGTGCAAAATTTGTACCTGGTAGGCTGAAATATTTTTTACACTGAACTTTGTAGGAATTTCTATTTTTATATTGATTCATACTGTGTTAGTGTTGGTAAACTGTACTTTTATTTGTATAGGATCACATATTAGTACTTTGTGTTTCTAAAAAGACTGTAGATTATTTAAAATTAGTAGAGACAAAAATATTCTTAATAACCTAGGAAACATTGTGTTCATACTTTTTAAAATTTTATAAATATAATTTATAAATATAAATTTTCAGGCATCTGTTTTGCTGAAAAGAAAGTACCTCTGCAGTGGAAGATAAAAATATAGTCATAAATAAAGAATTAAGGAAACTTGGTCTTTCATGTTAGTATACTTAATCAGGTCAGTGAGAAGTCAATACAGACTACCATAAGAATCTTATCATGGGAGGTTGGCAACTGCTCATAATTGATGTTCAGAAGTTTAGAGAATAATTACACTTTATACACATTTTCATCTTCTAAGTGGAACCCTACTAAATAGTCAGTAACAACTGACATGCATTCAACCTACAACAAATGTCACTTATATAGTTCTATAGCTTTCATTTCAGTCATGATGAAAGTACTTCACAGATAAGAATAATTTATGAATAAAAATGTAATTTACGGAATACCTTGCCAGTGAATGTTGATCGCTTCATCACAGTTCAGTCATGTTTAGAAAATCTAAGCAAGCTGTGTGATTACTCCAGGAAGCATGGAATGATGTGTTCAAATTAGTACCATCTGTGGATAGAAAAAAATTGAGGTTTTTAGTCATTCTTAAAGAATGGAAATCCGATTCTCCATGCTAAAATGAGTGTAATCCTTTTTGTATCTGTAATTCAATAGGGCAGTTGCTTTGAAATAGTCTAGTTCAACACGCAGTTCATCAAAAGAGAAGATACCGCATATAAATGCTGGTCATTTATGAGTGCCACTGAGGTAGCCTTTAAAAAAAACTGTCTATGAGTTATACTATGTATTTGGATTCAACTTAGATTTATTTCTGGTTTATCTTTCTAAATAAATTTGTTTGGGATATGTGCGTAAAATTTTGCACCACGTGAAAACCAAAGGACTGTTTGAATGAAACATAATTTATGCATACAGTCAACACTTATTGAGTGCCCAGTATGTGCCAGACACTGTGTATCTGTGGAAGGTCCATCACTGTGTCTGTCAAATGGAGGGCAACTCAATTGTTGTTCCTCTTCCTTTAGTCAGGTTACAAAAAATTCTTCTTTTTTCCTTATCAAGTTAAATTACTATCCTTTTAGACCTTTTTTCCCCCCTCTGTGTTATTTATTTGGAAAACACAAGGTCTGTGAACCAGAATTAATCTGCTGAAAATTTTTACTATGTAACATGTTTTGCCATTGGAGTTTTCATTCCTAAGATCTGAATATTGGAGGGGGGAAAAATTGGTCATAGAACCATGGGCATTCAGTCATCCCTTTTGTTGAATTAGGAAAAGGGTAGACTCTTGCCTTCTCCAGTTCACTGGATAACTAATGCATCCCTTTTTCTTTCCACTTTAATTGCTTAGTGAACCCTAGGTAAGGGAAATTGAACATGGAAGGGGTGGTTGATCATGGACTCAAAAGAGAGGGAAATGTGTAGATCATACTCCCTGTTTCCCAGGAAAGAAGAGAGTCTATGGTTTTAATGCAGATGAAAAGTCAATATTAAACTTCTCAAATATCCCCACTGCTCTTAGGGATAAAACTAAAAATCTTGAATCCAGTTCAGAAGGCTCAACATTATCTGATTCCGGCTTTTATCTCCAGCTTCCTACCTTTATCCATGTCCTTGTGGACTCAGATATGTTTCTTAAGGGTTCCTAAAAACTACTCTTTTCCCTCAGAATCTTAACACATCCTGATGTTTTCACCTAGGAAGCTACATCTTCTCTGTTAGTTATCTGATTAAATTAAAGCCTTTCCTGACCATTTATCTAAATCAAATCTCCTGTTACTCTCTCTTACTCATTTGCTCATACATTAAAAAAATATTTATTGAATGCCTGTTTTGTTGCAAGCATTACTCTAGACCTTCAGAGACACAGTCTAGTATGTAGATTGATATTTGCATGTGTATATAATAAATAATAAGCATACACGTTTTGGAGTAATTAATCTTTTTTATTGATATGAATGTAGAATCAAAACCTTTCTAGATCTTTGGTGTACATGTTGGAACCTAAGTGGCAATGAAAAGAGGATTAGAGGGCACCTGGGTGGCTCAGTTGGTTGAGCATATGGTTCTTGATTTTGGCTTAGATCATGATCCCAGAGTTGTGGGATCCAGTCTCACATCAGGCTATGCACTGAATGTGAAGCCTGCTTAAGATTCATTTTCTCTCTCTCTGTCTCTCTCATTCTCTGTGTGTGTGTGTGTGTGTGTGTGTGTGTGTGTGTGTGTTCCTCGTCTCTAAAATAAAATTTTAAAAAAATTAAAAAAAGAAAAAAGGATTAGGCCTATCGAAGGTGGGTTTTCAGAGTAGAATTAATATTTATAGGAGGGTGACTATCAGTTCAAAACAATGAGGTACAGGGGCACCTGGGTGGCTCAGTAGGTTAAACGTCTGACTCTTGATTTCAGCTCAGGTCATGATCTCATAGTTCATGAGATCAAGCCCCACATTGGGCTCTGCACTGGCAGCACAGAGCCTGCTTAGGATTCTCTCTCTCCCTCTCTTTCTGCCCCCTCTTCTCCTCAAATAAATAAATAAAAACATTTTAAAAACCCAATGAAGGACAAACTAATAGAGGTATCTGGAAATAAAGTTTAAAAGAAGCCCCTCAAGATTTTGAGTTTCCTTTTGCTCTACATATTTAAGCAGAGGCCAGAAAAGTAGAAATTGGTCATTTTATAGGAGGAAATTGTATTAGTTTTCTATTGTCATGTCACAAGTTATCACAAATTTAGTGGTTTAAAACAACACTGATTGCTTATTACACAGTTCTGTTGGTCAGAAGTTTGGCTATGTTATGCCTGGATTCCTTACCCAGAGATTCACAAGCTGAAATCAAGGTGTCATTCAGCTGTATTCTCATGTGGAGCTCAATCCTCTTCTAAGCTCACAAGTTTGTGGCAGAATTTGGTTTCTTACAGTTGTAGATCTCAGATTCCCATTTCTTGGCTGGCTCATAGCCAAGAGGTTGCTCTTAATTTCTAGAGATAGTCCTAGATTCTTTACCATATGGCCCTCTTCTTCAAAACCAGCAATGGATAAATTTTTGTACATTGAATATATCTCTTGTCTAGAATATGTTACTTCCTCTGTAATGAGCCAAAGAAAACTCTCTGCTTTTAAAGGACTCATGCTATAAAATCAGGTCTACTGGATAATCTCTGCCTCTTTTGTTTATTTTTTATTTTTTAAAAGTTTTCATTTAAATTTCAGTTAACAGTGTAATACTGGCTTCAGGTGTACACTATAATAATTCAACATTTCCATACAACACCCAGGGCTTATCACAAGTATATTCCTTAACTGATTTGGTTTCTTAATTACAGCTGAAAAAACTTTTCCATATCAGCACCTATAGCAGTGCTTGGTTGAAAAACTGAACGGAGGGGAGTATACAGGGGCCAGGAATCTTGGGGGACATTGCCTACCTAAAGGTCAGACATAAAAAGACAAATTGACCAGGATCATCTCTAAACTTCCTTCAAATTCTAACCCTGTCATCTTTTGATTCATTTGCCTGTTCCATGAATTCAACCACCAAAATAGATCTAAAAATGTATTTATTTCTTATTGCTACTGTCTTCTTTGTCCTGAACACATCCAGTGGTCTATAAATTTGTCCCTTCTCCTGTTGTGTAATTACCAGACAAGACTTGATAAAATGTATTTCTGAACATCTCACTCTGACACCTTGATAACTTTCCATTGCCTGACAAACTGTAAGTCCTTCTAACACAGTATGTTCCCCAGTTATTGTACAGCCTTTCTGTTTGTAATTGCCAATATGAATTATAAACTATAGTTGAACTTGACTTAGATCACAGTACCCCCTCTTCTAAGTCTCTACCTTTATAATCAGTGAAATTCTATCTCACATGCCACCTTTTCACTTAAAACTTTCCTGAACCCTCAAATCACCCATATTTCTAAATTTGTTTTCTCTTCAGGTGATCTGAGTTCAAATTTAGTGGCTACGAGATTTAAGTAAATTATGGAAGTTCTACCTTTTATAGAAATTCAATTTGAAATTTTTTTAATGTTTATTTTTGAGAGAGAGAGGGAGAAAGAGAGAGCAAACAGGGAAGGGGCAGAGAGAGAGGGAGACACAGAATCAGAAGCAGGCTCCAGGCTCTGAGCTGTCAGCACAGAACCCGACGGAGGGCTCAAACCCACAAACCATGAGATCATGACCTGAGCCAAAGTCAGATGCTTAACCAACTGAGTTACCCAGGTGCCCCTGGAAATTCTATTTTTTAATCAGATCTAAAACTGATTCCTCTATAAGGTATATTTTCCTTAAAAATAACTTTTTCTCTAGTTGCTTTTCTGCATAACTAAAAATAGAAGAGGGGTGTGTTGTAGGTAGCATATCAAGTATTCTGTTTTTAATGCTACTTTGAAGGTTAATGTTTAATTAAATACAGTAAGGTTCAATGATAACTATTAGTATTGGAAAATAGAGTAATTTAATCATATGGCTTTAAGTTATCTACTTCTTGTTTTCCATTGCATTAGACTTTGTCTTCTCTTCCAGATTTAGGCAAATATATAAGCAATAGATCTATAGATAATTCAATAAAAATTTAAGATGAAATTAAAATTTTTAACTGGAGTCTAGGCCTTTCTACAGAACTCCAGTGTATCCATCTACTATTTGACATCTCTTTCTGGGTATCTGATAGGCATTTCAAAGTTAACATGCTCAAAATAAATTCTTAATCTCTCTCCCCAAAGCTTACTCTTTCCAGCTTGGTTAATAATGACTTCATTTTTCTGTTTGCTCAATCCAGAGACCATAGGGCATTCCTCTACTCTCTCTTTCCCTTCCACCTCACAAGTCATGCATCAGCAAATCCTGTCAGCTCCCTTTCAAATGATGTTCAGCATCTGAAAGCTTCTGTTCATTTCTGCTGCTGCAATCTGGGTCAGGCCATCATGATCTGTTGTGTTGACATTGCAACAGCCTACTAATTGCTCTCCCTGTTTTCACCCTTATCTCCCTTCAGTCTATGCTCTGCACAGTGACTGGTGCAATTCCATGAAAACATGTTAGAGCCTGTCATTCCTCTGCTCAAATGAAAGTCATTAACAATGTCCTACAATGTGATACACAATCTAGCTTTCATTATTTCCTCTTAGACCGCAACTCCTTCTAGCCACACTGGCCTCCTTGTTATTCTCCAAATATACCAAGCATAGCTCCAACTTAGTGCCTATAATCATGCATTTTCCCCTGCAGGGAATGTCCTTTTTTCAAATATTCCCATGGTTTTCCCCCAGCCTTCATCAGGAACTTCATGCCTTCTAATCTAAAGAGCTTAGATTAGAACTTCACGTCTTCTCTGACTACTCAATTAAAAATTTCAATGTCCCTAGATCATCTCTCTCTCTTTCTTATTTCTTCCTTATTTCTCCCCATAACAGCAATCATCTAAAATATTATATACAATATTTACTTATACTTTTATTGTGTAAATGCTGTTAAACACTTGACACAAATTAGGTGCTCATTAGATATTTATTGAATCCTGAATTAATATGATATGTTTAGGGGTCACCTGGGTGGCTCAGTCAGTTAAGCATCTGACTTTGGCTCACGTCATGATCTTGCAGTTCCTGAGTTCTGGCTGCATATCAGTCTCTGCACTGACAAAACGGAGCCTGGTTGGGATTCTCTCTCGCCCTCTCCCTTTCCGTCCCTCCCCCATTTGTGCACTCTCCCCGCTCTCTTTCAAAATAAGTAAATAAACTTAAAAAAAACATATGATGTTTAGGAATGAATGGGTTTTCTAACTCATCATTTTCTTATTTTTAAATGTGACTATTGTTATACAGCTTTTGTGAATTATATAGTTTTCACACAAGTCACTTGGTATCATTCTATCTCAGCCTTCTAAGCAAAAACCCTTGTACACACACACAGGGAAAGGCATGGTTGAAGAAAGTGCTTATACCACTTAGTGCATTGTTCTTTCGTATTCCTAACCATAACATGCTTGTATTATTACTAATTCAATAAATGGCTATTTCTTGAAAATAAGCCTTATGTATATTGAATCCTTAACACCAGGCTCAGAGCCTGACACATGATATGTATATAGCAAACCAGTGGTTAATATGAAATCTATTAAGTGACTCCAAGTAGGACTATGTGATTGTGGGTAATAGACAGATACCTTAGTCTGTGTATTTTTTAAATTTTTTTAACGTTTATTTTTGAGAGAGAGAGAAAGAGAGAGAGAGAGACAGAACACGAGCAGGGGAGGGTCAGACAGAGAGGGAGACACAGAATCCAAAGCAGGCTCCAAGCTCTGAGCTGCCAGCACAGAGCCCTACATGGGGCTCGAACTCACGAACTGTGAAATCATGGCCTGAACAGAAGTCCGATGCTCAACCGACTAAGCCACCCAGGTGCCCCTTAGTCTGTGTATTAATATTAGTCTGCCGGATGATATTCTAGAAAAGATTTTGTCAGTTTTAGATCTATGCAAGATAAAATAAAAATCAGCTAATTAAATAAATCAATTAAGTTAATAATATTGTTTATTTAGAATTATTTTATATTCAGCATTTACTATGTATAAGATGTAATTGTGTCTATATAGACATTTAAATATGAGTATGTTTTTCTTGGGAACTGAATATTAAAACTCAGACCATACCCAGGGAAGTATATAAGTTTAAATGAGCATACAATTTTCTTTTGTACCAGTACTTATATATGAAGCCAAAGTAAGTTTATATAAGATTCTTATGAGTGAATTTGGGAGCAAAATTGGGAATTAATAAAATCACAGTTGTTTTGCCCTCTACCGTTTGAACCAGCAGTCTCTGAAGCATCACCTTAAGGTTCTGCTCATTAAATGTGGTGATACTAATCTAAGGGCAGTTGTAATAAGAGTTGCCACTAGGTGCATAATAGGGACATATTTTTTAATCCATTTCTTCCTTCCATTTACAAAATTTTTGGTAATTCTAATTGTTTTCAATTTTTCTCCCTTAATTTTTAGTCCCCAGTGTACCCACAAATATTGCTTTTTCTAATGTTCAGTCAACTAGTGCAACATTAACATGGATGAGACCTGACTCTGTTCTTGGCTACTTCCAAAATTACAAGATCACCACTCAGTTGCGGGCTCAGAAATGCATAGAATGGGATTCTGAAGAATGTGTTGAGTATCAAAAAACACAATACCTTTATGAAGCTAACCTAACTGAAGAGACAGTGTATGGATTAAAGAAATTTAGATGGTACAGATTCCAAGTGGCTGCCAGCACCAATGCTGGTTATGGCAATGCTTCAAATTGGATATCTACACAAACCCTGCCTGGCCGTAAGTATTATCTTGTATGTGTATTTATACTTCTGCATTCAAGAAAAAGCTCTTTGAATGATTTTCCACAAAAATCACTCAAAGTATATGTAATACTTGCTCTTGCAACTTTAATTTTATTTTTAAAACTAGTTAGCCTACTTGCTTAGACAGCATTAATCATAATTAGCTAAATAAATTTCTGGTACTTATCCTGAACACTATCTACATGGAATTTTAATGGCTTCTATGCAAAAGAAGTAAGTATTACACACTTATAAGTAAATACATATACACACACATTGATATCTGTTAATGATTTCTACTTAATACAGTTGTGTATAAAATCACTGAACATGAAAATAACTGAATTAGTGTATACACTAATGCACATAGTACCATTTGTTTTTAATTTAATTGAATCCCAATGGGAAATTCAATTTCAAACATTATTTGTTAGGGCTTTTCTCAGGCTTTCAGAGTTGTACCAAGGTCCTAGAGTCTTCTCTTGCAATAAAGCATTATGTGCCTCTCTTGTAGTATCATTAAGCTATACTGATTGCCACTGAGCACCCTTAGTCCATGCCTACCTTTTCCCTTCATGTATAGATGCTTTGCTGCTTTTAAGCCAGACTTTACAACCTTTTCAGTGACTTTAGGCGCGCGTGCACGTGCACACACACACACACACACACACACACACACATACACTCTTGCAATAGCTGAGACAGATCTCTCAGCAAGCAGCTTTTCAGCTTGTGCTTTTTACCTAATACAATTCTGAGGAAGGAAATACCAAGAGTGCAACTCCTAGCTTGAGATATGGGGAAGGAAAAAATACAGAGAAAAAACACATAATAATTTTTCAAAATTATTCTGCCATCTACCTATCTTTCAGGACTTTTGTATTCAAGAAAAATCTCTTTACATGCTTTTCCATAGAAATCACGCAAAGTATAGGTAAAGATGCTCTTGCTACTTTAGTTTTATATTTTAAAACTAACTGATTACTCTACTTGGTTAGATACTATAATTACCCATTAGTAAGTAAATAAATGTCTATTATTTATCCTGAACACTATCTACATAGAATTGTAATGTCTTCCATAAAAAAACAAATAAATTATAAATCAAGTCCTGCAAGTCAGAGCTCAGGAGTGGCTGCACCCTCTGAAATGCCACTTCCACCCCAAGATATCCATAGCAAATTTCAAGTTGGCCAGGTCGCCCATCTCAACACCATCCCACATAAGCCATCCAAATAGGGACCTTAAGTTATCATTCTTCTCTCTTGATCAAGACTGTTACTAGATGATTCCTTTCAAATCCAAATCACATTTTCCTAAAAGTTTTTGATACCTATAGGTAGAGTAACATACACACGTGCAAACACACACACACACACACACACACACACACACACACACACACACACACACACAGATTGCCAGTGATAAATAGATGCTGTTGTAGATCTTTATAGATAGAGAAATAAACTTTGATCTAGAAGTTTTATTTTTAGGTCCCTGATTGTGCCTCTTGTTACTCTTCCCAGGAGTACCTGGCATAATGTTTGCATAAAATTCCAATCAATATCTGTTAATGCAACACAACATTTGAGATAGAATCCATGTGATTCACCCTTCAACACAATTATCCAGCTTCTGCTCCTTGTAGCACTTTGACTTGGGTTCTATAGTATCCTCTCTTCTGGTTTTTCTCCTATCTTCGCTGGTAACTCTTTTCAGTCTTCTTTGCTCATACTTTTTTTAACTCTAAGTGTTGGAGAGCCCATATATCTATATTTGAACTTTTTCTGTTTCAACACACAACCCTTAGGAGATCTGACCTTGAAGTAACCTTATCCTGTCCTATGGCTTTAAAGTCTTATTCTCAAATATCTATTTCCAGCTCTGACTCCTCCCTAGAACTCAGATCAGTATATGTACCTGGTCAACTGACATCATTGGGCATGTGTGTCAAATATAACTCTGAAAGTTAATGTGGTCTAAACACTAAACCTTTCATCCTCCAACCTTCCCTGTTTCAGTAAACTTCACCATTACTCATCTGGTTGCAGAAAATGAAAATCTAGGCAGAATTCTGTTCCTCCTCAACTCTGCCAATGATTTATTTCAACTGTGCTATCTAAATACATCCCTTCATTTGCATTGCTATAATACCAGTCCTATCCTTGTTACTACTACCACTGCATCGACCTCTTACTGACTTCCTGAGCTTTTAGGCCCATCTTTTTAAACCTAAATCAGATGATGTCACTTCTTTGTTTAAAGCCATTCAAAGAATTTCCATTACTTTAGAATAAAATTCAAATTTCTTAACACGATTAACAAAGCCCTACATGACCTGGCTCTTACTTAACCCTCTAACCTCATCTGTAACTACTTTCCCCTCACTATACTCACCATTTACTTTTTCTGTTGCTTAATTGCACTTGACTCCCAGAACTTGGGCCTTTGCACCCCTTCTTCCTTTCGACTGGAATGCTCTTTTACTTCCATCTTCACATGAGCAGCTTTTCATAATGTATACCTCTACTTAAATGATTCCTGCCCAAAATGGATTTCTCTGACCACCCAATTTAAAATAGCCTTACAGTATTTTTCTAGAATGCCATCTTACCTTAATGAGCATTTATGATTATGCAATAGCTTTTTTATTTTTGTTTGTTTTTAGAATCTGTCTTGACCATTGCTATTTCTATTGCCTAGAGAATGGTTCCTGGTAAGAGTAGGTACTCTGTAAATATTTTCTAAGTGAGTGAAACTTGATTTAATAAGCTGAAGTGGGTAGGGGAGAATGAACTGTCTTCCAGTTCAGGTGATACTGAGCATGATGGTGCCATAACACAGAGAAGAAAACTATGGAACAATCAAATTTGGGTTGGGTTTATTAAATAAATATGGTTTTTTTGAACCTACTGATTTTGAGAAGAAGTAACTATTCTAATCCAATTAACTAGAAAAGAGAAAGAAATACATACTTAGAGATAAGAAAGTAGGTAAAGTAGGAGTTTTAGTTTCATCAGCCAATAGGAATAAATAAAAATCACACATGAAGATTTGATTAAAAAATGATATATTGACTGAATGAATAAACTTTAAAGTCCCAGAAGGGCAACTGGGTGGCTCAGTCGGTTAGGCGATGGACTTCAGCTCAGGTCATGATCTCACAGTTTGTGAGTTCGAGCCCCATATCAGGCTCTGTGCTGACAGCTCAGAGCCTGGAGCCTGCTTCAGGTTCTATGTCTCCCTCTCTCTCTGCCCCACCCTTGCTAGCATTCCATCTCTGTCTCTGTCTTTCTCTTTCAAAAATAAATAAACATTAAAAAAATTTAAAAAAAAAATTTAAGTCCCAGGGCAACTGGAAGTTAAGTGAAGGGGTACTATAATGAATGAAGCAGGCTGTTATTTTTTTTATAATTTATGAAATTTATTGTCAGATTGGTTTCCATACAACACCCAGTGCTCATCCCAAAAGATGCCCTCTTCAATGCCCATCACCTACCCTTCCCTCCCTCCCACCCCCCCATCAACCCTCAGTTTGTTCTCAGTTTTTAAGAGTCTCTTATGCTTTGGCTCTCTCCCACTCTAACCTCTTTTTTTTTCCTTCCCCTCCCCCATGGGTTTCTGTTAAGTTTCTCAGGATCCACATAAGAGTGAAAACATGGTATCTGTCTTTCTCTGTATGGCTTATTTTACTTAGCACCACACTCTCCAGTTCCATCCACGTTGCTACAAAGGGCCATATTTCATTCTTTCTCATTGCCATGTAGTACTCCATTGTGTATATAAACCACAATTTCTTTATCCATTTATCAGTTGATGGACATTTAGGCTTTTTCCACAATTTGGCTATTGTTGAGAGTGCTGCTATAAACATTGGGGTACAAGTGCCCCTATGCATCAGTACTCCTGTATCCCTTGAGTAAATTCCTAGCAGTGCTACTGCTGCGTTATAGGGTAGGTCTATTTTTAATTTTTTGAGGAACCTCCACACTGTTTTCCAAAGTGGCTGCACCAATTTGCATTCTCACCAACAGTGCAAGAGGGTTCCTGTTTCTCCACATCCTCGCCAGCATCTATAGTCTCCTGATTTGTTCATTTTGGCCACTCTGACTGGCATGAGGTGATATCTGAGTGTGGTTTTGATTTGTATTTCCCTGACGAGGAGCGACATTGAGCATCTTTTCATGTGCCTGTTGGCCATCTGGATGTCTTCTTTAGAGAAGTGTCTATTCATGTTTTCTGCCCATTTCTTCAGTGGATTATTTGTTTTTGGGTGTGGAGTTTGGTGAGCTCTTTATAGATTTTGGATACTAGCCCTTTGTCCAATATGTCATTTGCAAATATCTTTTCCCATTCCGTTGGTTGCCTTTTAGTTTTGTTGATTGTTTCCTTTGCTGCGCAGAAGCTTTTTATCTTTATGAGGTCCCAATAGTTCATTTTTGCTTTTAATTCCCTTGCCTTTGGAGATGTGTCAAGTAAGAAGTTGCTGCGGCTGAGGTCAGAGAGGTCTTTTCCTGCTTTCTCCTCTAGTGTTTTGATGGTTTCCTATCTCACATTCAGGTCCTTTATCCATTTTGAGTTTATTTTTGTGAATTGTGTAAGAAAGTGGTCTAGTTTCATTCTTCTGCATGTTGCTGTCCAGTTCTGCCAGCACCATTTGTTAAAGAGACTGTCTTTTTTCCATTGGATGTTCTTTCCTGCTTTGTCAAAGATTAGTTGGCCATACGTTTGTGGGTCTAGTTCTGGGGTTTCTATTCTATTCCATTGGTCTATGTGTCTGTTTTTGTGCCAATACCATGCTGTCTTGATGATGACAGCTTTGTAGTAGAGGCTAAAGTCTGGGATTGTGATGCCTCCTGCTTTGGTTCTCTTCTTCAAAATTACTTTGGCTATTCGGGGACTTTTGTGGTCCATACAAATTTTAGGATTGCTGTTCTAACTTCGAGAAGAATGCTGGTGCAATTTTGATTGGGATTGCATTGAATATGTAGATAGCCTTGGGTAGTATTGACATTTTAACAATATTTATTCTTCCCATGAGCACGGAATGTTTTTCCATTTCTTTATATCTTCTTCAATTTCCTTCATAAGCTTTCTATAGTTTTCAGCATACAGATCTTGTACATCTTTGGTTAGATTCATTCCTGGGTATTTTATGCTTCTTGGTGCAATTGTGAATGGGATCAGTTTCTTTATTTGTCTTTCTGTTGCTTCATTATTAGTGTATAAGAATGCAACTGATTTCTGTACATTGATTTTGTATCCTGCGACTTTGCTGAATTCACGTATCAGTTCTAGCAGACTTTTGGTGGAGTCTATCGGGGTCTCCATGTATATTATCATGTCATTGAAGCAGGATGTTATAAGGCAGTTGGGAATGGTGGAAGCTGTGACAAATTAACAGAGAATGTGCTGTCTAAAGTCTGATGAGTGTCCTATAAGCAGGCCGTGCTATCAGGACTTCTGATGTTCTCAGAGAAATGGGAAATTTAGGTTTTTTAAATGTGAAAAAATTCCATTTCTTGCCTGTGATAATTATTTTTTAATATAAAAGCATTTAGTTGTTCAAACTAAGCACATCAATAGCCCAGGTCTGGCCCGTGGAAGCTAATTTGTAGCCTTTGGTTAAAATAGACGGTGTGCCTGTGCATCTGCTAACCCTGAGGATTCCCATCCTACTCCTTACAGTCATCTCACTCAGATAGTACCTGCTTTTGGGCACTATGGTGAGCCAGCAAGTGGGCTCTCCACATGCATCATCTCCTCATGCACTCCAGATATAAGGCTAGATGTTCAATTAGCATAGAATGACGATTAGCATGATTAATTCAGAATCTGGTAAATGAAACTGTAAAGTTGAGGTTTTAAAGAATCCCACATTCTTAATGTGCAAATTTAGGAATTTTTCCATTTGAATATCATTGCTTCCACCCTAGTTCCCCCTCCTCCTTACCCCCTTTTTATATCTATGACCCACTTACTAGCACTGAGTCATTTTCAATTTCCTACTAGTACATTTTGCTCATTTTGGTCTGAAAGAATAATGGTAAAGTGTTGCAAACTTTTCACAAGCAGTGTGAGGTTTTTTGTTTTGTTTTGTTTTGTTTTTTTAAATAGCATTATTTTCCTAGTTTTACCAGGATGCCTTTCTTTGCCATTGGTGGTTCGTTGGTTGGTTGGTTGATTAGTTCTTGATGCAGTGGAGAGTAATCGTGGCTTTTCTTCATGCCAGCTTCCAGGTCTTTAATTGATGACTAATCCATAGAGTGCCTCTCTATGGAGCACTAATTTGTCTTTTATCCGGTATTTTTCTTCCCTCTGGATCTAGTATCTCATTGCTACAATTTGAATTCACCATTAGAGAATACTTAGGTATGAAGACGTTTGTCAATATATAAGTAGGTTTTCTATACTACTCCTATTCCCTTCCTCTTTTTTTTTTTAATGTGAAATATATTGTCAAATTGGTTTCCATACAACAGCCAGTGCTTATCCCAACAGGTGCCCTCCTCAATACCCATCACCCACCCTCCCACCCCCCATCAACCCTCAGTTTGTTCTCAGTTTTTAAGAGTCTCTTATGTTTTGGCTCCCTCCCTCTCTAATCTTTTTCTTTATGCTTGAGAGCTGATTTTCTACTCTGTTGTTTATCAATAGAATAAAAGAGTTTCCCTATGTTAATTCCAGAGTATACATAGAGAATCGCCTTTCTACCATGGTAATTAAGAAAGAAAAGTAAAACGGGGCTCCTGGGTGGCTCAGTTGGTTAAGCGTCCAACTTCGGCTCAGGCCATGATCTCGCAGTTTGTGAGTTTGAGCCCGGCAGCAGGCTATGTGTTGGCAGCTCCCTCAGAGCCTGGAGCCTGCTTGGGATTCTGTCTCCCTTTCCGTCTGCCGGCCCCGCCTCCCTCCCCCCCCCCCCCCCCCCCCCACTCACACTCTGTCTCTGACTCTGTCTCTCTCAAAAATAAATAAACATTAAAAAAAATTTAAAGAAAGAAAAGTAAAAAGATTTATGTATTTCAGAATTTGTGACGACATGATTTTTCTTGGCATTTTCCAACTTACTAGCTTTTCATCTGGATATCTATATGTGTGTGTGAATAGGAAATTGTGTAAGTTACGAGAATGAGAATGAGTTAGTTACTTTTTTAGTCTCAGGAATAAAGAAGACATTTTTTCTAAATTTTATATATAAAGAAAAATATGGGACAATCAAATTTGGGTTGGTTTATTAAAACATATCATTATTTTGAACCTGTTGATTTTGAAAAGAAATAACTTCTAACCCAATTAACTAGAAAACAGAAATACATACATACTTAGAGATAAGAAAGTAGGTAAAGCTAGGAATTTTAGTTGATTTTAATGTGTGTGTGTATATATTTAATTTATATACACGCATATCTGAATTTCATAATTATACAGTGAAAGAAAAATTTTATTTATTATATTAAGCCCAGGAGACATAATCTGAGATTACATTTGATGTGAAAGACAAAAGACACTACATGTATTATTGCCAGATAATGTATATGGTGAACTAACATGTGATGTAAAAATAAAATAGTCAAGCAACAAAAATCTCGAAAAGTAGTAATGCTTTTTTAAGATAGAAAGTAAGTAAAGATTAGATATTTATTCTGAATATTAAAGATGAAAAACATTAAAGATATTTTGCAAACATAAAAAGTAACCTGAATGGAGAAAAATAATAATTTTAGTATTATATATCATTATTTTAAAAAGTGTTATGTTCTTTAATAATAGGGTATAAGAAGATAAAATGATTAAAATGAGTAATTTCTCTCAATTTAAGAAAGACTAAACAACAATATAAATTAGTATAAATCACTATTTCAGATGTGACATTTGTAATGGCATCAAGTTGCACCCAAGCACTTAGTAATAAAACCTCATATCAAAACCTGGAGTTTCTTGATAAGGAGCTAGAAATTAATGGCTAGTTTGCTATCAACTTTTTCAAAATTGAATAACTCTAGACCACCCAGTCTGAATGATAAATATAAAATGTTCCAAAACGGCGTATAGAATAAGAAAATATGTAATATTAACTCTCTTTAAGCTCGTAAAGAAGAGCACCTAAATTGAAAATCCAGGAAGCAAAGTGAGAATTAACTTGGGTTACTTTCTGAATCTGAATCTACCACTGTAAACTAGAGTGAATAAAGGAAACAATATTCAGCCAACTCAAGCTAATATTTCTTTCTCCCACATACTCTGATCTAGATAATTGAAGCCAAATTGCTTTTCTCCTTAAGTCATCTGTATAATAGCCATAACTCTCTACTTCATGCTGAGTGTGTATAGATACAAACATAATCACAAAAATTACAAATGACAGAAATATTTAACTTGAAACATTAAACTCTTGCAGATAATTTTACTCATCTTTTTTTTTTCTTCTGATTAACCCTTATACTCAAAAGCAATTTGAGTTGTGTGTGGGGGAGGAATGTAGAATGAATGGAAAGCTGTTAAATATCTCCATGGTGCACAATAAGTACTTATAATGCTGAGGAAATGTACAACTTTAAAAGAGTGTGGGTGTGAAATTAGTATGGAATGAAATGGGACTCTCATAATGTGCATCTCCTATAGACCACCAGGACTGGAAGACAGCAAAAAAGGAAAATTCCTGGGGTAACACTTAGGTTGTGAAAACCACAGGATACCATACTCATGAGGAATTTTAACTACCCAAACATCTGTTAGGTTAAAAAAATTCAACAAAACATGCTTCATCAAAGAGGCTTCCAAGGAATGCAACTTTATGATCTAAAAAGAAGAAAAACCAAATAGAGGGCAAAATACTCCTTAACATTTTTAAAAATAAGAAATGGTTACTGAGTTAATATATATTCAATTATTTTCCTTAATTTATTCTAAATGGTATAATGTACTTATAATGTGATAAGTGCTATCATAACAAGGGTAGGTATTATCCCTCCTATAAAGAAGCAATTACATAATGGCAAGAAGAGATGTTAGCCAAGAATAAATGGGAAAATATAATGCAAGACATAAAGAAGCCCATTTGGTGACAATGCATTTTTAGAATGGCTCTAACCTGCTGACACTAGAGGAAATGGATATAATTTATTCTAGACATGATGATTGTACTTCTGTGAAATTGTTAGATGCTGTTGAAAGTCTTCTCAGTTAGTTGCCTGAGACTCTCAAATGTGTAGTTCAAGAGGACATCTCTCTTCTAGACCTATGTTGAAGTTACTGGTATGACTGCTTACTTCCACAGTCAGACCCCATTATTACCATTGCTCCTGCCCCACTGCAAACCTTCCCTACATGTGTGTTCCCTGTTGCAGTGCATTGTACCATCATTCACTTAATTGTTCAAGCCAGTCATCTAGGAATTATTCTTAATTATTTCTAGCTATCCCTCACTCCCAAGTACATACCTGAGTCTTACTGAATTTACTTTCTGAGTATTTCATAAATGTACTTTTCTCTGTTAGGAGTCTCTAAATCGAAACCCTTAAAATTCATTTCATAGAGGGACGCCTGGGTGGCTCAGTCAGTTAAGCGTCTAACTCTTGGTTTTGGCTCGGGTCATGATCTCACAGTTCATGAGGTTGAGCCCCACATCATCAGGCTCTGTGCGAACCGTGCAGAACCTGCTTAGGATTCCCTCTCTCTCTCTCTCCCTCCGTCTCTCTCTCAAAGTAAACAAATAAACTTAAAAAATACATTTCCTAGATTATTACAAAAGTTATCTAAATGGTCTTTCTGGTCCCATTTTCTGTACCCTTTACCTGAATCTAGCTTTGGAATATACCTATCTGACCATGTTATTCCCCTGCTTAAAATCTTTGATAGTTTCCTATTTTACTGTTGTGTAAAAATCATACTTTTTAGTATGCTCTATAAGATCATCTATGGTTTTGCATTATATTCTCCATACATGCCTTGCTCTATCTCTTTTGTGCTCCAGAATCTTTGCTATTCTTTCTTACTATCCTGTCTTCTTTTTGGAGACCAGCTTCTTTTCTTTAGGTTTCACACCAAACATCTCTTTTACAAAGCCTTCTATGAGTTCCTCCTTCCACTCACACATCTAAAAATTGTTTCTAAAGTATTGAACATATTGCTTCATAATTGTTTCTCTCTCTCTGTTTTGTGGAACTCTGAGCTCCTTAAAAGCAGAGATGACTAGGTGATTATGTTATACATATACGTTTCTACCCTCCATGCCTACTCAGTATCTAAGACTAAATGAGTATGGCATTTGGACTCAAGGAAGACATTTGACTTAATGTGCAAGGTTTTCAATGTCCAATATCTCCATTGCAAAGTAGTTCATATTAATTACTTTCTTCAATTTTTTTTTGGTCTATAACTTGTCTTTCAAATACTTGCATGGTTATAGCCAAAATTAAAATTCTCCCAGTTACTGTCCATGTTTAACATGTTCAGCTTCTTTTATTTCACAAAACTAGTCTATTTTATATTGCTGATACTGTTTTTATTTTAACTTTTATTAATATAGGGAGTATGATAACTGCATGTAGGAGAGAAATATGCATTTAATAAATTGAGAAATATTTCAAACAATAAAGGAAAATAATGCATTCCTATTTTAGAAGCACTAACAGTATCTAAACAATTAACTGAGGTACTAAAGTTAATGAATTTGTATAGTAAGTTGGGATCATAAGAGATTGATAGTCCGTGAAGAAAACAGAGGAGAATAACGTCTAAATTTGGGCTGCTAAGTATGATTACAAAGAAAGGATATTTGAGTGAAATCATAATTTAAAGGTCATAATAGTGAGCATATAAAATTAAAGAATTTAATAGAACATCCCACGGTGTATTTAACTCAGAAGGGCTTTTGGTAGGTTATTAAGCAAGTTTTCAGAGTTTAAATAAAAATATTTTGAAATTCCATTACATAACTACATAGAATGTGTTTTTCAGCAAAATCAATAAAAATAAAAGGATTTTATAAAGATCATCAGTTATTTTTTAAATCATTAAGTTATCACAAGAAAAAATTGAGAAAAAATACCTTTCCCCTAAGTATAGCTAGCTGTATTTTATCCTTCAAATATTCAAATGAATTCTCTGACTTTCTCATCTCAAACTTCAAATCTCGTGTTGAATTATATTTATTTGGACTCTCCTGAGAATCTTTTTTCTCTTCGTTCAGAAAGAAGTGTGAAGTTAGGCTTAATTCTTTGTGATTTTCAGTCATTAAGCTCAGTTCAGGTCTGCCTCAATACTAGGCCCTAGGTCAACAAAAATTCAGCTTCATTTTCTTCTACATTTACTAAGAAAGTTGGGAGAACTCTGATTTGACTATGGAAAACTCCCAAATCTGAAAAGACCATATAATTGCTATACCTAGTAGTTTAGGGCACTTTTTGGTTGGGCCCAGTAACTGAATTGAGAGCCCGTGGCTGGGTGGTTAAGAATAATGACAACAGCTTATCAAGTGTTTGTTCTGTGCTGGTTCTGTTCTAAGAACTTTACACACATTGGTTCATTCATGAATTTCAGTTATTTCTAGGGTAGAGTCTGTGCTCGTAGATCTTAACTAGGACTTGGGTAAATCCTCCTGATGACATGAAAGTACCACAAAAAAGAAGCAGAGGGGTGCTAAGTAGGACTACAGAGAAAAGATATTCAGGTGAAATCATAATTTAAAGGAAATAATAGTAGGCATATAAAATTAAGCTGTTTACGAAAGCTTCCAACTCCATATTTAATGTCAAAAAAAAAGTTTGCCAAACCTTAAGCAAGTTTTCCAGAATATAAATAAAAATATTTTGAAATCTCATTTGCATAAGCAAATGCAATGTCTTTTTCAGCGAAACAACTAAGACAAACAGTGAAAAGAAAGTTTAAGGATTATCACTATGTGATATTATTAACTTTGACAACTGGGACTAAAACAGACCAGGAGATATTATACAAGCTTCCAGTGTATAATGCAACTATTTCTATTCCCAAACACATTGGATGGGACTTTTCTTTACACTTTTAGTTTCTGTCTCTTTACTGATACACCTGATAGTTATTTTACCCTGATTATACCTGCATACAATGAAGGGAAGGAGGAAATAGGAACATTTATCCTGACCCCAACCCTCCATCATGGTGATAGCCTCATGTGAATTATTCCAAGTGGTTCCTTCACGGAGCTTCGAGTTACTGTAGAACTGATGATGTTTTCTTACATTCTTATGGAACACGATGGCCTGTTATTACTCTAGGCACATTGGAAGTGGGAGGGAGTGACAGTAGGGAGAAACCTCTTCATAGTTTTTCCAGAATAAATGGAAGGTAGGAGGAGACCACTTTGGGGAGTGTGTGTTGGCTGCATGCGTATTTCCACATCTATCACCACAAGATCCCAAACCCTCCACTGCTTCCTTAACTATCACAAAAGCAGTAATTTAATCCCTATCCAGCCTTCTGATTCCGTGAAGTCTGGGGTGTGACCGCAGAATGCTCTTTCCTAACAACTTCCCAGATAATATTGATGCTGCTTGTATGAGACCATATTTTGAGAACTGTTGTAGAAAGTTATTTTGTAGGGGCGCCTGGGTGGCTCAGTCGGTTAGGCGGCCGACTTCGGCTCAGGTCATGATCTTGCGGTCCGTGAGTTCTAGCCCCGCGTCGGGCTCTGTGCTGACAGCTCAGAGCCTGGAGCTTGCTTCATATTCTGTGTCTCCCTCTCTCTGACCTTCCCCTGTTCATGCTCTGTCTCTCCCTGTCTCAAAAATAAATAAACATTAAAAAAATTTAAAAAAAAAAAAGAAAGTTATTTTGTAGACATAATGCTATTCTAGAAAAAGATGTATTATCTGATCCTAAAAACAATAGTACTAATATTAGAATACTTTTATTCTTAACTGGTTTGGCTAGTATTAGAAGTGAGAGTTTTATGTATTTGGTATTTTTTTTCAACTTAAGCCAGATTGAAATGACTCAGAAAATTACTCATTACACATCACAGAAAATGGTCATTCAATGAGGTCTAATACTATGGGCATCCATGAATCATTCTCAGTATTCATCAAACAGTCTGATTAGAGAGATTCTTAGTCTGATAATATTTGCCTTTGTGATGCTATCTTGCTGTTGGGAAATCTCACTATAAAACAAAATTAAGGTCTTGTGGAATGGTAGGAGATATTTTATACACCAGTCATAGTGTCCCATAGGAGGCAATGAGATCACCAGAGTTTAGAGAAACATTAAACACCAAGAAAGGACAGCTGATTAGTGTAGTATTGTAACCAGTAGGATATGCCCTGAGATGCTCTTGGCCGGCATAAATATAGTCAATCTAATTGCTAAATTTCTTTAGGTCCCTTGAGGAGCTGAATTATTTAAAATGTAAGGAATCTACTTAAACCATCCAATTAGATTTCCTCTAGTCCTGAGAGACATGTAAAACGTAAAGCTAATTTTTAAAGGTGTGCTAAGTCAAAGCGAACTCAGTCCCAGGGGCTAATACTTGTATATGTTGAGGAAGAATGGAGTCTCTCATTTATTGATGATGGTAGGTAGGAATCTGGTGGTACACTGTACCAAATCCTGAAACCAAAATACCCTGAAGGGTAGGCCCTTAAAATAAACTTTTAGCTGAACTTAAATGATATACAATTTAAATCACATGTGTAGAGAGCTCTATATTTTCTGTCTTGTGAGTTGTCAAATCTTTTGTTTATATTTATTCTTTTAGGAAAGTCACTCTAGCATGGCACACTAAAAACTATACAGTATTTTCTACAACATTTTTCATCATTAAATTTTCAGGGATCTGCAAAAGGCAAAGTTCTAACAAGTTTTTGAATGTGCTTATTCTGAAAGAATAGTATTAGACATACCAAAATATATGGTTCTTAATCAAACTGGCATATAGACTTAGGGGCATTAAAACTCTTATATGTACTAGCCAAAATGATGGTCTATCCAGACTCACCTTTCAGCTGACACACTTAGCACGGGGACACAGATGGATGGGAAAGATGACCCTGACCCACATAAGACCCACATTCCTGTGCAAGGATAGAAGCATGATAATCAGGAAATTATGGTTGTTAGTTACAGAAAATGCATTATTGTGAAAACCAGGGGAAAAGTGCTTATGAGAGGAAGTGATTGGATTATGGGGAATGAGAGAATAAAGATAGATCATTCCTACTGAGTAAATTGCTGTGATTTATAAGAGAAAGGGTATAGTGATATCTTGGCCCATTACTGACTAGATTCATTTCACAAACAATCCTAAATCAGAATGTGACAGTTTATGGAGAGACAAACAAAGTCTCCCAAAGATGCTTATACATTGCTAAGCTTTTAAAGTGGCATATTTTCAACTCTCTATGCCTTTAGGATTTAAACTTCCTTGGTTTTTGTGGTTGACATTTATAATTGTAATTTTGCATTCTCCCTTATGTGACACTAATAATAGTTTACTTCACACTGAAATAAAGAGAAAAAAAATACTGGTTATATTTTATTATGTATTTTTGGAATTTTGACAATTTCCAAAAGAATATTACCTAAAAGAAATTTCAAAATATTATATGCTTAGAAGTACACTATAATATTTGAGACACTATTAAAATAATTAGATGTTGTTTTTTAACAGACTTGAGCAATTTGGTTTTCTACTTATTTCTCTTAAATTACCTATGAATTAAATGAGTATCTTTAATTGCTTTATACAGATGAAATAAGTAGTTACATATATATTCATACAGTATGTTCCTATGCCAGTTTAGTTATGTATGTGTTTACTTTTTTTTTTTTTTAGTTCAGATTTAGGAGTTCTTATCCCATTATATTCTAATCCTTCATGAATACAAATTGATATAATATATTCTAAGAGAAATTTTTCACACAGGATTCAACACTGGAAACACTTGTATAACAAAACAGGCAATTTCATCAAATTTACTGAAAACACAAATGCTGTTTAGAGTGATTATTTCTTTAAAAAGAGAAAAAAATCTTTGGAAAAGTTCAAAAAGTGTCATTAAAGCACAGCTCAGTGAGGGGCTAAATATCTTGCCTTTTGACAATTATTGATTAGTGTATAGAACTGAAAATATTTAGTAGTGTGAGTGGTTAGTGTGTGCCATGAATGCTCTTTAAATGTCATTTTCCTCTCAGCTCTGCTTGGAGGAACAACACTCCCTGATGAGGGTTTGATTACTGGTATTTAAGGAACGATTGCAGGGTTGACATTTTACTATGGAAGACAAGAGTTGAAACAAGGCCTCAGTACTGCTTTCTGAGCTGGTCTACAGACATTGTAGCTTGCAAGACTAGCCAAGGTTTCCCTTGGGAAATGGTTTTGGATCTGTCCTCACTCGAGACCCAAAAGATTCAAACTACCGAAAACAGGAGATGTAGACATATTTCCTTGGAAACATTTCCAAAGACAAGCTACTATCCACATAGTCACAGAAAATCCTCAGTAAACTGTGTGTGATGTCTGGGCAACAATAATGTACCATCTTGCCTGCCTGCTAGAATGAGTTTGGTTTAAAGGTTAGTCATTGACAGCCATTGAATTGGTATACTTTATAGAGGTATATGAATTCGATTCTGGAGATAATATTTCCTCTTTTGATCTAATTAAATTTGACCCATCTTTCTGGTATGAGTTAGATACCAAGTGTCAAAATCTATAGGGCTCCTTAAGACTATGAAAATATAGTATGGCATTGTCTTTTTGTCCATGATAACAGTTCTTACAAAGACCCTACCACTGGTCTTAAAGGCCCTACACAAACCTGTCCCCATTTCCTCTCATACTCTCATTCTGACCTGGCTTCAGGATCACTGGAGTCCTTGTTATTCCTAGAACACACCAGGCAAAATCCTGCCTCAGCAACTTAGCATTAGCTATACTCTTGTCTGTGACACTCTTCCTTCAAACATTCTCATGTTTCTTTACCTCCTTCAAATCTTTGTTCTAATGTTAACCTGCTTAGAGAGGCATACCCTGACCACCATATTTAAAAGTAACTCCCATCATCATCCCCATTCTTATTACCCTGCTTCATTTTTTATCATAGTGAATATCATTTCTTAGCATGGTATATAATTTACTTAAATATCATTTGTCTCCCTCCACTAAAATAGAGGTTCTATGAATTTTCATCTCCTTGATTTTCTTCTCTATCACTGGCACTTCAAAAATGCCTGCCGTGTAGTAGGTGTTCAATAAATAGTTCTTCAGTGAAGAATAGCCGTTACATTCTAGAAGCTCTACATGGATAGGTCCACAATTACTTCCATCACTTTTATAGGCTTTGTGTCTTCCCAGTGTCTGGCACACAGAAGGTGCTCAATCGATATTTGTTAGTTGGATGAATGTATACATTTCATCCAAAAGCCAGCAAAGCATTTGGGAATAAATAAAGAGAAAAGGAACCTAAAATATATTCCTAAAATGGTATACTTTCAATTTGTTGGCTGTGAGTAAATTGCTCCTTTCCACAATGCTTCTTACAGACCTGGAAGGCAGGTTGTGCAAGAAGATTAATAAATGTTAAATAATAAAAACAATTGTTAATTAGTGGTTGTCTTAATAAATTTGTACTTCTAGCTTATCCCCTTTTACAGAGTCAAAAGCAGAGGATAGGTCATTAAAACCTGCAAATCATCTAACATTTTCAAAGCGGATTTCTCCATGAGCAAAGTGTGCACTAGTGATCAGTAATGGTATACCTTGCCCTGAAGCCTATCCACTCCTCGTTTAACATTGTGAATAAAGAGATTCAGGGATGCTGTTTGTTACATTGCTGCTTGTTAAGGTGGGCATAACATTTCTAAGGAATATCCAGCTTGGAAAAGAAAGAGGGTTGCCACTCTTAAAGATGAAATATGTTATTCTGTTAGGGCATCCAAAAACAATTATGCAGGTGGCAGGAGAGCTCTCAGCTCTCATTTGTTATGTGTAATTATCTAAATGAATTATGCTACAATTTGAGGCACTTTTCAGA
Source organism: Lynx canadensis (assembly GCF_007474595.2). NCBI lineage: Eukaryota > Metazoa > Chordata > Mammalia > Carnivora > Felidae > Lynx > Lynx canadensis. Next base: position 103,247,155 of record NC_044309.1, read on the forward strand.
AATCTAGGATCATACAATTAAAAGTAATAAAGTCTGAAGATCTCAGAATATACAGGTGTGTTAGTGCTGGGATTCCATGATCTCTCCACATTAGTTACCAGAGAAATCACTTTCCCAATCCTGTTATCATTATTGGCGCCTTGCAGCTCATCACATCTCAGAATCCTGAAGCATCCCCTTTTCACTCTCTCTCCTGGATGCCTCCTTGGGCCATATGGACTAGATCTCGGAGTCATTGTTCAGAGAGTCAATGTTGCACAAGGATCAGAAAAGATACATGTAGGAAGGATATGTTTGGCATTTTCCCACAGAAACTTCCCTATACAGGTTTGCTATGGTTGCTAGATTTCCTCTGTTGTTATATCTGAATACTGTTTTAAAATATTTTAATGCTACTACTAAAATATATTTTTATGGGCTGAGTCAGGTACCTAAATTCCACACATAATATCTCTCTTGGAAGCATATTCTAAGTGCTAATAAAACATTCATAGTTTAAAGAATTGCCACTACTATTAACATTTTAAATAACTATCTGATACTGAAATACACCTTTTGGCTCTCTTCAGAGCATATGACTCACGTGAACCAGATATGCCTGCCATGTTTATGCTATCCTGATTTGTAAGGAATTATCTGAAATGTAAAAACAAAAACAAAAACAAAACTTTTCCATCCTGGTCCTGTCTTCTAGGCTTATCCTTCAAACCGTCAGTGAGGCATTTCAGTCCTTGTGAATGTCTGACTCAATGAGTACGAACAGAAAATTATTATCTCCTTCCATAGTCTTGTCCCTACCAAAACCATTATCTGTTCCAGAATATGCTGTTGGTGTGAATTCTATGAGCATTCTCCTGATTAACATGGGAATTAGCTTTTGCTGCATATTCTATGTCTGTTTTTACCCACATATAATCAGCCTCAAGTTAAAACAAATTTTTTTTAATTAAATTTTCTAAATAGCTCCAGGATTCATCTCTTCCTATCTATGCTTAGTGCCACTATCCTAATTTAGGGTCTCATCCCATTTCATCTGGCTTTTTGGAAATAGCCTCTCTGGGTTCAGTGCTTCAGAGCACTTACCTTTTTCATAGCTACCTGAGTTTTCTTCCTAAATCACTAGAAAAATCATTCCTTTTTCCAAAAGTTTCAATGACAATCTATTATTTAAAGAATGAGCTTCAAATTTATTGTAATAACCTGTCTTAGTTCCCAAAGGACTACTTGAGGTTTGTTCCCTGCTATATTGCTCCACGAACACCAGTCTCTCTATAATAGTCTGTATTCCTTGAATTTAGGGATTCTGAATCTTTTTTGTACCATAGATTCCTTCAGCAGTCTGATGAAGTGTGTGGACCCCTTCCTAGGATAAATTTTGAATGTATAAAATAATAAACATAAGATTACCAAGGAAAGAAATTATACAGTGATAAAATTCTATCTGTCTGTGGACCCTGCTGTTTATGTCTTTGTGGCTTTGGCTGTGATCCTTTTAGCAAAGAAGTGCCCCTAAACCTGCTCCTCTGATTATTGAAATCCTTCTCATCTTTCAAAGCCTATTCAATTCCCATCTCCTCTGTGCAACTTTACCTAGACTCCCTCCTCCATCTATACTCACCACTTCACCCTTTGCCCTCTCATAGTCGATTCTTTGTATTTCTAGTCTTTATCTTAACTTTGCCCTTTATTATAATACATTGTACTAATTGACAATGATGGGCCAAATAGTAAACTAACCGGCCACTTTCACACATTTTGAATTCATGGTTCTTTTACAACGCTGTGAAATATGCATCTGAGGAGGAAACTGAGGTCCAGAAATTTTGTTGTTTGACCAAGATAACACAGTTTTGCTCTTATAAGTTATTCGAGGAAACGTGTGTTTTAACTTCTTTATACCTTCTCAGGATCTGTGGAATAATATTTGTTCAGTAATGTTTGCTCCTGTGGATTTAAAAATCAGAAATACTGTGAAATACTTATCTCCCAACATTTAATGTCCTAAGAATTGACAAGAGGCCATAGGAGGCCAGAGATACGCACAACAGTGTGCCTAGTTCAACGCATGTCCCATCAAGTGCGACTTAAATCCTTCTTAACCCTCCTAGTTCCTAGCGGTTTCGCAAACTGAAAATTTACACAAGGGTTTTCGGTAGTCAGTACCTTAAAATATTATCTCTTGTTTTGCACTCATGATTAAAAAAAAAAGCAACAGTAATACAAATAGAACAAATTAAAGAATTTGTTTGGAATCATAATGAATGCAGGAAATGTTTACATTTGCGATAATATCATTGGTATAACCTATTTCCTATGTTTCTCCCTCAGTGAAAACAATAAAAGCAACCCAATTTTAAATATAATTCCCTTGTGCCAGTTTCACTTTTCTGTAGCCAAACATGTTTCCGCAGGTTTTCCTAAAACGATATTTTTAAGCATTCTATTTTTAAATAAAAACTTTTATTCGAAAAGATTTATTTTGCAATAGTAAGACTTACATGTCAAAGTATTGTTTTGAGTTCAAAAATCATATATTTATGATCATTTATCTCTCACGTGGACGTTTTTGTATAGTAATTATATTGCAAGAAATTACTTCTTTCAATTTGCCAACGCCTTTAACATGCTGTGAACTACAAAATAATGTATAATTAATTCATTAAAACTATCCTTTTTTCCTGGCCTTTTCTATTATTGTAGCGAATACTAACTCACATGTCTCAGGGTAATTGATTTTCTATTTCTATAGCTCCAGATGGTCCTCCTGAAAATGTGTATGTAGTAGCAACATCACCTTTTAGCATCAACATCAGCTGGAGTGAACCTGCTACCATTACTGGACCAACATTCTATCTGATTGATGTCAAATCGGTAAGGCATGTCTTACCTTCTGCAAAAGGCGGTATAGAGAATGATTAGGAATATACATTTTGGAATCAGACTATTTGAATTGTAATTCTAGCTCTGTTAGACCCTAAACGCATACTGAAGCATATACCTAGGCAAACACCCTGTGTGTACTTCACTGTACACATCTGTAAAATAAAGATTAATAGCAGTACCCAGAGTACAAAAATTGTTGTCAGGACTATATTAGAAAATATGCATAAAGAACTTTAAACATTGTCAGACACATAGTAAGGATCCAAAAATGTACATAAAGTATGATTAGAATGATTAGCGTTATGTTTATCCTCTGGCTATAGATGATGTATATAAACAGTCATTAAATTAATAATACATTGGTTTAAAATACAGTGAAAACATACTTGCTTCGGCAGCGTATGTACTAAAATTGTAATGATGCAGAAAATTAGCAGGGCCCTTGTGCAAGAGTGACATGCAAATTTATGAAGCGTTCCATATTAAAAAAAAAATACAGGGGCGTCTGGGTGGGTCAATCGGTTAAGCGTCCAACTTTGGCTCAGGTCATGATCTCATGGTTTGTGGGTTCGAGCCCCACATCGGGCTCTGTGCTACCAGCTACCAACAGGCTGGAGCCTGCTTCGGATTCTGTGTCTCCCTCTCTCTCTGCCCCTTCTCTGCTCATACTCTCTCTCTCTCTCAAAAATAAATAATAAAGATTAAAAAAAATTTTTTTTAAATACAGTGAAAAACACCTTACAATACAAAAAGGGAGAAGACATTAAGAGAAATAGCTCCCAAATAAGGTAACATCAGAGCTTAATTTTGAAAAATACTTGAAGCAGACCATAAAAAGGAATGGTAATAAAAGTGTGAAAAGTAAGACTCAAGAAAAAGCAAGTGGTTCAGGAATCCCTGGTGAAAGCATTCAAGAAAAGGGCTGAGAAAAGAAGCTAGATCAGGAGGCAGACTGTATAACATGTAACAGAGTTTGGGTTTTATAAGGCCAGTGGAGTGTCAATTGAGGAATTAAAGCAGTGTTGGGATATAGATTTCTATTTTATAGGATCAGCATGGTTGCACTGCAGAGGATAGAGCAATCTTTGTACAAAATTAGGCAAGGGGACAAGAAGCTATTAGAGTAACTGGGTAAGAAAAGATAAGGACAAAGGAAATATAGTGAGGCAACAGAATGAAAAATAATTTAAATCTACAGGATCTGGCAAAAAAAAAATCAGTGGTTGGTGAGTGAAAAGAATAATTGAGGATGATTTTAAGATATATTATTTGGAAAACTGTGAAGAGAAAGAAATTTTTAGAGGAAAGGAATGAATTTAGTATTATATGCCCTAAGTTTGTGATGCCTGGGAGACCTTCAGATAAAGACAGTATTAGCAGTGTTATATATCAATCTGGAGCTCAGGAGAGGAAACCTGAATTTGGAGATTTGGGAGGTGTTGGTATGATAGTTGAAATGATAGGAAGAGATGAGATTAAATATGGAACATGTAGTAAGAACCTCTTCTGTAACAGCTAACCTGAAGATCGAATCTGGGGAATACAAACGTTTAAATAAGAGGGCACTGAAGTCACCAGACTAGAGTAGCCATTGAGACAGAAGGAAACCCAAGAATGAGAGTCAAGCCTTTCTCTTAAAATAGGATGATCAACAATGTAAATAATACAGAGTTTTAGCTAGGATGAGGATTGGAAAAACTGTGTTAGCATCCTGCTTGGGTTTCACTGGACCTGATGACCTCTCTTCTGGTGACATCTAATGCATTAAGTCGGGTAATTTATGGGCAATTCTACCCCTTTCTTGCCTATCTCTACCTATCTTTTGTTTAACTTTTATACTTTTCTTACGTCTTTATATTATTTCTAAAATGGAAGTGCTTCTATCTCAAAAGACCTGTCATGATTAAAAGAAAATTTAAGGGATTTCCTTTGTAGAACATTATTTGTGAAGACTTTTAGTTCATAATTAGCCAAAAGTAATCAGCATGTACGACAAATGCTCTGGGACTATGTATTAAAAGCAAATTATAAAATGATAACACAGTGTTCGGTCAAATAAAAGATAGCTATTTTTCATGAAAACAATTCTCTTTTGATTGTGCTTAAAGGAAGGGAAAATAAAACATTTTTTAAAAAAGTGATTCATAACTTCATTCTCTTAGCATTCTTATTGAGATGAAAATGAGCAAGAGAAAGAGAGAAGAATGTATAACGTTATAACTGCTTATTTTTATATCAGTTACACAGCATTACCTTTCCTTTGCTAACATTTTGATGTAAATATGTTGTCTTCATTTTGCATAAAGGGGAATTGAGGCACAGAAATTATAAATTCTCCAATAGTTAAGACCTGGCTAAAATCAGCAGATAATGGTGTGACAGGAGAAAGGAAAAACCATCAGGTAGCAAATAAAATTTGCCAGCTTGAAATATATGCTCATCTAAACCTTTTGAGTCAAAAAGAGCAAGTATTCAAACAGATCCTGGCACTTCATAGTTTCCCTGGGATTCTTGGAACTAAGCATTTAGTTCCTTCTTTCTTTCTTTCATTCAACACATACTTTTAAATACATCCAACATTCCAGCATTGTGCTCAGTGCTGGATTATGTGTAAGTGAACAAGTTTCATGTGGTCACTGTCTTTTTCGAGCTTATCTGCAGCTCATTTCATGGATATATAATTATCTATCTTCAAAAATCATTGGCTTCTACACCAGGGAAGAACACATATCATTGAATTTAGGACTAGGGCTATAGCCTGGCCTTTGCCAAGTACTAGCCACAGAGACATAAGACCCTTTTCCTAGGAGACTTAAATTAAGCAAAAATTGACAATCTTAAAGATTTATGGTACAGATATCACCCTGGGTGATACTACTGGAAATTAATGCATTTTATAGTCCTTTGTTCATTGTTCCCTTTATTTTTTCAAAATAACAAACATTTTTTGTTTTGTTTTGTTTTCATCAAAATAAGGATGCAAAACATAAAGTTCCGCTCTCAAGTAGCTCACACTAGGGTGTGAGACACCAGAGTATTAACAGCTAGTTACACTCCAATTACAGAGTATAAAGTATGTAATTTTTTTCTAAATATACACTAGCAAAGTAATTAAAGTTCTTATTATGAGGGTCATACAACACAGAAGAGACTTCAGGAGCAGGTTAAATTGATTGTGGAATGAATAGAGGTATAGCAGGTAGGGAAGGGTGCAAATGGGGCAGGAAGAAGAAAGAAAATAGAACCAAATAATAACTGGCATTGCTTATAAAACTGCCACACTGCAAAAATGATGGGACACATTTCATAATAATAATTGATGGTCAAATATAATATGAGCAAACAAGCTTGGAATTGATAGAAAGAGAACAATGAATCAAAAAGGTCTGAGGTTTCAGTCTCAAGTAAGTGGATAAGTAATGATTAACAATAACAAAGGGTAGGTTTAGTGAAGAAAGATAGTGAATTTAAGATAGAGTAGATCTGTATCTGTATCTTTTTAAGTTGTATCTGTATCTTTTTAAGATACAGTAGATCACAATCATATTATGTCATATTTTTACCTCAATATTGTTATCCACTATTTTAATGGAAGACATTGGAATAGTGTAATTTTACTTTTATATGATCAGGCCCGGTGTAGTAGTAGAGAGTTCCGCATTCTTGAAAGACTTGGAAGGAAATCCTATCTCAGCTACTAAATAACTATGGAATCTTGAGAAATTCACCTCAACTCTATAAAATCAGAGTTCAGATAGGTATAGTGGTCAGTCAAGCAACGTAAATGAGCAGTCAAAATGAAGCCAACTGGATGAGGCAGTGATGAATTGGACACTTACGTCCCATTACAGAAGTCAACTATAAGTCATCTCTAGATAATTGTTACCCAGCATGAATATAAGCCTAGTCTTAAGGAAAGATTTTTATGTGATGTTTAAATATTGACAGCTAACTAAATCATACACACTTTCTACCAGTGAGTACATGCACTTGATCAATGGTATTGCTATGCTGACTTGTTTTCTGCCACTTTAGAGACGTGAGGCATCTTCAAATCTCTGTCTGAGGTGTGAACAATCTATTTGACTTTGCAATACACATATTATTTATTAGCCTTTTTCTACATCCCTCATAGTAACATCTTCTTTAAGTTAAAAATCTCTTAGAAAAGAGCATCTGAAGAGTATTTTGAACAAAAACCTTTCAAAGTTACAAGGGAGGGTCAAGTTGAAAATGAACCTACTAATGGGAACAGTGTGCACAGTCTGGTTTTAAGTGCTTCAATTAAGATACCTGAGAGTAGGATGTATTATAGGATTTCAAATTTTCTGATGTTCATTTCAGGAAAGGCCCTTTTTAAAAAAATTTTTTAACGTTTATTTATTTTTGAGAGAGAGAGAGAGACAGAGCAAGAGTGGGGGAGGAGCAGAGAGAGAGGGAGACACAGAATCTGAAGCAGGCTCCAGGCTCTGAGCTGTCAGCACAGAGCCCAATGCAGGGCTCAAACTCACAAACTGTGAGATCATGACCTGAGCCCAACTCGGACACTTAACTGACTGAGCCACCCAGGCACCCCTGAAAGGCCCTTCTTTTTAATGCTAAAAATTTTAGCTGTGTTTAATCCCTGCAGTGATTAGGCCAGACTCTCCATCAAAGACATAGTATGTTTGAGCACGCTATACAACTATATTTAATACTCCTAAGGATGCTCATTTTTGCACATCTAATAATTATAACAACCGCAATTAACTGAGTCCTTATCCAGTGCCATGCATAATCCTAGATGGGAATTTTTCAAACTGCCATCATGACTAAAATTTTTTAAATGAACTGGAATAAAATTTAAAAGAGCAGAAAATATCAAACTGCATTTCAGAAAGAAGTTGTATTTCTCAAATTTTTTTTTAAGTGATAAAGAAGTGTGTATGTGTACACAGAATCTGAAGCAGGTTCTAGGCTCTGAGCTGTCAGCACAGAGCCCAACACAGGACTTGAACCCACAAACTGTGAGATCATGTCCTGAGCTGAAGTCGAATGCTTAACCGCCTGAGCCACCCAGGTACCCCTGTGTTTCCTTTTTGTAGGTCATGGTCAAAAGAAATATCAAAATCTCTGCGCCAGCTACTTCAGATCTATTTTTTTAAACCGCAACACAACAGTTTAAATAGATGTTAGTACTCCAGTTTTACATACAGAGAAAGTAAGACACAGACAACATAAGTGACTTGTCAAATGCTACAGGAACTATTACGTGACCAAATTGGAATTTAAGCCCTTAATGGTTGATTACCAAAGCCTATATTCTTTCTCCTGTAAGACATTAAAGTAGAAAGTGGAGTTTCATTGGCACAAGATGATACTTACTCGTTCACTGGAGGGGTTGATTACTTGTGGTTGGTTGATTTTTTTTTCCTTCTACTTTCAATTGTTGAAATAATTGCTTACAAGGAAACTGTTAAAGTAGTATTTTAGATTTCCCAGGACAATCTGACTGTAAGAAAAAATAATTTAAATATTGGCTAGATAAATATACCACATGTAGCTTTTTATTATTATGTTTGGTGATTTGGATCTTAAGTGCTGCTTCCTTTAATTACTAGCTATTTTTTCCTATAGGTAGATAGTGATGAATTTAATATTTCCTTCATCAAATCAAATGAAGAAAATAAGACCATAGAAATTAAAGATTTGAAAATATTCACAAGGTATTCTGTGGTAATCACAGCATTCACTGGAAACATAAGTGCTGCATATGCAGAAGGAAAGTCAAGTGCTGAAGTGATTGTTACTACTTTAGAATCAGGTGAGGCATGTTTTCCATCATTGCTAAAAATGGACAGATTTAAGTGTGTTTCTTAGAGTTTCTCACACCACCCCCTAAAAAAGGATACGTGTCACAAGAAATTTTTAAAGTGTATGAAATACAAAATATAAAATTGAGTGATCCACTGTAATTGACAAAAGTGAAGTTTTCTGTTTACGTTTTTTAGGCATAGTGGAGTTGTGGAGAATAATCAGTTCTTGGAAATACAAACAAATTAGCTCATGATAATGTACTGAATTCTACTTTTTATACTTATTTAAACACAAATATTTCAGAAATTGAGTTACCTTGCCTATTTTCCAACAGTCTATGGCCACTAATGCTTCATGTAAAATTCTGTCCATTATTTCTGTCCATGAATTAAATGCACATGTAAGTGATAATACTCTATCATTATGTATCTGGAATTCAAAATTAGAATCCAGGTCATGCTTACCATATCTGTTTTCTTCACCTAATCAAATGACATGTTTTATTATATAACCTATTTAATAAATGTCAGAATCCATACAGATCATACAGATTTCCTCAAGTTCCTCCAAACAGGGTCTGAATGAATAAGATTATAACCAATAGGAATTAAGTGTGGAAAGTCAGCTTCCCAGAACTTGTTGCCCTGTCCTCCTTCAGACTCCTGATGTTCTTTGCCACCAGATATATCTTTGGAAAGAGCACATGAAGGGATGTGTTGCTATAGTTTTTTTGTTGCTATCTATAAGGTAAGTATAGGAGGTAAAAAATGTTTGCAGCTAGTCTTTTCATTGTGCTATATACTCTATTGTCTATAAAATTATGGTTCTACATTAAAAGATAACATCTTATCCTCAGCACCTAAAATTTCATGTTTCCATTTTGCTGCCACATATATTCCAGATATCTATTTTTTATGATACTTTTACACTTCTCCCTCATCCTACCTGTGAGAAAAGATGTTGCTGAATTTATTCCCACTCATACCATAAAGCACTGATTGTCAGATCTTAATGTGCTACCTCTCCCAAAAATTTTGTAGTTTAATAAATTACTACTAAACCTCTAAGAGTAGAATTTGAGGTGTAAAATAAAAGATATTTGGAGAATAAGAAATTCTTTCCAACATTCAGAGAATTATTTCACTTATCCAACCTTAAAACTGATCTGATTTTTAGAGAAGTCTCTTATTAAAATATTTTATATCATATAAATGTATACAAGCAAATGTGAAAATAAGTCTTAAGCCGATTTAATTTTTACTTTAGTTATGCATTTTTCCACTTAAAGTGTGATATTTGGCACTATAACATGTTTATCTGTTTCTCTTTTTTTCCTCACTGTTATGTATTTACTTGTTTTTTTTGCCTGCTACAGGACACTATCTATAGAGATATTTGCCAGATGATAAGAAATAAATAAAGATAATAAAGCTTAAGCATCTGAACTATTGACAGTCAAGTATTAACAGCCTTCTTCATAGGAATTCCTTCACTTAGTATGGAAGATATGTCCATTTCAATTTGGTCAAAGTAGACAATTCATGCAATCAGTCACTTGTATAAAGCACACTAATTATGCAGCAAGAACTAATTACTTTATTCATAAATTGATTTTATCTTCACGTGTATCATTTTCTTTCATGATAGTTTACTGATACTTAGCTGCTATATGTTAGGCTAATTTTTATCACAAATAAAATGGAATATCTAAAATATATAAAGAACTCTCAAAACTCAACACTTAAAAGAGGTCCAATTATAAATTGGCAAAAGACATGAAGAGACATTTCACAACAAAGGAGATAGAGTGGGCAACTAAACTCAGGATAAGATAGATTTTCAACACCACTAGCTATAAAGGAAATGCAAATTAGGACCATAATGAGCTATCGCTGTGCATCTACTACAACAGATAAAAGAGTAATTTAAAAAAGGGTGATGGATGGGGCGCCTGGGTGGCTCAGTCCGTTGACTGTCCGACTTCGGCTCAGGTCATGATCTCACGGTCCGTGGGTTTGAGCCCCACGTCGGGCTCTGTGCTGACAGCTCCGAGCCTGGAGCCTGCTTCAGATTCTGTGTCTCCCTCTCTCTGACCCTCCCCTGTTCATGCTCTGTCTCTTCCTGTCTCAAAAATAAATAAAACATTTTTAAAAAATTAAAAAAAAAATAAAATAAAAATAAAAAAGGGTGATGGTGCCAAATTCTGGCAAAGATGCAAAGAGACTGGTTCTCCCCTTCATTGCGACTGGGAATAAAAGAGGGTACAGCCACACTGAAAAATAGTTTGGCAACCTTTTATAAAACCAAACATGTACTTAGAGCACATTACCTAGCAATCATACTCTTGGGCAGTTATCACAGAGAATTAAAAATGTATGCTCACACAAACACCTGTAAATGAATGTTAATAGCAGGTTTATTAGTAATAACAAAAACTAGAAACAACCCAAATGTTTTTCTGTGATTAAATAAACTTTGATGTATCCACAAAATGAAACACTACTCAGTAATAAAAAAAAATAATAATAAAAAAAGAGTGAACCATTGATACATACAACAACTTTGATGGACCTCAATCATTATTCTGTTATTTTTCTTAAAAGGACAGAACTCTGGAGGACAATGGTTAGTGTTGTGGGGATGCATGGAGTGTAAATACAAGGGAGACCAGGGGGAAGTTTCTTTATGGTGCTGGAATAGTTCTGTACCTTATTTCTGGTGATGATTGCAGGAATGTATACATGGAATGAAATTGCACAGAACTGCACACACATTTATGAAAGCATGAAAAAATGGTGAAATCTGAATACGATCTGTAGTCTAATTAAGAGTCCTGTACCAATGACAATATCCAGGTTTGATATTAAACTACAGTTAGGTAAGTTGTCACCACTGGAAAAAGCTGGGGGAATGTTCCAGGGGACTATATGTCCCATTTTTTGCAACTTCCTGTGAGTCTATGTTATATTTAAATAAGAAGTACAAAAAGTCACATAAATGCCTTCTATATAAAAATAAATACATGTAAAAGTCAAAATAAATAAATGACCCAACTAACTGGATCACGATTATGATTCCTGTGACCTATAGATGTTGTTGATTCTGCTGTGTATTAGCCATTTTGCTTGTTTCCATAATATATATAGTTTTAAAAGTTTGTGTAACATAGTTTATAAACAGAAATCTAAGCAAATAATTTGTTTATGTAGATTAAAAAGAAGGGCACAATTTTAAAAACTTAACTGCTTAATATTTTATTTTAGTCCCCAACGATCCACCTAACAATATGACATTTTGGAAGATACCAGACGAAGTTACAAAATTTCAGTTAACATTTCTTCCTCCTTCTCAACCCAATGGAAATATCCAAGTATACCAAGCTTTGGTTTACCGGGAAGATGATCCTACTGCTGTCCAGATTCACAACCTCAGTATTATCCAGAAAACTGACACATCTGTCATTGCAATGTTAGAAGGACTAAAAGGTGGACATACGTACAATATCAGTGTAAGCATTTGTAGCTTTTAATTATTTACCTATTTTACAAAGTCAGTTTACAAACTCACCATTCAAAAATACTGAAGCTTATGTATACACTAGATTTCTTGTATCTTGTTGTAGGATTGTGTGAGACATGCCAACAGAAACTAGTATTCAGAGAAATGAAATTGCTTATTTCCTATTATTATACAGCAAGTACTGTGAAAACATGTAGATAACAAAAAAGTTTCTACAACAATAGTAGAAATCCAGAAATAAAGGAGAAAGAAAAGGCATGTTAAAAGTAAGAGAGCAGTGATAGAGATAGAGATAGAGAGTGAAGAGAGCAGCAAAGAGATAATTCTACCTAAAGGAAAGCTGTTAATGTGTGCTTATAAATGGAAAACGGAAAAGCAAATTTCAAAGGCAAAGGGCAGATGTAACTACATGTTTGAAATTCACGTGCATTTCATGTAACAATTACTAAAGCTAAGTATTTTACATCCTAATTCTAAATTATCCATTTTAGAATATATAGGTGTATGTTTATATACATACAAACAGACACATACACATAATTTATTTCAAAAATGTATTTTTGTGGCATCTATTGAAATTTTCAAATGGAATTATATGGTTCTGAATATCATCTTTTAATAAAGATAGTGTTCACGCTAAACCTTCAGGTAGCTTAGCAAACTACTTTTCCTACCACTTGTTTATGATTATTGTGTAATCATCAGAATACTGTTATTAATAATTTATATTCATATGTATGTTTTTCTCTGTATAAATTGTATCTGTATATCTGCATATCTTCATTTCTTCCTTCACTCACTGTGCTGCTAGGGTTCTTGTTGTATATCCCATTAAATGAACCACTACTGTGAAAGATCTGTTAGAGGGAGGGTGGTTAAGAGAATGAACTGATCTGGGTTCATATCCTGATTCTGCAGTTTGTTTCTGGGCAATTGCTTCAACTCTGTACCTCAGTTTTATTACCAGAAAGAAAGAAAGAAAGAAAGAAAGAAAGAAAGAAAAGAAAACAGTAAATTCTACTCTTGAAACTAATATTACACTATGTGTTAAAAACGGGAATTTAAATAAAAACTTGAAACAAAAAAAGAAAGAAAGAAAAAAGCAGTAATAGGAATAATGACTTCTTTTTAGGGCTTTGGTAAGGATTAAATTTATAGTTATGGGAAGTAGCGAGTGCTCCATCAGTTTTGCCTTTTGTAAATAAGAGAAAAAATTGAAATGAAACAAAGTACAATTAATTCATAATTTAAAGAGCAATAAAAAATTCTCTGTTCAGAAAATGCAATTTATAGCATCCTCAACTCCTAGGAATTTATTAGAAATGTATAATGTACACCTCTGTCTCGACCTAGTGAATCAAACCTGCATCTCTTCATTCAACAGGTTTACAAATGACCTCTTTGTACAATGCAATTTGAGTAGTGTTGCCCAACTTTTCATTTAGTATCTTACTTGAATGTTAGGTTATGCCACAAAGAAGCAAAAATAATGATGTGCACCATAATATCACTTTTCATTTTTAATACTTCTTTTCTTAAATTTACAACTTCAATAAAGGTCTCCTTTAGATATTTTTTAACCACATTGTCTAACCTTGGCTTATTTGTCATATCTACCACATCATATACATTATTATGGTTTTAATTCAATCAAAACATTCCCAAAGTATCTCTAGTGTAGAAGGGGGACACTAATTTAGAAAACAAGTTAATAAGTTCCAATAAACTTGGATTGTGTTTGTCAATGAACTTGGGCAAGAATAGAGTCTTTGTTTTATAGAGCAAAATAAAGTGAATAAAAGAAAATTCTGTATCTACAGCGTCCTAAGAATAAAGTTAATTGAAAGGATTCACATTTGTGTGAATCACCCTCTGTCTATACAAACAAGAATGTTTTATGTGTATATGCTACATTATGCAGGTTACAGCGTCGGACACTTTGGGGCAGGGGTGAAGAAGGGCATAAAGGCCAACTTTCAGAGGGATGATTTAATACAGGAAAACAAGAAGGTTGAAGGAATAGGATTTCATCTCAGAGAAGGGAAAAAAAACAGGGTCTTGAATATGGATTTAAAGGAAGCCAGAGTTACCTAGCTACAGAGAGAAGGAGCAGATGTTAGAGTAGATGAAGGAGTATAGATGTAGTGGCTTTTCTGTGTCTATTCCTTCTACAGGTTCACATTGAAGCCACATCCTTTCCTGGTCACTAGGACAGGGCTGTTTAGGTCACTCAGCCTCTGTTCTCAGGACTTAGTACTGTAAAATCAGTTTTAAGAACTACTTTATTATTAACATTCTTCCTATACATATTGTATTCATTTGAGTAAGTGCAAGAAAAGTATAATTAATAGACTATATGCAGTTGTTTTTAAAAATGGAAACATTTTAAATTACATATGACAATAATCAAAGTAGTAACAAGATGGTTCTCTCCTTTAGGTTTATGCGATCAATAGCGCTGGCGCAGGGCCAAATGTTCAGATGAGAATAACCATGGACATTAAAGGTACATACATGAGCTGTCTTCCTGTGAAATACTGTTGCCTTTTTAAAAAATAATTTTTTAAATTTAAATCCAAGTTAGTTAGCATATAATGTAATAATGACTCCAGGAATAGAATTTAGTGATTCATCACTTACATAACACTCAATGCTCATCCCAACAAGTGCCCTCCCTAATGCCCATCCCCCATTTAGCCCATCCCTCCACCCAACACCTTGCCAGCAGCCCTCAGTTTGTTCTCTGTATTTAAGAGTCTCTTATGGTCTTAATAAAAGAGTAATTATAATTAAATTCTGTAATTAGCATTAAGAATGTAGTCAAGCTTTTAAATGATGCACATGTGGGTGCCTGGGTGGCTCAGTCTGTTAAGCATCTGATTCTTGATTTCAGCTCAGGTCACAATCTCACAGTTTGTGGTATCAAGCCCTGTGTCAGGTTCCACACTATAAATAAATAAACATTAAAAATTAAGTAAATGATGCATATGCAGTAATAAGAGTACATTAAGTAATAAACACTGCTTATTAAAGCTATACTTAAAATGTATAAATAATAATGCAAATTATCACCTTAAATAAAGAGAGTGCCCACCTGCTATTCATCTTATATGTCTTTCCCTCTAAATTTAATGTTTTCTGAGGCAAATTTTATAGTCTGTTCATGTTCTTAATATTATTGAAAATTCATTGTTCAATTACCCATAACTAGACTTTGACTAGTTTTAATTAAATTCCTTGACTGATCTTTATCTTGAAAGTAAAATTATTTTCAGTTAATCAAATGGCGTTTACTGAACTACCATATATTGAACTTTATGTTTCTGACTATAAAGTAAATCTATCAATTCATTACTATGACAGGTATTGTTTATAGAAAATATAACTAAAATTTGGAGGCTCCCTGCCCCACACAAATCAATCCATGAAAGCCAAAAAAGATTGTTAAGAGGATTTTAGAGCTATTCAGGCATTCAGGATACTTTCTCTTCCAGACTGAAAACATATGTGCAAATATGCCATCTCTCAAAGCATCTGTAATAAAACCTGCAGAGAGATAAAAACTGAAGTGTATGGACCTTTAGTAGAATGCTTCTCTTTCTGAAGCAAAAAGTAACTTTTCTTAGTCTTTGGTAAGGACACCAGAGCACAGTGATTAAATGTTCTAGCGCTAGACTGAGTCTAGGGTCGAACTGCTGAGACTGAATCCTCGATTGGCCACTTGATATCTGCTTCACTTAAGGCAAGTGTCTTAACCTCTACAAGCCTGTCAAATGCAGATAATGCCGGGGCCTACCTCACAAATCGTTGTGAAGATTAAAAGAGATAATCTTTGAAAAACCCTTAGGACAGTTCCTGGAAACTAGTTCTATTAAGAATAAGAAATATTCACTATAAGATGAAGCTGATAAAGTTTATCTTTTAATCAATGGTAGTTTATATAATTGTAATATTATTTAAAAGTATTAAGATTTGCTTTTAATGACATACTACGTGCTTGGAATGTACTAATACATAGAGTCTTCAAAAACCTCGGCTATTTTACAAAATGACTTCAAAAAAGAAGTATGTCATACCATCTTAATTTCTTTTTGTTATTCAGTAGCAGACAGGTAAGTATGCAGGTAACAATAGGCTCATTACATTAATTCTTTAGCAGAACTTCCTCTCTCTGTTGCTTTGTTCATCCCGGGGTGAGGGATGAACTGACTTTCCACTTCTTAGAACAGATAGACTCATGATCAGTTGTCTAAAGAAAATATGTGAGTACTGGTGGCCATGGTGGGGAGCTAGAGAAATATTTTTTCCTAGTAATATGCATGATTGGTAGTGGTGACATGAAATGATGAAATAATAACAGTCTCCACTTGTTGGAATGAACACTGGGTGTTATATGTAAGTGATGAATCACTAACTTCTACTCCTGCAACTACTATTACACTATATGTTAACTAACTTGGATTTAAATAAAGTTAAAAAAATAGTAGTCTCATTAAATTTGCATTTGACAAATAATATCAAGTTGGATAGCCATGTCCAATGCCAGATTCCTTTAACTAGAAACCTTCTCTGAGGGACTCCCCAGTAGCCTGGCCGAGAGTTTCTCACCCCAAAACCTGAGGCTCTTGCTTCTGAACCCTTCATTTCTTCTTCTCATACGCAGGTACTAGACCTGTGATCTGTGGTCTAAAGGCCCTTGCCATCTACTCCTGTTTACTGTTCCTTGATTCTTCATGGATATTTCCTCCCATAAACTTCTTACACATCTAATGTTATAATAGTCTTTATATCTAAGAGGAGTGAGGTAAAGGATCAAGCCAAAAAGATTTGATTCAAATCTTGATATTTACCTTTTATAGCCATGTGACATAAGGTAATTTCCTCATTAATAAAATGGAAATGATATTGCCAATTTTATGGCATAATTTAGAGGCTTTAAAAATTAATAAATATGGAAATTGAAGTTTGAATAAGCAACTTGCTGTGCTCAAACAGCTGGTATACACATATAGCTATGAGATGAAATGAAACAAGAAGTGCTCCTACAAATACTGATTTGGGAGATATTTGTATGCATTGGTGATAAAGTATAAATTATCATGGCACTTTTGGAAATTATTCTGGCAATATCTTTTAAAGTTAGAAATATTCATATCTTGTGTTCCAGAAATTCTATTCTTGGAAATCTATTCCATGGAAATAAAAGGATCAGTAAATAAGGCTAAATATAAGTCTGGTCATTGCAACAAATGTTCAAAACCTGAAGGAAAAGTGAATTCCCATTATTAGATAAACGATTGAATAAATATGATGTTGTCACAGTATGATATGCAACATAGTCATTAAAAAGAATGAGTCAGCTCCATACTTGGTGACTTGAGAAGACTTATATAAGACATATTTAAGTGAAAAAACCAACATGTGGAGTGATTATAATACATAATATAGAATACATAATATATAATAAAGAATCCATTATCTATGACTTTATGTATTTTATATGGTTATGTGAACATGGAAAAAAATATGGGAGGACATCAGCCATATGTTTGGTGTGGATAACCTGGGAGAGATGCTGGCATGACTAGAATAGAAATTGATGAATCAGCTAAAGGAAATAAAAGAAGAGCCCACTAAAATATTAGTATGATTTAATCCAATTATAAAAATTATATGATTGAGAGCATATATAATTTGAATTTTTGTTAATATGTGAAGAGGAGTCAGATGCCTGAAAATCACACCCGAGTTCCATTATCTCAAGCAAGTCTGAAGTATATCATTAAACCATCAGGAGATAATAATTGCTAAACATCTGTTGTATTCAAACAAAACTCTGTTTCATTTGTTATTTGTGTTTGTCATCATTTTATCTGTAAATCACCTGCATGAAATGAGAATTTAAATTTTTTTTCTCCTCTTCAGAAACAAAAAATCAATTGCAGTGATATTTCTTCTTTGTTTAAAGCTCCAGCACGACCGAAAACCAAACCAACCCCTATTTATGATGCCACAGGAAAATTGCTCGTGACTTCAACAACAATTACAATCAGAATGCCAATATGTTACTACAATGATGATCATGGACCTATCAAAAATGTGCAAGTGCTTGTAACAGAAGCAGGAGGTATCAACTGTCAACCTGTCTCGTTAAATTTTAGAGTATGAATTGTTGAATGCTAAAGAAATTTCAGTTCAAAATTAGTAATATTAGGTTGACTACCAATTACCACACAACTGTTGAGCTTAACAGATTGCTAATATTATCATTAGTTATACTAACCATTAATTTATGCCTAAAGTACTTCAACAAGATAAGAAAAGGCATAGTTACAATATGTGATTTACCTTTTCCATATACTGATAGGATTGTTTGAATTTGGCAAGATGGAGTCTTGATAGGTTCTTTGGAGGTATGAACAGAAGAGTTACCCTTTACTGAGAGATGTTCTTTTCTGTACCTGAGAAGTCATCCTCCACAGCAGGCCTATAGATTCATTTGTGATGGGGAAAGATAGGATTTCCTGTTTATGTAGGTAGATCAGCTGAATTATCCCTGGTGGTTCATAGAGTGACAGATGTTGCATCCAGATTTTCCTCATGTAATTATAGAAACGTTCTTCAGAAATGTCAAAATACATTCATCTGTTACTTATAATTATTATCCTTTCTTCCTGAAAATAGCTCAGCATGATGGAAATGTAACAAAGTGGTATGATGCATATTTTAATAAACCAAGGCCATATTTTACAAATGAAGGCTTTCCTAACCCCCCATGTACAGAAGCAAAGACAAAATTCAGTGGCAATGAAGAAATCTACATCATAGGTGCTGATAATGCATGCATGATTCCTGGCAATGAAGACAGAATTTGCAATGGACCTTTGAAACCAAAAAAGCAATACTTGTAAGTATAGTTGGTGCTGACTATGCATAATGATAGCAAGCTAATTAACATCTTTCATTCATCCATCTGCCTGTCCTTTCATCTTTCTAGTAAGCACTGGGCATCCGTAATGTATCATGACCTAACACATGGTAAAGATCAACATGGTAAAAATCAACATGGTGAGATATTGTCCTTACATTCCATAAATGTACAGTTCTGTAGGGAAAGTAGGCATGCTTCAGAGTAATTATGAGTTGATATGGTAAGTGACAGAAGGACAATATGAAAAACATGTATTGGAGAACATGGGTAGGAGGATTTAATTCTTTCTGTAGAGGATAATGTGACTAACATAATATTTTGTGCTTTTCACCCATTATTTTGCAATACATGCTAATATATGGGTTTTAGAAATGCCATCCTAGTCTTTCATTTGATGACAGCTTCAGTTTATTGGAGTCATAACAATAACTTTCTCCTCTTTGTATTATCAAAACTCTGAGTTAGTGATTAAAATCCTTTAATCACTAATATCTTTAATCACTTTAATATCTATCATTTTGCAGATCATAATAATCTAATGTATTAAAAACCACTTCTGATATTCTGGATTTATTAAATGCTCTGTTAAATTAATCATTGGCTCCTGTTAAATTGACTATATTATTTTTTGTCATAAACTAGTTTCATGTTTGCCTGCTAGTTAAAGCATTATTAAATTCTTTATAAACATCCTAGGTCAAGTTAACATTAGAAAAGTAGAGAAGTCAGGCATTTGAAAAAACAGAATGCTCTATCATCTATTATTAAGTACAGTTACTTTGGCTATTACCTAAAATTTAACCATCATATATATGACAGCTATGAAAACAATATACTAAAAAATGTAATCTTTTTTATTTTGCATATTTGCAAATATGCAAATATTGTTTATTTTGCATATTTGCAACACAGACTCTTTCATATAATCAATAAAATCATAAAAATTTGAGGGGCGCCTGGGTGGCGCAGTCGGTTAAGCATCCGACTTCAGCCAGGTCACGATCTCGCGGTCCGTGAGTTCGAGCCCCGCGTCGGGCTCTGGGCTGATGGCTCGGAGCCTGGAGCCTGTTTCCGATTCTGTGTCTCCCTCTCTCTCTGCCCCTCCCCCGTTCACGCTCTGTCTCTCTCTGTCCCAAAAATAAATAAACGTTGAAAAAAAAAATGAAAAAAAAAAATTTGAGAATAGTAGAAATTAAATTGTAAAGTGAAACTTTAAGTTTAACATAAACTTTAACATAAGTTTGTTTTGTATTTTAAAATGCCTGGATATCTGTAGTTTTTAAGTAAGATAAATTTCAGTTGTCTCTGAATTTGTTAGAACCACCCATTATGTACCATTTTCTTTTTTTTATGTCATAAAAACATAGAAAGTAAAAATACAGCTGGGCACACAGCATTAAGAAGCATTTTTCTTAATTTGTTAACATGTGAACAAAATAAATTCTATATGACCATTCTAAATCTAGTTCACTGGTATTTTCAAAGGTAGTTGAGGTATAAGTTATACTCTATAAAGTATGTTTGTGTAATACACTTTCACACAGACATGAAATAATTCATTCTAAACAAATCCATGAGGAATGTAATCTACTTCATCTGATTAAGCTACTGGGACTGCTCAAGAGTCTGACCAAATTTTTAGTCATTCTCTCGTGTGCAGGATAATTATTCATCTCCCATAAAGATAGGATATATTGCTCTGATGGCAATTGATTTCTAAGTTTACATCTTGTAAATACATTTTCTTTTGAATAAAAATGTATATTTTTCATTGCTATTTGTTAAATTATTCATAGAAGAAAATCATATAGCATGCAAATTGTTGGTTTTTAATTTTTTTTATTTCATAGATTTAAATTTAGAGCCACCAATGTTATGGGACAATTTACTGATTCTGATTATTCTGATCCCGTTAAGACTTTAGGTAAGATATATTTTGTAATTTAATTTCACTGATAATCTCAACATGCTAATCACAGTTGTAACATTCATTAGCGAATATATTAATCCATGACTAATGTTCTCAAGTATAAATTCACTTCAAGGTTAATTAGCCTTTCAAAGGAAAAAATAGCATTTGTGATATTGTTTTAAGTGATGTATGATCCATCTATTCAAATCTGGACATAGATTTTAATATGGTATTGTTTCTATGCTGATGTATACTAACCTTATACTAAGCAAGTATTTACTTGATTGTTTAATATACAATCTTATATGTGAAACATTTTTACTTAATAAAAAAGAAAAAGATTTATGGAAATTTTCTTGAAATAATCCTAAAAACTAGAAAATTACCAGCCATTTTAAATTTTATTTTCTTTCTAACCAAGTCTTTCATGAGTTGTTTTCTATTATATCCATGTAATCAGGACTGAATAAAACATAAGTGCAATTTAGTCAAATGCAAGTATTCTCCTCCTCCTCCTCCTCCTCCTCCTCTTCCTCCTCCTCCTCCTCCTCTTCCTCCTCCTTCTCCTCCACTCCTCCTCCCCCTCACCTCCTCTCCTCCTCCTTCTTCACCATTATCATCTTGTAGGCTCTTTGTGTGTACTAACTGATGGACTCTTCATGACTGTCTTTTAATTTACATCAGTAGTTTTCAACCACAGTGATTTTATTCTCCAGGGGATATGTAGCAATGGCTGTAGCCACTTTTGGTGGTTACAATTATGGGTCCAAGCTACTGGCATCTAGTGGGCAGAGGGCAGGGAAGCTACTGAACATCCTACATTGCATAGCATAGCCCCTTCAGCAAAGAATTATTTAGTGCATAATGTCAGTAGTGCTGAGATTGAGAGAAGCTGTTCAGTACTAATTTTAGCTCCATTATGTAGATGAGGAAACCAAAGTTCAGATTACGTAATTAAATGACTCTGCCAGGATTCTAGCACAGATCCCATAAGCATTACAGTACAAATACAGGATTTAGACCTAGATTCAAATCTTGACTCTGCTACTTGAGAAAATAATTTTTATAAACCTTAGTTTCCTTATTTAGAAAATGATGATGATAGTCCCCCTTCAGATTTAAATAAAATAGCATATGTAAAGATATTACTATTTCACAGTAAAAAAATTTTAATAGCTTCTTTTCAGATCAGTTATAATCAACGATTTTTAAAATATACTTTTTTAGGAGATCTTGTTTCCTTACGATTTCTCTAAGTACATCACAGCCCCTATTTTCTCTGTGTTAAGCTCTGAGAATGTGGACCGCTGTGTGTCATTCAGATCCATAAAATAATACGAGCTACAACAGATTTCAGTGCGAGTTGTGGCTGGAAGCAGTTAGATTTTTCCCATCATTTTCAGTTAGAAATTCTTATCCAGTTATGGAACATTAATTGTCTAAAATGCCAGCTTCCACAGCCTCTACTTAAGGCAATTTTGAACCTTGAAGATACAAAGAAGGGGCTCATGGTTTGCTCTATAGATGTTTTTAGAGGAATGACTTGAATTTCTTTGGCTATCCTGTCTAATTCCATGAAATGAATGGCTTGATTAATTTACCAAGTAATTAAATCATTTTACAATTGGCTGACAAGCCTGTGGTTTTGAAATTGTGTGGAGTATTTCTTCATTGGAGAGGTGAATTTATCACACCCTGTCATCACCACAGTGAAGTAAATGTCTTGATGGCATCAACATAATTTGTTAGGTTATAGCATTCAGAAACTGTTTCCACCACCAAATGGGGATCCTGGTGTGTGTACTGATGGAAGAGAAAAGACATAGACAAAGCGGATAGCTCATGTGTCTCAGGGAGATGACATTTTGTAGGAGCAGCACTAAAGAGATTGCCTTGCTCTGTAGTTTGTCATGTACCTTGTCTCTCATAGATGGCTGGTTTCATGCAGATTATTGATGTGAGGATACATTCAGTCAGTTATCTGAGAGACGAAGTTACGACATCCAGGGTAATCGGAATGAAAAGGGGGAAAGTCAAGTCTCAGAAACCATGGTGTGCAGGGATACGATTCCTCACATTCTGCCAAATGGCTTCCCTCCAGCCAAGGCTGGGCCTCATCTAGTACTTTGGCTGCAGGTAGTCTCAAGGTGCTCCTCAGTGATGTTCTTCTTTTTCTTCCTTTCTCTCACAGCCAATGCAGTGGAATAAAATCATTAATTCTAAAAGGTAGCAGAAATATACCATCAGTTGTCTTGTTCTTTGAAATCATGACTGTCTCCTCCCTAAGTCATCCAGGTGCTAATGTTTGTGTGCCTTGGTAACAGCAGGAGTCAAAAGGGAATGTAAGATATGGAACAGAAGGCAGAGCACAGGAGCCTGGCAAGGTTAGCGAAGGAAGCACTGCTGAAACATAGATTGGACGTATAAGGTAGAAAACCATTGGGTGTTCCATGCATCTATGCTCAAATTTTACAAAGTTCATATATTATTTATAGACCAAAGACATAAGGACAGGCTGCTCCTTAGAGTTTCTCCCATGGACTCTCTTCTGATAAACAGTGGCTTTGTATTAGGCTTTATATTATGCTTATTCTGGGTTGAACACATTGAGTTCTACTATCTAGATAGTCATTTATAGTTAGCAAAAGAGCAACAAGCAGGAGTGGAGAAGATGACTAGGAGTACAACACTGAGTTGTGGTGAAAGGAGATGTTCAGATTTGAAGTATGGAGTGTATCATTAGAGCAGAATTCCTCAATGTCTAGACAAGTAGCCCAGTCATTTGGCTGGTTAATGGATTTACTACCATCAATTTCTGCCCTCACATTTTATCTGGCTATTGGATCTTGGGGTTCTGGGGATATCAGATTAACCCTGATGGGTCAGGCACCAAAGAGCACCCTCCAGAAATGGATCTTGTCCGTGATTTGACACTAATAAAAGGCCATGGAGTCATAAGAGTTTTTGGAAAAAGAACATTGCCAAGAAAGATATAGTAGAAGGACTCAAAAAGGAAATAAATTTGACCATTCCTACAGTGGTCAATGGCAAGAATAGTTTTGTGCCTGTGAGAATGGGAGCAAGCAAATAGTAAAATGCATTGGTATAATACCCTGCCGTCATCATAAGATTACAAAGGATCTTTGTGTCCTTGTTTCTCTCAAATATACCATGGATTGGAATAGATGATACCATTTACAACAGGTTAGAGGCTCCCAACATTCCTAACAAGTCTGCTGAGGACTTATGTGTGGATGTGATCTCAGACTTCAGTGAAAGAAGTGAAGGTACCATCTAGGTCATCAAACTACCAGTGGATACACATTTGTTCACCAGTATTGAGCATAGCACAGGCAGTGATCTCCAGGCTAAGTTACCTATCAGTAAATCCTTCGGGATTTAAAAGCCTTCACAAGGCTGTCTTTTTAAGTTAGTGCAGAGTAAACATTTCTGTCATATTTGATAGTGGTTGTGCCTCTTAGAGATACAATTATTTGGAAGTTAAAATTAGGGGCAAAAGAATCACCACAGACTGATGAACTAAAAGGTTTAAGTTTAGTGAAAAGGGTTAACAAAAGTACAAATGAGAAGGGGCCAAGCAGGGCTTTGCTGAATAAGGATGAATGTGTGGAAGAGGAGTTTGTACTTAGGGAAATCTTTATGGCCTGTAGGAACAAACAAGGGAAATGACATATGCCATTATTTTAATCCTAAAGAAATACCTACAACTTACTTGATTTTGATTTCACTCAGCAGTGAGCATTAACATTTTTATTAACAAAATTAGTAAGAATCCTTCTTAAACTCTTTTTTAAAATCCTCTTTAGGCACATCAGTTTATGGAAACTGCTCATAGGCAATGTTTTGATTACAAGGTTTAATTATAGAAGATTCCTGTGATTTAAAAAGCAGACACTCCTTTCTGCACCTTACAGGGCTTCATTAAAGCTGAACAAGATGAAACCTTAAACCCCATGGCAAAGGCACTCTATGATTGTTTTCTTTTGTCATAATACTTCTCATTTAATTACTATGCTAACAATGAGAAGTTCCAATATGCTCACTTAGAAACAGAAATAGGGAGTCTTTATGTATTTTTTTTTTTTTTTTGCAACAAAAGGATCACTTGTCCCCAAGACACCAGGGGAATGAAGAAAGGTTTATGATGTTAACGAGGCACTGGTAATGTGGTGCTGAACCTCATAAACTTGCAGTCAGTCAGACATATTTTGGGCAGTATAGGGATATATTAAATTTATGTGACCTTGGGTCTGTTACTTAACAAATTAACTTCTGAAATCTTCATTCCAAAATGAGAATAATAATACCTCCCTCATAAGCTAACTGGAAGATTAAATCAGATGAATGAATGGATGAATGAATACAAAATGTTTATTAATAAAGATAATTGTGTATTTATATGCCAAGGCTTTTATGAGGGTTTTTATGCATAACCCCACATATTCTTCACAAAACTATTAACATAACTTCCTATTTATAGGTATCCTCAATTGATTGGTAAGAAATCTGAAAATGGGTTTTTAAGCAACTTGCCCGCCCAAGGTTACAGAGGTCGGACATGACAGCGCCAGCCTTTAGACCCAGGCAGCTGGACTCAAGCCAGTGCTGTGCTTGTAACCGCTGTATACAGTGTCTGGAAATCTCTAAGTGTCCAATTGGGTTGCAATTGCGTTACTCTTGGAGCTTTTTCTGTTCCCACGGACTTCCTGTCCTTGCCTTACCATTTTCTCTTTGCAACATTTTTAATTACTTCCAGCTGTTTTCTTTTCATCTTCTTGTGTTAGCTTTTGGAGATTAGCATTCACACATGAGTATGCTTTATTTTTGCACATAAAGATACAAAAATTCTTTTTGTTTTTTTTTAAACAAGGAATAAATCACTTTTCTCTACACCCTGGAAACCACTGTTTATTATCTACTTTTAATATTTTGCCAAACTTATGCATGAAAATAATATGGCTTGGGTATTCTAACTTACATCTCTTCAGTTATGAAATTGAGTGACTTTTAATACATTGTGCAGTTCTTGAATATCTTGGATGATTAGTACTGTTCAAAAGAGAAGAAGAGATCCTTATACTTAAGTTCTAAGAATTTATTTTCTTTTAAGATTAATAATAATTTTAAGATCTTTCACATGACATACCTCTATATCAAGAGGAAGATATGTCCTATGAGCTTTAGAAATCATGTAATTCAAGCTTCTTCTCAAAGTTATAAAACTGGCTTAAGTCAGATCTATCAGCTGAGTTTAAATAATGATAATTTCAATCAAAAATACTTAGGAAAAATAATGATTTATAATTATGATTGCTTACTTACAGCAGTACATTTTACTATGCAGATAAAACAATTTAAGGTGAACTTTTGTAGGATTTTAAGTCTAGTCAGGAAATGACTTCTGCTTATTACAAAAAGAATCATGTTTATATTTTCACGTGAAGAATTCAATTTTCTGTGGAAGGATCTGGAGACGTGCCTTCATTTTGTGCAGTAATGTTCTGTAGGTATATGCATAGCAGTGAATCAGAGTTTGTACTGGACAGCCATGGTACACTTTGTCCTTTCCTACTAGTACATTTGTAATACGTGTGCCCAAAGGATTACATATTGTTTATTAATACATTATATGTCATTTTCTCACTTCACTTGGCTAGCGCTTTGAAATGGTAATCCAATCTCAAACACTTCTTTGTGGTCTATGAAATCATTTTTTTCCCCCACTGGGTTCTGAGGACCAGTGATTCAGTATTACCTGATACAGATTATTCTTTGTTCATCTTCATATGTTTCCTTTCCCAAGCATATTCAATTAGAGTCAGAATGTGAAAATTCATAAAAACAAGCCATTCATATGTTAATATATTAAAAAGAGGTATCTAAAATACTTTATGAGCTACATGCTGCTTTACAGTCTCCTAAACTTAGCTGGAGATGCTAGATGACCATGAAACTCTGGTAACTGTTTTTAAGATTCAGTGTTCATTCGAATCTACCATGCAAAATAGCCACAGGAACCCTTTCCTGTTGTTAACATTTTATAAGCACCAGTCCAGGGAAGAAAAGGTGAAACACTAATCCTTGCATACTATACAGATAGCTAACCTATTTTATTTTGTCACTTAACTTTAATACTTTTTACAGTAAAATTATAAATTATAACTCATATAACTTAAAGTTGGTTATAATTATAATTAATAATTACTTAAAAGTAAATGATAAATACCTTGTATGTTCTTATTTGGTTCAATGCTGATCTTCAAACTGAAAATTTTCAGTATCTATTTCAAAACCAATATTTATATTCATAAGTAAATTTATCAAGTATTTATTGAGCATTTACTATGTATCTGGTACTAGTCTCAGAACTTGGAATACAGTTTTGAATAAAACAAAGACTCCTGTCCTTAGGGAACTTTACATTATGGACAGATAATGAACCATGAGGATAATAAATAAATGTATTATAAGATATATTAAAGTGTGATGAGGGCAATGGAGAAAAGAAAAAGTAGAACAGAGTACAGAGGATATAGAAGGGGAAAGGCTGAAGTGAGGAAGTTGTAAGTTTCCATTTTAAATATGATGATGTCTTAGTCTGCTTAGGCTACCATAACAAAATACCGTAGGCTTAAACAACAGAAATCTTTCTCACAGGCGCTAGAAATCTAAGAACTGAGTTCCAATCAATTTGTTATGTGGTGGGAGCTCTCTTCCTGGCTGGCAGGAGGCCTCCTTCTTGTTGTTTTCATATGGCTTTTCTCCAGTACATGCACACAGAGGGAAAGAACTAGCTTTCTGGTGTCCTTTCTTATAAGAACACTAGGTTTATTGGATTAGGGCCCAACCCTTATGGCCTCATTTAATGTTAATTACTTCCTTACTCCAAGTACAGTCACACTGAGAGGTTAGGGCTTCAACATATGAATTTTGGGGGACACATCCATTCAGTACAAAGGAAGCAGTCAGTGTAGGCTTCTTTGAGATGGTGATATTTGAGCAAACCTCTGAAGCTTATGAATGGGTACTCAGATATGCAAGGGAAATATCTTTCCAAGCACAGGAGTAAGCTGGTGCAAAAACCCTCTGACCTGGTATGTTCCAAGAACAGTAAGTAGACCAGTTTGGCTTCAGTGGAGTTAAGGTGGAGATGGAAGTGGAAGTCAGAATGATAATAGGGAATCAGGGAGTTAATGAAGGAAGGACCAGATCACAGAGGCCACTGGAAGGACTGTGGCTTTTCCTTGTGAGAGATGAGGAGGATTTTAGGTAGAAAGGTGATGTTTAAAAGGACTACTATTCCTGCTATATTGAAAATAGATGGGAAGAGAACAAGGATGGATACAAGAAGGCTTGTTAGGTGTCTATACAATAATGTATGCAAAACAAGATGCTGATCTGGCTCAGAATACAAGCAGCAAAGGGGATGAGAGATGAATACAGCTACACAAAGTTTTGAACAGTATAATGAACCCCCAAATACTCACTATTTGAATGTAATAATTTTTAACATTTTGTCATATTTGTTTTATTTATGCATTTGCTTTTTAATTTTTAGTATTTTAAAGTAAATTACAGAAAACATGATGTTCCACTATTTATTATGTTTCCCTAATAAGTATATTTCTATTATATTGTCACAGCTAAATAAAAAAACGATAAATCCTTGATATTATATAATATGATATGCACTTTCACATCATCCTCAGATTTTTTTCTCATACTATGTTTGAATCAGGATCCAAAAAGAGGTTCATACGTTATTTTCTATTGTTGTGTCTCTTAATCTCTTTCTTCTTCCTCTTTTTTCCCCCATGTCACAGACACATTAAGGCAACCAGATAGATTGGTCTAAAGGAGGTCCCATATTCTGAATTTGTCTGATTGCTTTCTCTTGGTGTGATTTAATTTTTTCCTCCTTCCTCTACTTTCTTATAAATTAGAAATAAAATCTAAAAGTTTGAATATTCACAATTAACATTTTTGGCAAGGACATTTTGCAGGTGTTTCTGCCTAGATTCAAATACCTCTCTTCAGGAGGTGTATAATATCTAGTTGTCTCATTTCAATGACATTAGAATTGATCAGTGAGTTTAGTTGTAGTGACAACATGATCCTTCATTGGAAAGTTATTTTTCCCCTTTGTTATAACTAGCAAATAGTCTGTAGGATGATAGTTCAGCATCCTGTTCATATCCAGTTCCCTAACAACCTTCCTCCTACTCATTAAGGATACATTTATGATTGTTACCTAAATCAATTATTTTATTAGGAGTGAAAAACTAACTTCTAATTATATTATTCCTTCCACACGTATTAAACTGAACTCTCTTGTAAAGAGGAGCCTTATTGCCTTAACTATAACTTTTTTTTTAATTCACAAAATACAGTCCATCTGAGAAAGTTAGGGGGAAAATGCTTAATTTTTCATTTTAAAGTATGGAAATGGTAGTCTAGCTATAACCAGTGTTTACAAGTTAAAAGATTTTTGTATATTTTTTATTTCTCTTTCATTGAATAATATTAGAACTTGTGGATTTTTATATATTGAATCTATTTCCACCAATTTCAGCTTTTATTCATTATAAAATTTAAATGGTTTCTTCTTTGGCCAGTAGGAACTTCTGCAAGATGAACTTTCATTCTTTCTGTTAGCCTTGGATAGCTTCTTAGCTTTCTTGCCCCACTAGATGTCCCAAATTCCTTTTGTTTTCTAACCACACTTTGGGATTACTACCTCTCCAACTTCCCCTCATTTCTTTTCTTTTAATGTTTTTTTTTTTTTTGATAGAGTGAGACAGAGTGCCAGTGGAGGGAGCAGCAGAAAGAGAGGGAGACACAGACTCTAAAGCAGGCTCCAGGCTCTGAGCTGTCAGCACAGAGCCTGATGCAGGGCTTGAACTCACGAACCATGAGATCATGGCCTGAGCTGAAGTTAGACGCTAAACCAACTGAGCCACCCAAGCGCCCTTTTTTCTTTCTTTCAATGAAAAGTGTATGTGTTTTGAAGGTACAAGCAACAAGATTTCCTCAGATATTGTGGATATGTTCTATGAGAGGAAGAGTCAAGGATAACTACAAAGTTTTTGGACTGAGCAACTAGATCAGTGAGGTTGCCATCAACTAAGAGGTAGAAAGATTGCAGTTGAAAGGAAGGAATTATAGGAGTTCAGCTTTGAATATTGATTTTGAAATTTTAATTACATTTCTAAAGATGGATATTGGCAATTGCATATTCATGTCTGGAGTTCAACAGATAGCAATTAAGTAGTCATCATCATATAGATGAAAATTAAAACCATGAGGCAGCAATGGGCTGGCTCACTGAGGTAGTAAGTTTAGGTAGAAAAAAGAAGAGGTCCAAGGGCTGAGCCCAAGATTTAGAAGATCTGGGAGAAGAAGTGGAACAAACACAGTTGTACACTTTGTTAGCATTCTTGAGAAACATTCCAAGAAAATATATTTCTGTGTTTTGAGACCCAAATAATATTTCATAATTATAATTAATAATCATGTTATACTTCTTGCTCTTCAGGTGAAGGACTTTCAGAAAGAACTGTAGAAATTATTCTTTCAGTCACTTTGTGCATCCTTTCAATCATTCTTCTTGGAACAGCTATTTTTGCATTTGCAAGGTAAGATTTACTTGTACTCTCATTCCTAAGATGCTTATGGACATTATTCAGTCATAGTCCAATCAGGAGACAGAAACCCCAATAGTTACTAGAATGGGGAATATTTAATAAAAAAAATTGCTAACTTGTAGAAGTAGTTAATTATCATACAGGGTAAAAGAACTCTAAAGGCTCCAGAAATAGCAAGTACAACAAAGCAGCTGCTCTCTCAAGGCTGAGGAAGAATGGACAGTAAAAGAACTAAGAATTAGAAGAAGTCTCACTCCAAAGTTTAACATGGAATGTCTACCACAGGCACATACAGCCTATCACCTATCAGTGGGCAGAGAAATATGACAGAGGGAGGGGCTGGAGCTGTTCTACTGAAGCTAACGATCATTGATGGAGAGTAGACAGGCTGGAATTGGTCTGTAGAAACAACTCACTCTTGCTGGATGACGTGGGTGGCTGAGCTACTTGGAATCATTTACCAATGGGAAGAGTCTGCACTTAGGAGGCAGCTAGCACTCACAGAGGTGGGCTGCTGGGCTTCCACAATGAATAATGATAATGCAGACCTGGAACACACCAGGGAAGTATCTCCCTGTCCCTCTTGCCTTGAAGGTCACTCTAGTATTCTCGATTGACAAAGCTTAACATCCCACCGGCTGGCAAAGGGGATGTATTAGGGTGTGGAGCCTAGTTTCAATATCACAAAGCAGGGCAAAGAAAGGCAGGTTTAAAACTAAGAGACAATAAAGTGATAACAAAAAAAGCAGAAGGTGCCAGGACTTTTGTATATTTAAAAATAATTTATAACTATGATAGATTTAATGAAATATATTTTAATCAAATCTAACTTTTAAACTATACAGAAGAGATCATTTTTACATGATCTCTTTTGAGATCATGACATTTAAAGACGTCCATCTTCCTTACATGGTGAGCCCCTTTTTCCTATTTACTTTACCAATGAGTCTGTGCTACATTTTCCAAGGGCCCCTTTATATTCTCAGTATTAGCCTCCTAATTCCCTTGCCATTTGCAGGGCCTCAGGGGAAATC
The DNA here is from genome assembly GCF_007474595.2 of Lynx canadensis. NCBI lineage: Eukaryota > Metazoa > Chordata > Mammalia > Carnivora > Felidae > Lynx > Lynx canadensis. The sequence continues at coordinate 103,278,895 of NC_044309.1, forward strand.
TTAGTTATGGTCCTAAAATCCAGCCATAAATTAGATTGCTGAGTTAAAGGGTCCTTACATTTGCAAAAATAACCATGACACTAATTTCCTAAGTAGCTTAATAGGCCCTGTTTTTATTTTACCTGAAGAATGTTGTCCTGTATTCTGAATGCCCATCATCTGTTTCACCTTGAACCTGTCAAATCATCATTTTGATGGCTAATTTGTAGAACTCTTGAAAAAAAATTTTTTTTTCTTACACTGCATACTGTTCTCAGAGTCAGCCAGAAGATGGTGAGAGAAAGTCATTATTCTAGTTTTAGAGACATATAATTTGTATAACATATCTTCCTTCCAATATGAATATGGCCAAGGCATACCCCTCAGGGACATGCCTTGGTCATATTCATATTGTTTCCTTGCTCTAAAATCTCTGATTTTTCATTTCCTTACAGGATGAACTCCTTATGTGGGCAAGAAATACTCCCCTCTTACTTACTCTCTACAAATTCCCAACATACTTCTCTTTGGCCAACTAGGTCTGTTCTCACCAGAACATTCCTTAGGCTTTTATAGAACTCTGCTTTTGTTCCATCAACCAGAAATGTGCTTCCTCCTCCTTCTCATTCTGGAGCATTCAAATCAAATCTCACGTTTTTACTTCCTAACAATACTAATAGTTGTCATATGAATTGTAATTTGGATTTTTTCTTTTTATGCTTTTTCTACACTTAGATCTTGCCTCTCAACTAAATTGTAATGTTCTTGAGCATAAGAACCATATTTTATACTTTCTATACCATCCTTAATACATAACACATAATAAAAAAATGTTTGAAATGTGATAGATATAATAGTATCACTAGTAACACACCATACTGTGTCAAAGAAGGATAAACATGGAAAGGGTGTAAAATGATAGGGCCTTGATTAGATTCTCAGATTCATGTGACTTTTATTTTTGAACCTGAGTTTTCTAAATGTAAAGATAACAATATATGCTTTCAATATTTGTGTAAAAAGCCAATGAGACAATTCAAAACATATTTCCATGCATTTTCCTGCATGTAGAAATGTTTCACATATATAAAAACAATGGGACATTGTCTTTTAGTATTGGTGATGATAGCAATGAGCTATTTCCACTTTGGCACACTTTCTTTTTATGACAAATCTGTGAGACAGCTAGAGAGAGGAAAAACAAGCACACAGCATTGGTTTCATTTGCTCTATATTTTAAATTTGCCAACGACCAAAGCCTTGATCAACTAATGCTCATCAAAATTTGAAATTTCACCAAAGCAACATGTTAAAGCAATATGGTAGAATAGGTTTATGGAATTAAAGCAAGAAAAAGAAGTTGAGTAGGTATAAATTTGCAACATATTCAGAGAAATGACCCCAACAAAGAAATTATTTGACTAATATCTTAAAAAGAAAACAAAACCTAAGTTTATATGCTTTCTATGATACTTCCTTTTTGGACTTTACCATACTTATTTTAGAATTCGACAGAAGCAGAAAGAAGGTGGCACATATTCTCCTCGGGATGCAGAAATTATTGACACTAAATTCAAGCTGGATCAGCTCATCACAGTGGCAGACCTGGAACTGAAGGGCGAGAGATTAACGCGGTGAGCACACTCCTCTTGGCGAACAGTGGTTCAGAGGGCCTGGAGCCATGACCCTATTCTGACCTATGCTTGTTGGAAGTGTTTGTGGGGCTCCTATTTACACAGGTCATAGAGATCTTCTTTCAAAGGGTGACCTCCATCTTCTGCACACTTCTCACTGGTGTTCGGAGAATCACTTAATCTTCCTTATGCTTTGAGTTCAATATGAACCTTGGACTATAATATTCAACCAAGCTTTCTTTTTCTTTCTTTTTTTTTTTGCCCTGAAACAAATATTTTTACACATTAAGCCTTTAAAATTATGTTTAATAATTTACTTCATATGATTTCTTTTTATGGGTTTTCTGGAGGTATCCATATTTTTAATCACAGTTTTAAATAAATTTGTAACTACTTGATACTATTTATATCATATTTATAAAAGCCTTTCTCATAGCTCTTTTTTTTAGTGTAAAATTACATTAAAAGTCCAACTTGTGTATTAACACTTTATATTTTAAATCGCTTAGTATTTAAAAATTAAATACAAAGTAAAAATTACCTTTGGAAGGAAAAGTGTGCCTTCGGTATGTATTGGAAATACTAAAGTGTTTAATTTTAGAGTATTTTAAATCCTTTTAAAATCATTAAAAAATACTCTAAATGTTGGCACATTTGAAAAATGTGTCTATTAAGATAATTCATCAAATTCTTAATAAAAACTGTCATCAGGTTATTATAACAAGTTTAGATCCAATATTTTGTGATGTATGTAAGCACATTATAGTTGTTCCAAAGTATATGCACAACACTTCTGTACTTTAAAAAATTATTATTAACTGTTGAAATATGTCATCAAAGTTTTTGAGCTCAGAAAGGAATTGTTTATAGTTGTCATTTAGCAAAGCCGGTCTTTACCAAATAGATTGACTTTGAAAGAATATTTCCAGCATGTCTAAAAATATCTAATATGTGCTATAGTGGGAAGTGCCATGTGATAAGCAGGGCCCTTCCAAATACTGCAAGATGAAAGCTATTCAGTATTATCACTAAATTAGAAGGCAATCTGATTTGTTAAAGAGAAAAACTCACTTCTTTATATTTAGGTATTTACCTTTGTTTATATTCTAATAAAGGTTGTATCTATGGATGCAACAAAATGGATAGTGCTCCAAAGAACATGTGTAAGATGGTTATATATTACCTAGGACATAGTTTTCCACATAAGAAATGTTACATATAAAAGATAAGAGGTCCTCAGGGTAATCTGCCAAAGTTAAGCCACATCATAGGAGTAATAGAGCATTCCAGTATTAGGCTACATCTCGGTGCTAAAAGGGTCATCCTTCATGGTAAAAAGAAATTTCTTCTCCTTTCCCTCTGGAGCCAACTGAATTTCTATAGTATTTCCCCAACTCCCTTTCTGTACCACTTTCTCAAATTTTTGTGCCCCCTCTACAGACCTCATTCTCTTCTACACCCAAAAGTACCAGGGATAAAACATCAACTCTCTCAGTGCAATTAATTTTAGTTGTTTAAACAATTTAGTTGAGTCTGTTCCTAATAAAATGTGAACTTCTAAGTATCTAAACACTTCTAGGGCCTTTTTTTAAAAGAATCTTCATTGATCTCCCAATAGTCCTTAGGATGTAGATCTTTAGGAGATATGACATAATAAAGTGAAAAAAGTCAGTCAGTATTAAAGTATTCTTGATGAAGAAGGTTACCATTCTAGGCAGGCTATGGTGAGGTTAGATCCCCTAAGCTCTGTGTGTTTTTACAGCTTGCCCTTTCCTGCACTTCTGAACACAGCTATTATCTAAACGCTGTAGGATTTTTTTTTTTTTTTCTTAACAGTGTTTGTCATGGCAGCTAAAGGGAAAGGTGGATAAGGACTGCATAGATTGTTTATTATTGGGTTTTTATAAATTAGGGGCTGCCTTACTTAACCTTGACTGCTAATTATTTGTTTTCCTGTTCCCATGTTTATTTACATATATGTGGCTTTATTTGTAAATTGATGTAGAAGTGTCTTTCAAGTATATTTCAAATAATTTTTATTTACTTTTGCACATAGAAAATTCATATATTGCCCCCAGTAATAGCATAGTTGGAAACTTTAGTTTCTGTGCTTTTTCCTTTCTCATTTTTTGTTACGATTCTAGCATTACTGACTATAAAACATTCTTATTTGTAATTTCAATGGCACATAATAATATCCTTTGCTTGATTTATTGCAGAAATTTATTAAAATAGCTAGCAAGTTGTTTGAGTATTAACTCTTCATTACAGAGATCTGTCTCCAGCTTTACTATTTATTGAAGGTTTTTCATTTAATAAGATCACTAATACATTAGATATGAAGTCTAAAAAAGTGGTAACTAACAAATCCATAATTAGTCGTGTGTACATATACAAGGGACCATCCTTCTGTGAAGCTCTAAAGCTCTTCACTTGTCTTTGAGGTGCTGGAAGATCTAAATCTATTCAAAGTCATACAGGTCATGAGAGTAGAGCCAAAGAGACAGTATATTCTGAGACTAAAGAATCAGAGCGTTTGAGTTCATTTGTAAATTGTTGAATAACTTATGTCATATGTCTGTGTTATTTGCAGCAAAGAACTTAGATGATTTCCTTTAAATCTACCCAGCTAACATATGCTGTTTCTACTTTTGGCTTAGACATGGTCTTTCCCCTCCAACCTGCCCACTCTCTTCTAGCTGGCTGGACAAGCAGTTTTCCTCAGTGTCATATGTCTTGACATGTCCATAAGAGAAATGATAAAAGAAGAATATCTAATCAAAATATTAATTTTAGGGATTATCTAGTTGACAAAAGGTCATTATGATGCTTGTACTAAATCTTGTCAAGGACTTTTTTGTAGTTAAGAAAGTATTTATTTTATGACACATGCCTGCATATGTATTTATTTTATGATACATGCCTGCATATGTATTTATATGTTGAGATTCATCCTGTAATTTTTGTATGTGCAAACTCTCATTATTTAGTTATATTCTACATTGTTGCACAAAGAATCTGAAGAAGAATTCTGGCACATTATACTTTTTCTTTGTGAAGGAAAATGAAACTCAAAAAATGATTTAGTACTCTGTAACTCCATGAGAACATTCAGGATAGGCCAAGATAATGTTTTAAATTCCTATTTGGAATGATAATTATATCATTTCCTCATGCACATTTTATATTTAAGTTGAGACGATGCTAGATGTATTTCTTAGGAAGAGTATCTAATATTTTGGGCTCATCTATTCCATATTTACCAGATTAGAAAATGACCCTCGGGGTTTGTTATTTGTAAGCAAATGAACAAACATTTTGTGATGGCTCCTTTGAAACACAGCCATTTAGCCCGTGAAGGTGAGAAAAGTTTCTCGGAGGAGATATTGGCAAGATCAGCAAACATTCAGGTGAAGCAGACCTGAATCTTCAAGATTGCAGAGACCAGCTGGTCCTGTGACTTACTTTAACTAATTTCACTGCAATACAAACTCCTTTTCCAAGAGGGTTATAACACTTAAAATTAAACAACCCACCAGAATGTTCACAAGTATTTTATTGGCACTCAATTTCTTCCAAGCCTCAACTGTTCCCCCCCAATTGTGTGCATCATTCCATATTAATTATCTTGCCTGTTTTACTTGAGTGAATGTAATGGTGCATTAATTAGACTCAAGGCCCAATCATGAGTGGAATTAAAATTGTAACAAAATAAAGCAAACAACTGAATTGCTACTTTAAGAGTATCTTTCTTTCTTCCATAACTTTAAAAGTATGCATTGAATTTTTGTTAAATGTATACGTCTTCAGGAAGCTTACCATTTAAAAGAATTCTATGAATGTGCTTTGTAAACTGTAAATCAGAATACATTTGGAATTGTTACTGTTATTTACAATCTTTATACAAATTATCACTTCAGCATACTTTCACATAGAGGGTTTGCTAACATAATAATGGCTACTGTTTATGAGCAATTCCTATGTGTTAAATTCTGTGTGTAATGATCTCACTTAACTCTTTCCTTTGTGGTGGGTACTTTTAATCCCATTTTACAAATGAAAAGCAAAAGATATTTAACGTTTATTTTATTTTTGAGACAGAGACAGAGCATGAACAGGGGAGGGGCAGAGAGAGAGGGAGACACAGAATCTGAAACAGGCTCCAGGCTCTGAGCTGTCAGCACAGAGCCCGACACGAGGCTCGAACTCACGGGCTGTGAGATCATGACCTGAGCCGAAGTCGGACGCCTAACTGACCAAGCCACCCAGGCGCCCCGAAACAAAAGATATTTAGCGAATTTAAGTAACTGTCCAAAGTCATAGATCTAGTAAATAAGAGAGCCATGATGCTAGCCTGGGTTTGTTTGATTTGGAGGTTATCAAGGTACGCGTGTGTGTGTGTGTGTGTGTGTGTGTGTGTGTGTGAACTCTGAAGCGTACTAGATGAGATTAATATTACCCCTATTAAAAAAACAAGGCCCCATGGTATCCTTCTTCAAGCAGTTTTCCTATGCAGAGAAATGATTCTAAGGGAAGACCTGCTTCTTTCAAATTATTTGTCCGTTAGTGATAAGGGGCAAAGGAGTGATGGCATTTTAGTCTAGGTTCAAACTTGCAGAAGCTAAAAATTCTTTAATAGTCCAAGTCTTACTGTCCTTCAATAAGAATACATAATATCTGACTGATATATGAAACTCTATGTAAAATTGTTAGCATTTTAATTGCCATCAGTTCTTTGACAGACTCTGGTCATTAATTTTTCTTCTATCTGAAACCATTTTGCAAACAATGGCAAAAATACATGAATCCAGATAAGAAATGTCTGACCATGTGAATTCAGGACAAGAGATGTCCTGAAGTGGAATGAAGCTCAAGACAGTTAATGCTCATGTGCTGGTGGCAGCAAAAACTAATGCAGTGTGTTCGTGTACTAAATAAACAATGAATGTTTACTTTCAGATATTCTTCATTTTTCTTTAGACGCAAGGAGATTTTTGTCATCCAGTAAGTTACTATGGTGGTGCAGAGCTCTGTTGTGATGGTTTTCATCTTGTCAGCTGGTGTGCTCTATATTTTTAAATGTATTATACTGAGCATTTTGTTGTTTAATGTGCTATTTTTTCCAAAGCCAAAGGAAAAAAAGCCCTATGCTTTCTAGGTACAATATATCCTCTATAATTTGCATGCTATTGATATGGTAAAGTTAACCTTATCAAAATGCACATTGACTCGTAATGTGCATGTCCTGAGAATTTGCTGTGTTCTCATGTTGTGTTAGCTTTGATAGTAAAATAGGTTTTCACCTAGATTTCTGCACATGCATCTTGTGTTATTATTACCATGATACAAAGCTGAGTTCTTCATCCGACAGATGGAGTCTGGGTCCACACTTCACACAAGCTCATTTCGACTACTGCAGGTGGCAATCTGTAAAGACCAAGACGATGAAATTTTCCATTCTGTGCCTCTGGGGCATACACAGAGTGGCACATTTCATGGAATCTGTACTTCAGTCCTAACCAATGGGTAGCCAACTGTGCATGCTTTCAGGCACTCCTCTGATGCTTGGAAATGCCATTTGTAGGCTAGCACAAAACTTGCTTTATGCATTCTGAGGGTAGCATAGCAAAATGTCAGTATTACCAGGGACTCCAGCAACTGATCGAGTGCCCCAGAGATAACCAGTTTGTTCAGGCAAAGAATATGAATGGAGGCAAAGAACAAAAATGCATTTTATTTCAAAATCCCAAATCTATTACAGAGGAATCAGTCCCCATGAACCACAAACCTGGATGGGGCCAAGGCTCCTGACATTCTCATTGATCATGAATAGTACTCAGCATGATTAAAACAGTGGAATCCAGGACTATTTCTACTCTAATCATATTCAGCATTTTGGAAACATAGGTAACCTTGTTTTACTTCATATAAACTAATTGCCAAGTTCCCACTGACAGAATTAAAATAGTTTTATAAAAATACATTTTCCTCAAAGGACCTGCATGATCAGATTCAGTTGTCAAAGTAAGATTCTGTCGAGCTAAAGGTTTAAGTGATCACATCACACATAAAATATCCAACTCCAACCAGCACTCAAAGCTGACCCCTCAGCATTCTAGACTCACAAGGGGCCTGGTTGAGCAACCCTGCCCCCTGCCAAATATCCTTTTTTGACGTCATTAAACAGAATTCTTTTACTTTTTTTGCTCTATGCCATTAATGCCTCAGAGAAGAATACTTCCATTTTTTATAGAATCCTCACTGTTTCTCCTCCACAACCAAATGTCCTGTCTTAGAATTAGTCAGTAGTATCCACCTTAGTCAGAGCTCTTACTTTGTTAGAGGTAAACATAATTAGTTTGGATTCATCAGAACCTTTATAGAACACCTCTTCATAAATCATATTTGTTAAAGTAGATGTAGTATTCTTCCAAATTTAGTTTTCTGTGGTTCCCTTCTAACCCTTAACTGAAGAACTTCAGTGCTAACTTGCTTGCTAGCTAATAATAGTTCAGTCTAGAAGTGCTTCTTTTTAGATATTATGTCATCTGTGTCCTCTTCATTAAATTCTCACTGAGAGTCTGTGTCCACCTCTTCAAACAGCTGTCAGCAATTTCTTCAGCTTCTCTATCTACTCCGTCTGCCCTCTTGCCCGAGGTAGCTAATCTTATGCCCATGGCTAGAATCTAAGATATGTGGTAGACAAGAAAAAACATCTGTCAAGAATTTTGTTTTCAAAAGTGCTAATGTCGAAAGACTTCATAATAATGAAAATACACCTCTTGCCTCCTTGGGAATCTTCTCACAGCTCTTTTATGTCAGGAAGAATGTTGCTTTTCCTTATCTATTTGGAAGTCCATTTTATCTTGTTTGAGTAAAAGAAGGATCAGTCAGGCACCTATCAAGTGCCAGGCACTGTTGTAGACACTGGACATACTGGGATGAAAAAGGAAGGGATGCCTCCAAAGAGCTGCCCTTTAAATAGCTAGGCTCCTATTAAACCTGTTTATCTTTACAGATATGAGGAAATATACTGAGAAAGTACTTAGCTATCACTTACTGATTGTTTTTCTAATTAAATAAGAACTATATTACACCACTTATTCAAGTGGTATGTTTACCTTATGAGGTGAGGTTTTAGAGTCAGCTGTATAGTACCAGCTATTGGTTAGGATAATATTTTTTTAACATTTTTTACAAGTTTATTGAGAAATAATGGACATGGCTCACTGTATAAGTTGAAGGTCTACAGCATGATGGTTTGATTTGCAGATATTATGAAATAATTACCACAATATATATATATATATATTTTCATATAGATACAATAAAATTGTATATATATATTTCATATAAATACAATAAAAAGAAAAAAATATTCTCCTTGTTATGAGAACTCTTAGGATCTATCTTCTTAACAGCTTTCAAATATACCATATAGCAGTGTTAGCCATAGTTATTGTGTTGTACGTTAGGTCCCTAGTACTTATTTATCTTATTACTGGAAGTTTGCATCTTTTGACCACCTTCCTCCAATTCTCCCTCCCCTCCACCCTTTGTCCCTGGTGACCACAAATCTGATCTCTTTCTCTATGGATTCGTGTTTGTTTGTTTTTTAGATTCCACATATAAGTGAGATCATATACTATTTTTCTTTCTCTGACTTATTTCACTTAGCATAATGCCTTCCAACCCATCCATGTTGTTACAAATGGTAGAATTTCCTCTTTTTTATGGATATATATATATATATATATATATATATATATGCATGCCACAACTTCTTTACCCATTCACCCTGTGCTGGGCATTTAGGTTGTTTCCATGTCTTGGCTATTATAAATAATGCTGCCATGAACAAAGGGGTGCAGATGCCTTTTTGAGTTAGTGTTTTCATCTCCTTTGGACATTCCTAGAAGTAGACTTGCTAGATCATATGGTAGTTATATTTTTAACTTTTCAAGGATTGATTAGGATAATTGTTTAAATTTATATTAGGGACCAAAGAAAAATTGTTGGTGATTTGATAAAACAATGAAGAAGGATCTGAAAGAATACTTTTTAAAGCCTAAAACAAATAAAAACAATAGGAAAAGACAAAACTTAAGACACCTTTGAGATCATTATAGGAAATGTTGTGGATAAGTAATAGGATATCATTGAAGAAGTACATGTAAGTGTTAGAACAATTAATGGCGATTGTAATTTATAAATTAAAAATTCACTCTCAACATTTTCTAAAACTTGGAAAGTTTCATTAAGATATTTTACCAGAAAGATTCTTAACAAAATTTTATTTGAATATGAAGTATGTTGTTAGTTTGACAAATACATAGTTTAAACCAATGCAATAAAATCTGAGGTTCTTTTCTTTTTAACCTAAGTAGAAAACACGAGGTTTCTCAATTTGTCCTATGCCACTGGTAATGCTGATTTAAGCTGCTCATCTATAGGCTATCATCCATAGCTCTCTATTTGGACTATATTTTAATTCCCTATAGATTTCAACTAATTGACCTTGAGAGAAAGCTGAGTCTCTGTGACAATATGGTCTTCAATCACCACTGCCAACATAAATAAATGGTTCCTCTCTGAATCTATCAAGAGTAATCTGAGTGGAATTTAAGTTTTTGATAGACTTTTAAAAAATGAGCCCAGACATGAAATAATACCCTTTTCAAAAAAAAAGGAATAGGATTTAAGACAGCTAAGATTCATGTAATAAGAAGTGTTTAGCCCTTCCTGTTGGAAAGTGGTCAGTTATCTTATTGAAATCTGGACAGTTCCCAAATTGATTTATATAATAACGAACTGAATACAATTTGACAGTATCTTCACCATTGTAAGTGAATAAAATAAGGGTTAAAATAAGTGTACCATACCAGTCTAAAATTCTCCCTATGTAACACTTTAAGTTTTTAAAAATGTTAATAAAAAGCTTGCTATTTGAGTTTCTTTGAGTATCTTCACAGATCACTTGATTTGGAAATAACACTCCTTCTAAAATAACATTGCTGACTTTCATGGACGTTAATTTCTATGAGGTATTTTTTATGCTTATCTAAACAAACAATTTTTCCTAAAAGAATTTAGTTTTCTCATCAATAAAAGTCAATGCTTTTGTGTATTATGCTCCACCTTCTTTTCTAGTTCCCTGTATAAATTGTTCAAATTTATTTTTTTCCTATATAAAAACAGACTTTAAAACCTATAATAAAATTTAGAATGCAGCGAATTCTTAACGGAAAAATGCACCTTTATAATATGAAGCTAAGTATCAAAGCAATGATATGGATACTATAGACAACAACAACAACAAAAAATCTTTATTTGAATAGTCAGGTAATGTGTGCCAAAATGTCTTCTCAATTTAAGCCATCCAGATAGGTATTTCAATTTCAGGTCACACATACTGGTAACATAAGCATAGACTGGAAAATTACATAAAAATTAGACTTTAGAAGTCTTGTTTCTCATATTACTTAAATACAAATGTAAAGAATAGGTTACATAAAGTGGCTAGGTTTAGAAAAAGAGAGTGATACAAAGGAAAATACAGCCAAAATAGTTCTTACTTGTTTTTTTGAAGTCTATCTTTTTATTAGTTGGATAGGCAAGATGATTTTGTTTTCATATATCTAATTTCCTACGAGGTATCTAGCTCCTGTTAACTTCTAGTTAGGGGATCCAATATGGCTTTGGTTAGACTCATATAGTGTTTATTCATACATCTATTGATCATACTTAGCTAAAACTTCTGAGAATTCTCAATTGCCTTCTATTTTAGTGGAAAATTCATTCACTTTAGATACTCTCATAATAATCAGAGTATTTATGTTTAACATTCTATGTGTCCTAGTCTGAATGCATCCACAGTTTTATATTTAATGATGATTAATTCATTGTCTACTATGAATAAGGTTACAAGGGATTTATAGCAAAACCAAGTGTTAATCCTGCCCCAGCCTTCAAGTATACATGAACCTCAACATGTATATCCTTAATACGTGTACTTATACAGCCATAATACAAGTGGTAAGTGACCTGTCCATAGAAATTTGGTTTTATAGAAAGAAGTTATTTTCTCTATAACAGATCAGAGTAAGGTCCATAGAAGGGTTAACATTTGAATCAGCTGTTGAGGAATCAGTAGGATATGGTTGTGGTAAAACACCTGAAATGGTACAAACTGAGAGGGAGGGATGCTAGAAAGTATGTGGAGTACAAACAGGATATGTGAAAGGTAGTTGTAAGGAAGAACATTACAAGTGTGGGCATGATGAGAAATGCTTTCACATGATAATGTGAAAACTGAATTATTACAGTCTTTATGTTATTAGAGATGTATTTGGGATCTTGAATTGAGAACTAGAAAGCAAGGCTTAGATTTGAAGTCTGTTTATCTATGATCATTCTTTATGCTGAGACCCTGATTAAGAATAAAATAGGAAATCTTGCTGCTTAATTTAGCACAGTCTAGTCTACCGAGTTTTGAGTAAAATTAAGTATTCTTTTAGAAACAAAAAAATTTCTTCCTTTATATCAGCATGAATTGTAGGACAGATGGGTAAGAGGAGCTTGAGTTTTACAAAATAGAGTAGAAATAGCAATTCTAATACTAATGATAGTAACTAATATTTATGTATTGCTTCCAAAGCCAAGGGCATTTCTAAACATTTTACATATATGAGCTTGATTTACATATGCTTTCCTTATTTTACAAATTAGGAACTGAGGCACAGAAAGATTAAGTAACTTGCTTAAGGTAACATACCTAGTAATTGTTAGAGCCCATATTTAAAACCAATAAAGGCATCATATTTTATAGTAAGGAAAGAATTCACAAATATTCACCTGAATCTAATAGCCAGTTACAGTTCAAAATCAGTATCTTTAGGGACGCTTAGATGGCTCTGTCAGTTAAGCTTCCGACTCTTGATCTCAGCTCAGGTCATGATTTCATGGTTTGTGAGATCGAGCCTTGTGTTGGGCTCTGCACTGACAGCATGGAGCCTGCTTGGGATTCTCTCTTTCCCTCTCTCTCTGCCCCTCCCCTTCTCTCTCTCTCTCTCAAAATAAGTAAATAAACTTTAAAAAATGAATAAATATAAATAAATTAAAAAAATAAAATTAGTACCTTTACAGAGATCTTTCAATTGCAAGATAAAATAATAGTAAAAAAAGCAACTTTCTGTAGTATTCTTCACTGTAAATAAATTGATAAAAGAAACATCTTTTTATTAAATTAATTATAATTTCTAAGTGAAAGTATAAATCATTAATGATAATAAGAGCCAGGATGTGAATAATTGGTGGTTCAACTATTTCTTGCTCATTTATATTTTAATATGATTATTCATATTTAATGTATTTTGAGGACTTCATGAACATATTTTGATTCTTCAAATACCATATTGATGGCTGTGCAGAAACTAGCCCTACTTTAGATTCTAGATGGCTGAGTAAAAATATTTTGCCAATACTGCCTCAAATAATTTTGGATTCTCTGGGAAAAGAGACTCTTCCTACTATAGGATGGCAGTCTGACTGTCCTTAAATAGGTGGGCCATGAGCCTGTCATTCAATTAGATGTAATATGTTTGAATTTCACCATTCACAAGTTGATATGAAAACAATCTCCATGCAATTCAAGAATTTCCATTTCCCTGTGGTAGCAGGGAAATTGGTCTTGCTAATTCAAATGTCTCATTCATATTTCTATCTTAAGCTCAGTTAAGTAGGAATGCCTAACCTAACCCCTTGCTTTTCCTGTTTCTGAGGAATATTATGGCATAAAAGCATCGGGGCAACAGGAATCTAAGGGAGCTTGGGTAGTATGGGTCTAGCCCATGATTATATTTTTTTTCTTACTGGTCTTTGCTGAAGAGTAATTATTTCCAACAGGGATCGATTGTTGCCCCATTCCCCACTTCATCTGTTGCTATGTCAGAAATATTTCAAGAGCCTCGAATTCAGATACTCTGTCTTTCTTTTCTAAACCCAAAATCAAAGATTCTGATTCAATAGCCCATTCAGTCATCTCCATATTCATTTGGTTAAAAATTTCTCTGTTGCCTTCTTAGAATCACTCTAGGATATCGTGGGAAGCTTACAAGTTCATCCACGAAGACTTTGCTCAAACATTGCTGTTTTATCACTGTGATGCCGTGTTTGATAATGGTATGCTCTATGAGGTTATACCCTAAGAAGCTGGGAGATACCTTCTTCTCCTTGGGGACACCTAAAGCATTAGCCAAGAATTCTATCATTCTTCTTGGTAGTACTTGCTCCTGCACCCCCATATTTTTCACCAGTTCCTATATTGTAATAAATTGAACTTTTTTGACTCATTTTTTGTTCATTGAACCCACCCCTTTGAGACCATTTGTATAGTATTCTTTATGCTGCATCTTTCAATCTAATTATTTTCTTTCATTTATTCTTTACCTCAAAACCACATCTTCTTATAAATATTCTTCATTTAAGGAATACAGCAAAATCATCCTTGATAATATTTAAATTTTAAAACTTTGAAAAAGTTATATGTTATTCATTTTATTTCATTATACTTTGTGCCTTTTGTGGTTTTGCGGTGCTAATTGTGCATGACAAACGTGTTATTGAAGATGTGCCCATCTCTGAATTTGTGTGTGATGCATAGTCTATTTAGCTGTAAAAAATTATTTCAGATTTTTTCAGAGTATAAATAATTGGACTGATGAAGTGTCACAGGAGATATGTCTAAAGTAACTGAAAGAATTGTGATTTTTTATGGTTACATACTCATCAAAACTCATCATGAAATAAAATTTAGGCAATATGATGTCATTTTTCAAAGATCCACTCTCCCTGGTTAAGCACTCTCTGTGGACAAAGAAAATATTTTTTTTAATCCACATTAACTCTCTTAGACCCTAGATACTATGAAATATATAAAATAAAATTTAAAAAAAACCTGTTTTTAACACAGTATTCCAAAGGCCTAACAGCATAAAAGGGTGCCTTAGCTTGAGAGAGAAACTAAGTTATTATTTGGCCATATTTGGATCCAAATATTAGACAATTGAAATAGAATTTAAAGTAACGATCACCTATCAGTTAAAGGGATAACACATCATACATTACTGATTTATTATATTTTTCTGATTTTAGTCTAGAAGTCTTTTAGAAAGAATTATACCCTCAACTTACAATGCATTTAATACAATCTCTGTTGCAGGTTACTTAGTTATAGAAAATCCATCAAGTAAGTTTGTTAAATATCTTTTCTTCTTTTTGAATATCAATGCTAGATTCACTGATTCAATGAATCTTAATGTGTGGTTCCTTTCTTGTATGTTTGCTAGAAAAACCTCCAAGCTGGATATAAATCATAAAAGCATGACTAATTGCATGGTAACTGGAGAAATGCTTTCTCTCTCTCTGGGGCGAAGCCTGCATGTCTGTATTTTAGCTTGGGAAGTAATACGGGGATATTTAAACTCCTTAGGGTTTAAAAACCATGTCATTATGAGAATGAGGTCACTGCAATATTTTATATCTTCTAAAACCTTGTAATGTATAAAATGTTTTCTGTATGACAAAGAGGTATTATGTGCTTTAGGATTCAATGATAACTTTATGCCCTTATATTTACTTGAAAAACTTTCTTCATTAAAATATGAAATCATTCATCGAAAGTCACTTGAAAATTGAAAGAATTTTGTACCAGGAGACAAAGAAAGCAAACTTACGGTGGAAAAGTTAATTTTGTAAATATGACAGAGTGACTTTAAAGGGCGGTGTGGTTTATGGGTTTTGAAATGTCTGTTGTTCTGTGGCTCATTAACTGTACAGCCAGCGCCATGCAAAAGTGAAAGAACTCAATCTAACGTGATAATATTTATACCTTTCTTTGCTTGGAGGCCGGTGAGCAAGAAATCCTTCCTGCAACATGTTGAAGAGCTTTGCACAAACAACAACCTAAAGTTTCAAGAAGAATTTTCGGTATGTTACTAGCAGTTGTCACAACATTGCCAGACCTCCAGTCGTTTCATGTGTCACATTTCATGTCCATTTTAAGCAAGCAAGGCCATGAAGGACTGTGGCCTTGATAATCAATACCCAATTACCAGGTTGATTGTTTGGATAGTAATGTTATACGTGGTGGCCTCTGGTGCAACCCGAATGGAATTATTCACCTACTGTGTGAGGAAAAGGTGCTCTGCTTCAGACCTTCCCAGCAATGGCAACCTGGCCTCATTTCTTCTCTGCTCTTTCATCCAGATGGATGAGAATCTGGAATGCTGTATTCACTGGTTTTTGTGAGACTTAGGTTATGCTCTAAATGTGGTTTTAATATTTAAATAATTATTTTAGATTTAGAGACCAAATAATTCCATTTTTGCCTGCTTAGTTTATGTTAGTGATGTGGATGAACCTGAGAACGTGATGTTTCCAGAAACTATAAAAATCATATTATTTCTAGAACTATCCAAAAGGTAAAAATACCTGCATTTTATGAGGCCTATTATTAAGTTACTATGAAATAAATACTATATCACATTATGGAGAATATGTGAAGTTAAGAACATTCCACTTTGACACTATTCAGAAGTTAAGATTAATTTTATTGCTTTCAACATTCTATATACCTATAAAATTTAAATTATAATAATGCATAAGGTGTATATCAGAACTATAAATAAGCTTTTTTTAAAACTTGTGTGCATCTTTCCAAACTTAGCTGGTTATTTTGTATTATATAAGTAAAACGGATCTCTAAATGTCACCAAAAAATGTATTTCGTTTTTTTTTTTTTTTTGCATGAAATTTTTAGTGTGTGAACTTATGAAACAAAGAATTAAGCAATTGGCTTGAATAATTCAGGATTATAATATTTCAGCCTCTCAGGGAATAATAACAAAATGTGAGAAGATTAATGGTATTTCCTACAGCTCTTTGGTTATGCTTCTTAAGTAATATTGGCCTGGACTTAACAAAATCGATGGTACCATAAAACTTTTCTTAGCATTTACACAGCGAGAACTCTCAATTTTTCAGGAGCAAAAGTGTAATTTCACTAGAATAAGAGCGAATATAATTACATTATGCATGACTGAGTAGATGAAAAGTTTTATTAGCGATAACATTTTCACATGTATTATGTTGAGAAAGTTTCTAGTTCAACTTTTTTGGAGATCATGGTTTTGAGAACTTGTTTTTTTATATAAATATATAGGAAACTTTATATCTATATATGTAAGGAACTTTTTAAAATTGTTTTTATCTTAATAATGTGTTAAGTTTTCTTTTTTTTTTTATTTTTTTTAACGTTTATTTATTTTTGAGACAGAGAGAGACAGAGCATGAACGGGGGAGGGGCAGAGAGAGAGGGAGACACAGAATCAGAAGCAGGCTCCAGGCTCTGAGCCATCAGCCCACAGCCCGACGCGGGGCTCGAACTCACGGACCGTGAGATCGTGACCTGAGCTGAAGTCGGACGCTTACCCGACTGAGCCACCCAGGCGCCCCTAATGATGTGTTAAGTTTTCAAAGCAAAATTATATTTTAATAAATAAATGCATATTTGATAAACTTTATAACTCAGGTCATACTCACTTATACGTTAAATATTTATAAGCTTCTACTATATGATAGGCATTGTATTTAGCATATTGATGTATATATATGAACTCAACACTCAATAGCCAAGTGACTTTGGGCAAATCACTTAAACTCTCTGTTCCTCAATATCTTCATTTGTAAAATAATACTATTTAACTCACTAAGTCGCGAATGCTAACATAATTGAATGTGTGTAACACTAAGAATCATGGCTGACACGAGTATTAGCTATTATGATGATGACTTCTACCATAAAAGAAGCTCATACTGTGATAAGACATGCACAAAAAATACAAAAATACACCGTATCATGATAGAAATATGCAGGGAAAAGTGAGAACTGACTCTATTTGGATAGCAGTCAGAAAAGGCTTTACAAAAAGGTGACCTTTGAGATGAACTTTAGGACAAGCAGAAGACCAACAGATAGATAAAGGGGGAAGGGTTAAGGATGCAAAACAGTCCAACTCAACTAGGATCCCAATGAAAAGAGCAAACAGTAAGAGAAAATGCTGAAAAGGATGGTGGAGGCCCTATGTTCCCTGATAAGAAAAAGGCTGCCAAGTATATCATTACAATCCAAACAGTCAACCTGGTAATTGGGTATTAATTATCAAGGCCACAGTCATTTAAATCTATAAGTGGAAACTTCTTTGTGAAAAAATTACAGAATAGAAGTACCACTTTTCAGATGATTTCCATTTCACCTTTTTTTCTGCCTCTATTTCGTTGTCTCTTACGAATATACTGACATATACTCCTGACACCTTGACACAAGGAAGCTGTTCTGGGATTCCCTAGTTGGCTAATTTTTTTTTCCCTAAGCCTTTTGTGCCAACACACGAGATTTCAGATGCTTACACTGTTTCTTTTCTCTAACCCATATCCATATGCAAAAGACTGTCCGGATTTTCTTTTTGAGGAAAAATAAGTGGGAAAGGGAGAATTACCTAATTAAAAGAAATTATTCATAATGATGTTGAAAAAATTGTAAAAACACCAATTTTAATACTTTTTAAGGAATTTGGCAAGTTGAGACTTATTTCTAAACTGGAAACCTATGAACTTTGTAAATATAAATCACCAGCTCAACAAAATAATGAACACGTTTTCTGGCACCAACTTTTTTAATGATGAATGGATAATATCATGATCTCTTATCAAAATGTCAATAATGGATCTCCTTGACCCTTCCTCTGTGTCTGATAATTCTTAATCGCACCTTTGCATTCCAGTACCGATTTAACAATGCCTACTGAGAACAGGAATTGACCTTTGACATGTTCTTAAACTGACCAGTGTTGTACCAATTAATAGGCATGAAATCACGCTGCCCGAGGAGAGAAAACAAAAAATAAATCACTGAACTCCCTTCCCCTACTAAGTAGACATTAAAATATTAAATAATACTCAGTGTGTACCTGATGAAACCATTAGTGAAGTATGGAGCAGGGTTATTATTAACACGGTTGCCACATCTTAGAGCTTCCCAAAATACAAAGAAATTATCCCAGAAAGACCAATAGTCCAAAAGACCAATTTTTTTCAGAATATTTTCAGTAAACATTTATATAAGTTCATTACTATTAATTTGATCTTGTTTCTGAAGTTATGAGAGGTGTTTTCAATTTAAAAGTAAAAGGGTTTAGAGTGAAGAATAGTCTTTTATTAAGTAGAATTTCTTGTTTTCCTCTGAAATAAATCTAAACTGTGCAATAACTTCATTCCACAGGAATTACCAAAATTTCTTCAGGATCTTTCTTCAACTGATGCTGATCTGCCTTGGAACAGAGCAAAAAACCGCTTTCCAAATATAAAACCATGTATGTGCACTTACTGCCTCTGGTTCTGACCTGCAAAATGTTTTAAAATGAGTACCAAATGCATCTTAGCATTTTTACTTCTTAAATTTATTATATTACATATTCATCAGATTACAATAAGGCATTTTATTAGCAGTAATTTTCAAACTGTATCTCTTTTGCTTTGTTAATATTTATTGAAGTTAACATACATGATTTTCAGCTTGTTCACACAAGGTTCACTTATGCAGGTGCAAGAAACTGTAGACCTAATAGTTTCTTAGCTTTGTAATTTAACCCAAGTAAGGAACCTCTCTAACATCTTCCTACAGATCCAGTTCTCAAATGAAAAGAGAAACATGTAACTTTGTGCATTAGTTTCCCTTAAAAGCAGGGCAGTGCTTTCTTACGGAATATAAAAAAATGCATTGCAAACTATTCACCGAAGATCGGAGTAAACGTATGCTTACCAGGATTGGTTTTACAAAGGATGCAGGGTTGTGTCTCACCATAGTAAGCCATACTTCATTTCTCAATCAATGAGAAAAGAAACTGCATTGTTGTTTTAAGAATTAGCAGTGATGTGAAAGGAAAAATAATTATATTCCTCTGTTAATAATAGCTGTATGTTTGATATTACATATTTTGAACACGTGTGCCTATATTCTGATACAATTCTGAATATTCTGAACACTGTCTATATTCTGATACAATTCACTTCCTACTATGAAATAAACAAGTGCTATTTGTGGTGTTCTGAAATATTGTTAATATTGTTTCAAAATCTAGAATTTTTAAATATTCCTAATTTTAAAATATTCTAATATATAATAATATATAATATTATGTATTATAATGATACACAATATACAAATATAATATATAATAATATAATAGTAATATATATATTTTTCTATGTTCTATATTGGTAAAATCCTTACTTAAAAATTGAACTCTTCTGTCTAGGAAGACACAGACGTGGAGAAGGATACACTCGCAGAGTGTAAAATAATAAAGGATGTGGATAGGAAGCCATGGAGCAAATTCTGATATTCTAGAACTGGAGGATAACTGAGGCATGAAGTAAACAAATGTAGGGAAACGTGATATAGGAAGTAGTCATCTAGTGGAATCTGCTAATTCCCAAGAATTAGGATAGGATGAAAATGCAAATAGCTTTAATCACACAAAATCCTTCCTGGAACAAAGCAAATAATATGTGAATGACTTTAGGAGCAAGTTGACAAATCAGACACTATTGTAGGAATGACCGAGTGTTAGTATTGCATCTCTAAATGTCTGTGTTTCTCAGTGGATCCTTTTGTTTTCCCTTTCAGAGAGTTAACCTGGGTCAGATGCATTATAAGTTTAAGAGATAGGGAATTTCTCATATTTTTATATTTGTCTCTATCTATATTTCTTCCATACTTGTTTGCTTCATTCCTATTCAATGCTTTTCAGTGAAAATGAATACTATAATCTAATTGAAAGACAGTTATTATGGAATATTTCATATCTATTTACATTCATATATTTGGCTGAAGTGATTTCTAATCTATCAGTATATATAAAATAAGTAAACCAAATATGGCTAACTTATTTCCAAAGATCAAAGGGTACCTAATTGAAAATATGTAGAAATTTGAGATGTTAGCAAAATATTTTTTAAATGTGACATTTCAATCTTTTATTATTAAGATCCCAGTGCATTATTATCAGGATTCACATTATCACTATAAGAAAAGTCAGACCACATAGCTTTATTACTTATAAGACAGGAAGAGAATAAGAGTGGTCAATGGAAGAAAATAAAAAACCTTAAAACAACAAGAAGATTTGAGGAGTATGATTGCCCCATTTCTTCAAATCTGAGGCTAAGACAAAAAATAATTGTTAATGGTGGAATTACACATCAAGGATGTTTGGAATATCATAATTAGAATTTCATGCATGTTTCACCTTTACTAGAGGCAAATGGACAATGTCTAATTGTTTTCTGCTTTCTTGAAGCTTTTCTGCTTTCTGCTTTCTTTTCAGTCCAGAAAAATTTATGGCACTTTTTCAAATAATGTATTACATCCACATTCAATATCTTTTCATGGATTTGTAGGGGAAAAATGTTTCTTAACTATCCTCTTAGAGAATTGGAGGTCCTATAAGAAATAATTGTATTAGGTACATTTCTCTATTCTTCAAGAATGTTATTAGAATAATTAATTAATTCAATGAATACCTACTGCCTGCATATAGTAAAACTGCTAAGAATGTGTGGGCTCCAATGAAACTTGCTAGGCTGCAATCCTGTGTACCTACTAACAGCCTTAGTGACTATATGTACCATTCAGTGGTGTCCACCTCGTGAGCTTACTGTGAGGATTAATGAAATAATTATTTAACCCACTCTGCACAGTACTGGAACATGCTCCCAATGTTAGTGCTTATGATTGTTGAATCAACAATAGATTGCTTATTTTTAAAAGCCACTAACTTTCTTGGTGAATAAGCTTTAGTAACAGGACTTAGTGTCTATAGTCTGGACATAACAAGCACAGTTCCCTAATCTGGGTTACAAGGCGAGCTATAAACTCACAGCCACCTCTATGGGTAAGTGTACCCCTGCCACACACACACAGTACAAGGAAATGAGATGTTTAAACTAAATATATTCTCCCGCTGTGCTCGCAGAGAAGCCATTAAGCTGAAGAAACGTTTTTTTCTCCCATAGAGAATGAATTCATTTTAATAGACTCTGAATTTTAGCTTGAGCCAGCTTAGTGAAGTACATTGTTTCCCCTGAGTAATGTAGGAAGTGGGATTTCAAATATCACAGTGCATTATAGAAGATATTAGCTTACAGGGCTTTAAGGTACTAGAATTAGCAGCAAATGCTTGCAAAAGAGATTTCCAAATCTCTGTTTGACAGGACACTATGACCTTCAGAAATGTTCCAACACCACGAAGAAAAGTTTAGCTTGCTGTTGACTCAGATAGTTATAAGCAGGCATATCAAGTGAATAGAAACCTGATGGCATCCCTTCCTAAGTTACAGGACCAGCCACAAGGTCATTAAAATAGTTATAGCACACCAAATTCAAAGTCTTTGAGGCATAAATAATTTGCATAAATTTGCTTAAACATTCCCCATCTCTAAACCTATAGGGCAGGTCATTTTAACTCTAACGATGCAGCATAGTCATTTAACAAGTAACATGTGTTTAAGCTTTAAGAACATGAGAGCATGTATCAAGTTCTACTCAGCTTTATAAGTTCCAGAAGCTTTCGTGTAAGTTTTCCTCAAGAAAATTCTAAAAATAAATATTATAACTATATATTATAGTTTAGGTAATGAAGGAGAAGAGAAGTTAAGGAATTCACCCAAGTCCATTTATATGGTAGATAACAGATGATTCATTTGGAATTCAAACCCAAAGCCATTTACCAATTGTTCCTCCACTACCAAGTGTCTTCCTCATGAGATTAGGAAAAAAAAAAAAAAAAAAAACAACTTCAAAATAAAGATGTAGTAATGGTACTTTGTATCATTCTCATGACTAGTTAAAATTAGCACTGGACATTCTGACTGTAATACCAAAGTGGTAAATATCCTCACAAAAAATAATTTTGAACCCCTTTTTTAAAAAAAATAATGGTTAGGGGCATCTAGTTTTACCAGATCTTAAAATATTCTAAAGAATAATCATTAAAAGTTTGGTGTTAAAGAAAGAATAGGCAGAAAAATTAATGGAAAGGAAAAAATAGTCCAGAAATAGGCCTAAATGCATAGAGAAATCTAGTGTATAATAACAGTAGTATTTTGAGTAAGGGGGAATGATGGAATGTTAACAAATTGAGACTGTTGTTCCAAATGGCAACAAAGAAACAAACAATAAAAAATATATTTTAGCTCGTTCCATAAAAAATAATAATAAATTCCAATGGATCAAAGATTGAAATAGTTAAAACAAAAGCAGAAAAACCCATTAAAGTTCCAGAAGAAATTATGAATGAATTTGTACAAATAAAAACATTGATGTGACCGACACCTTTGTATGAATGACACAAGAAGCCATAATTCCATGAGGAAAAATAATTAGAAATTTGATTATAAAAACATGTAAATTTTATGTATGGCAAGATAGCTAGCAGCTCCATTGATTGATAGAGTAAAATAAATGACAAGAAGAAAATTTCATTCAATACATGTAAGCATATTTTCATTATAAAATATTTTTAATAGAAAAATAGTATAATATGAAATGTCAGTTAAAAAAGTTATTTAAAATGGCCAATACACAAACAAATAACCTCAGATCAATTACATTCACATTTAAAGAAATAAAAATAAATATTATGAGATATAAATTTGTATCTATCAAAATATCATAAATTAAAATGTTTAATAATATGGTAGTGAAAATAAGAGGAAACAGAATTGTTCAAACACTTTTGTTCGGAGTATGAACTTATATAATTAGAGAACAATTTGGCAATATCTTTCAAAATTTGAAATGCACAATACGATTTAGGAATTCTGCTGGTAATGCATTCTACAAATACACTGCAAATAGTTTAAATATATTTATTTGGCATTTTGCAATAACAAAATGAGATGAATTTAAATCATCATAAGAGTTAAATTAATATATCCAATCAGTGAAATACCATATGTTTAAAATAATGAGCTAGACATTTTGTCTATGATAATATGGAAAGACATACATAGGTAAATGAAAAAAATTGCAGAAAATTTGTGGTTTTTAACCACAATAATTCCATTTGTGGTTAATTTTTTATGAATATGTACAGAAGATTCTGGAAGTATGTACAAGAACATATTAATAGTCATTGTCTCTGGGCAGTGGAAATATGAGATAAGAGGGAACTTCTTTAATTTTATGGCTATCTGTAATGTTCGATGTTATGTCATGAATTTCTTTGTATTATTTTTATAGGAAAGAAAGTAGTGGCAATTTTAAAAATGAATTAGCATTAATGTCTCATATTTTCCTCTAGATAATAATAACAGAGTGAAGCTGATAGCTGATGCTAGTATTCCGGGATCAGATTATATTAATGCCAGCTATGTTTCTGTAAGTCACCATTTTTTTGTTTTATATTCTTATAAAACATAAATACTTCAATTATATTACTCTTCCAACTATTTTGAATAAGAAATTAATTATAAACTCTATGGATTTTAATGTGCCAGTCCCTCACAACAACACTAGGTACCTCCCTTTTATAGATGGGGAAATGGAGGCTCCTAATAGAGATTGCAGTTTACCAACAATCATGTCACTA
This sequence comes from Lynx canadensis, assembly GCF_007474595.2. NCBI lineage: Eukaryota > Metazoa > Chordata > Mammalia > Carnivora > Felidae > Lynx > Lynx canadensis. Next base: position 103,303,217 of record NC_044309.1, read on the forward strand.
GTAAGTGACACAGGCCTTTCCACTATTTTATATTTGTCAGTATATTATTTGTGCATAAAAAGGTCTGTCAATCTCTCTTACAAAGAAAAAATCAGTCAAATAGATAGTTATGTCCATATAATATAAAAATAGCATGCTCTTCTTCCCATCTAGGTTTTCAGTCCTTCAGTGGGACTATGATGTCATGTTCTACTTTTTATCCTCAGCTACCTGGAGAATGTGCACTCCATTGTACCTGCTCAAAGAACATAAATGAGGGGCACCTGGGTGGCTCAGTCAGTTAAGCTTCTGACTCTTGATTTCAGCTCAGGTTATGATCTCATGGTTTGTGGGTTCAAGCCCTGTATTGGGTTCTGCACTGACAGTGCAAGGCCTGCTTGAGAGTCTCTCTCTCCCTCTCTCTGCCCCTCCTCCACTCGCTCTCTCGTGCTCTCTCTCCCAAAAATAAATAAACATTAAAAAAAAAAAAGGTGGGTGGCTCAGTCAGTTAAGCGTCCAACTTCAGCTCAGGTCATGGTCTCACAGTTCGTGGGTTCCAGCTCTACGTCGGGCTCTGTGCTGACGGCTGAGACTAGAGACTGCTTTGGATTCCATGTCTCCCTCTCTCTCTCTGCCCCTCCCCTGCTTGCACTCTGTCTCTCTCTCTCTCTCTCAAAAATAAACATAAAAATAATATAAAAATATAAAAGAACATAAATGAACCAACATGGGATGAATTTTGTGGCATGCCTAATGAACTATCTGGCACATCATAGATAATAAAAGCTTGCTGCATTGGATTGAAAATTGAATGAAACCAATGTGTTTTTAGGGCTTCCTCTCCTTCTCCATGGCTCTTTGACTTGTCAGTGCTCTTCCCTATCATAGGTATATGGAAACTTTAAATGCACCGAAGACCTCCACTTGGGTTGACACAACCACTCTGAGGAATCTCAGAGTTAGGAATTGCCCTTGTTCTTATTTAAGTCAACCATTCACCTTGGAACTGTCTCTTTAAAAATCCTATTAGCTTCTCTCAGCATTGATTCACCTACTTCCTCCTAAGGCAGATGATTCTATCTCTGAACAGCTCCAATATACAGTTGTTTTTTTTTTTAAAAACAAGATATGCTCCCTTATATTTTCACACCCTGGCTTTAATTCTAACATATAGCAAAGTTAACCATCCTTATCATGGTGAGCCTACAGTCACCTGAGGATTTCCTCTACTGCCCCTAGTCTGTTTTTCTTTTTTTTTTAATTTTTAACTTTATTTTTTTATTTTAATTTTAATTATTTTTAATATTTTAGTTAGCATACAGTGCAATATTGGTTTCAGAAGTAGAATTCGGTGATTCATCACTTAAATACAACACCCAGTGCTCATCATAAGTGCCCTCCTTAGTACCCATTACCCATCTAGCCCATTTCCCACCCACCTCCCTCCATCAAACCTCAGTTTGTCCTCTATTGTGAAGAGTCTCTTGTGGTTTATTTCCCTTTATTCTCTCTACCCCCTTTCCATATGTTCATCTGTTTTGTTTCCTAAATTCCACATATGAGTGAAATTAATGGTAATTGTCATCCTCTGACTGACTTCTCTTAGCATAATACACTCTAGCTCCATCTACAATAGTTGCAAATGGCAAGATCTCATTCTTTTTGATGGCTGAGTCATATTCCATTGTGTGTATATACCACATCTTCTTTTTTTTAATATATGAAATTTATTGTCAGATTGGTTTCCATACAACACCCAGTGCTCATCCCAAAAGATGCCCTCTTCAATGCCCATCACCTACCCTTCCCTCCCTCCCACCCCCCATCAACCCTCAGTTTGTTCTCAGTTTTTAAGAGTCTCTTATGCTTTGGCTCTCTCCCACTCTAACCTCTTTTTTTTTTTTTTTTCCTTCCCCTCCCCCATGGGTTTCTGTTAAGTTTCTCAGGATCCACATAAGAGTGAAAGCATATGGTATCTGTCTTTCTCTGTATGGCTTATTTCACTTAGCATCACACTCTCCAGTTCCATCCACGTTGCTACAAAGGGCCATATTTCATTCTTTCTCATTGCCACGTAGTACTCCATTGTGTATATAAACCACAATTTCTTTATCCATTCATCAGTTGATGGACATTTAGGCTTTTTCCACAATTTGGCTATTGTTGAGAGTGCTGCTATAAACATTGGGGTGCATATGTAGATGGTGTACCCCTTCTAATCTGTATTTTTGTATCCTTTGGGTAAATACCTACTGGTGCAATTGCTGGATTGTAGGGTAGTTCTATTTTTAGTTTCTTGAGGAAACTCCATACTATTCTCCAGAGTGGCCGCACCAGTATACATTCCCAGCAACAGTGCAAGAGGTTTCCCCTTTCTCTGCATCCTCGCCAACATCTGTTGTTTCTTGTGTTAAGTTTAGCCATTCTGACCAGTATGAGGTGGTATCTCAATGTGGTTTTGATTTGTATTTCCCTGATGATGTGTGATTTTTGAGCATCTTTTCATCTGTCTGTTAGCCATCCGGATGTCTTCTTTGGAAAGGTGTCTATTCATATATTCTGCCCATTTATTAACTGGGTTGTTTGTTTTTTGCTGCCCATAGTCTTTTATTATTTTCTTGTTCATAGGTCTTCACTCCCAGGCCTGCCATTGCCTTTGGTCCCACTGGAACTCTGCTTATGTGATGCTCCGTCCTGCCTTGAAACCTCTGTTAAGGGGGGAAAATTCATTCTAAGTTCTATATTGATTAATTATAACTCCATAATTACAGTCATATATTGGGTCCTATTGTGAAAGAAATAAATAATTGGAAAATTTAAGATTTATTAATAGGGGAAGTGAGGGAGGGTTCAGAGGAGTTAAGGGATCTTTTGAATATTTATGCAAAAACTTTAAATCAAGCCTATTTTTCTGCAAGAACTTTAAATCCATTTTGAAAAACCACACACATTTTCTGTTGCAGTAAGAATATTTTAGTCACTTATGAAATTATTAATTCCCTTGAAAATGTAATTCTTCTCTAAAGATTTTGGTGAAATCTTGTGATTATTAATTTTCATTGTAGCCTAAACTCTATAGCATGCTGAAGTTTTACTCTGATTTGCAGAATGATGCATATATGCATTTAACTTTAATCAATGTGCTAATGATCATGTGTTTTGTGATACTATAGAGCAGGACAAAGGCAAATAATTGTATCAGTGATGTATTGATTTGTATAAGTTTTATTCCCCAATAAGTAGGTACAAAAGAATAGCTCACATCCTCTAATGTTCAACCAGATATAGGGTAACAGTATAGGGCATGAATGTGATTACAAAGGAAACTGATGGTTTTAGTAGGTATAACTAAACCTACACAGATTACATAAACAAAGGAATATTCATGAAACCCCAGTGTCCCTTCTAAATATTATAGGTTGTCAGGAAACAGCCATAAGAAGGTGATAATGCAGGGTGAGCAATAAACTAAGAATTCTGAATATATATATCCTGCTATAATCAAGTGATGTTGTAATATAATAAATCTTACAACAAAGTCACCATGACCCACGTGTAATGCTATTCAAAATCATTACTGAGCTGCATGGTAAGCAGGCTCTGATGGAAAGCACCCTACATTAAGGAAGATTTCAGAATTGGAGTGGGCAGTATATTGTTGCTCTTAGCTTTCGGGTAAATCTTTGCTTGAAATGCCAGGAACAGATGGAAATAGAAAAGCCATTAAATCATAGTGTCCCTTACTTCACCATCCCCAAAGTCAGGCAGTCTTCCCTCAGAAAGAGTGAAGACTTCTCAGAAATATACATCTGATATTTCCCCCCACTCCCCAATTTTGTTCCATGGCACCTCCATCTGAAAGTTCATGAACACTTTTTCCAGAAGCAAAAGACAGGAGCCATCTACAAATGGACACTGGATTCTTATTTCTGTCTCTGAGTGCTAGAGGAAAAGGGAGGAAAACTGTACAGGGAGGTAAGGAAGAAAGCAAAATAACTACTCTTCAGATGGAAAAGCAGAACACCAAGTCTGGGGAAAGGAAAAGGGAAGACCAGAAGGTGGTCCGAGGGAAATACCTTAAGATTGGGAAACTCCAGGCCAGGGTCTGTAACTAGATTAATATGTGTTTATCCCTCTGCCCTTGGCTGTTCTTGGGAATTGTGCTCCTGAAGCTAGGACTCACAGAGAGCTTGGAACATTTCGATAGTGGATAGACTGTGGAAGAGAGGTAGGGAGGAAAAAAGATACTGCATCCCTATAAACAGCCACTAACTTTACAAATGAGTTTAGAAATATTTTCAAGAGAGCTAACAATAATAACACTATGCAATGGGACATGAGAAAGTCATCAAAACCTCACAATTATCTCTCTTGTCAACTTGAGATGCCTGCATTACTTTAACTTAAGGATATATTTTTACTATAATTAGAAATTAAATATTAAACCCATGATGAAAATGAACTGTAATAACATCAGGAACAGATTTGTCCCTACTTTGATAGAATACTATAGTACCAAAGGACATTTAGTCCCTAAAAAAAGTGAAATGCAAAAATGACTGGCAAAAACATTTTATAAATCGAATGATTACCATTCGATTACCATTATTCAATTACCATAATTACCATTACTCATCCTTGAAACACTTCCTTCATTGGGTATCCAGGACATCATTCTCTCGATTTTCCATCTACAACTTTGACTCTTTCCTCTCAGTCTCATTGGTTCTCTGTTATCTCCTCCACCACCAAACAGTGGAATTACCTAGAGCCCAATTCTTGAATTTATGATTTCTTTCCAAATGCATTTCCTCATGATTTCATCCATTCTTGTGTTTTAACTGAGACCTATGCAATGATTACTTTCAAATTATGCATCCAGTTTGGATGTCTTCCTGAATTTCAGACTCATATACCCAATTGCCTTCATGATATTCCCACTTGAATATCTAACAAGGATTTCAGGTTTAATATGTCAATTATAAATTCCCAATTTTCCCTTCAAATCTGCATCCAGAAGTCTTCCCCATCTTCCTCTGAAATTCTTATACCCAATATCCAGTCCGTCAGCAAATTCTCTTGACTCTGTCTTCAAAATATATCCATATCTTATCACTTCTCACCATCCCCATTGCTGTCAGCCAAATTACCCCCGTGGTTGGATTGTTGTAATAACCTTCTAACCACTCTCCTTCTTTCACTTTTTTAAAAACATATGTATGTATGTATGTATGTATGTATGTATGTATGTATGTATTTGGAAAGAGAGTGAGCAAGCACACGAGCAGGGGAAGGCAGAGAGAAAGAGAGAGAGAATCCCAAGTAGGCTCCATGCTGTCAGTGCAGAACCTGATGTGGAGCTCCATCCCACAAACTGAGATCATGACCTGAGCCGAAATCAAGAATCAGACTTGTTTAATGAGCCACCCAGGTACCCCCTCCTTTCACTTTTTAACCCCTATAGGCTGGTCTTCTTACAGAAACCAGAGTAAAACTGCTAAACCATATAGAGTGTATGCTTTGAACACTGTTATGTTGAAAGCCTTTCATCAGGTTTCTGTATCATCCAGAGTAAAAACCAGTCTTATAATTATCTACTAGGATGTAAAGTACCCTTATCCTCCCTCCCCTGTTCTTTCTTATGTCATCTTCTATAACTGTCTTCCCTCATTTACTCCACTCCAGCCACTTGCTATTAAATTCTAGACATATTATTCCTCTAATGCTGTTACACTTGACTTCATACCTGGAAAACCTTCCCCCAAATCCTGCAGAGCTTACTCCCTTCCTTCTTCACATTTTCCCTAAGATATTACCCATGAGTCTTTTCTGAACACCATATTTTCTGAAAACCCTCTTTCATAGCACTTATCACTTTAAAAATTCTGTGTAATTTGGTTATTTAATGGACTTATTGATAGACTTAATGTCTATCTCCCCCTAACTAGAATATAAGATAAATGAGAAGAAGAATTTTAGTGTCTTTGCCAGGGCTTGAATCCCCAATTCCTAGAACAGTGCCTAGCACACAGTAGGAACTCATAAATATTATTTCAATGGAAGAATGTACATCTTTTAATACTGTAAAGAAATTGAACAAAATATTAATGGTACTTCATTCAAGATAGTGAATTTGTAGGTGAATTCAACATTCTATTATATATTTTACAACCAGTATATTTTTATGTATTGCATATATGTGTGTGTATATATATATATTATATATATATATAATGTTGTAATTATATCCTTTTAGGGCTACCTATGTCCAAATGAATTTATTGCCACCCAAGGTCCATTACCAGGAACAGTTGGGGATTTTTGGAGAATGGTGTGGGAAACCAGAGCAAAAACATTAGTAATGCTAACACAGTGTTTTGAAAAAGGACGGGTAAGTTATTTAAAAATCTTTCACAAGATGTTATCTTACAATTGTCTTAATATATGTGTGACAATTTCAGCTAATGCTGTGAGTCATCAATAACTTAGACATCTGTCTATGAGGCAGTTTTAACTTAGTAGCAATAACTGTGATATATATTCTAATATAACAGTGGTTCTTATGACTGGTGATTTTCTCTGACTACAGATCAGATGCCATCAGTATTGGCCAGAGGACAACAAACCAGTTACTGTCTTTGGAGATATAGTGATTACAAAGCTAATGGAGGATGTTCAAATAGATTGGACCATCAGGGATCTGAAAATTGAAAGGGTAAAAAAAGGCAATGGAGGGGAACACAATAGTAAATATGAGTCTCTAAATGTCTAGAAGTAAAATTAATTTCTAGAACTGCCCCTTGCAACAATACCTCTACATTCAACAGTGCTTTCCTAATATTTTCTAAACCAAAGTTTTTAGTTGGTAACTGACCTCAATATCTGTGTCACTTTGTTTAATTCCAAACTCATGGTTAAAGTTTACATTAACCAAATATCACCAAATTGTTAGGTAGACAAAGGAAAAACAGAAGGAAATAACTAGATTGTTAGGTTTTTATTTGATGAAGAAACTATAATATTTGACTTAAAACAGGAATTTCCTTAATCAGTAATCTCTCCTCATTTTAATAATTTGATTTTCTATTTAATCCAGAACCAATACATAAGGTATAGTATGGGATCCCACTTACCAGTTTGTATAAATGCCTATACACACAGAAAACGATCTAAGGAAATTTATACTTTCTAACATTATCAGACACTCATTACCTGTGTTTTGAATAATAGGTGAATGTGTTTGCGTTTTGGAACAAAATTGTTTTTTTTTTTTATTTTTAATTTGTAAATGTTTATTCTTGAGGGAGAGAGACAGAGACAGAGAGTGAGTGGAGAAGGTTCAGAGCGAGAGAGAGAGAGGGAGACACAGAATCTGAAGCAGGCTCCAGGCTCTGAGCTGTCAGCACAGAACCCCACACGGGGCTTGAACCCACGAACCGTGAGATCATGACCTGAGCCAAAGTCGGATGCTTAACCGACTGAACCATGCTTCACCAATTACACCACCCAGTGCCCCGGAACAAAATTGTTTTAAAATCTACAATTCTTGTCCTACGAAATGTTACACTACATTTGAATATAAACACTCTATATTATCCTCTGTTTGTAAGCTTTTTTATCGTTGCCATTCATGCTGAAAGGCAATTTGCTTTATTGTAGCAATAATAGAAGACCTGTCTTGCAGGAAATCATGAAACCATAGTTTCTTCTGTTTGGTAAATAGTCATTTTTATTTTTTTTTTTCAACGTTTATTTATTTTTGGGACAGAGAGAGACAGAGCATGAACGGGGGAGGGGCAGAGAGAGAGGGAGACACAGAATCGAAACAGGCTCCAGGCTCTGAGCAGTCAGCACAGAGCCCGACGCGGGGCTCGAACTCACGGACCGCGAGATCGTGACCTGGCTGAAGTCGGACGCTCAACCGACTGCGCCACCCAGGCGCCCCTAAATAGTCATTTTTAAAAGATCACCTTCAAAAGCTAAGACATAAGCTGCCTTAAACCTTCACTGTGGTACTTTAATAATTGTATCGTGCTTCTTTAATCTGTCATGTTGCCTAGCATGGAGATTGTATGACTGTGAGACAGTGCAACTTTACTGCTTGGCCTGAGCATGGAGTCCCTGAAAACAGTGCCCCTCTGGTTCACTTTGTAAAGTTGGTTCGAGCAAGCAGAGCACATGACACAACACCTATGATTGTTCACTGCAGGTAAGGAAGATATTTTCAGAACCTTATATGAAACACTAGAAATGGCGTTTCAACCCAATGTGTCTTTTGATTATCATGATACCATTGATAAGGGAACTTTCCTGAAGTCTTGACTGGATTATGCCTCTCAAAGGAAAGTCTTTAAATTTTTTTTAATTGTAGCCCCTCATTGATGTGTGTGTATGTGTGTGTGTGTGTGTGTGTGTGTGTGTATGTGTTAGTGTGTGTGTGTGTAGGATTTTAAGAATTTTACAAATAAACATCAGATCCTTTATTATTTCAATTGGCATTAGTCTACTATCATAATTTAATTTTTTGTAAAAAGAATTTTTAGATTTGAGTTGTAAAGAATAAAAGAAGATGAACTTTAAAATAAAGATTAAATTGGGTGGCCAACCCAAGTATTATAACAAATTTGTACAAACTTTAGCTACTCTCATGTCCTTCTTTGGCTAGCTTTTTGAACATGGTTAAGAGAATATAACTGCAAGTTGAAAGTTGTCTCCTCATTTTCATTGGTATTTAATACTAGAAATAAAATTCAAGGTTTTTAGCATTCAGAGTTTTTCTGGACAGATTGATTTAATTTGTGTTTTCTAACATGATAGATCTAAATAAGTCTCAACTTGTGTCTCTTCAACAATTGGTTTGTAAATTAGAGAAAAAGTGGATAATAATACACTATTTTATGATTCCATTTACATGAGATGCCTAGAATAGGTAAATTCATAGAGACAGAAAGTAAAATTGTGGTTACCAGGGACTTGAGGGAGAGAGAGATGGGGAGTTATAATGCGTATGTTGTTTAGTTAGTTGTTTCATGAGAACTTCTGCTTGGGATGATGAAAAAGTTCTGGAAATGGTTAGTGGTGATGGTTGCACAATGTTGTGAATGTGTTTCATGCCAACTGAGTTGTGTACTTAAATATGGTTAAAATGGTAAATTGTTTGTTACATATCTATTACTGCAATAAAATTATTAGGTAACAGTACTTAGTCACATTAATAATTAATAAATTATTAATTATAATTTTTCCAATAACTGATTGATAATTTTTCTAACAGGTGTATGCTGTAATCAATCTGGTTAAAGATGTAAGAAAATGTTAATCCATCCAAGTTTTTTACTTTTATTTAGAGGAGAAAATTCAATATGTGATTTAAATGGTTATATATTTTCTAGGAATATTTTACATTTTTTTTAATTATAAAGGTAATACATAAATGCTTGCTCATTACAAAATATCTAAACAATATTTAGGTTTAAAAAGCATACAGAACAAAGATTAAAAGCCTCATTTTTACTGTCTTATTTCCATTTCCCCTCCCTAAACATAACATTTTCATCAAAATAGTATATGATATAAATAGATTAACAGCTTGCTTCTAAAGTCAACTATTCCTGTTAAGCTGGGTCATTGATGATTAAAATTTTTAATGAACAGTAGCTGCCTTTAGCTTCTTTGTGTCTTGCACATATACTGACACTAACATCCATTAGAAAAGAAAAGTACCTAATCCCTTATAGCCTCAAAAAGAGTAGAGAGCATGGGGCTCAGTCGGTTAAGTGTCCAACTTTGGCTCAGGTCATGACCTCGCAGTCCATAGGTTCAAGCCCCACGTCGAGCTCTGTGCTGACAGCTCAAAGCCTAGAGCCTGCTTTGGATTTTGTGTCTCCCTTTCTCTCTGCATCTCCCCCCTCATGTCTCTCTCTCTCTCTTCTTCAAAAATAAACATTAAAAAATTAAAAAAAAAAGAGTAGAGAGCAGATAGTAGCTACACTGTGATGAACATAGCATAATCTATAGACTTAACAAATCACTATGTTGTATACCTGAAACTAATGTCACATTGTGTGTCAATTATACTTCAATAGACAGAGAGAGAGAGAGAGAGAGAGAGAGAGAGACAGAGTCTCCCCCTTTGTAATAGAAATGGATGAAATATCAGAAAAAAGAATGCTCAAATTAATAATTCTTTTTGGTATCATTTAAAACTCTACTAAATTTTTATCTCTAACCCCAGCTTCTCACCTCAACTCAGATGTACATTTAACTGCCAATTTAATGTGACAACCTGAATGACCACAAAACTGAAAATTTGATGTGTCCAAAACAGAACACTTGATTCAATCTCCAACCTCACTCCACCTTCTCAGTCCCCATCTTCGTGAACTGCAAGTCCACTCCCCATGGTGCCAGAACCCGGAGTCATCCCTGACTCTGCCCTTGCTCTTGCGCTCTACCTGCGGCCCTGCAGCAAGTACTCTGACGCCTCTCCCCTCTCACCTCTCCACGGCAGTCCCCGGGCCCTGGGCTCCTTGCTCTTCTTCCAACATGCAGAACATGCTCCACACACACCTCCCCAGACACACCCTCCGGCTGCAGTGCTCCTCTCACACTGTGTGTCCCTTATTCGAGTTTCTTTCCAAATATTACATAATCAGAGACACCTTCTCCTTAACCTGATTTCTCTTTCTTCATAGTGCTTATTACCGCCAGGCACATTCTATGCAGTATTTGTGTACTGCCCTTCACTGTCCTCTAGAAAATAAGCTCCTCAAGTGCAGAGACTTTGGATTGTTGTTCATAGCTGCACCCCAGATGCCTGGACAGGGTCTGACATTCAAAATATATTGAATAATGTAATAACCAATTACTCTGTTCAGGCATGTGTATATATGTGTTACCATAATTGGATTTATGTTGTAATGCTCATTATTTCGTATATGGCTGAATCATGGGAAATTGCTAAGATTCAGTTATTTCTTACCTACAAAAATGGCAATTTTATGTTGTTCAAAGTAACATTTATAAGACTAGGTGGCCTTCCCTGTGTCTTTTTTTCTTTTTTTATATTTACTTCCTGTGTTAACCATTCGAATAGCTATGAGTCTTTTTCTTCTAATGGGAATTTCTGCATAAATCTTGTCAAGTTTATCAGTTCATGATTTCTATGGAGCACATACTTGTCCTTGGGTATGAAACTAATTTCTTTTTTTAATTAAAAAAACTTTTTTTTACATTTATTTATTTTTGAGAGACAGAGAGAGACAGAACACTAGTCGGGGAGGGATAGAGAGAGAGGGAGACCCAGAATCCGAAGCAGGCTCCAGGCTCTGAGCTGTCAGCACACAACCTGATGCAGGGCTCAAACTCACAAACCATGAGATCGTGACCTGAGCCGAAGTCAAATGCTTAACTGACTGAGCCACCCAGGCAACCCTAAGCTAATTTCTTAAAAGGAAATAGCTTTTCAATTTTATTATCTATAGGAAGTAAAAAAAAAAAATTCTAAGAAAAGAAAGTGAAAAGAACAGATGAGAGACTGCCAGTAAGAAGCAGAGTAAATGCTGTAGGGCTAAACAGTTGGCATTTTTAATATTCAGCATTTCTATTCGTAACCAAAAATATGTGCAATACAAAGTTTCTGGTGTTAAAAATGTTCAACAGTTTAAAAAAAAAAAAAACTTCTTGATACGTATGTATATATAATGGAATATTACTCAGCCATCAAAAGGAATGAAATCTTGCCATTTGCAATGATGTGGACGGAGCTAGAGTATATTGTGCTAAGTGAAATAAGTCATTCAGAGAAAGACCAATACCATATGATTTCATTCATATGTGGAACTTAAGGAACAAAACAGAGGAACACAGGGGAAGGAAAAATAAAGAAAAAGGCAAACCATAAGAGACTCTTAACTATAGAGAACAAACTGAAAGTTGATGGAAGGCAGGTGAGTGGAAGATGGGCTAAATGGGTGATGGGGATTAAGGAGGGCACTTGTGAGGAGCACTGGGTGTTGTATGTAAGTGTTAAATCACTAAATTCTACTCCTATAACCATTATTACACTACATGTTAACTAACTACAATTTAAATAAAAACTTGAAACAAACAAATCATCTGTATACTTCTCCGAATACACCCCTTAAAATATTATGAAAGAGGAAAAGTTCAACTGGTTAAAAAAAATAGCATGGATTGAAGAGACAGAGGAGACAATAGCTGAATCAGAAGGTAAAATTATGGAAAAAGAGGAAGCTGAGAAAAAGAGAGAAAAAAATCCAGGAGTATGAGGGGAGAATTAGAGAACTAAGTATTGCAATCAAATGGAACAATATCTGTATTATAGGAATTCCAGAAGAGGAAGAGAGAGAGAAAGGGGCTGAAGGTGTACTTGAACAAATCCTAGCTGAGAACTTTCCTGATATGGGGAAGGAAACAGGCACTGAAATCCAAGAGGTACAGAGAACTCCCTTCAGATGTAACTTGAATCGATCTTCTGTACAACATATCATAGTGAAACTGGCAAAATACAAGGATAAAGAGAGAATTCTGAAAGCAGCTAGGGATAAATAGGCCCTAACATACAAAGTAGACACAAAGTGTAGTAGCAGACCTATCTACTGAAACTTGGCAGGCCAGAAACGAATGGCAGGAAATCTTCAATGTGATGAACAGAAAAAATATGCAGCCAAGAACCCTTTATCCAGCAAGTGTGTCATTCAGAATAGGAGAGATAAAGGTTTTCCAAACAAACAAAAACTGAAGGAATTCATCATCACTAAGCCAGCCCTACAAGAGATCCTAAGGAGGACTCTATGAGTGAAATGTTACAAGGACCACAAAGTCCCAGAGACATCACTACAAGCATGAAACCTACAGATATCACAATGACTCTAAACCCATTATCTTTCAATAATAACACTGAATGTAAATGGACTAAATGCTCCAACCAAAAGACATAGGGTATCAGCATGGATTAAAAAAAACAAGACCCATCTATTTGCTGTCTACAAGAGACTCATTTTAGACCTGAGGACACCTTCAGATTGAAAGTGAGGGGATGGAGAACTATCTATCATGCCACTGGAAGTCAAAGAAAGCTGGAGTAGCCATACTTATATCAGACAAACTAGACTTTAAATTAAAGGCTGTAACAAGAGATGAAGAAGGACATTATATAATAATTACAGGGTCTATCCATCAGGAAGAGCTAACAATTATATATGTCTAGGCACCGAATACAGGAGCCCCCAAATATATTAAACAATCACAAACATAGGCAACCTTATTGATAAGAATTTGGAAATTGCAGGGGACTTTAATACTCCACTTACAACACTGGATAGATCATCTAGACACAGAATCAATAAAGAAACAAGGGCCCTGAATGATACATTGGATCAGATGGACTTGACAGACATATTTAGAACTCTGCATCCCAGAGCAACAGAATATACTTTTTCTTGAGTGCACATGTAAAATTGTCCAAGATAGATCACATACTGGGTCACAAAAGAGCCCTTAATAAGTATAAAATAATTGAGATCATACCATGCACACTTTCAAACCACAATGCTATGAAACTTGAAATCAACTACAGGAAAAAGTCTAGAAAACCTCCAAAAGCATGGAGGTTAGAGCACACCCTACTAAAGAATGAATAGGTCAACCAGGCAATTAGAGAAGAAATTTAAAAATATATGGAAACAAATGAAAATGAAAATACAACAATCCAAACACTTTGGGATGCAGCAAAGGCAGTCCTGAGAGGAAAATACATTGCAATTCAGGCCTATCTCAAGAAACAAGAAAAATCCCAAATACAAAATCTAACAGCACACCTAAAGGAACTAGAAGCAGAACAGCAAAGACACCCCAACCCAGCAGAAGAAGAGAAATAATAAAGGTCAGAGCAGAAATAAACAATAAAGAATTAAAAAAAAAAAAACAGCAGAGCAGATCAAAGAAACCAAGAGTTTGTTTTTTTAAAAAATAAACAAAATTGATAAACCTCTAGCCAGCCTTCTCAAAAAGAAAAGGGAGAGGACCCAAATAGATAAAATCATTAATTAAAATGGAATTATTACAACCAATCCCTCAGAAATACAAGCAATTATCAGGGAATACTATGAAAAATTATATGCCAGCAACCTGGACAACCTGGAAGAATGGACAAATTCCTAAACACCCACAAACTTCCAAAATTCAAACAGGAAGAAATAGAAAATTTGAACAGACCCATAACCAGAGAAGAAATTGAATCACTTATCAAAAATCTCCCAACAAATAAGAGTCCAGGACCAGATGGCTTCCCTGGGGAATTCTACCAGACATTTAAAGAAGAGATAATACCTATCCTTCTCAAGCTGTTCCAAAACACAGAAAGGGAAGGAAAACTTCCAGACTCATTCTATGAAGTCAACATTACTTTGATTCCCAAATCGGACAGAGACCCAGAAAAAAAAAAAAAAAAAAAAAAGAACTACAGGCCAATATCCCTGATGAATATGGATGCAAAAATTCTCAACAAGATACTAGCAAACTGAATTCAACAGCATGTAAAAAGAATTATTCACCATGATCAATGGGATTCATTCCTGAGCTGCAAGGGCTAGTTTCAGTATTCACAAATCAATCAATGTGATACATCACATTAATAAAAGAAAAGATAAGAACCACATGATTCTGTGAATTGATGCAGAAAAAGCATTTGACAAAATTCAGCATCCTTTCTTAAGAAAAACTCTCAAGAAAGTTGGGATAGAAGGAACATACTTAAACATCATAAAAGCCATTTATGAAAAGCCCACAGCTAATCTCATCCTCAATGGGGAAAAATTGAGAGCTCTCCCCCTGAGATCAGGAACACAACAGGGATGTCCACTCTCACCGCTGTTGTTTAACATAGTGTTGGAAGTTCTAGCATCAGCAATCAGACAACAAAAGGAAATCAAATGCATCAAAATTCACAAAGATGAAGTCAAGCTTTCACTTCTTACAGATTACATGGTAATATACATGGAAAACCTGTTAGACTCACCAAAAGTCTGCTAAAACTGATACATGAATTCAGCAAAGTCACAGGATACAAAATTAATGTACAGAAATCAGTTGCATTCTTATACACTAATAATGAAGTGACAGAAAGACAAAAAACGAAACTGATCCCATTCACAATTGCACCAAGAAGCATAAAATACCTATAAATAAACCTAACCAAAGATGTAAAAATCTGTATGCTGAAAACTATAGAAAGCTTATGAAGGAAATTGAAGAAGATATAAAGAAATGGAAAAACATTCCGTGCTCATGGGTTGGAAGAATAAATATTGTTAAAATGTCAATACTACCCAAAGCTATGTATACATTCAATGCAATCCTAATCAAAATTGCACCAGCATTCTTCTCGAAGCTAGAACAAGCAATCCTAAAATTTGTATGGAACCACAAAAGGCCCCGAAGAGTCAAAGTAATATTGAAGAAGAAAACCAAAGCAGGAGGCATCACAATCCCAGACTTTAGCCTCTACTACAAAGCTGTAATCATCAAGACAGCATGATATTGGCACAAAAACAGACACATAGACCAATGGAATAGAATAGAGACTCCAGAATTGGACCCACAAAAGTATGGCCAACTAATCTTTGACAAAGCAAGAAAGCATATCCAATGGAAAAAAGTCTCTTTAACAAATGGTTCTGGGAGAGCTGGACAGCAACATGCAGAAGAATGACACTAGACTACTTTCTTACACTATTCATAAAAATAAACTCAAAATGGATAAAGGACCTGAATGTGAGACAGGAAACCATCAAAACCCTAGCGGAGAAAGCAGGAAAAAACCTCTCTGACCTCAACTGCAGCAATTTCTTACTTGACACATCTCCAAAGGCAAGGGAATTAAAAGCAAAAATGAACTATTGGGACCTCATAAAGATAAAAAGCTTCTGCACAGCAAAGGAAACAATCAACAAAACTAAAAGGCAACCAACGGAATGGGAAAAGATATTTGCAAATGACATATCGGACAAAGGGCTAGTATCCAAAATCTATAAAGAACTTACCAAACTCCACACCCAAAAAACAAATAATCCAGTGAAGAAATGGGCAGAAGACATGAATAGACACTTCTCTAAAGAAGACATCCAGATGGCCAACAGGCCCATGAAAAGATGCTCAACATCGCTCCTCATCAGGGAAATACAAATCAAAACCACACTCAGATATCACCTCATGCCAGTCAGAGTGGCTAAAATGAACAAATCAGACTATAGATGCTGGCGAGGATGTGGAGGAACGAGAACCCTCTTGCACTCTTGGTGGGAATGCAAACTGGTGCAGCCTCTCTGGAAAACAGTGTGGAGTTTCCTCAAAAAATTTAAAATCGATCTACCCTATGACCCAGCAATAGCACTGCTAGGAATTTACCCAAGGGATACAGGAGTGCTGATGCATAGGGGCACTTGTACCCCAATGTTTATAGCAGCACTTTCAACAATAGCCAAATTATGGAAAGAGCTTAAATGTCCATCAATTGATGAATGGATAAAGAAGTTGTGGTTTATATATACAATGGAATACTACTTGGCAATGAGAAAGAATGAAATCTGGCCCTTTGTAGCAACATGGATGGAACTGGAGAGTGTTATGCTAGGTGAAATAAGTCATACAGAGAAAGACAGATACCATATGTTTTCACTCTTATGTGGATCCTGAGAAACTAACAGAAGACCATGGGGAAGGGGAAGGGGGAAAAAAAAGTTAGAAAGGGAGGGAGGCAAACCATAAGAGACTCTTAAAAACTGAGAATAAACTGAGAGTTGATGGGGGGTGGGAGGGAGGGAAAGTGAGTGATGGGCATTGAGGAGGGCACCTGTTGGGCTGAGCACTGGCTGTTGTATGGAAACCAATTTGACAATAAATTTCACATTTAAAAAAAACTCAAACATTTGATGAGAGTGCTAATGATAATCATCTTGGTCTATCTAGTCTTGGTAACAATACAAATCCAAACACACTCCAAAGAAAATCTACCTCCAAATAAGAAAAAGAACTGTTTAGGATTTATTATTATCATAATTCATTTTCTTCTTTACTATCAACATGAACAATCTTTTGCTGAACAATATTCACTCTTCCTGCAGTGCTGGAGTTGGAAGAACTGGAGTTTTTATTGCTCTGGACCACTTAACACAACATATAAATGATCATGATTTTGTGGATATATATGGATTAGTAGCTGAACTGAGAAGTGAAAGAATGTGCATGGTGCAGAACCTGGTAAGATGTCTAAAACCGTGTGCAGTGTCAGCTCTACAATTTCTACAGGGAGGATATTAGTGGCAGCAGTCTGGTTGGGCATGGACTTGAAACCTTATTTGCATAGCAGCCGCTCTGCTCTCTTTTGCTATATTACAAACCTCCTAGTGGGGGGAATTGGGGAAGGGTAGCTCATGCAGCATAGTCACCCCTGTGCACTGTTACTCACTGGTCATCCTACTTCGTTTATACTGATAAGTATATAGAAAATAATTCATAAAATTGATCTGTCTTTAGCATTTGGCAAATTTGAGAAGCTCAGGAAATGAATCAAATCAATTTCTTTTGTAAACATGCTAAAAATTATATTTGGGAAAACTTTAAAATACTGTTATGGGGTTTTAAGTATTTCATTTGTCCATATTTACCCCTATTGTATAGTAGTACTAATGATCATCATAGCATACTATCAACTAACTATCTTGGAGTATTTTGTTCTGTTGTTTTGGTTTGTAGGCAAAAATGTTTATAAAATATATTTTTTTCTTCATTAAAAAAGTCACACAGTGTAATACTAAATCCTTAACGTGTATTATCTCATTTAATCCTTTATTTGTAAAGAAGTGCCAATAAAACTAATCAACAGACTAGCAGTTATTGGCTTTGCTTTATAAGTAGGGAAGTAGATGTTCCCTTTGAAGAATTTAAATGATATAATAAGGTTATACTATTAATTAGTTTCAGAACCACAATTCAAGCCCAAGTCTGTCTAACGGTAACATGTAAGATGTTTCTGTCTGTATATATGAATTGGTATTTTTATGTTCTTCAACTAGAAATTTTTTCACAGTAAATATACAGACCAGCCTTAACCATATTTTCCACAATACCTACTAGAAAACACAAATAGCATCCTAGTTGTTAAAGGTGTGAGAAAACAGGTTCTTGGCTTTAATAAGTTTGAAAATAAGTTAAACTTATCTTAAAATTTCTTAAAGGCTCTATGCTACTTTGCATTACAATTACCAATGTAGAGCCCCTGTGGGCATCTTTTACCAAACTTACATGATTATGAAATCCTTGAACCTTTTTTGACCCCAGAACTTACAATGCCATGTAGGGGAACATTAGTGTTCTTAGGAAGATGCTGGCTGGACCAGAGACATCTAAACTTTGTGGACTGCACGTCCCTTTCAGGAAAAATATTTGCACATTCAACTCCAATAATTCTATATTTATTTTTTAAATGTAGATTGAACAATTATATAAATTATAAAGCATACAAAATGAGAAATAAAAAACATGTAATAAAGATCAAATAAGCAATATTTTGAAACCTTGCTAATTATGATGCTCTCATATTATCATTAAGTATTTTCAAAAGATAAAATATACACTTAGCACAAGGTAATTCTATTTCAATTGTGATTTTAGATACATGTTCTAAATTATTTATAATTTTTAAACAAGTGATCTAGCTTTTTATCAGATTTCATTACACTGTTGTTTTTACCGACTAGAATGACCATAAGATTATTCTAGAGGTACAAAGAATTTCAGCCTTGCTGTTTCCTTGTCATTCATTTGGGCTTATATGATAAATACTGCCTTCAATCCACAGTCTCTTTGTAGGAATCTTTCTAAGCCACGTCAGTTTTGTGATGGTTAGGTAAAATTAGGTAATGTAATCCATGTACATTCTCTTCTATGCTGAAAGGGAACAAATGAGTGAAGTATCACTCTTCCTTTAGGATACTTCAGAAACGGAATATAACTTGTGACCAGGGTTGACTTCCTGGGTGTGACAGGCACAATCTCACAGGGCCCATGCTCAAAAGGGCACTTGATGCAGTGTTTGCTGTCACTGTCTTGAAAATCATTAATATTTTTTGAGGGAGGAAACTCACATTTTCATTTTGCAGTGAGCCCACAAATTAGGTGTCCTCAATTATAAGGGATCCAATATAAATCCAACTATTAACCATTATTTAAACCCAAATTCTTTCTTATTTTTGTTAACAATAAGAATAAATAGAAAGCTAACATTTTCCTCCCATGTTCCTGGATGTACACACGTGCACAAGCACTCAGTGTTCTTGACAATGATCAAGATTGGTTGACTCTTTTGGATATTATAGAGGGTGGGGCTGATAGGGATATTGTTTCCTTTTAGAATCTAGAGTCAATCCTCAGATAATAAAAATTGGAAACATTTTGACTTGCTCTAAGTTTTGTGGCACCAGACTTTGTAAAGTGTATGTTCAAGAATGCCGGTTAATAATTTCACACAATTTAGTGCTCAGTATATGCTATAAGCTTCATATGTTATGCTTGTTTAACCAGCCCGAGTACTATGTTGCAGGGTAGGCAAGGGAATAGAAAGAACATGAGTTTTGAGGTCAGAAAATTGAGTTAAGATTCTAGCTCAGCTAATTAATTGCTGGTCTGTGACTTTGTTTAATTAAACTCTTTTAGTTATTTCTCTTTTGTAAAATAGTCATGTTTTACTTTTCACAAGTTTATTGTCAGTATCAAATAAGAGAAAGTATCTAAAGCACCAACATGCAGTAAATGCCCAGCATGCGGTAAATATCTGACAGAATTCTTCTGGATTCCCTACTTGCTGAAAAGCTGGTTCTCAAAAGCTCTCTTTCACCTCACTTCATTCCCAAAGTTATGCTCTTTGCTGTCTTTTTTCTGTGGTGATAAAAAAGGAAAATGACCACAGTTCTTGACTCCAGTCCTTACAAACCACTATTGCCTTGCCCAAGAGTGGTTTCTTATTTTCTTCTGTTGCACTGGGGAGTAGTTCCAATTTCTATAAAGAATGCTATCTTGGCACATGCTACAGTAGCCATGGGCAGGGATGAGGAGGTGGGAACCTCAGCAATATTTTGCCACTAAAAGGCCCCAGAGGGGCATGGCCCAGACCCAGGAGAGAGCTATGAGTTCTTTCATTGTCTACCAAAAAATAGTTCATAGCAGCCCAAGAACTTTCTGAGAGAATAGTATGCAATAAGATAACATGCTGAGATGCTTTCGGTACTTCCAATAAGGGTTAATATGGATGAGTCCCTTCCCTGCTGTGGTTTTCCTGGAAATTAACAGATGTGAAGCCTTAGGGTAAAAGAAAAAAAAAAAAACTCATGTATTTGCCGTATGTAGTTTTTTGCCAGGCACTTTATATATATTAAATCCTTTAAATATCACAACATAGGTGTTACGATCTTCCACATGAGGAAGCCAAACATCAGAAAAGTTTAATTCTTAAGATACCATGATTATCTAAGGTAGAAGCTGGAATTGAACTCATCACTGCCTCTTTGGCAATAACACACCATGACAGAGGGATCTTGGAAAATATAGTACTGGCCGTGGAGCTCAGCCTGCCCTGCTGGCAGAATTTACACACATCATTCTTTCCAGTGGAGAAAATGAGATCGGGACAGTCAGAAGCTTCACATATCAAATGTGACTTCAAATTCAAATGCGATTTTATAAAAAATACCAAAACTCATAAATTCCAAGATTGTCATTTTTGGAGAAGCTGTATTGTGTCTGTGTATTTCTGCCAATAATGTTATTCATCGTGGGACGTATATTTGAAAACGCTTTTTTAGAATTACCTTGAGAAGTAATTTACTAGTGATTTCAACAGAATTTTTATTACTTTCTAACAACACTTTATTTCTTACCAAAACTGAATTATGCAACTTGATCATGCACTCACTTATAAAACCTAATCCCTAATGACTTCTGAACGTTGTCCACATGAAATTGTTCCTTGAATGATAAAGGTTGGCTAGGAATGAGAATTAAATTGTACTAAGTCAACAAACATTTGTTACGTAACTGCTACATGCCAGGCACTATTACAGGCAATGGGAATATAGCAATGAGTGTGACAGAGTCCTGCCCTCACAGAACTGACATTCTGATGAGATGAGATGAGATGAGATGAGATGAGATGAGATGAGATGAGATGTTTGGAAACATTTTGTAATTCATGAAGAAATAGATATTCATAATAATGACCAACAGTTTCTGAAGACAGTTTCAGTGGAGGAATTCCAAAAAGATTTTTTTTTTAATTTTTTTTTTTTAATGTTTTTATTTCTGAGACAGAGAGAGACAGAGCATGAGCAGGGGAGGGACAGAGAGAGAGGGAGACACAGAATCCGAAGCAGGTTCCGGGCTCTGAGCTGTCAGCACAGAGCCCGACGCGGGGCTCGAACTCACGGACTGTGAGATCATGACCTGAGCTGAACAGTCGGCCGCCTAACTGCCTGAGCCACCCGGGCGCCCCCCAAAAAGATTTTGATATACAGTAGCTATAGATATGAATATAACCTCTGAAGATAGATAGATAGAGGACATTCTATTAAATTAGTTATGTGTGTGTGTGTGTGTGTGTATATATATGTATATACATTTGGTTATATTCCTTTAACAGCAGTTGTTTCCTATGTAAAAGTGAGGATGATTTTCTATGACTTGACCTTAAGTATCTTTGTGAAAGTCCAAACTCAGAAATGCTAACAGTTTACTGAATTATATTGAAAAAAACTTCAAGAAGCTAGATAGTACTGAATTTAGCCTAAACATTCAGAGGAAATGTTAGGAGTCCTTGTCCAGAGTGTGGGTGTTAGGATATTTCAGTGATCAACTACCTTATAGTTACAAATAAAGACCAGAAACTTGACATTAAGTAGGCCAAGTGTCAGGTGATTAACAGAATTGTTAAATGTATTTTAAATGTGCTGATGGTGTATAGATATGCTCACTCACAGATAGTGAAAGCAAATTTAGCACCTGCATGCCAACAACCATGCTAATCATTCTAAAAAGGAAACTATTTATAGGAAAAAATTACTAATTTAGACCTAAGAGGAAAAAGGAAATTCATAAATAGATTTAAATAATCTAATTTGCTACTTTTGAAAATAATCACAGCAAGCAGAAACATATTAGCATGGGGTTTAATGATAAGTATTAAAAAAAAGAAACAAGAAGCCACAGGAACTTAGAAAACCTTATGTTTGAAATGATAGAAAATCATTTATATACATGGTAAGTTCTGTGCTTCTTCTAGCTGTTTGCCATTTATTAAATTCAGCATTACTTTTCACTGTAATGGTATAGCTCCCCTTCTAAGAAAAATCTCCTCCCTATCCATGTATTTAACCACTCTTTCTTTGGTGTCTAGGCACAGTATATCTTTTTATACCAGTGCATTCTGGATCTCTTATCAAGTAAAGGAAGTAACCAGCCCATCTGTTTTGTTAACTATTCAGCACTTCAGAAGATGGACTCTTTGGATGCCATGGAAGGTAACCAGGCAAATTGTACAATTTACTAGTTTACCAGGAGATTAATTACATAATAAACACATGTTGAAAATGTTTTAATAGCTTGGCTAATGCACATAACAATTTTTTTTTATTTCTCTCTAATCCAAGTTAAGATAATAGCCTCTCTTCGTATTTTTGCCATGAAGCACTTAAATATTTTTAACTGGTAGCTTCAGTTAAAATATCTCTTGTGACATGTTACTTTATGTTATAGGTGATGTTGAGCTTGAATGGGAAGAAACCACCATGTAAATATCCAGACCAAACATTACAACTGAAGATATTTTCAAATCCCAGGGGCCAAAATTTCCCCCTCGCTCTTCTGAATTGAAATGTACAACCTTAAATAAATCTCAATGTTTCTGTTACTGTGCCTTACTAAATGGATTGACATTTTATGAATAGTTGTAGGAAATAGCTAATTGAGGATAATTATTTGTTTTGTACAGAATAAATATGCATGTAAAATGTTTAAGAAAAAATATCCCAGAGATTTTTTGAAGTCTTCCACATTTTTGGAATAAGCCAAATGGAAAATTATCATTATGATCTTTCTATGTAAAATTTCCCTGCATATTGGATCGAATTTGAACAAAAGTTGTAAATGTTGATTCAGTAGTGTTATTTTGGCCTCCAGGGTGTTGACGTTTCTTGTGGATAACTTCCAGGACTGTCATAATGATCTGTACTTCCATGTACACCCCTGTGTTTTGAATCTCTGTTTTATGAGTGCTGAGATATCATCTCATGATCTCGAACAGCTGAACGGTAACCCTCTGACACTGCAGGGATTACTTAGCCTTTATGCAACACACAGTAGCTCTTCGGGGACACTGAGGGCTATTTAAGTTGCATTGTGATCTTTAGTTTGAAAAAAACAAAAAAAAATTAAACAGTGCTATTGCTCATGTCAGGTTGTAGAGTACATTTGTACTGTCTACGTTCGTACATTTTTCAGGACAAGCTGTACCACTATGTTGTATAGTTAAATACATAGTTAAAGATATCAGAATATTTGTCCATTAGATATCTATTCAACCTAATATTAACAGTTTTGAAAGGTTTCTTCAGCAGAAATGTATGAGGTATATATGGCAAGCTTGTAACCTAACGACGTGCTGCTGTGGTGCCAACAGAAACTTCTGAATAGATTATATAAAATGGCCTTTATTTCATTTCCCAAAGTAAATTATTGAGGAGTGTATTTGGTGGAACTGAAAACAAAGAAATTAACCAGGTTGTAGCAAATGAGAGATTTTTAAAAACATATTACAGCCTCTCTTCTGTTAGTGACAATGTGCTAAGAAAGTTTTGAACTATAATGAAATTATTTTGTCATAGATTTCAATTAAGGATCATAAAACAAAATAGTATCAATTATTCTATTTCTTCTGTGATAAGAATTATACCTTATTTCTGCCGGCATATACATATAGGAAATTATGCTTATTTCTGCTGGCATGTACATATAGGAAATATGATAGCCAATAAAATTGAATTTTAAAGAATTGAGTTACTTTGCAACATGATTTCAGAGGTCCTTATATGTAAAAATTTTATTTTTATTACATATTAAGATGTAATTGATAATTACCTTAAATAATATAATGAATTATATTATATATAACTACAATATA
This sequence comes from Lynx canadensis, assembly GCF_007474595.2. Classification (NCBI taxonomy): domain Eukaryota; kingdom Metazoa; phylum Chordata; class Mammalia; order Carnivora; family Felidae; genus Lynx; species Lynx canadensis. The sequence continues at coordinate 103,327,443 of NC_044309.1, forward strand.
GTGATATAGTATATTTAATTCATGTATAATCACTTCCCACAGTATCTATAGATAGCAAGAGATTTTAAAATCAAATTCATTACCCAAGAAATTAAATTCTTTAATCTTACAAGCAGTCCTGCTTCTTGTTTTTTTCATGGCAAAGAAATGTAAATAGTAAACAATTCACTACTGTTCCCACCAAGTTTATCCTACAGAAAGTTACAAAAAACAGTAAGAAATGATGAGAATTCTAAAAGATTTAAGTTGAAGTACAAGTTCTTCTGTTTCCTTCTTGTGTCAGTCATTGAAAATATGTGGTGAGGGGGAACCTAGGTGGTTCAGTTGGTTAAGCATGGGACTCTTGAGTTTGGCCCAGGTCATGAGCTCATGGTTCATGTAGGGCTGTGCACTCACAGTGCCATAGAGCCTGCTTGGGATTCTCTCTCTCCCTCTCTCTCTGCCCTTCCCCCGCTTGTGTGTGTTCCCTCCCTCTCTCTCTCCTTCTCTCAAAATAAATTAATGTAAAAAAAAAAAAAAAAAAAAAAAAAGGAAAATGTGTGGTGAGCCAGTACTTATGATATGGGTTTTTGTATACATGAAAGACAGCCTGTGGAAAGTACTGGTGAGATTATTTTTTAATGTATTGAATGATAAGAAAATAAACAAGTTTGATCTACAGGCCAGCCCACTTTTTACAATATCTGTATACAACAGATGTGTACAGTGAAGAGTTTCAGGTTTTACCCGTGGGTCTATGTATATGTGTGTGTACAAAACATATGTATATGTGTGTACATACATACACACTATGTATATGTGTGTGTGTTATAACAGAGTTATAACATAAGGTCTCTTCTAAAACAGTGCTTACGAAACTCTAATGTATATATAAATCACCTGGGGATTGTGTTAAAATGCAGATTCTATTTCAGTAGTTCTGGGGTAGGACCTGAGATTCTTCACTTCTGGTAAGTATTCAAGTTATAATATTGCTGCCTGATCTCAGACCATACACTGAACAGCAGATTTCTTTTTTTAAATGTTTTTTTTTAATTTATTTTTGAGAGAGACAGAGCATGAATGGGAGAGGGGCAGAGAGAGAGGGAGACACAGAACGCAAAACAGGTTCCAGGCTCTGAGCTATCAGCACAGAGCCGGATGCTGGTCTTGAACCCACAAACTGTGAGATCATGCCCTGAGCTGAAGTCAGACGCTTAACTGACTGAGCCACCCAAGCGCCCCTTTTGAATAGCAAATTTCTAAAAGACAAGATCCGAATAATTTCATGTCCACCTGAAATTATTTGAAACCTGTTAAAACAAAGCTTTCTCTTCATTCACAGTTGTATACAGTTGTGAATTGTACACAGTTCACAATTGTATAACAGGACACCTGTTAAATGTGTATATCTAACTGTATCACAAAATTGTAGCTAGAATTGAATTAAAACACATATCAGTGACAGCTAAATTTTCTCCTACCTAGATTGTGAAACGGCCAGTGTATAGCCAAGTTCTATAGGTAGTTACTAAGTGCAAATTAAAATAATGAGGAACATCTGTAACATTTTTAGATCAGATTTGTCAAAATACGTTGAAGCACATGTACAATAAATGAGCAACATGTGTTTCATCTGAACCAAATGAAACTGGAGCCTCTCAGAATGGTTTGCCAGAGACGAGAGCAGCTGTGGGTATCACCTCAACTTTCATCCTGCTTTAAAACGCATAATTTTCTTCTCTCAGTTTATAGGTGAAATGTATAATAAGTCTTTTGAAAAAGGCTAATTAAACCTTGCCCTCTTCATAAAAAAGATGGTGATTCACTCTCCACATCTGGTACCAAACACTAGATTTTAAAAATGGAATTTAAGTTCAACAAAGTATGCATCCAGTAAGTCCATCACATGATTGTAGTAAGTCCATTTTCATGGGCCAACTTTCAGAAAACTCAAATGAAATGTTTGATGAATCCTGGAACACAAAGTGATCTGAAATTCTCAAATGATATGAAAAACTGAAAATATGAAAAAAGTATATAAAGCATAATCTTGGAAAAACAGATTGCCTTTTTAGTATATGTGCTGCCGAAGCGAGCACTAGATTGCCTTTTTAGGACAAATAATATTTCATGTTAAAAGACTTCATTACTGTGCATGGAGTTTTCATGTGGAATCAGGACTCATACACCCACCAGCTCATGAAGATGTTCTGAGGAATTGATAGGATCGCATACATGAAAGTGTTTCTAAAAGTATAATGAAATCTACAAAGTTAATCTTTTAGCCAGACTGATCGGTTTGTTTAATGCTTATCAGCAAGATAATGCATTTCATTTAAAGATTGCATTGTATTTTTTGACAATAGTGCCATATTTGTGTGTCATATACATGTGTATGTTTCACATGCACACATCGAAGAGAAAATTATGGCAGTTATATAGACTTATGCTAAATAAGACAATGATGCTTTTTTCATGAATGATTTGAGCATTCTCAAGGAAATTCTGGACTAAAATGAATAGATAGACATGTACACAAATACCATAAAATGTGATTTGGAAAACAAGTCAAGAATAGTTTGCTTTTGGACATTTCACCTCGATATTCTGAATCAGTGTCTGCAATACCGTTCATTTGAAAATAAAACTGTAACTTAATACAAGGTAACAAAAAGCATTATTCTGTTAACAATACTATGTTTCTAAAATCACAGATTTAAATTATTTTAATTTTCACTAAAAGCATTCTTGAATTGGAAGGTCATTTTAGTAAATTATAAAGTTTTTAGAACACTTTTATATATACGTCATCCCAACTAATCCTTACAAAATTCTTTAAGATCTGCAGAGTCCCATATTACAGATAAATATGATGAAAGTTTAACTGCTGTGCCCAAGACCATGTTTAGCAAGGTGAGAGCTGCATATCATAATCAATTTACTGAAAGTTGATGGTAAAGATAGAAATTTTAAAGGCAACAAAGAAAATAGAGACCCATTCAGAGATTCAAAGATAAGAAAATATGCTGGCTTCTATCAGAAATAATGTAAGCCAATAGATAATGCAATGACATATTCAAAGTTCTGAAAGTACCTCCTCGACCTGATTAAGGGCAATTACAAAAAAGCTAGAGCTAATAGCATACATAATGATGAAATATTGAAGGCCTTCAACCTAGATCAAGAAAAAGGCAAAAATACCCACTCTCACAACTTCCATTCAACATTGTACTGGTGTTCCTAGCCATTTCAATCAGGCAAGAAAAAGAAATAAAAGAAATATGGTTTGTAAATGAAGACACAAAATTGTCTTTGTGAGTAAAAGGTGTAATCATGTGTGAGGAAATTGTTGAGAAACCTATAAAAACAAAAAGCTGCTAAGTGTAAGTAACTAAAAAGGTTACAGAATAGGGGCTCCTGGGTGGCTCACTTGGCTAAATGTCTGACTTCGGCTCAGGTCATTATCTCATGGTTTGTGGGTTTGAACCCCGTGTCGGGCTTTATGCTGACGGCTCAGAGCCTGGAGCCTGCTTCAAATTCTGTGTCTCCCTCTCTCACTGCCCTCCCTCACTCATTCTCTCTCTCTCTCTCTCTCTCTCTCTCTCTCTCTCTCTCTCAAAAACAAACAAACAAGCATTAAAAACAAAAGGTTACAGGATATAAGATCAAGATACAAAGATCAATTTTATTTCTTCATATGTTCAATTGACAACTGGAAATTTTAATTAAAAATACCATTAATAATAGCATCCATGAACATGCCTAAGAACAAATTTAACAAAGTATGTGCAGGATCTCTATGCTAGAAATGATATTGATGAGAAGAGATAAAGAGACTCAAAAAAATTTTAATGCATGTCCATGAACTCAAAAACTCAATACTGTTAAGATGTCAATTCTACTCAAATTGTTCTATAGATTCAATGGAATATGTATCTTAATCCCATAAGGCTTTTCTTTTCTAGAAATTGATAAACTAGTTTTGCAGTTGTATAGAAATGATGCAAAGACCTAGAATAGCCAAAAAAAATTTTAAATAGAACACAGTTTAATGATTTACATGATAGGTATATAGTATTTCTCATTAAAAGAAAAAAATGGAAGGTCAAAAATTAAACCCACACATAGGTGACCCATTGTTTTTCAACAAAGGTGACAACGCAATTCAATGGGGAAGAGTGTCTTTACCATAAATAGTATTGGTACAATTAGATGTCCATTTGGAAAAACATGAATTTTTATTTCTAACTCATATAACAAATACAAAAATTAAATTGAACTGGAATACAGATCTAAATATAACAATTAAAATTATATAGATTATAGAAAAGAAACTAAAAGTCCTCATTATGTTGGGATAGGCAAAGATTTCTTAGACTACAAAAAAAAAAGAAATAATAAAAGAACAAATGATAAATTCTTCCTCATCAAAATTACAGTCTTCTGCTCTTTCAAAGACACTGTTAAGCAATGAAAGGTCAAGCCACAGGCTGGGAGAATGGGAGGAAATATTCATAATATATGTCATAAGATACTTGTGGTGTCCAGAATACATGTATATTTACAGAATAATACACATACACCCACACACACACACACACATACACACATTCACACGTGCAAATGGCGTGTACATGTATATTTACAGAATAATACACATACACTCCCCCCCCCACACACACACACATACACACATTCACGTGCGCAAATGGCCAATACATGAAAAGGCATTCAACATCGTTAGTCATCAAGGATGCAAATTTAAATCAGAATGAGATAATCATACCAATACAATGATTAAAAGATTTGGAATAGTTGGAACTGGAAGTATTTGGTACAGTCACTTTTGAAAACTGGAGTTTGGTAGTTTCTCATAAAATTAAACATAAGCCTGTATTACCATTTTGCCCAGCATTTCCACTCTTAGTCATTTATCTAAGAGAAATTAAAATATATTTTTTTGGAAAAGATTTGCATTAATAATGATCTTAGCAGCTTTTCAAATACCAATCCATCAACAGGAATAAATAAATAAGTTGTGGCATATTTGAACAATGAAATAAAGTTTGGTGATGGAATAGAAATGAACTATTGATACACATAAGAACAGCAAGAATCCTCAAAAACTTTATACTGAGTGAAAGAAGACAGATACAAGGGAACACATACTATAAGAATCCCTTTCTGTAAAGTTCTGAAACAAGTGTAATCTATAGTGATGGGGATAAAATCAGTGATTACCTGGGGTGGGTTATATGTGATGAACTGACTGCAGTGGGTAAAAGGGAACTTTTGGGTAGTGGTGAAAATGTTCTATATTTTGAAGTCATATTTACACAGGCATATTCATTTGTCAAAATGCTTTAGAAATTGTGTACATATGAGTGCATTTTATTTCATGTAAGTTATAGTCCAATAAAGTTGATTTAAAAAATGGAAGGATAATGAAAAGAGAGTCTCAAAATAGTTACAATATTCCATTTACATAATTCTTAAAAATACAACAAATAGGGGGCACCTGGGTGGCTCAGTCAGTTAAGCGTCTGACTCTTGATTTCGGCTCAGGTCATGATCTCAAGGTTTGTGAGTTCAAGCCCCACATTAGGCTCAGTGCTGATAGTGCTCTCTCAAAATAAATAAAATAAACGTTCAAAAAGGTTTTTAAAAATACAGCAAATAGTACATATTTTTATGAATTATTTCACATGAGAATCATGGTTTCCTCTGACATGGGAGGAACACAGGTACAGAGATGGATTGCCATGGAATCAGGAGGCTCTCCAAAGGTCTCAAATGCATTTGTAAATCTCGGTTTAAAATTTGAATTTAAAATTTGAATATATGGGAGATTTGGCAACAGAGATTTGTTAAGTAATGAGTAAAAAAAGTTTACATTATTTTTCAAGGTTCTCTTTGTGTTTGAAACAATTCACAATTTTTAAAATGAGTAAGTTTTAAACTTCAATAATTTATTTGCATGATATAAAATATGTATTATTGGGGCGCCTGGGTGGCGCAGTCGGTTGAGCGTCCGACTTCAGCCAGGTCACGATCTCGCGGTCCGTGAGTTCGAGCCCCGCGTCGGGCTCTGGGCTGATGGCTTAGAGCCTGGAGCCTGTTTCCGATGCTGTGTCTCCCTCTCTCTCTGCCCCTCCCCCGTTCATGCTCTGTCTCTCTCTGTCCCAAAAATAAATAAACGTTGAAAAAAAAATTTTTTTAAATATGTATTATTTTCACAAATCTATCAAAGTGTCCTGCTCTCTTGCTTGAATGAGCACAATATGGGAATATTTATTTAATTTTATTATTTACTTACCCCATTCCCCAAGCACTAACAATTGGTGTTTTAGCCATTAAAAATAAAACTTGACATGCTCCAAGTGCTTTCCACAGAACTAAGTTCTTACTCACTTAGTATTTATAACCAGATGAATATCAATGGAAGACATGACAAATTCACTTGCTGGACTTTCATGCTAGAACACAGAGTTTTATAAGTGTGAGGGCACTGCATTCATAAAGTTGATGCATGCTGACAGGATTAATGCCTACTCCCTGAACTATTCTGTCAGAAGTTTTATATATTTATGTTTTAAAGAATACACTTAAAATTATGTGAAAATGTGCATAATATATGCTATTATAATTTTATTTATTGTAACTAATGACAGCTAGCCATTACGGCTATTATGGCCATTGAATAGCCATTATGTGCTGGGCACTCTTCTAAGGACTTTACAAATACTAATGAATTAATCTCCTGACTATTCTTCGAAGTAGGTGTTACTAACTGTGTTACAAATGAGAAAACAAAAGCAAAAATGGTTAAATAATCTGTCCAAGGTTACACATTAAGTAAATGTAAGAGTCTAGACTTGAAACCAAAAGTCTGATTTCAGGGGCTGCAGTATTAACCACCATACCCCAATTTATTACCCAGAGACTGCTATATCTATCTATCTATCTATCTACCTATCATCTATCATCTATCTATCTTATCTTTGATCTCACCTACCTCTAGGTAAGTAGGTAAGTAGAACACACACATGGACACTAATTACTACCATCTTCAAGAACAGAAGTTTCCTGATGTTGTCTAAATTAGGCCCCATTATGCAAATTATTCATGCCACAAAGCCAGTGGTAGTGCTGGCCTTTGAATTCAGGGATCTAGTTCAATATTCTTTGTTACTTGCTACCTTCTCCAATATAGATTTGGTCCAAACCAAATTGGAGTATTTGTTTTTCCAGTTCTCTACAACTTGTTCACAGATTTATAGCCTTATCTCTCAGCTCTGATCATTTCACTAATCTGTTCAGTACCCTTCATTGCCTATTGAATGAAATTTATTAAAAAACCCTTTCCCATAATATTACTTTTTTTTTTTCCAGATCTAAGCCTAACGACATTCTCAGTACTGTGCTTCAACTCCTACATTTTCCTCAATAGATTTATCCACTGACATTCCCCACTCACTAGATTGTCAGGTGCTTACGAACAAGGACTAAGTTCTAATGATATTATGCACGCAGCATTTGCCATAACATCTTATATGTGAGAGAAACTCAAACAAATACATTCAGTTGAAAATGTGCCTTAGCAGAAGTAAAATAATGTTGCCTATGTGTATTTTCCTACCAACGCACACATGCTAAAATATCATTTCTGGGGCACCTGGGTGGCTCAGTCAGTTAAGTGTCTGACTTTGGCCCAGGTCATGATGTCAGGGCTCGGGAGTTTGAGTCCCACGTAAGACTCTGTGCTGACAACTTGGAGCCTGGAGCCTGCTTTGAATTCTGTGTCTCCCTTGCTCTCTCTGCTCACCCCCCTACTCTCTCTCTCTCTGTCTCTCTCCCTCAAAAATAAATAAAACATTAAACATTTTTTAAATAAAATGTCTTTTCTATCAGGGAGTAAACAATGCTTGATCAAGGATAGAAGGGGAAGAGCGGGGAAAACTGGCATAAAACACTGTGTCATTTGGTCAGGATTATCAGTTATCTAGAATAAAACCAAGATCTGGAGAGAATGAAAAAAAAAAAAAAACCTTTAAAATAACTGAAGTTGATGAAAAAGTTCTGTACATTTGGACAACTTACTATGCAAACATAGTTCATCAACAGCCTTTTTTTCTCCTTACATTATATACACTTCAACAAACTTGGCTTCCCCGTTCACAGCAGTTGGGCAGCAGAGCCAATAGTTTATGTCCTTAACACTGTGTGTGCGTGCACACGCGCACACGCACACACACCTTTCTATTAAAAGCACTTAGGCCTTCAAAACATAAAATTCAAGACCATCTGAAATACAATATATTTCAATAGCCACTGGATAAAACAATAAGTAATACCTACTGGAACTGAAGTCCTCTTTAAGAAAACGTAATTTTTTTCTCTTTAAATTACATTATATTGACCCTTTAAGGAGTCAGGAATAGGTTTAACACATGTTTTAAGGACCTTATAAAAATTAACTAGACTAAAAAGGCAGGGTGAGGCAGTTTCAGAAGAAACTTGGAAGAGATATTCCACGCGGTGAGGCTGGTACTGGAGATGCAGAGACAGGTCTGGATCCAGCTGCCAGCGTGCATTTGCATGGAGGCAGAGACACCAGGTCCAGAGAGGACAGTAGTGAGCAACAGGTGGCAAACCAGGCTAGCAGGACACATGGGGGCTGACTAGCAAGAGGTAGCATGTCATAACAGGCAGGTGCAACAAGGCTAAAGGGCGTCCAGGAATTGGCACTATGCAGATCCAAGAAAAGGCAGAGGCAGAAAAGTGGGTCAGCAGGGAGCAGGGTCCTACATGCCAGCTGGATTTAGAGGCAACTCGTTTCCTCAGACACAGACGCAACGTAGAGAGACCCAGACAGGGTTCAGTGACCCCTCATTTACTGATATACAGATAGATGATAGATCGATAGATCTAGGTAAACACATTTATACACCCATATATATCTCTATCTCGATCTTGATCTTGATCTCGATCTCTACATCTCTCCTTCACAGAGCATGAGCTCTAAATAAATAACGAATGAATGAATGCCTTAAGTAGGGTATTAGATTTTAGAGGCAAAAAACAAATTTATCAAAATGAGTAACCTAAAATGTATACTGCTACTCTCAAAATATCATAACTGAAACAATAATAACAAAAACAACAATAGGAGTCAAAATTGCCATTAATTGGTACAAAGATATTGTACCAAATATTGTACCAAAAATACCTATAAGATACAAATAAGTAGACTGAAAAACTTGATAGCTAATAACAAACTCTCTAACGCAGGTGATCACAAAATAGATATGACAAAACCATAAATAATCAGTTAATAAGTGAGAAGATATAATGAGAAAAATTAGTTCACTGATAATATTCAAAATATTATAAAACACCATCAGGTTAAACTTATATGGCATTTCTGAAGAAAACTGTAAAACACGGAAATCTAAAATGACTAAATTTTTTGGTATAGGAAGCCTGTAAACTTAAAAATCTTCACATAGTATTACATTTTTTCAAATTTGTAAAAACTGCTTAAGTTCATCTTTTTTAAATTTTTTAACACCTATTCGTTTTTGAGAGACAGAGCATGAGCAGGGGAGAGGCAGAAAGAGAGGAGACACAGAATCTAAAGCAGACTCCAGGCTCTGAGCTATCAGCACAGAGCCGGACGCGGGCCTCAAACTCATGGACTGCGAGACCCTGACCTGAGCCAAAGTGATGCTTAACCGACTGAGAGACACATGTGCCCCTATTTTTTAAAATATATATTTGTTACATGAAATACCCTTTTTTTTGCATACTGAATACAACTTAACTCTATAAACAGGAACTTACTGTCTTATTTTTTTTTAATAAATTTTTATTTTTTTGAGAGAGAAGGAGAGAGCAAGCAGGGGAGAGGCAGAGAGTGAGAGACAGAGGATCCGAAGCAGGCTCTGTGCTGACAGCAGAGAGCCCAATGCAGGGCTCCAACTCACAAACCGTGAGATCGTGATCTGAGCCGAAGTCAGACTCTTAGACGCTTAACCAACTGAGCCACCCAGGCGCCCCTCTCATAGTTTTAATAGTATAACAAGGTTAGGTGATTATATACCACAAAAAGTGCCATTGTGTGAACTTTTAAAGGAAAAAAAAAATCACAATTTAAGAGAGGTTTATTCAAATTTAATTCCAATAAAGAATTCTATATACAAGAAACAATACATAGAGACTGGTGATTCATCCTAACATTTTTTACTATGTTTGTTTTCATTTTAAATGTACAATGTGAAGACTTGAACTCTTAGAGATATTGTAAAAAAAAAAAAAAACACTTAATATCTCTAAAGAAATGTTAATTTTAAATGATAATTTGAAAAATCTTACAGTAGGTAAGCAATATATATAGATGTTTATCATCATTTCTTTATTACCATGTGAAAATTTAGATTTTTCAGTAATTGAATTATGGTTCTATTACTTCCTGACATTGTATTCTAGAATCCATTGTTTAAAAGAACTTTACTGAAGAAAAGGGGTTGCATTATTTAAAGTTACTAATCTATTAATAATTTAAATGATATTTATTCTTACCTAATGTAAAAACATTTAACTGTATGTATTATGGGGATATATGTGTTCACTAACAGCCAAGATCTAGTCTTATTTGAAGTAAATATATATATGGGAGATTTCACTGACTTTCCTTTCATTTAGTAAGTTAAAATTAGAGATGGGTTTTTCATTAGTCACTAGCTTTTATTTATCTAACAAGTGTATCTGTCAATTACTGAGCATCTAATACGTACTGGGCATTGTGTTAGTTCAGGGGTTCTCAACCTTGACTGTGCGTTAAAATCACCTGGTGTTTTTCAAACTTCCTAGATGATCTAATGCGCAGAAAAGATTAAAAACCACTGGACTAGACACATTTAATTCCATCAGCAACTCTATTAGCATTTACAGAAATATTCTACTTCAGTTGGGCCGCAGTGGTTCATGGGAATCCAAATTTTAACAAGCTCCCCTAGGGATTCTGATGCAATTAATACCAAGACGATTTCTTAAAATAAACCTTGAGGCCTGGTTATTTCAATAAGTGCCTTACATAGTCTACTGTCTTTATTTCAAAGGCCTTTTTATAAACAGGCTACCCAGTATGTAACATGAAAGATACCTTTTTTTTTTTTTTTAATGAGGATTTACTGGACTAAAAAATGTTTTACAAAATTAAGTTCTTTTATGATAAATTAAAACATAATTTTATTACTGTAAAGCCAAGGCTTTATGAAGAAAAAAACGAAAGGATTCAAAGAGGGCAGTTTAAGATTACAGTTCTCCATGCCGAGTTCCATACTGCTATAACCACCTTCAGGCACCCAGGAAACTCTGAACCAGAGGAATAGATGGCAACACAGACTAGCTTCTTGAGAGTGTCCTGGGGAGTGACTGGGTGTAAGGTAAACACAAACCCTAAGGCTCTCACTCTAGTGGGGCCAGTTGGGTGAAATAGTGACTCTTGTTGACATAGAGGCCAGGAACAACAGGGGTGGCCAGGCATTTGGGAGCTGGGTGACCAGGAACAAGCGACCCACCAATTTTAAAATCAACAGCCAGTAAACAGTCATACTCTCTTATAAACATGGCATGCGTGCCTGAACTCAAATTCTCTACTCAATTTAGTTGTGACAGCCAGATTTAGCAATTCATTACTTACACTTAGTATCGGTGGCTTAGCAATTTCACCTACAAAAAGAGGAGTTTTGCTATAAAATGTTGTTTTGAGTAAGGGAGTTTCTGGTCCCATAAAGTTTCTGGGAACTTCTACCAAAACAAAGGTCAGATAACCCTTTCCAAAGACAGCAGATGTTCATTATATCTTACACTGATGAAGATACATGCATTTTCGACAAAGCACAAGTAAACAAATCCCAAGTTGAAACAACAATAGAAACCAGTATCTAATGAAGAAAGTGCCAGTTCATTTCAGAAAAGATGATGAGGGTTTTGACAATTATCATTCTTGTTAATTCACTCAACAAAGATTACATAGTACCTGTTCCTCCCCAGGTACTTTTCCAAGCACTGATGGTTACTCAGTCCTGTCCTATAGAGTGGGTGATATGAACAAATAAGCACTACAGGGCAATGCGATAAGTGCTTGGTTATGAATAATTATAGAGATGGATATTATAATGAACATGAGACGTGGAAAGAAACAGTTGTGAAAAATGGGTATAGTTTGCTGGTCCACATTCTACAAATAGTTTTCTTGTGATTATTTCCTTGCAATCATCAACTCTGAGGCAGGAACATAGGAGAAAAGATAAGTGCTTCCAAACTTCCTGTGTGCTTTTTCACCAAATTTTATTCCCAAGGAGGCATACCATTAAAAAACGCGCTCTACCCTAAAGCCTTTTGTGTTAATCCAGTAGTGCTAAGCATTTAAAATAATTCCAAACATGTCTTGATTTTCAAAACATCATGATTTTTTAAAAAGCTGATTTTGACAGAAGTCTAGTTCTCAGTTCTGAACCCAGAATGATTTCACAACCCTATTCTTCCCCTTGTAGCCTTTCCTTTCCCTCTCCCTTCTCTCTCTTTTCTTTCCCGCCTCTCCCCCTCTCTCCCCTCCTCTGTCTCCATTATTTGCCTTTTCTTTAGATAGACTATGAAAAGCCCCAGAGCCCCAGAAAAGTCTTGGTGCCCACTTCTAAAGGTAGCGCTAAATTACTGCCCCCTAAGGAAATCTCACACTAATCTTATAAGATCTTCTAAGATCGTGCTTCATTTTTTTTTCCTGTGGCTGAGGTTATTGCTAAGATAATGTATTTATAAAACTCTTAAGTAACACACCACTGCCAAAAATAGTATTATAGTATTATCATATGTCCAAAAGCTGATTTTAATCATCACTTTAATCTTCAAAAGATAACTTACTCCATTGAGAAGACTGGGATTTTCTTCAAAGTCAGAAAAAAAATAAGCTTTTTGGTGAATTGAAATGGATAAGATTAAAGAAAAAAATCTGCTATGGGAGTTTTAGAAAGCTATATAAAATACCAAACCCTCAAAGAAGCAAAAATAAATTTGGAAACATAAGAAGTCTAGCTATCTTAGAATCATATATAGAACATGAAAGAATTAATATCTTGAAATTACTTAGTTCTTTTAAAAAAGTAGCACATGTTCTTTGTGCTATTACATTTATATAACATAATACAAAAATCTAAAAGACTAAACCACACTGATCTGAATAAAATGGTAAAACAATATAAAACCAATCCAATATCACTTATTACACTTATTTTTCAGCAGAGCAACCTCAAAAAATTGCCACCTTTTGGCAACTTCAAAGACAAACATTTCTGAGAACAGCACAACAGATCGGTAAAGTGCAAAGCAACCCTGCGTTCTTGCACCCTTTCTTCCTGATGTGCTGTTTCTCACTAACCTAAAACAAAAACTGACACAAAAGGAAAGAGCTTGTTGTGCCATGGAAAAGTAACACCCCTGTGCACGGTCCAACTTCATTTTATGACAAAACAAATGTTATACTCCTCTACAGCCATGCCTCATGTTATTCATTTTTATACCCTTTAATCCCCAAAGAGCTGGAGTTTCCCAATCATGAATAAAAATTAAAAACGTTGACCATATTTCACAAAGAGGTACAACAATCATCCTCTGTTCCTTAGGATCTGTTAGTGCTTCCAGTCATGGCTGTGAAAATGACCTCCCTCCCATACTGTGTGCACACACACCTCAATCGGAGGGACCAAAAAGATTTTCTGTAAGCAGTGTGTAGCTAGGGATCTACTGGATCCACTGTGGTCAGGTGTGTGGAAGGAAGCCTTAGCCCGGATTTACCACCACCAGTTACTGAGCGTCAGACATTAAGTCTTGGTAGAGAATACAAATTGATTTTTCTCTTTCCATTATATAAGAGGTCAAGCTAAAGTTTCCCTCTGCAAGAGTGGGGTAATGGAACACGTAGCAGCCTGCGCCAATGACTCAGTGACATACTTTTGGGCTCTGGTGTTAGACTGTCTTCTGGACATAGAAAGAATGTTCCACAAAAAAGCCTTATCAGAAGAGTTTGTAAAACCTTAAATTGCTCCAACAGCTGAGCAAAGAGAATAGTTCTATAGAAAGGAAATTAATGAACAAGTGTCAAAATGGACAGTTGGTGTCAATTCCTAGAGGATTTGGAAGTGAGAAGTGGAGTTGAGGAAACCATGTTAATAGAGCCCTTGTTTGTATGAAAAGAACATCGAACTTTACCAAAATATCCATCATGGAAGTCATGCTTGTCACAGCCTGCACTGAGCAGAAAAGAATGTTTTATTACGCACTATGTAAGCATCTTATTTTTTTGATCTCCAACAGCATATGATCGTCTGTTTTCTTGGAAACAAATTTAGAAAGAAATTCTACTCTCAGCGATATGATTCTTGGACCAAAATGTGCCCATTATTTTTGAGAGAGAAAAAGACTCTTTCAAGCCCAAATTCTCTGATTTCTAAATGAGTTTAAAAATATTTGGAATTAAAATTTTTAAGTTTTAGCCTTTTTGAGTAGCAAACCCACTGAAAACTAAATTTTCTCTATTCTGTCAATAAATGAATAATAATAAAAATAAACATTTTCCTGGTTATTAAATTTGACCAAAAGTGTAATTAATAGTGATTGAAAATATGAAGTATATTCCTTCCCTATTTTAGGAAGACATTATATAATAGGATTTCTTAATAAAGGCTTTCTTTATAAATCACTTATGTAAAATAATCTCTTAAACTTCAGTGTAACTCACATTAATGAAACAAATATACCAAAACAAACACTGTGAAGGCAAGTATTATATAGATCTCTAAGTTTAATATAAAATTGTGTACAGAATAAAGGCTTATTAAGGAAAAGGTAGAAAAAGAGAATGAGAATAAAGGGAAATTAAAAAAAAAACATTTACTGTAGGGTGGAACTAAGTGAGTTTATGGGAACTCTCTGAATTTTTTGCTTAATATTTCTGTAAATCTAAAAGTCTGCTAATTGGGGCACCTGGCTGGCTCAGTCATCAGAGCACGTGACTCTTGATCTTGGAGTTGTGAGTTCAAGCCCCATGTTGGGTGTAGAGATAGCTAAAAAATAAAAAGTTCTGAGAAAACAAAAATAATAGTCTGTTAATTAAAAAACATTTGAAAGGATATACTTTAAAAAGGGAAAATCATCTTGAAAAATGTTAAATATGTAATAAATATGGAATCAGAAGTGGTAAAATAAACTTGAATCTGTTCCTAAATAGTTAATCATATCAATTTTTGTAACTTAATATGAGATCTAGAAATTTAAGACATATGGTAGTAAGTGATAGATTCTTTCCAGAAGGTAGAACCATATGTGGGATATAGGATTTGGTGTGGGACTGTAAATAGGTAAAATAACAACTTTAAAAAGAAGCAAAGAACAAGGAATGGACAGAGGCAAATAGAAATGAGATGATATTATTAAACCTTTATAAAGACAGATTTGTGTAAAAGAATTAAAAGAAGTTAGGTAAACAATGAAAACTTATGAAGCAATAGCAGTTCTAGTGGAAAGCACATAAAAAAGTTATTCTGAAATATAATGTACATTTGCTGTTGCTTAAGAATATTCAATCCTACCATACAGTGAGTATAAGAGGAAAAACAAGAATAGATGAAATTAAATATAAAAGCAAATGGCTTGGAAAACAAAGTAGACACAGATGAAGCAAGGGTAGCCTATGCTTGTGAACACAGGAAGGGATGGCGGGGCGGTCAATAACCAAATCAATCAAAAATCAATAACCAAATATGTCTAAGACATCAAATATTCAGGAGGCCTTACACTGAGCATTCACGGGTGAAATCCAGTTTGGCCCACACAGATTAAAGTCATGGCCACTCAGTCGATTATAGGTGAGCTAGAGCTTTTGACGAGGTCCAAGGAGCATCCATGTATTGGTTCCAGTCACCTTCATTTGCTGCAATCTCTTGCTCTCTCTCAATTATAGTCTTTGTAACTACTGTAAGTGAGCAGATTGAAGGAGGAGAAAGGCAGGACACAGCACTGTGTAATTCAGGACTTGGCTAGTATGGTCTTTCCACCCTATTTTTACCCTATCCTGAGGGTGCCAAGCTGCTATCTTTTTCCCTTTGCTTCTTACTGTATATTTTTAAATAATGAAATAGACATTGGATTTGGAGCATCAGGTATGTGACCTCTGCGACAGGCTGCCTGTACATGGAAAATACAATTGCATCATTATTTCCCAATGGGACAGAACACAGGTCCAAATCTCAGGCAGGAGCTATCAACACTGCCTCTTTTGGCCACTCTACTAGAAAAACGGAAGTCCCTGCAGGTTGCCAAATAAACACTCAAAGGTCCTCTAAGTTAGTTTGCCCCTAGATTTTTTTTTTTTCCCACTGTAAGGGGGCTTTTATTGGTCACTGTAAGGGGGCTCAGAATAAGAACTTCTTTTTGATTATATAAATCACTGGTATAAGAACCAGGATTAGTTTATAACCATGTGGTCATGAGCAAGTAGATTAATTTCTCTTTGCTTTGGTTTCTCCTTCTTTAAAATAAGATAATTGTATAACATGCTTGGTAAAACACTGTGAGGATGTAATGAGATCATTCACGTAAAGCACTTCAACACAGGGCCTGCCACTTTTTTTTTTTTTCAGAGTTGAATAATGGCTACGACTTTACAAAATATAATATAAAACTCCTTTTTAGTCTACACTCTAAAAGTACCAATTCTCGAACATTATATTGTTGAATAGCTTAAATCTCATGGCAGTTTATACTTAGATATAAAAAATGAAAAATTAATTTACATGGTTTAAATAAAATGGGTAAACTTTTACTGTGAAATTACATAGCAAAGTCTTTTCCAGTCATAACATCTAGCCTAGGTCATGAAATCAAGGAAGATAAAACTTAACATAATTTTTATGTGACCAGTGACACACTGAACATGTAATTTCTGTACTTAAAAAGCTCCAGATAAGATGCAATTTAAACATATTATGATTTTTGGTGTGCTTTTATCACTATTCTAAAAATTAGCACGTATTGGCAGAAGGCAAAAATGTCTGAGCTTCTCAAAAAGTGTGAAATGTGTGTGTATGGCTGGTTAAACAACTTTTTTTTTTCCCTAAACCGGTAGAAAAACTTTATGGAATAAATGTGTTTGTACAGTGGTGACTATTTGTCACAGGAGGCTCTGACATAGACATTAAAGTACCAACTATTTTGGACAATATGTCATAACCAGCCAGTTGGAGGACAGTAACAAAATCCTTGGCCAACTATTCCACACTAGAGACATCTGTTTAGCTTAGCAAAACTAGTAACACCAGAGCCTACTATGATTTGGATCATCTAAATAGCACAATTCATTTCAGTTTTAAAAGATGTAAGCAACACTGAAAAGTTACTCCATGTATCTTAGACATTTTAAACAGCAGCTGTATGTAGTATCATGTAAACGTTCATGGAATATTTTAAGTAAAAAAGGCAAGCTATATGATATTGTATTATATTTTTAAAATTATTCAGTACATTTACATTATGTAATATTACGTTCTATGAAATTTTGGGGCGTGTAGAAATCAAAGCAGAGTGTGACTTATTAAGGTGATGCGTAGGTCGATGATTTTTTTTTCTTTTCTTCAATCAAAAGTTAAGTAATGTAATACTGATTTGTAGAGACTTTTACTATGTGCTAGACACTGTATATTAAGTGTTTTGTTGACTTGTTTTCATCTTTAAAACAACCTTACAAGGTGATATTATTTCCATTTCATGGACTAGTTATTGAGACTTAGAGAAGTTATATAATTTGCCCACGGTCAAATATTAGCAAGTGGCAGAGCTGGGCCTAGAATTTGGATCTGAAGTCAAACCTCATATTTGTAACCATCATAATTGGAAAAAAAAAGTCTACTTTATATATCCTGCACTCTGTTGTTTTATTCATGAACAGATATTTGTAGGCACCTATCCTACTTTTCTGGGATGTATGGTGACCGATTCCTTCTGATTTGCACGGGATTTTCCCAGTGTTAGCACTGAAAGCCAGGGTCCCTGGGTTCCCATCCTAAGCAAACCTACACCAGTTGGTGACCCACCAGGAAGCATTGTTTAACCTGGAAAGATTCCAACGGTTCATGAATGTTGCTGCCAAATTCATAAATCTAAATGAAAAATAATGGAGAGAATAAACTTACGAAGAAAGCTTCCTTTTTGTAAGCACCAAAGAATGAGTGTTTCTCAGGTAGAGGAGCATTCATTGTCTCTTTTTCTGGAAGCCACGGCCTAGAAAATAAATGAGCAGCAGCCTCCTTCGGCACCATTTTCGGCGAGTGCACGAACTGAGCACAAGTTTTGTGGAAGTTGTGTTCTACTCCCAAATGGAAGGGAATCCGGGGTGAGAGCAAGGAGGAGAAAATGTATCTTTTAACGGATCTGAATAGCAGCCTCTCTGGTTCCTCCCTGGCTTGTCTTAGACCCCTTTCTTAGCTGTTTTAAAACTGCAGCCCCACAGCAGGCCTCGAACCCACAGTCCTCCCGAGCACAGGCCCCGCCCCTTTCTCGGCAGAGCCTGTCGCTGCAGCCCTCTGGGGACTGCGCAGGATCTGACAGCCTTTCCTGTTCCTCTGCGTGGTTCACGCCCCTCCCCCGCATTCTCTGAAGTGACTCGAATGTTCTGTCGAGTCTAAGTGCAAAACTATTTTTACCACAGTGTTGGGGCATCTCTGGGCACAAACTGCTTGCAGATTAGGTAAATTACAGGTGCAGGGGTTCATGTTACTTACTTAGCTGCCACCAGTTTAAAGCATTAATCTGCCTCTTCTGAATTTTCCCTTTCAGTCAGCGGGCCTTTCCTTCACCTTCTACTTTTTAGGCCACTCACGGGCCATGCTAGTCGCCTCTTCTGCGGGCAGGCTGGACCTGAGTTTTGTTCCTTCTGTTTCGCTCCTTCCCCGCCCCCCTCCTGTCTTCTGTCCCTTTCTCTCTCTTCTTTCTCTTTTCACTGCTTGAGAAGGTATAACCATTTTCCGTCTGGCTCTCAGTCCTACTCTCTCAGCTATGACTGAAACAGCTTTCTTCGAACCCAACTATGCCACAACCTAGCCAAATTCCTTAGATGCGACCCACGAAAATCTCTTCAGTTTCTGAACAAACCCTCATCTCTGGCTGTTACTTCCTTAAGCTTCCTCCTACTATCGCCACCATCCCAAGCCACAGGGTTGCTAAAAATCTTCGACAGGCTCCCTAGAAATAGTGACCCCACATCTCAGGGACTCCATCCCTAAACCATCCTTTCTCGAGCTTCCAGTTCATGATAGACTCTTCATTGTTGTGCACTACCTTAAACCTCAGTCCTTTCCTCTAAAGTTCCTAGCTCCCGGGACACACTTACGTGATCTTTTAATTAGTATCTGTCCCCCAGGAAACTGGAGATTTGTTGAAGCATGAATACATAAAACACTGCTACTGGAGGTACAAGGTTCAGTAGTTTCACTTCCATTATACCACTAACACAAACAAATCCCTAAATTCGTCTTAAATATCTGCCTCACCAAATCTAGGTGTTTCAGTTAACTCACTCTGGCTACTTCCGTCAGAGGCTTTATGAACTGGCTAGGGAATGGGGGGAAATTAACGTTTTTTTAGTGCATATTCCATATCATGGACTCAACACATATTATTCATTTTAGGGTGACAAGCCTGTGATGGGTGTGTTATATATGCTGGTTGATCTCTTACAGAACCGAGAATCAGAAAATATAATTAAGAATGGCTAGGGGTGCCTGGGTGGTTCAGTCAGTTAAGTATCCAACTCTCGATTTTGGCTCAGGTCATGATCTCATGGTTCCTGAGTTTGAGACCTACACATGGCTGGGCACCATCAGCATAGAGCTTGTTTGGGATTGTCTCTCTCTCTCCCTTTCTCTCTGCTCCTCCTTCGCTCCTGCTCACCCAAAATAAATAAACATTAAAAAAAAAAAAAAAAAAAAAAAAAGAATGGCTAGAATTAAGATCCTGGCCCACTCCAAAGTTGTTTTTCCATTGCTTACACCACCTTCCCAAAGACTCATAGCTAAAATCCACCATTGACTGAGTACCCACAATCCTTTCCCTCCCACTTCTTTTCACAGAGAAGAACTGGATACAGTCAAGATTTGTGGAGATGAAAATGCGTTTACAAATAATTCAGCATGAAGTAAGAATAATGAGCTAGTAAACTGAAAACTTTCCATTTTATCACCAGCCTCGTTTCAGATTTTATTATGAATGAACTCTAGGCCCCCGATAAATAATTGATCTTTAATATGATTATTCTCTCATTGCTATTAATTTGTCCATAATTTTTAAAAACGTACTTGCACTATTTTAAGTTTGGAGGATTTCGGTTTACACAAACCTGTTTAGACCACTCGCCAAGGTCCGTGTCTCCCAAGTTCTGCTGGGAAATAATGCAATTGCAATTACAAGCATCTCATATTCTGTAAACAGTTTGAGTTCCAAGAGTTCACCAGTTAGTTGTTTGGAAGCATTGCGTATTTTCCCATTACCTAATCTAATAACGGGTGGTTATTTCCCAAGCTGGCATTTCCTTTTTCTCTCCTCGCACCTCCACCCCCCAGCCCCCAAAACAACAACAAAAGAAGGAAAAGGCTGTTTCAACTAAGGTGAACAAAGACACTAAATTTTATTGGCCGAAGTCCTAGAGAATGTTGGGAAAGGGGCTTTATAATTTAATAAGGAACAATTCAGTAGTAAAGTTTGCATTCACACAAAGACATGCCACCCCCTGTCTGGGAGGCTATTGATCAGCACCTCAAAGTCTTTTCTACTTTCTGGAATCTTCTCTCTCTACATTTTTAACTCACTGTTTCTCCAGGGACAACACTTGAATGAGGGAAAAATAAAAAGGAAAGTGCGCCCTTTCACATTCTTTGGTAGATTCATGATGCGCAGACTCCCCCACATCTATCTGATACCGATTAAAATCAATAGTGACTAATAGTGAATGGTGCCACCTTAACGTCACTTCCGTTATCCAGGCAACAAAATTCCTTATATTTGCTATTGTTCTTACCTCATTTTTTGCCTATATCTAATTCCATTAATGAAAGCACTTTTATAGAATATGTGACATTTTTAAGGGATTGCACAATTTTAAAAACTTCATCACTACCTTTGAGAGTATGATGTCTTTTGTCACTCTATCAATTTTATGGATAAAAAAACTGAGAATTTGAACTGTAGGAGTTGACTAAGAATTCCCAAGCTAAAATGACTATAACATAAGGCTTGTGCACCCCAATTTGAGGGCTATTTCTCACATTTTTTATCTTGGTCAATTTCACTCACCCTTCTAGATTCAAACTCCATGAGAAAAGGAATCATTTTTTACTGTTTTATGCTTACCCCAGGACACTATCTGGCAGTTAGTAGGTACCCCAAAAATGTTGAATAAATGAATTTTAGTTATTGTTATCTTAATAATCTTAGCAATAATGTTAAATACTTTTACTTGTTAAATATGACTTTTCAAATTGCCTTCACATTATTAGATGCATCATACAGTGTGGTTAAGAGTAGAGGATAATTTTCCATAATGGATGTTAGACTATACCCTGACCTGTTAGAGCCTCCAATCTGCTATCTTAACTGCTGATGTTAGCAACCAGCCCTGCTAGAAATAGGAGAAAATGTCACACACAAAAATAATGGCTTCTTCTTATTCTTCCCTGGGTTTCTTACCTTTCCAAAATCCTAAAAATGGTTCTAAAACTTGATAGGAAATTATTCAGCTGCATAATAACAAAACATAAAAACAGTCAAAAGTGTCGGAACGGAACACCCCAAGCCTATTACTCAACAGGAAGAGACTATGAAGAATTATCTTCTGGAATAATCGACTTGACTAAAAATGTAGCTTGTTCCTACATTGTCTGACCATTGATCGCTTGTACTGTCTTCACTCTTTTCATTTACAGAATGAAGTCATAGTGAACATAGCCTATAATTATCCCTGCTTGGGGGTAAAATAAGAAGACCTTATGTTTCCATCTACTTTTTCAGGCACTGACTAGAAAGGCCAAAACCAAGGTCGACTGTCATCCCAAAGGCCATTTATAGGTGAAGGGTGTCCTACCAGAGCTCTGGGAGGGAAAAAGGAAAGGAAAGAGAAAGAAAAAGAAAAGAATGCAATAATAACAGAGGGGGAAAAAAAACCCTCTGCGATAGCTCTGCTTTATTGCCTTCATAAAAAATGGTCTTAGCCCTGTACACAGCCTTATGCTTTAAATGCTAACTAAGGCTCATCAAGCAACTAATAGAAGGCTATGTGCTTCACATGCATGATATCATTTGAGTCAGTCCTCAACAAAAATCTGTAAGACAACCACTGCTATCTTGAGGAAACCAAGAGCTAGTACTTGTCTATGTACACATAAACAGAAATTAACTTAGCTAGGACTTGAAGGGCTTTCTTTCCAATCTAGAACCCATGTATATCATCCTTATATTGTACTGCTTTCTCAACCGCCATACTTGTGTGCATTGGACCATGGCAAGCTGCAATTAAAATGTTTTACTTCCTTGCTCGTGCCTTGGTCACCACCTTTCTCATCTGAATCCTGACGCTGCCTCTTGGCCTAGTGGTTAGGATTCGGTGCTCTCTCATCCCAATCCTATTTGGAGTCAATGTATACCAAGAATGTAAACTAACAAGCTATGAGCACAGGGTGCAGAACAGGAGCCATCAGGAGGCACCTTGGAGTGGAGGGGGCCACATAGAATTCTGAAATACAAAGTAGCTATAGTGTGAGTCTTGTTTCCACTAAAACTGTTTTCAAAGAGAAGTGATTATATGTATTGCAACCCCACCCCTATGCCCCACCCCTTACCTCACGGGTACCGCTACTCCACCATGGAGGGGTACAGAATTCAGAATTCCCCAAAAAAAAGATAGCCAAGGAAGGAATCTGAGCACCCTCCAGCCACCCCTCCAGCTCCCAAATCATCTTACAGCCTTAGTAAAAGAGAGGAAAGAGATTTACCTGCTGCTATTGAGGCTGAAGCCTGAAAGTCATGTATAACCTTTGAAGGACTGTAATAGTTTTAATCACAGGAATGGCATCTTTTTGACAGGCAGGACAGAGAAAAGAGCTGAACCACTCTGCAAATACTAACCAGGCTATTTTGGAGCAATGGCTATTGCCTTTGAAATCTTTCATCATGGGTCTATACTTAGAATTCAGA
This sequence comes from Lynx canadensis, assembly GCF_007474595.2. Taxonomy (NCBI): domain Eukaryota; kingdom Metazoa; phylum Chordata; class Mammalia; order Carnivora; family Felidae; genus Lynx; species Lynx canadensis. Next base: position 103,350,723 of record NC_044309.1, read on the forward strand.
TGAGCCTGGGGGAGGGGAATGGAGCAGTGTTAATCCCCAGTTGTTTTGAAGTTGTCCTGTAAACAGGTTAGCATCTAAACTATCTTAAATGGAACCATTCAATGCTTTATTTAAATTGTAGGATTCTCTCCTAGTATTTTGTTTTAACCTGTTCTGCATACAGATTGTCACATCGTCCTGGAGGCGACACTTCTCAGTTTTCTTTCAAACTAGATATTCTAGAGAGCGCTGGCTGGAATCACATTGGTAGACTGATGCTCCCTGACAGCTAAAAGTTGGATTGAGTTTCAGGAGCTACTATATATAAAGCTGGGGCGACTTATGTCACCGCACTAATTAAATGCCATCTGGGTGGTTCCTCTGGGTTTTTGAGCCCATCACCCAGTTCAGACCGAGTCAGAGGCCAAGGAGGAGAACATGATGATGGACCTTTTTGAAACTGGCTCCTATTTCTTCTACTTGGACGGGGAAAATGTTACCTTGCAGCCATTAGAAGTGGCAGAGGGCTCTCCTTTGTACCCAGGGAGTGATGGTACTTTGTCCCCCTGCCAGGACCAAATGCCCCCGGAAGCTGGGAGCGACAGCAGCGGAGAGGAACATGTCCTGGCGCCCCCAGGCCTGCAGCCTCCCCACTGCCCCGGCCAATGTCTGATCTGGGCTTGCAAGACGTGCAAAAGAAAATCTGCCCCCACTGACCGGCGGAAAGCTGCCACCCTGCGCGAGAGGAGGCGGCTAAAGAAAATCAACGAGGCCTTCGAGGCACTGAAGCGGCGGACTGTGGCCAACCCCAACCAGAGGCTGCCCAAGGTGGAGATTCTCCGGAGCGCCATCAGCTACATAGAGCGGCTGCAGGATCTGCTCCATCAGCTGGATCAGCAGGAGAAAATGCAGGAGCTAGGGGTGGACCCCTTCAGCTACAGACCCAAGCAAGAGAATGTAAGCCCAGCTGCTGCCGGGGCAGGGGAACGCAAAGGCTGATTAGACGCTTTCCTTGGGGCCTTAACCTCCAGCTGCTGGGTCTCCGTTCCAGTTCCCGTTCCTCGCCCGCCCCTCCCGCTCCCTCTCGAATGAACCCCCAGTGACCCGTCCACCCGGGGTGCCTGCCACAGGCAGGAAATTCGTACCCGGCCCGAGGAAGCAGGGGAGACACCCCCACCACGCTCCCCCACTCCCTCCCCGGAACCGACGTTTCTTTCCTAATCTTCTGCGGCCTTGGTTTTTCTCCAGCTGGAGGGTGCGGATTTCCTGCGCACCTGCAGCTCCCAGTGGCCAAGTGTTTCGGATCATTCCAGGGGGCTCGTGATAACTGCCAAGGAAGGTAAAGTAAAAGAAGGGCGCTGGGCTGTGCCGGAGAACACGCCGGGAGGGGGGCTGGGGTGAAAGGGTAGAAAGGGCTCGGAGCCTCGGCGGGGCGGGGACGCACCCCGCAAGGGGCGAGCTCCTCGCGCGCGGCCACCGGGTCCTCCCGCACTGCCTGCGCGGCCTCGCGCCGCGCCCGGGGCTGCCTCGTCTTTCACTCCTTGGGTGCTATGCTTGTGTTTTCTCTTTTTCTGCGCTCAGGAGGGGCAAGCATGGACTCGTCAGCCTCGAGTAGCCTTCGATGCCTTTCTTCCATCGTGGACAGCATTTCCTCAGAGGAACGCAAACTCCCCTGCGTGGAAGAGGTGGTGGAGAAGTAACTGGGGGCCGGAGTTTGGGATGCTCTCCACGCAGCGGCAAGATCCCACCCTCCCTCCTTCGCCTGATCCTTTAGACGGGGTCACATTACATTAATATTTAGGAACTCAGACCCACGAGTTTATGAAAGGGAAGGAGACATGTTCACAGAGAAACTTCTCAGAAACTGTCGTGCACGCTCACATGAAAAAGCCTCCGGCTTTGGGCTTTTACTTTTGGAACCGCGAGTGGCTTAGGTCTAGCAGCCTTACTTTGCTTTTGTTTGGTTAGTTGTGCAACATATTACTTTTATTACGGCGATCCTTTTGTGCCATGTTCAAAAGAAGTTCATTCCTGTCCGAAGCAAAGTGGGAACGTTGCATCTAAATGTTAGTGGTACTGAATGTATTTTTGTAAATAATCTTAGTACTTTCATTTTTTATGTAAACCCAAGAAGTAATATTTTAAATGTGGAGTGACGGATTGCATATAAAAATGTGCGAGGATCCTGATATCGTAATATTAAAAAATGAGTTTCTTTCTGAACAACGTTGGTCCTAATTTGATTGAACTCAAAAGTATGTTTGGGACAATGTGCACTTAAATAAAGAGAAGCCCTATTTTAATTTAGACGCCACACCACCCCATTTATTTGGATGTTCTCTTAAAGGCTGATTTAAAGGGAGGAAAATAGATTGTTTTCCTATGTCTGAATTAAACTGTTCACCTTTCTATCTCATATAGACCAACACTTGTGGTTAAAAGTGAAGAATATCCAGAAGGAATCGGTCCTTTTTCCTTTTATCAGCATTTTTCCCCCCATGTTTTAACTGTCCTATATGTGGAGATCTGGGGGAGATTAACTTACCCAAAGTTAACTGCTGAATTTTCAATCCAGTAAAATCTCACTGTTGCAAGAAATAGCCACACAAAAACTCTGATTTGCCTCAAAAGATCGTTATTAGCTAATTTAGTCCAAATTACTGTCCCTCCTTGACTTTCCAGGCCCCGCCCTTCGTGGAGAAAAGTGCATCCGGGGTACCCACGCCTGGCACGGGCCTCCCAGCCTCCCTAGTTTTCCTGAACCAGACTGATGGTTAGAAGAGTGGAATATATCCTCGAGGCCCCGTGTGGCTCGAGTTTGTTTTGCAAATAGAAAGATAAAAGAAGGGAACAATCTGTCTCTTGAGGTGGGGGAGGCCTCTCTGAAGGACAGGTTGCTCCAAGAGAGGGAAGGGTTAAATGGTTGAGGGCAAAAGACAACAACAACACACATGAAACCTCTTAGCTGGACCAAATAGCAAAGCCCCAGAGAGTCTTGAAGCCCCAGGAGCTCCTCACTGCCGGGATTTTACAACGTGTGCCAGGTTTGTTTATCCTGTAACTTCAGGAAGAAACGACCACCAAGAATCACAGTGGGAAGTGAAGCCGAGGAGAGGGCCAAGCCGTGTCTTTGGAATTGCTACTTCTTGCATTCTGTAAATGCCACCTTCCTCCAACAGCCATCTCCACCCTTAACTTCTTCCCTCTTTTTCCCTACAGCTAGCCTAAATTTACAAATGCGAAAATCAAATCCTATTCAATATTTCCCAACCCAACCTTGCTTCCTAACTACAGTCTGGACATTCCTGTTGCGCACCACAGAAGTTCCAGATACCGCCACAGACAGCGCCCCCTGCAGGCATGGAGCGGTATCTTGCCCCTTTTCTGGCTCCAAGGGCCTCTCCAAGTCATGGTTACTCTGTCTTCTGAGCACCTGGATAATTTTAGTTTCTCCTAGAATACGTGTAAAGTGCAGGAAGGTTTATAGAGGAAACTGACACCGATATATAATCTCTCCCAGAGGTTTGGGAAAAGCAGGTGGGAGTGTTCCTGGATGCAAACGGCTGAGTCTCTGTGGGCACTGACTACCTAGATTCAATCCAGGCTGCTACCGTGTAGCCTTGGGCTATCCCAGCCCCTCTCTTCTCGTTTTCTCATTTATAAAATAATCGTGACAACAATAATAGTGCCTAACTGCGGGTGTGAAGATTTCACTGAGGTGACACACAATCAAGGGCTTGCTTAGCCAAAGCAGAGCACCAAATAAATACTAAACGTCGGCCCTCTTTATTTTTCATTAGTAAATCTAAATTGACCATCAGGAGGCTTCTCTTCCACCGAAAGCCACAGTTCCTTCAGTTACTGTTTCCTGCCTTGCAGGCGCTATTTGGGGAAAGTATTAATAACACTGAAATCAGCAATATGAATGACTCATTCTTAGTATTTTACATATTGAGTCATAATCCTACAACTACTTGTGGGAGACAAACTGTTATTTCTTTTGAGAAAAGGATTCTTTGGAACAGAGATGTTCTTGTATTTTAAGTGTAGAGCCAGGGCTTGGAGCCAGAACCTATCAGGGGTTTCCAGCCTGATCTCTCAATCCCCCTGCACCCTGAAAGAAAAGCCTTGGAAAATGAGAAAGAACATTTATGGTCTAGAATAATTGGTTCTCTTTAACAATTGTTTTCCAAACATTCTTTCTCAAGAGTGATTAGCTAGTGAACCCCAAATTAGGGCAGTAATTGAATTAGAGGTAAGCGGTAAAGTATTTCAAATTATCCAATCAGAACGTGTATGAATATGAATATATCTTGGTGGTTAGTATATCCATTAGCCATGCTTATTATGTATCTATGATTTTTTCTTCCTGGGAATCGATATAGATTTTTCCTTCAAGTGTGTGTCTATATGTGTATGTATACATATATACATACATATATAGACACATACATATATACATATATAGACACATACTATGTATATACACATCACATATTATATATGAAATATAATAAAGATGTGTCTAAAATATAGGTATGTATATGTGCTACAGAGTCATGCCACAACTGAAAGCAAATATCATGAATGACCAGGTGCACTAATTTACTTTATGACTGCACATATAGTTATAATAAGATCTGTGTTATAAACTGTTTAGCAGCAGAATGCTTTTTATCAATTCATGGACTTTATTTGCTGATGGATTTTATTTAGTCTTTGCAAACCCAATCTTCTCTATCTCTCCTAGCTAGGTAACTTGAGAAATTGTTTGGAATAAGTTTTGCCTATAGAGGTCTTTTCGTTAAATAGAGCAAATATTTCCCAAAGACTTCATGTGACCTCTACTGCTATAGCTGACATATTAGGCTTTCCAATGAAATCCTTGGTGTGTTTGCAATTAAAGTGTTTTCATTTGATATTAATGATGATAATCTTTACTAAAGCCAAAGCCAAAACAAACAGGGCCATGGAAGCAGAAAATCAAGATATAATAACTTGGTAAAGATAAGCAATTGGGGATTTAAACACAGCCTCTTTCCAGAGGTAGGCATAAAGTTATCAAATATTTTTAAAATGAGTGATTTTCTTTTTTATATTACCCGAGAAATAATTTACAAAAGGCCAAATGTCAGCTTTTTCAAACTAACTTTAATCGTCACACCTGGATCATTGAATTCCAGCCCTGAACATAGTTGAAATTCACTTATGTCTAATGGACTCATTTGCATATATATTTTTTTCAGAGCCCTTCAGACGTATGGGGGACGGGAGCATGGTGCTGGAACTCAGTGTTCTCCACTACCATTGAGGCTGCAGAAAAGTCTTGGGTTACTCAAGTGAACTCTCTCCTTACTGAGACATTTTTGACTCAAAGTTACAATTTCTCCATTGGTGCTTTTCTCTTAGCACCATGTGTATATATATATATATATATATATATACACACCATATATATATATATATACACACACACCATATATATATAATCATTTATCTCAAAATTCTCCTCCCAGAACACCCTGTCTGGGAAAAAAATATTTTAAAAATGTTCATCTTTAAACTTTGAAATATCTCATTTCCTAATCTAATGCATTAGTAAATTAGGAATAACATGGTGCTTCCTCAAAGAGCCAAGCCATCAAGACATTTCTCCAACAAAAGATGATGCTCAGTCCTAGAGGTTTTGTTCTGAAAAAGAGATTTTTGGCAAGCCTAGTTCAGAGTCGGCCTGTGAGATAGAATGGCTATGCCATGTGCTGCTGAAACAGAGATAATGCTGCAGGAACTGGCTCCTTTCTCTACTCTCAAGACTGCTCAAAGTCCCTCCGGTGGGCCTTTGATCTCTCCTGGGAGTCTTCGAATTCAAGCAGAGGCCAATGTCTTCCTCAGCTGTCTTCTCCACAAATTCTTTCAGCAGCTTTGGCAGGTACTAATGTGTTTACTTAGGTGTGCCTCGTTCCCAGAGCTAATAGCAGTTTGAAATTGTTTAGCACATTGTGAAGTCATATATGATAAGCACAAATCTCTAGAACAACTAGAGGTGTCCAGGAGTTGTTAAGGGTCTCAGAGGCAGAAGTGAATTGAAATGGACTTATCTTTCGATGTATATTTGGTTTCTCCCAGTGAGAGAAGCATGGAGAATTTTCAATAATGCAGAATTCCTAGGGTAGGCAAAATTTACTAGGAAAGGAAGCTCTGAGCATTGTTTCGCTGGTGGGGTCTGTCCATCAACACTAGGATTGTTGCCATAATACTTAAACTAAAATAAGTTCTTAAAAAAAAGATTGGTGATCACTTAAAGGTCTATGCAATTAAAACCTACTAAATCTAAATTGTAAGAAAATCAAGCATGCATTTATTTTCCTGCAGAATGTCAAGTGGAAAAAAATTTAATAATCTATATACTTCACTAGAACCTTGGGTGGCATACATTTATAATAACATGCATGGCTTAATTTTCTTCCCTTCTGTAAGGTTTTTACCTTTCTGTAAAACTGTAAGGTTTTCCTAGTAGTGTCGAAATGTCATTTCTAACAACTTGGTTATGTAGTAAATTAATGGAATCTTCCTCTGCACCTAAAAAATCCACTTCACTGACGAATGGAAAACAGATTGTGTTTTTACTCTTTTCTATGAGGAACAAAAGTCAGTCTAGTCTGATTTTGAGAAAGAGCACCCAATCAGTAGAAGATCTCTTTTTTAAGTGATTTTTTTTTTATTTTTTTCATAGTTCTTTGTTCAGTTTCCCCACTCGAGAACTTGTTTTTCTCTGTGTGGCTCACCCAGTTTCTCATTTTCTCTTACACGATGTCCCAGCAGAACCTCTCCTGAACTGGGGGACCCCAGCCGTCTATCTGTCAGGCCCTGGCTTCCTTCCCTCTTCGTATACTGTCCCGGGTTTGGGGGGTTTAGTTTTTGGTTTGGTTCCTCTCTCCTTCGCCTCTCGCCATTGACAGCGGCTTAAAAGTTTTGTGTCATTTTTTACTTTGGTTTTTGAGATCCTATTTTCAGCGCTTGAGTCCCAAGGGTCCTCAACCCCGGACCCCGTTCTCCCCCCGCAGCCCCCCCCCCCCAGCAGGTCCCATTAAGCCGCCGGGCGCTAGTGTTTTCGCGGCTTCTTTAGTTCCACTCGCCCGCGGCACTCTGGTAAATTTGTTTTGAGATCACCTTACCAAAGACAGCCCTAACCTCTGAAACTACCTTTACTGACAGAGCCTCCTGAGTGACAGCATCTTCCCAGGCCCCGAGCTGAGGGAGAGACGTCAGGGACCCAGCCTTTGCGAGTTTCTGCTCTGGAGCTCCAAGCGCACTCACTGAGCCGGCATTGACCTAAGAAAACCAACAAAATTCACCTCTAGGAGCGCAAGGTCTAGAGAGCTGGATGTTCGGTTCCAATCCTGTGTGCCCTGGGGCAAACTACCGACGCCCTGAGCTTCCGTTAGCGTCTTTTAAAAATGGATCTAACAAATAATTCCCACAGAGTCGTCGAAAGTAGCCAATGAATGAACGCAAGGAAAGGGTTGAGAACAGTGCTTGGCAAAGACAAAAGTCTTGATAAAGTGTTTGCTACAAACATCCCACGCGGAGGGATTAGGGACAAAGCACATGCGTGGTGTGAAGAAATCACCTGACAGGTGGGAGATCTTCCACTTAAACCCTGAGGTGCAAGTTGATTTGTGCCCAAATCTGCACATAACGTCGGTACCACATAGCCAAAGAAAGTGCCAGTATTGCTGCTGGCCAGAACCTCTGTGACTTGGCCGAGAATTCCTGGGTGAGGTTATCTCCCCACTACTGTATTTCAGAGGTAGCAATGTGTATGCATTCCAATGTTTCCACCGGTATGGATGGTCTTCAGTCCTTTAGGAACTTGACTCTTTCATCTAGTACAGCCCTTGGTACCTGACTCATTTCAAAGGCATACACTTGTTGATAGTGCTAAATAAGTTGCAGATGGATTTTCCACTGGCCAGACAATTAAGCAGCCCATTGGTGTGAAAGGGACCTTGATTTTCAGGGGGGAGTGGGGGGAGGGTGGTGTCTCTGTCTTATGGTTGAATGAACGTGGGAAAGGGGGCAGAGCCCTGCACCATGAAGCTAACCTTAGTGACTGTCACTCTACTGCCCGTATTTTTCAGAGACTTCACTTTGGAGAGCAGACCTCACCCAGCAAAAGCACTTCTCTGATCCCTGAAGATATGGGATTAGCCAGCCAGGGTTGCTTGAGGAAAATAATGTTATTTAAAAGTAATAGAAGAAAGCACCCCTCCCCATCACTTTGGTGCCACGACACTTACTAGACTGGATGGCTGAACATGGAGATGAGAACAGTCCCTCCTATTTCAATGGGGCTGCAAGCCTTGGTCCAAAACTGCAGACTACTTAAGACCACTAAGACCTTAAGTGATGGTTTTTCTTGTACATAAACAGCACCGTCCCCTTCTGCCCCTACTCCAAGGCATCTGGAAGTTGGTTAAGGGTGGAGGGGCAATGGGAACAGCCGATTAATAAATAGATTCATTCTCACCTAAATGGCAGCCCTCCCCTCTCTTCTTCTACCCACCAAAGTTCCAAAGCCCCCGCTGCGATTGCTTTTTTGGAAGGCTTTTGTCGCCCAAGTGTATGAAGTTGCTCAAGGTCTGAACTGGAAATTTTACACGGGCGGAGAAGGATTGCTGTGCCGGCAGCTGGGATGCATCTGTAACGGTGTTAGTTTGCCTGAAAGCAGAAAATTAGCGACCCCAAAGCCCAGCTTGGCTGTTTAGTCTGTCGAAATGGCAGGGCGGAGCAGAAAGAGGAGGAAGGAAACGCGCGCCCCTGGAAAGAGAGGTCGCCGTCCAAAACGCACTTTCTTCGAATACAAATCACAGAAGTATAGTCAATGTGGATCTTTGGCTGGCTCAGGGTCTAGCAAAGGCCTGGTAGGAAGGATGAGGCGCTCAGTAAACACGTGCAGAAGGGGGAAGGAAGGGAAGACTGTTCCTGGGCACCTGGCCCTTGAGCCCACCTCCTTTCAGATGAACAGACATGTAGAACCCTGTCTGGAAAAAAGGAACCTCCCTGCCCATCCTTCAATAACATAGAGCCTATAAAGTGACCATCTGATCAGAGCAGATTTTTAAAAATCTAGACTCACTCCATGATTGAAAGTGTCGCTTCAAGTTTTTAGCACCCGTTATTCAATCCACACACTGAAAAAATTCCCGAGATAATGAAAGTTCATGTAGAAACAAACACCTAAAAATAAGGTAATTCCTCACGTCCAAGTTTGGGAAGGCAGCTCGGCTTTTGAGGTCAGCTGACAGTGGGGAGTTTTATTTATTGATTTTTTTTTTTTTTTTTTTTTTTTTTTTTTTTTTTAATGTGGGAGCAACTCAGTGACACTGTTTAAGTGATCCCTTGGTTTTGGTAGTCTAGAGAGTGCGAGTGAGCCGGTTGGGGAGCGATCCCCCTCACCCCCTCCCCGGCAGCAATGCAGTAAAACCATTAGCGTCAAAAGGGGCTGTAAACAGCAAATTGTCTCTAGAGAAAAGGCGGAGGTTTGCCCAGACAGCCCCTGCGGGGGTTGTGGTGGGATATGCTAATACTGCCTGGCCACTGGGGCCGGCCTCCCTCCCCCAAGAATATATAAAGAGCCCCAACCCCAGCACATCCGACCCAGGCCGCCAGGCGTTTGCCCTTGTTAATTACCAGAGAAACCGACCAGGGAGCTCCGCCGGGGATTTGCAGGCCCGCCTCGGCGCCAGGCTCTCGGTTCTCCCCGGTCTCTCTCGCTGCTGTCCAGGTGCACCACTTGCTTCACCGCGGAGGATGGAGGTGATGGATGGCTGCCAGTTCTCACCTTCCGAGTACTTCTATGATGGCTCCTGCATCCCGTCCCCCGAGGGCGAGTTCGGGGATGAGTTTGAGCCCCGAGGGGCTGCCTTCGGGGCGCATAAACCAGAGCTGCAAGGCTCAGACGAGGACGAGCACGTGCGAGCACCTACAGGCCACCACCAGGCCGGCCACTGCCTCATGTGGGCTTGCAAAGCATGCAAGAGAAAGTCTACCACCATGGATCGGCGGAAGGCTGCTACCATGCGCGAGAGGAGACGCCTGAAGAAGGTCAACCAGGCTTTCGAGACGCTTAAGAGGTGCACCACGACCAACCCCAACCAGAGGCTGCCCAAGGTGGAGATCCTCAGGAATGCCATCCGCTACATCGAGAGCCTGCAGGAGCTGCTGAGGGAGCAGGTGGAGAACTACTACAGCCTGCCGGGTCAGAGTTGCTCTGAGCCCACCAGCCCCACCTCCAATTGCTCTGACGGCATGGTAAGAGATAGCACTGGTCAGCCCAGTCTTTTCCAAAAATTCTTATGTCTCCTTTAAACCAGGTGAGACCACCAAATATTCAATGGTTATTGGTGGATAGGGGTGGGGAAGCCAGAAGAGAGGTGCCCCATTTAGAAAGATGCCGGAAACAGCTGTTGAACAGGATTTTAGTTGGACTTCCTCCCAGGTTCTAGGTGAACATTGTAGGGAAGGGTTGTCATATGAGATGGGTGGTTGCAAATGATCAATAACCTGTCTTCCCCATTGCTCAGTTTCTTTTTTATAAACTATGCCACATGTAGAACCCACCATACACAAATATCTAAAGGCAATTGTCTGAAGTTCCCACTGCCCCAGAGGTTGTAACTAAATGACGAAATGGAGAGAAATGCCCACATGGCCCCAGCCCCTGCTCCACTGAGGCCTGGCTGGAAAGGGATGTTGATGCATTCTTTTCAGAGGGCGTTTGTGCCATTGCTGCCAGGTTTTAATGTGTTTTTGCCCTGGGAAAGTGTTCTCTCCCTGAATTAGTGTGGCTTCCTTCTACTCCAATCCATTTTGCATGGTTAACCCAATGCACATTGCTGCTGAATTCCACCCCCTCCCTCTTCCCTTTGCTGCTGCTCTCCTCTTCTTCAAGCACAGAGATTGACCTCAGCGCCCTTACAATTTGGCTCCTGAATCCAGGCAATGAAGGTGGTCGAGAGTGGTCAGTTTGCAGAGCTGGTGGTCAAGAACAACCTCACTCTAGCTCAGAGCATCTTTTGCCAAGACCTGAAAACAAACTTCCTTTGTGTTTTGCATTATAGCCGGAGTGTAACAGCCCTGTCTGGTCCAGAAAGAGCAGCAGTTTTGACAACATCTATTGTCCTGATGTACCAAATGGTAAGAAGTGGGACTTAAGATGAGTTAAAAAAACAAACAAACAAAAAAACAGACAAACAAAAAAACAGTTCAATGTCACAATTCAGCCTGTCAAAGCAGAGTCTGGTCTTCCAAGCTGTGCTGGGGAAGGAATAGAAGGGATGGTTCTCATGGGGAGGTTTTGGTGCAGCAAATTAGGTACTTATCTTTTGTCCAAAATCCCTCTAACAGATTCACACACATGTGCACTTTTGCTTGAAATTTAACTGGGAGGCTTCTCCACTCCCTATGTTCATCTCCATGAATTGTTAGATATTTATTGCAAATTTCTCCATCAGGCTTTCTATGACCACCTGACCTCTGGGTGTCAAAGTTGCTGACCTATAGTTTAAGGGGCTATGTAAGCAAGTGTCTCTATTTGGGATTTTTTTTTAATGGTTTTCTCCTTGTATCCTTAGTATACACCACAGATAAAAGCACCTTATCCAGCTTGGATTGTTTATCCAGCATAGTGGATCGAATCGCCAACTCAGAGCAACCTGGAGTGCTTCTCCAGGACCCAGCCTCTCCCTCCCTAGTTGCCAGCACGGATTCACAGCCTGCAACTCCGGGGGCCTCTAGTTCCAGGCTCATTTATCATGTGCTATGAACTGAAAATGTAGTCTAGATCAGTTCTATGAGGAGGGCCTACTATACAGGAGGAAGGAAGCCCAAAAAGGTCAAAAGCAAGACAACTTATATATAAAGATTTCCTCGCAGTTGTAAATTTGTAAATATTATTTTGCCACTTTATAAGAAAGTGTATTTAACTAAAAAAAAATCACCATTGCAATTAATACTTTATTTCCTTTATCCTTCTCCTCCTCCTTTTCCTCCTCCTTCTACTTTACCACCTTCTTTGCTTTAGAGATATAGTACCAATAATATTTTTTCTGATAGGGGGCAATTCATTGAAGGTAGCTTGTTGCAATGCTTAACTTATATTTTTTATAAATATTGCTTATCAAAATATTATGTCTGCTGTTAGATCTTTATTTTTTTTTTCTTTAAAACATTAGAACATCTGGAAATCAGTTACAGGAAACTTTAAATCTATTTAACTTTTGTTTTTCTTATTAACCCTTTGGTGATATTGTATTAAATAAAAACATAATGATACTGCCTAATGGTATATATTTTGATCTTTTCTTATAAGGAATGCTTCTTTCTAATGTAAGCACAAAATAGTACTTTGTGGATAGTTTCAAGATATATGAAATTTTGGAAATTCCACCATAAATAAAATGGCTTAAATGAAATATTTTTGTTCATGTTTAAAACAACAACAACACAAAACACCCCTAATGGAATTAGCAGTCACTGACATGAGATCTTTTAATGGGTGCTGGGTGTGAAAATACCAAAATAGTTGGCTTGTGGATACATTTGAATGTTTACCATCTCATAGACACAATTCAGGACCTGTTGATGTCACAAGTGAAGAGAACATTTCTATTTTAATTAGATTTTAAGGGAGGCCACTAAATACAATGTTTCCTTTATATTAAGACTGTGCCACATAATGTCAAATTGTGTGTGTATGGAGGGAAAGTTGTTGTTCAGGACAAGACTACTTGTTTAAGTGACAAGAGTGAACATTACATCATTTTAACACCTAGAAAACTTTGGAAATCATGAATCAGATCATATTTACTTTACTTGCCTGAAAATATATTGATACATTAATATGTTAATATTGTCAATAAAATATTTAAAAGTATTGATCTGATCTTTTTTCTATTGTTAAGTTCTGGAATAAGAAAACTTATGGACACCTGGGTGGCTCAGACCCTTAAGCAGCCGACTTTGGCTCAGGCCATGATTTCACAGTTCGTCAGTTCGAGCCCCACGTCAGGCTCTGCTTTGACAGCTCTGAGCCTTTGCTCCTTTGCTTCAGATTTTGTTTCCCCCTCCCGCTGCCCCTCTCCTGCTTGAGCTCCCTCTCCCTCTCTCAAATATAAGTAAATAAACATTTAAAGAAGAAAAAAAAAGAAAACTGACACAAACTACAGTAAAGTGAAGCAGACTGCAATTGGCTTCTGTCTTTCCCAGCCTTTTTGATTTTATTCATCATCGTGTGTGTGTGTGTGTGTGTGTGTGTGTGTGTATGGTGCACATGCATTTTTAGTGTTCATCACTTTAAATATCCTTTAGCAAGAATTGAAATAAAAAAAAAAAAACAGAACAGCTAAGTGGAAAATGAGGTTGAGACAATCATTGAGATAATTCTCACAAGTTTACCATGGAGAGAGATAAAAAAGAAATAGCCTTAAAACCTCTAAAGTAACTGTTCACAGAGAAAAGAGATAATTGCTTCACCCTCTAATTTGTACTTTTGTTTAAAATTGCTAAGGGTGTGGTTGCATATAGTAATCAACTGGACTCCTTGGCAATTATACTCTACTCAGAAAGGTTTTCCCTTGTTTCTGATATGATTTTTCTTGTACTTGTCCAGCCATGAGGCTTAAAAGAATGGAAATAGTTCCATAGAGGGAGAGGAAAAGGGCTGAGTTCAGAAAATAATGTAGCCACCTGTCACCATGAGCATCATGCCCTGATATGGATGCTGACTTTTAGCACACAGGTAACTCTTTCCTCACCCTTGGTTTCAGGGGTGTGGGGATTTAAGGTGAAGAGAATTCAAGAAGGTATGGTAGATACGTATGCATGGTTTCAGTATAAGTTTGAGTTACTCACGTCATTGGACACTGCAGTAGTTCCCTCTCTTTCTTATACTTCTGGGGAGAAGTTGGATATTTGTTGTTGTTTTCAGTAGAATTAGAATAAAAGGAACCATCCAAAGATTGATTTGGGTTTTTTTTTTAAGTTCAATTTTAAGACACATTGCCATCCCCTGTTCCGTTTAGTAAAAGCAAGCAGAGAACATCATGGAATTTTAATTCAAGAGAATGAAAATGAACTTTCTTTCTCACCGAACTCTAATTACTTCTATAACTTGTTAGTGTTTTTGATACTCTCAGTGAAAATTATAATGCTTCCAAATGTTTAGTTTTCTAGTGGTCTGGATTTCATAATACTCTCCATGCCAGATCGCTCAATTATTCTCATTTCCAGTGTACTAACATCGAAGGCTGGTGTCTACTCAGCAAACAACTTGGCACAACATATCGTATACAGTTATATGTACTTTTTCGACAAAAGACCTTCAAGAATGGGGTCTCCAGTTGTCCAGACCCAGAGAAGTCTCTTCTCTGAGAAGGGGGGGAGGGGTGGCAGGAGAGGGGAGGGAGAGTGAAAAGTGACTCTGGCAACATATTCCAGCAAGGACAGGATTTTGCCATCGCTAAGTCCCCAAGAATGAAAAGTTGGGCTGTCACTAACCTTTTATCAGACCACCCATCTCAGTTGGTGGGAAAATACAACCAGCAGTCAAATTTCTAGAAGCTCGGAGAATGTTCCTTTTACTATCTGCAAACCTGTTGGGGAGGAGCTTCTCAGGAAATCAGAGTCAAAAGGAGACTCCTTTCTCCTCATGCCTGAAAACACAAGCTTACTGGGCTACAGAGGAAAACTGTGGGGAGTGAGGTTATGGCAACTGGGAAGTGCTATTTGGAAGTAAACTGCTATATGAGTCAAGGGGTCTTGATGTCTTGATTGCCCCTGTTTTCTTGTTTGTTTGGTTGTTTAATTTAAATCCAAATTAGTGAACATGGAGTGTAATAATGATTTCAGGAATAGAATGTAGTGATTCATCGCTTGCATATAACATCCAGTGCTCACCCCAACAAGTGCCCCTGTTGTTTATTTTGTTTTGTTTTGTTTTTTATTTTCTCATTTGAAAGATGCAAGTCAGATAAAAATTAGTGGCTATGTTATACCCACAAGTTCTTTAAGATGGCATTCCTACAAATACTTAATCTGAGAGTGTTTTTTTCCTGAAATTCTCTCTTTGGGGTTATAACAGTTACTAGATTAAAGTAGTAATTTAATTCCATCACTTTCAGAGGTGGTATTTCTGGGGACGATATTAGAGCACAGCTATTTGTAACTTCTGAAAGGCCCTGCTGAAGTGGCAAAGTAACCCCATGAAAATATCACCACTGAATGTTTCCACATTATCACAAAAAGCATAGAACACTAGGTGTATTTCCTTTAAGAATTCTTTTTTTTTTTTTTTCAACGTTTATTTATTTTTGGGACAGAGAGAGACAGAGCATGAATGGGCGAGGGGCAGAGAGAGAGGGAGACACAGAATCGGAAACAGGCTCCAGGCTCTGAGCCATCAGCCCAGAGCCTGACGCGGGGCTCGAACTCACGGACCGCGAGATCGTGACCTGGCTGAAGTCGGACGCTTAACCGACTGCGCCACCCAGGCGCCCCTCCTTTAAGAATTCTGATTGCAGATATTTTAGTTGACTAGTGATTTAGTTGTTTAATATGGTGCATTTGCTGAGCAAAGGATCTAGTATTTAATCTAAAGTCTAAACCAGGTCTAGCATGATTAATGTATTGCTCTCTTTTCAATTTTTACTTGCCATATCTGTAAAATGGGCTAAATGATGATTACAAATAGTTACTATTAACATTATTATAGTGTTAAAATCCTACAAAATAATTCTTCATAAGGAGGAAAATAAGCCAAATTGTATCTCCATTTATGCTACTTAATTCAGTTCATTATTGATTAAGTGGGCACTAATGATAAAGCAGCAACTAGTAATTATGAAGTACTTATCATTATGCAAATAAGGAAATTGAGGCTAAGGAGTTTAATAATTTGCCTAAGAACACTCTATTTGGACTGGCTAATTAGGCTCCTTCACAGCATATGTTCCAGGAGGCTCAGGCAGAGGTTACAAATCTTCTTAGGACATAGCACTGCAAGTCCCAGAGCATTCTTCTGGTCAAGGAAGCTACTGACGCCAGTCCAGAACCATTGAGAAGCAAATTAAACTCTACTTTTCAGTGGAAGAAATAGGAATGAATTTGTAGCCACATTTAATCTAACACGCAGACAGTATATAATTTATCTCTCTATTTTTTCACTTTTCACCTATTTTACCCATTCACTATAATCTGGCTCTGCTTCTATCCTTATCCATGGTCAAAACAACTTTCGAGGCAATTGACTGTTCCTATTCTGGGCAAGTTTATACCTGCAACCCAGATGTCACTTAACATCTCTTTAATGTCTCAGTGGCGCTTCCAACTAAACATGTTCCAAATTCAACTCACGGTATTCCACCTCTCTGTCTACCTCTTAACCTGGCTCCCTTTTGGCATTGACTGTCTCAGTGAATGGTATCACCAAGTATGTAAACACGAAACTTAGGACATACTCCTGATACATCAATCTCCCTTAACCTCTTGTCTCATTCATTACAAAATCCTATAGATTTGTTCTCCTAAATATCTCTCAAATCTCTATCCTCAATCAAAACTGGGGTTATCGTTATCCATAAATATCGTAAGATCCTCGTAATCTCCTCACCCCATATTTTCTCTGGATCTTCCACTTCTGGACACAGCATCTAAGGTTGTCTTTGGAGATTGTCTCTTTCCTTTTCTCAGGCCACGTGGTTCAGGTAGGAGTGACTGTACCAAGTGACTCTAGAAGTGATCAAGTAATTCAGGATTGACTATGAGTATGTCCTCTTCTTTGGACATAATGATTGTCTCATGGACCAAGTTGTTCATGAGGTGTCAATTTTAGGATATTTACTGGATTGATAAGGGGGAAAAAGTTCACTTTCTGCTAGGATGAGAATCATAAGATTGTTTTACTCTAGACTTCCAGCTACCATTTCATCCCCAAGAAAGAAAATTCTGTCTAAAAATGAAGCCAACAAAGTAGAAAGCCAAGCTGTGGTTGTGGTGCAAAAGATATATTCCAGAAAGCATTATTAAGTATCTGGATCCCAAAATACCTGAATACCTGCTCTTGGCCATGCATTATAGTTTTGGAGCCAACAAGTGATCTTTTCCCTTAAACCAATACAAGTGGGAACTTTGTTAACTGAAAGAATCTTGCATAATATCATTTTTTGATCTTCTCCACCTGTTCCAGCCAGAGCCATCATCTCAGAATCTTCATCTGATCATGCCAGCCACCCCATTTCCCCTCAGCTTATTCCCCATAGGTTAACAACAGACCAAACTTAATGGGACCCTCACGTTCTGGATGTCTGCTCTCTATCTATATCTCTAGCGTTACCTCTTTATAGAGGTAATGTCAAGTCCCTGCTCCCTCCACTCCAGCCACTTAAGGGACCTTTATCAACCATAGTAGTCACTCTTGCAAAAGGAGCTTTAACACATTCTCTCTGCATTGTTCTTCTTTCCTCCACATCACTTAGTTGATTTCCAATCTCCTTTTAGATGTCAGCTCAGGCATCAATTCAAAGTTTTCCTTGAACTCTTTCACAGTGTCATGTCCTTTGATTCTATAATCTCAGAATACCATACACCTCTTCTCCATAGTATATCTCATAATTGCAATTATGTATTAATTTTCATGATTATTAACAATTGTTTCTTTTGCCATGTGAGCAAGGATCTGTTCTTGCACAACCTGATGTCCCCTGGACTATAGTAACACATTTTCTGTGTATATATGAATGGATATTGTTGAAGCATTTGTTGTTGCAAAATACTCTCTCATTTTCAAACTGTTTTCTTCATAGAATTCTTTAATACTATTTTCTATATTTCTACTGGTTCTCTTACTTTTTTGTTTTTTGTTAATTTCTTGTACCGACCTCTCTTACTCTGGCCTATGTGTATACATTTATTTCTTAAGATTCTGTCATGTGGCGTCTTTTCTTTTGGTCTACTGTGGACCTTTTCTACTTCCATAGCTTTAATTCCTACTTGTTTCCTATGGTTTCTACCATTGCCTCATCTATACTTTTTCTAAGGGAAGCTTCTCCAGATGCAGCCTCTGATTGGCATGGCTGGCCTTTTTAGTAGCTGTTAATCAGTTAGGGATGGGTATCTGACCTGAGAACAACAAATCCCATAGCTTGATTCCAATATATACATTGAGACAAACATTTAAAAAAAATAGGAGTTTGGACTCAGAGAAATAAGTCACTATTTAACAATGGGAACTACACTGAAAATTCACGTGTTGGTGGGGCTAGAGAGATTATGATAGTCCATGCACAGGCTGAAATTACAGAGGAATATTAAGTAAACAAAAAAAGTCCATTGGTAGTGGGATAGAGTGGATTCAGAGACAGAAGAAAGCACATAACACACTATGTGCTCACTATTTATAGTAAATCTGGGGCCCTGGACAAGAGCTGAAGTTTGGTTCCACTAATTTACCACTAATTAGCTGAGGGAACTTAGGTAAGTTACTTAATTCTCAAAAACGTGTTGTCTCACCTATAAATGTAGATAGTAACAGACTATAAATCACAGAACTTGGGAGGATTGCATGATATATGGAATAAAAATGCTTAGCTTAGTGGCTAATACATAACAATACTCAGAAAATGATAATTAATAAAAGAAAGTTCATTGGTTGAGACTTAAGATGAAGACTCATAAAGGTCCAATATGTGGATCTTTGGAACCATCCTGATTCCAGAAATGTCCTCCTGCTTTAGTGACCATGGACCCAAGTGATTCCCTTATTACTCTTCATGAATCCTATAAATGAGCTAACTTGAGTGGATCTGCAACTAAAAGAATCACATTAAAATATCCTCCAAATATTAATTTACAGGCTTTTCTTCAGAAGGCCTTTAATATTTTCAGTGGCACCTGACTCTTCCCCTCTTGATGGCCATCCCAATATGGACAAAATTAAATATGTCTTCTATGTATCCTATTTCATTTTGTGGCATCCTTTACATAGGTAATCATGCCAAAAATTTAGAATCATTTTTGATTCTTCATTCCCTCCCATCCAAAATAGTTAATTTAGTTTATCTATAACATAATGTGAAAGAAATTGAAAAAATAATTGCAATAATGTCAATGGAAACAATAGTGTATTTCTTTAAAAAGCATAATTTTCCACACTAATTTAAGAAGTCAGTTTTAGTTTCATATTCTTTGCTTACATTTAATGGAATAATATTCCTTTTTTACTCAAAAAGTTGTTTTAGTCTAAACATATTGTAACCAATGGGATTTTAAAGTCAAAGAAATGTTAACCTCAAGTGAAAATTAAGAAAGGACACTTATTAAACATTTCTTTTATACTAGAATCTGGGTTTTACATGTATTATTAATGTTTATCACTAGCAGATAAAAATAATTACCTCCACTCATGAAGTGACTATTAGATCCCTGGAACTATTTTCAGTATCTGATGTGCCTAATATATAACTAAGCAGAAAAGCAGCTCAATGAGATGAGTATTGCCCACTCCAGGCTATAGCTGAGGAAGGGCTTACACACAGAGAGGAAAAGTAACATGATCAATGCATAAGTGAGGTTCTTATAAACCTCCATTTAGAGTCCTGTGCACTAACTGGAGGTCAGTGAAAACCTGAGGCAAGGCAAGTATTTTGAGCAAGTAACTGAGATCTTGAAAAAGGTGTTTTAGTATTCTGGCAGTTTGCAACAGAGAGAGGGGTTGAGTCAGGAGGACTAATTAAGAGGATTTTGTAATGGCCCATGCGTGAGGTGACATTGTCCTTTAGCCCCTGCTGATTTGTCCAGCACAAGCAGGGTTCTCAGTGAAAGTCGTTGACTGATTGAACTGCTGAGGTTGTGTCTGTATGATGCCGAACATCTGGATACAAAGAGTAAAATCCAGTCATCCAGATGTTAAGGTTACATGATACGTCGCCATCAAACATTTAAAACTTAACTGATTGACTGCCTTTTTTACTTTTCATCCAGATAAATAGCATTGAGTTAACTCAGCTTGAGCCTGTACCAACTGCTAGCACTTGATTTTTAAAATTATTTTATTTATTCATTTTTTGCTGCAGAATGGTTAATCAGGCTGCCAATGCCGATGAATCACTAAAAGATGAATGATTTCATTATGTAACAGGTAGGTGACCATAAAATAAGTGAGACGGAGTAAGTAATGGAGAAAGTGAAGAAAGTGAAAGCTTCATATTATCAGAGATGCATTTTAAGCACCATTTGTGGTGGGTTCTCTTATTTTTGTTCAAAAATTTTTCTTTGGCTTGGGTGTCTCAAGCTTACAGCATTACAGTTCTCTAAGTAACTATTATTTTTTCACATCAAAGCTAACTCCTTGAAAATATTTCACAGACAATTAAATGTTAACACTTTCCTTCTGTGCACAGTTAAAATGTGATGCAAAAGTGAAGCACTGCAATACCATATTCACCTCGCCGAAGGCAAATTTTATTCTCTTAAACGGCTATATTGTATAATAATGTATTTTAAAATCCTAACTTTGATAAAATCATGCCACTTTAATTAACTAATGGTGGCAACGTAAAATAAATATACCTTTGGATTTTTAAAAACTGATCTCCAAAGTAAAGTAAATATAACTGGAAAATAAAAAGATTATTTTGTCATTGAAGATAATACTTTTTAATCAAATTCATTCTGTATCTATCTGCTAACCTGACTTGTTGAGAAATAAAAGTTTGAATAAAGTAATTGGTGTTGTGTGCATGACAATGAAGGGGTTAGCTACTATAGGATGGGCCTTTCTTTTTTTTTTTTTTTTTTATATACAGAATAGATTTAATGAGATAAGCAGAGGGCTATTCACATATGCTTTTATCCATAAGTAGAAGTGCTTGTAATAGTACTTGTATCTTGATGAAAGAGCCTGTTAGTTGAAGGATGCATCATACACATCATAGTTCCAATGAGTTAAATGTGTGGCTCTTTTCATACATTTTTTAAGTTTTTGTTTACATTTTACTTAGTTGACATACAGTGTAATAATAATTTCAGGTTTACAATTAAGTGATTCAACACTTACATACAATACTAGGTGCTCATCAGGACAAACTATCTTCCTTAATCCCCATCACCTATTTAACCCATTCCCCCAACCACCTCCCCTCTGGTAACCATCAGTCTGTTCTCTACAGTTAAGAGTCTGTTTATTGGTTTGCCTCTCTCGTTTTTCTCCCTATGATTTGTTTTGTTTCCTAAATTCCACATATTAATGAAATCATATGGTATTTGTCTTTCTCTGACTAACTTATTTTGCTTAGCATAACACTCTCTAGCTCCATCCACGTTATTGCAAATGGCAAGATTTTATTTTTTAAGCCTGAGTAATATTCCACTGTATATATAAATACCACTTATTCTTTATCCACTCATCATCCATTTAACCATTCATCATCCCTTCATCAATGGACATAGGGCTTTTTCCATAATTATTTTCTTTGAAGAAATTACTGATTTTTTAAAGTTACTTTTGGACTCACTTGATTGGCTTTCCATTCTGTAGATAAGGATAATAGTAACTAGAAAGATGAACTATCTACATAGGAAAGTGACAAGGAGAATTGAGATGATTTCTTGGACAAGTTAACCCAAATTCCACTGACTCTAGTTGTCAATACCTTTTAGAAGGAACATGAGTTGGTGGCTAAAGAATATTAAAAGCACGTAGTTGTTTTTTTTTTCTACTAGGTTATGAATTCCCTGAATCAGAACTCCTAATATCTAGTATTGCTACAGACACACAAAGAATATAAAATAAATGCTCATTGAATAGATTACTATATTCTCATATCAATTTGTATACATGAGTAGAACTTCTCCTGGAGGAACTCAAACTTCTTCCCATATCTAATTGTAGATCAGACCATCCATCCTGTTTTAAATGTTATAATCTCTTTCAGAAAGACAGGATATATGATATGAATAGTCTCATACAAATTTAGAATCAATTCAACATGAAGAAATGAGTATCCACTACAAAGACATCTCTTTACAATCACAGGCTTAATAATAGAGCCAGAAAGAATTGCATCAGTCGGCCCACATTTGAATGGCAGTGAGAATTTTTTTTTATAAAGTTACATGAAGAATTTTGAAAGTCTTGCCATGCTGAAAGGATAAAGGTCTTTTAAATTGACACATTGCCAACCCAAAGCATTTAAAAGTCCTTTCAGAATTACACATAAACAAGAATCATTTCACCCACCTCTGGGCTGGAATGTGACAGCTGGTTAAAGTAAGCATAGCAACACCACACAACAATGTCAAACAGGATGAATGGCTTAACCAATCAAAAATAGAGCATCAGAGTAAAACTGCTCAAATTAGATTTCTGGCCAGGACAGCAAGGTTAAATGTTCTGTACCGGTATAAAGTCCCTAGGATCCTTGATGACCACGAAAGTCATGGTAGTGCCACTACCCCAATTTAAGATGTGATGCAACAGCTCAAGAGTTTCTTAATATCACATGGGGGCTGTTTTGATTTTCTGATCCAACATAGAGACTGTAAAAAGCTATGGATATAGTTAAGGGAAGGGGCAGTGAAGTGAGAGTGACCTTGGTCAAATCCCAAGTTCCCAACTTAGAGGTTAGTCAAGCTGCTTTCCCTCTCTGTGCTTTATTTTCCTCAGTCATAACAGAGTTCTTAATAGCTCTGCAAGCTATTTTTAGGATTAGCTATACACATAACATGTATCAAGCTCTGAAATCCATTCCTAATACAGGGAACCCACGCTATACATGGAGAAAATGATTCTTACCTATTATTGGTCAGCAGAATGCTGGGGAGGGAATTCTGAAACATATATTCCAAAATACTAAATTATTCTTAACCCAGGGACTCGACAAGTTGTTGGCCCAAGAGACAGTCTAGTTTAACTTAAGATATTTCACAATAGCAATAGTTTATACACTATAGCTGAAAGATATGTTTAGGTGGAACTAGAGAAAACATAAACATACTAATTTTTTCTGGATTTTTTTGTTGTTATTGTTGTTTCTGTCTAGCAATAAATATTCAGTCAAAATTTCAAAATGAATTGCTCCAAACTCAGTTTGATAAACTCTAGGATTTTCAAATAAATACTAATGTTCACATAGGAAATTATATAATATTCCAATACTAAATAAAGTTACTTAAATAAATTACCTAAAATCGTTATTCCTTTTATTTTGGTTAATTTATAAGTTTTAATAAAATCTTACTTCCAGTGCCAGAGACTATATCTTCTCCATCCCATCTCCCTTCTGAACTTTGGTCGTCATTCTCCGAGTTAATAACTGAAGATATACTTTTTAAATGTTTTCACAATAGGGGCACCTGGGTGGCTCAGTTGGTTAAGCATCTGACTCTTGATTCTGGCTCAGGTCATGATGTCACGGTTCATAATATGGAGCCCCGTGTGGGGCTCTGTGCTGACAGTGCAGACCTTGCTTGGGATTCTCTCTGTCTCCCTTTCTCTCTCTCTCCCTCTCTCTCTTTCTGCCCCTCCTCTGCTCTCACTCATTCTCTCTCTCTTTCAAAATAAATAAATAAACATTTAAAAAATAATAAAACGTTTTCATAATATAAACTCTGAAATATTAACAAATATATGCGAGTATACAATAAAAAGTGCTATAAAACCTATTTTCTATTAACCCTTAGAGAAGAATATCTGAGTTATACTTTGAAACCATATGCTGGTGATTGGCATGTGACTTGTGAGCATATTACAGTCAAAGGGCTCTTCACGCTGTCTAGGAAAGTATGATTATTTCAGCATACATGAGAAGATCATTTTTAGTTCTTACTTAAGGGTGGTAGGCAAAATCATCCCTTTCAAAACACTGTGTGACAAAAGTGGGGTGGCAAGACTTATAGCACACTGAAACTTAAACGCAGAGGATTCTAATTGTTAGTCTAATCCGGAGGTTAATTCTTAAAATCGTGGCTATTAGGTTTCATATGTTATATTTGCTGTGGTACTTGGGAACACTGACAGAGTGCTGAGTATCTCTGGTATGTCCATTCTAGCTTTAACCACTGAGCCCTATCACTTGCTGGTAAGTTATATGGAAGACTTCTGTTTTTTATGGGTGGCACTTTAGAAATTGTATATTAGCTCCAGCAAATGTTCGGGAAAAAGTAGTGACATTTTATAGAAAGTGGCAAACTCTTTCATGTAGTACTTGTACTATATATTGCTAGGTATTAATGTCCAAAGAATGACAGTGCATCTGAATGAAGGAACAATGGACATAATTGTCTCTCATCATTTTTCTCTTTTTAGTTTTTTCCCAGTTTTCTTTTTTGTTTTTACATTTATTTATTTTTGAGAGACAAAGAGAGAGTGTAAGCGGGGGAGGGGCAGAGAGAGAAGGAGACAGAATCTGAAGCAGGCTCCAGGCTCTGAGCAAGCCTTCAGCACAGAGCCTGACTCGGGGCTTGAACCCACTAACCACAAGATCATGACCTGAGCCAAAGTCAGAAGCTCAATCCACTGAGCCACCCAGGTGCCCCAGTTTTTTCCCACCTTTCCAAATGGACTCTTGAATAAAGAAAACAAAACAGTAGACAGCAACTTATATACTCATCTTATATCAACATTGCCCAATGTGTATTTTCTCTTCTAGAGAGTTAGTTGGTGTCGGAAGTTGCCTGAATGTGTCGTGTACTGTTGGGACATAGATGCTTCTACTTTCATAAGCTGCAGACATAAGAAGGAAGGATGAGTTGGGACAGAACGAAAATGTATTTGAGGGTAGGTACTGGTATAATTACCAGACTCGTTAAAAACCTATTATACAGAATTCCAACAAAAACCTTTGTGGAAGTGAACGGGAGTGAATCTCCCTACTCTCCTAGTGATTGCTCAGAGCACTCCCATTGGATTGTTCCTCTCTACATATTTTTTTAAACTCAGTGTATCCTTGAGAAAGACCATGATGATTTAAAGACAGAGAAAAATATGATTTCAATTAAAGAATTTATCCCAAGTCTATTTCGGAGCTAAGAATAAGTACTAATAAACTGTAACTCCAGTATCTCTGTTTCTCACTAACTGGCCTTCTAATGCAAGTATTAGTGTTAGCTTAGTACAGCAAATCGCTTACATTAATCCTCTTTGCTTAATTTTTATTATTTTTGTTGCAATTACAAGGTTATCATATATTCAAGAATTTAATCAACAGTCAAATGTGGGTTTATTACCAGTGTATCTCTATTAGTTTTTTCAGTAGACTGAGTCATGTCCCACTGAAAAAGCAGATACTTAGAGTCATTTGAAGAATATTCCAGAAGTCCAAGGAAAATAGCAGTCCAAGGCCAGAAATGAGTCACTTATAAAACTTTAATAAAATCCACAAAATAACATAAAGATACACACTTTGTGTGAATTTCTCTAATAGATTTAGAGGAAAAAAATGATTTAGAGAAAAAAAACTTTCCAATGAAAATGATAGAATGGCTATAAGTTAATTACAAAGAAGAGAAGCTGAATAAATAAAATATTTTGGTAGAATCTTGCTGAGCAGAATGTAGGGGATTGTCAAGAATAAAGTTGTGTGGTTTCCATAGAAAATCTGACCAGAAGAGGGAAAAGACACAAAGGTGCCTGAAACACATTTCTCCATTGTTCCTCTCCGCCTGAGAATCCCTTTCTAGTTTTTTGTTCTTGTTTTTACTATAGTGGCGTATACCTTCATACTTCAAATATGCTCCCAGTGAATTATGAACCCCAAATAACTGTGAGTAATGTCCGTAATGCTTGCCGTCTAGAGGAGTTAAGCTGGACTGCATAGTTTATAGCTGATAAACTGGGAGTCAATCTTTCAATGCAATGATGTATTCACTGCACTAAGAACCATTTCCATTGTAAATTAATTCTTGAAATGTTGGACCATAAATGTCATCAGTATCATTACCCAGTGTACTCCCAGAAGCAGTGGCTCTGTCATTCTCCTGCAGGTGCTAGCTTCTGAAAGCAAAGTGCTCCAAATCAAACATATTAAACCATGACTCCATTCTTAGGGGCAACTCCTTTCAAAGGCCTCTACTTTATGCTGCTTGGCAAAGAGATTAATGGATGCCATTTCTGATATGCAACTGGCTTCAGGGTTTTTCATTTGCCCTTTTGGAAGGAGGCACCCTTGAGTGCCTCTTAACAAATATATTTCCTGAATGTTCCTCCTTTAGAAGAATGTGCTAGTTCAATCAGAATCCAGCCTTTATATGGTTAATCAATTGCACGTCTTGTTTGGATCATCAGTGTGCACTTACTATGGATATTTTGGAGACATACAAGAACCAGACAACACAGGACTGGACTTGGGCAGCCTAGATTCTGGTAGGGTGAAAAACAATCCTACCATGATAAGTCAGGGAACAAATAACAAGTGAAATTAATTTCAGGTATCAGCTACTTCATCATACATTTTGCAGTGTTTACTGGGGAAAAATGTTCTTGGGGAAATCTAAGTAACATCAAGATTTGAATCCTTGGCATAAATTTTGCTGAGCAGTACATCATTGGAATATTAAATTGATTCCACAATTGCTACACAGAGTGGAGAAGAATTTTAAAAGTAGTTTTCTTGTTTGTCTTTAGAAGACATTCCCTTCTTTTTAAACTATTGAGATGAACTCGGTGGAGTGTGCATCACATCTAAAACTCAGGAGGCATCGATCTGGTGAAAAAACCTTAGGTGCCGCTGCAGAAAACTGGTGTTTCTTTAATGCATCTTCTGATTTTGTATTCCAGGAAAGTACTAAAGAGGTGTTCTGCTCTTTTAGAAGTTGGTAGGAAAATGTCAACAGCCATGCACCTGAAAGCAAAAGTCTGATTGAATAATTCTAAACTGGTGTTCAGTCAGTGCATATAATGAGTGACAAACTGGAGCACCCCCACTCTTGACATGTATTTATGTGCCTATGGCCAGAAGGACTTTAAGTGCACTGTCTTAAATTAACAGGTCTTTACCGACATTTTACATAGAATTAAAGACATTCACTGCAGTCATTCTTTCGCATGCGTTATTTTACAGATTATGAAGTCAAGGTGAGGAAATTTATGACATTCTTGTCAGATTTTTTTTCTGAAAGAATACCCCAACACTTGGAAAATATGCTCAGAAAAATATTTTATGACCCCTTCCAAGATGAACAAATTCTGTAGACTGTTTTCAGGTGTTTACAATCACATGTAGATTTAAAAACCACAAATATTTTTACCTTTGGGCTTTATCCTGACTTTGGCAATGTTTTCAAACATTAATTACTGAGCTCATTGATTAATGACATGGTAGCAATGGAAAGCTCATGAGGCCCTTTGATCATTCTATCAATCAAAATATTTACTGAAATGCTTTTAAGAAGCTCAAATATAAATATTGAGAAGCAACTGGATATATATATTTGAAATTAAAGAAAGGACTGGGATGAAAATAAAATTTTGATATTTTTAATTAGCTGGGTAAACACTGAATCCATGAACATATAGAAAGGCGTGTGGAATGAAGAGATGACTTAGGAAGGGTCCCTGAAGATTGACAGTATTTAAGAATTAGGGACAGGAGCAAGAAAGAGCACTCAGAGAAGTCTAAGCAAACTAGGAAAGTGTTGTGGGGAAGCCAAGGGTGCCAAAAGTAATACATGAGATTGCTCCTAAATCTTTCTTTTTGTGGTAATAGTATCAGTTGCACTTGATCTGAAGGGGGAGTGAAGATGGGTTATTTATCACTATCTAGGGCATTGTCCCTAGATCAGTGGTATTCAGGAGCTGATCCCTTATAAAATGGGGGTGGGGTTGAAGGCACACAGGACCCTAAGAAAAAGAGTTGGACTTCTAGTGTCAGCTCTGATGTGTAAAACCTTAGACATCATCTACCTGTTCTCACAACTAGAAATAAACTGAAAAAACTGAAAACCAACAATTTTTCTTAGACCCAACAGAGAACTGAGGTTGCAGGGAAAATGGTCATCCCCAAATCTGGAAAGACCGGTGAAACCAGGGAAACAGAGCCAATATCAGCTTACCTGGACTAGAAAGGGCTGGAATCATAAACTGACAAGAACATTTACATGGTGATTTTGACAAATTGTGGGAGGATCAGTGTGAACTAAATTGAGAATGAGATACTCTTGGGGACGTCAGTCTTAGAGTGATCTCATTCTTCCATGGGTTTTACCTCCAAGAACTCCACTAGGTTCTCATTGTAAACAGCCAAGAAAAATCACTTTAATCATGAGATGGGGAAAAAGTTACCATTTAGAAATACATTCAGAACATTCTCCCTAACAAAGTCCTACCCTTCGGTGAAAAAGGAAGTATTTGTGAAGGTCACAGCCCCAGGACAGAGACCAACTAAAAGATGGATGTTTAATCATAGGCTATAGAATGTTTCCATTCTCTCACTCCTTAGCACCACATCAACAGAGCTCCAATACACCAAGAGTAGATTATAATGAAAAAACCTTCAAAGATCAGACTCTATTTAAGAAGAGAATCTTAGGAAAACACAAAGACAACAGAAGAGACAAAAATAAGGAGAGCTACAGGAAACATTAAGCACAGCTCAACTCCTAGCCAGGAGAACATAAAACCTCCTACCAAAGGTCTATTTACCTCAATTCCTGTTAATTGATATATCATGCCTAGCTTGTAACAAAACACTGTGATCATGCTAAAAGGCAGAAAAAGACAGTTTGAAGAGACAAAGGAACCATAAGAAAAAAAATTGTATATGGCACAGGAATTAGCAGACAAGGAAATTAAAACAACTCTGATTCAGATGCTAAGGGCTGTAATGGAAAACATAGACAACATGGAAGAATAGATGGGCAATGTAAACAGGGAGATGAAAACTCTGAGAATTAAAAGGAAATCCTGGAAATCAGAATGTTATAACAGAAATAAAGAATGCCTCTGATGGGTTCATCGATAGGCTGAACAAGGCCAACAGAAGAATCAGAGATATCAATAGAGACTTTCTAAACTGAAATACAAAGGAAAAAAATAATAAAAAAGAACAGATTATCCAAGAACTGTGGGACAATTTTGAAAGGTGTAACATACATGTAATTGAAATACCAGAAGGAGGAGAAAGAGAAAATGGATATATGTTAACTAAACTTATTGTGGGAGCACCTGGGTGGCTCAGTTGGTTGAGTGTCCAACTCTTGATTTCAACTCAGGTCATGATCCCAGGGTCATGGGATTGAACCCTGCATCAGTTTCCATGCTGAGCATGGAGCCTGCTTAAGATTCTCTCTCCCTCTTCCCCTCTCTACCACTCTCAAGTGCTCTCTTTCTCTCTCCCTTAAAAAAAAGATAGACTTATTGTGATAATCATTTCACAGTATATGTAAATCAAATCATTATGCTGTACACCTTAAACTTCTATGTTATGTTTGTAATTATGTCTCAATAAAACTAAAAAAAGAGAATATATTTGTGATGTTCAGGTACTGATGGATGGCTTACATAAGATACATAGCATAAAGCACAAAAGAGAAAAGATGACAAATTCTTGTGCATTAAAAATTTTAGGTAATGTTCATCAAAAACATAATAAAAAAGCAAAAATGTAAGCCACAAGCAAGAAAGTACTTACAACACATAACCAACAAAAGATTGTATCTAATTTATATTTAATATATAGTATTACATATATATTATGTATATTTAAAACATTGAAGTAATTACTGTAAAAGACAAATAATTGAAAAATTGGCAAAACGTATAACCCAAAACATCATAAAAGAGGAAATTGGACACTGGAATGGTCAATAAACATGTAGAAAGTTGCTCAACTTAATTTGTGATCAAGGAAATGCAAGTTAAAACTACAATTTACTCTTATTTTATGCATACTGGGTTGGCAAAAATTGAAAAGTCTGACAATCACAAGTATTGGCGAGGATGTGGACTAATGCTGGTGAAAGTGTAAATTGGAACAACCATTTGAAAGAATCATTTAGGATTTTATAACACACTTAGCATCTTATAGTCAGAGTGAGTTTCATTTTTAAATTTAAATTTTATATGTACTTTTGCTGTAGAGAATTATGATAGTGAGATCAGTAAAAGACAATGAGTCATAAACATAGGGGTGCATGTATCCCTTCGAACTGGTATTTTTATAGTTTGGGGGTAAATACCTCTTAGTGCAATTACTGGATCATAGGGTAGTTCTATTTTTAAATTTTCAAGAAACCTCCATACTGTTTTCCACAGTGGCTGAACCAGGTTACATTCCCACCAACAGGTGCAAGAGGGTTCCTTTTAATCCACATGTTTACCAACACTTGTCATTTCTTATGTTGATTTTAGCCATTCTGACAGGTGTGAGGTGATATCTCATTGTAGCTTTTGGATTTGCATTTCCCTCATGATGAGTGATGTTGAGCATCTTTTCGTGTGTCTGTTGACCATCTGGAAGTCTGCCCATCAATCGATGAATGGATAAAGAAAATGTGCTATACATATAATAGAATATCATTCAACCATAAAAAAGAATGAAATCTGGCTTTTTGCAATGGCATGGATGTAGCTAGAGAGTACAATGCTAAGTAAAATAAGTCAGTCAGAGAAAGACAAATACCATATGATTTCACTTACATGTGGAATTTAAGAAACTAAATAAGCAAGCAAAGGGAAAAAAGAGGGGGAGAATGAGGGAGAAATCAAGAAACAGACTCTTAATTTTAGAGAACAAACTGATGGTTACCAGAGGAGGGGTGAGTGGAGGGATCAGTGAAATAGGTGATGGGGATTGAGGAGGACAGTTGTCATGATGAACACCGGGTGGATGATGTATACAGAATAATTGAATCACTACATTGTACACCTGAAACTAATATAACACCGTAATTAACTATACTGGAATTAAAGTTCAAAAAAGAGAATGAGTCATAAAAATATATTGCACTAAGATTATATGAGCAAAATGGTTAGAAATACAAGTTGTAGAGAAAAACGGCTACGTTTTACAGTTAAATATTTTAAGTAGCATCAAAATATGAAGTGCAATATAATATATCAGACCATATTATATGTAATAAGAATAAGAGTCATTTCTTAAACAATGTTATCCCACATGTATTTAGGAATGTATGGGTGTGTATGTGTATACAGAATCATGATGTAAAAATATTTTTCATGAGAATAGCAGCAAAAATCACTCTGACTCAGATGATTCTGATGCAGCAATCCACACATTCAGAAATAATACTCTGGGAGCAAAAGGGTGAAAGAGAAAGGTTTAAGACTTTAGCTTACCAAACAGACACTTTAATGTTATATGCACTTGCATGTGTGTGTTTGTATAAAATTATTTAAGATCTCGGGGCAGCTGGGTGGCTCAGTCGGTTGAGCGTCTGACTTCAGCTCAGGTCATGATCTCATGTTTCCTGAGTTCGAGCCCCATATAGGGTTTGCTGCTGTCGGCAAGAACCTGCTTTGGATCCTCTGTCACCCTCTCTCTACCCTCCCCTGCTTGCTTTCTCTCCCTCTCCCTCCCAAAAATAAATAAACATTTTTTTTAAATTAAAAACATTATTTGAGATCTGAAAATACATACTAGGGAATCAGACTTGATTGGCAGCACAGAATATAGCTTTCAGTTGGCTGCAGCGTGCAACCACATTTAGTAGCCAGAAGAGCCTCGAGCGTTAGCAATGAATTCCAAGAAAAGAAACAAATACGCACAAAAATACCACAGTAGTATGAGTTAGGTAGATGGGGAGAGAAAAACCTATTAAAGCAATCAGATCCAGCCTGTACAAAATCCTAGACACGTGGGTGGGGCTGAGTTTGGGGGAGAATTTGATGCTATGAACAACTGATGAAAACCTGTCCCTAAAAATGTCTTAGGTTAGGAAGTTGACATCCTTAGCAGTAGATGCCACGATGGGGATTTATGTGCAAGTAATTTATTAAAGACGTGTTCCCAGAGAAATCTGTTAAAAGAGTGAACAAATCAAAGAGGAAGAGGAAGAAACTAAGCAAGGATGTGATTTCAGACAAAGCTCTATCATCAGACTGATCTCTGGAGTGTGAATTCTCAGAATTTGTCCTTACTGGAGGCACAGGAATTGGGTTTGCATAGTTGAGAATCAAGTCAGTCATTGGCTGCAGGCTCCACTGGTAATGTCCTAGGAACTTCCTGTTCTCTGCACTTTGCAAAGTGGCTCTAGCCAAGGTCAGCATTTTTTGTAGAAACGAGGCACATGGAACCTGGAGGTGGGCACAGAGACAAGATCCAAGGGATCTCAGGGGACCTGAACAGAGCAAGCATGGTCTCCACTACTCTTTAAAATAGTTTTCTCTTGGGGCGCCTAGGTGGCTCAGTCGGTTAAGCGTCCGACTTCAGCCCGGGTCACGATCTCGCGGTCCATGAGTTCGAGCCCCGAATCGGGCTCTGGGCTGATGGCTCAGAGCCTGGAGCCTGCTTCCGATTCTGTGTCTCCCTCTCTCTCTGCCCCTCCCCCATTCATGCTCTGTCTCTCTCTGTCTCAAAAAAATAAATAAACGTTAAAAAAAAAATTAAAATAGTTTTCTCTTAGGAGACGATGTTGTAGAAAGAGCCAGCTGGAGTCTATCAGAAGGGTAAAGTGGGGCAAAGACAGGTCTTCAGAGGCTTCTAGGACACTTAAAACTATGATCAATTCCCTTTCCAATATAGTAATTTTTTAAAATATGAGTACTGGGACTGAAGGTACAGTGTTTAGGGATGTATTATTCTCCTTTTTTTTTTTCATTTTCTTTACTAGTATTGAAGTAAAATAACTTTGGCATGCTAGTCATATTACATAAGTATATGTACATATTACACTAATATGTATTAATTAATGTGTATTTTATTAGTTCTAAGAAGGAACTGCTTGGCATAATTCAGAGGGCAAGGGAAGGATCTGGGGAGAATATATTTCTTGAATTGATCCTGAGCCCCTGCTATGATGATTCTGCCAGTTTGCTGACTGTCTTTAACTACTAGAAAAGAAAACATCAAGGAAAATATGTAAGCACAAATGTGGGATTTTTTTCAGATTTATTCGGGTAAAATTGACAATTAAAAAGTGCATATATTTGAAGTGTACAACTTGATATTTTAATATATATGTACTTTGTGAAGTGATCACCACAGTCAAGCTAATAACATATCCATTAATCTATTACTTCGCATAGTTACTTTTCTTGCTTCCTTTTTTGCCTTCCTCCTTTTCCTCCTCCTCCCCCTCCTCCTCCTTCCCTTCTTCCCCTCCTCCCCCTCCTCTCCTTCCCCACCTCCCTTTCCCTCTCCTTTCCCTCTTTCCCCTTTTTCTCCCTCTCCTTCTCCCCCTCCCTCTCCCCCTCCCCCCTCCTCTCTTTCTTCTTCTTCTTCTTCTTCTTCTTCTTCTTCTTCTTCTTCCTTGTAGCGAGAATCTATTTCTTAGATTTTTAAGATGCAAATGTTCCTTGGCTGCTGTCAGCACCAAGTAAGAGAAATACAAGTCTGGAATTTAAGGTTTTATAAGGATGAAGACATAAAAATGACATACCAATAGGAGTTGTGATTCATTGAAGAAGATGTAAGTAATAGTGCTTATTAGAGTAAATAGCAGTTTGAAAGGTTTAAAAGCTCATTTTCTTTTATGAATGACCAATTAGAATTTTAAAGTGATAGAAAGTTGGCCCTTCCAATCATATATCAGTTAGGAATGTTTTGGGCTGAAAGTAACAGAAAGATTCAAATCTTAGGTAGGAAAATTAAGCAAATTATTTAATTTCTCTGTGCTTTAGCATCCTCATCTAAAAAAAGGTGAGGGATAATAATAGTATCTACTTTATATGTGGTTGTGAGAATTAAAGTTACCATATGTAAAATATCTGAAATACACATGTCCATTAAAGGGTACCTGTAATGTAGTAAATAAGATATAAATAAATAACAAATTTTGTTTTGAGGTTACGTAAGTAAGACATAAAGATGGTTTTATTGTCATGGATTTTTTTTCTTTTTTTCCTTCCAAGATTTTCTTTAAATTATTAATCCATAGAATAAGTTACCAAAGGAGGTAGATGTTATATTTTCCCCCAGCAACCTAGGCTTTATTTATAGGAAGGGGATAATTAATTCTGTGCCTATTTATTTTTTATGCAAGTGGAACACTACATATTTTTCTTTATGTTTTGCACCTTGTTTTAAACAAAATTTAGACTTCTTTCCATGTAAGCACATTTAGGAATCCCTTAAGCTTTTAAAACCCAGCATAGTATTCCATTATATGCATATGCATCATTTATTTTACACTTTCCATACTGAGGAACATATAAGTTGTTTCAAAACAACACTGTTGGGGCCCCTCGGTGGCTCAGCTGGTAGCATGCCTGACTCTTGATTTCAGATCAGCTCATGATCCCAGGCTTGGGGGATCAAGCCCTGTGTTGGGCTCTGTGCTGAGCGTGGAGCCTGCCTGAGACTCTCTTTTCTCTCTCCCTTTGCCCCTCACCCCCATTCATGCTCTCTTTATATATAGAAAATAAAAAATAAACATTGTAATGAATATTCTTATAGATCTTTGCATATTTATATGAATATATTTGGAAAGCAAACTTAAAAGAAGCATTTGTGGGGTGCCTGGGTGGCTCAGTCGGTTGAGTGTTCGACTTTGGCTCAGGCCATGATCTCACGGTTAGTGCATTTGACACCCAGGTCAGGCTCTATGCTGATGGTTTGTCGCCTGGAGCCTGCTTCAGATTCTGTGTCTCCCTCTCACTCTCTCTGCCCCTCCCCCACTGATGCTCTGTTTCTCAAAAATGAATAAACAGTTTTTTAAAATTTAATTAAAAAAGAGGGATTCAAGAAGATGAGAAAATACTAAGACATGTTAAAACTAGACATTTATACCTATCCTGCATGATTTAGAACACTCTAAGTTAAATCGAACTAAATGTGTATTGAAAACTGGATCTGAATATTTTAAATTATATTTGATTGATGCCATACAGGAATCTACTCTATCAAGTTCAGTCTGTGTATAAAGAGATTTTTATCAGCTTTTGAGAGCCAAGCTTTTATATGAGCAGACAACCAAGAATCAGTAGTTGTACAATGGACGAAGCTAAAATAATTTAGAACATAAAATTTTGGAGGAAATAGAGATTATGCAGAGGAGAAAACATCCAGAATCCTGTAAAAATATCCCCAGAGAGATTTGCTTAACAACTATTTGAACATTTACTATGTGCTAGGCACCAGGAATTCAGTAGTAAGTAGAACAGACAAAAAACTCAGCCCTTGTGATACTTACAAATTATTGTATCAAGAAACAAGAAAGAATCCTACAGAAAAGGAATATTTGGAGAATATAAAAGAGCTCATGGAAACTGAAAGTATAACAACAAAGTATTCAGGAGAAGGATTGAACAATAAGGTTAAAGATACCTCTCAGAAAGAAAAAAATAGGGCAAATAGAAAAAAACTGGACATCTTTTTGGACCATACCAAAGAAAGGAGAACAAAATAAGCAGGGAAAGGAATAATTAAAATAATTAAAATAATTTATTTATTATTTATTTATTGAATAATTTTTAAAAATCCCAGAAAGAAAAAAAGTGGCTCTGTCAGATTGAATGAATCCATTGAATGCTCAGCACAATGGGTGATTATTGACCCAAACCAAATAATGTCAGTGTGCAATTTCAGAAGATGAGGACAAGGAGAAGATTCTAAAACCTTCCAGAGAGAAGAACACAGATTTTATACACATGGTCAAGATCCAAAAACAATAAACATCTCATAAGCAATTTGGAAAGATAGAAGACAGCAAAATAATGCCTTCATAATTCTGTGTAAAAATGATTTTCTATCTAGACTTTTTTTTTCAATTAAGTGTGAAGGTGGAATACATTTTTAATAGACATGCATGGTTTCAAAATGTTACCTTCTTTCAGAAAGTTACTGGAGGGCGTATTTCACTAGTAGGAGGGAGTTTGCAAGGAAACAAGTAAGACATAAATCCAAAAATGAGCTAATGACAAAATTCTAGGAGACCATGATTGTGACAAGATAGGGTTCTCCCCAGGAAACATCTTTAGGAAGAGAAAACTGAAGAATACCTCCTGTTTTTAAATGTATCAAGAAGAGATTAACAACACATTGAGAGAGAGCTTGGAGATGCATTAATATAAATGTACAAAAAGTTAACACAACAAACAAAGAAAAGAAAACAAATATTAATTCTATAGAAAACCAAAAGTTGTGGGGGAAGGGGAAAATAACCTATATACTACAAGGCCCATCTGTGAATAGCATTCGCAGAACTGTAACACCTAAAATGGACTAATCTGGAATACAGATGATATCACAGACTGGTTAGTGGATTGCAGTTCAGATGTTTGAGGTCAGTTCTCAACTGATTTTGACCACAGAATTTCAAATGTTTATTGGTTGATCAGATGGACTGAAAAAAAAATACGGCACAAGATTTTGCTGCACATGAACAGTAGGCTGACCTTGCTGTTTGCTTTGACAAATAAAATGTGTCGTAAGTGGTATTGCACAGGTCCTTGAACCTAGGACACAAAAAGCCTTGCAGCTGTCACCTTCACCCAGTTGGAACTCTGAGACCATCACACTATAAAGAAGCTCAACCAAGCCTCCTTGAGGAAAAGAGTACATCAAGAGAAAACCCCTGCCATTGCAGCTGCCCAGCTGAGCACACCCCCCCACCCCCGACCAACACACCAACTGAACGTTGCAGTCCCACGAGAATGCTCAAGTGAGATCAGGGGAAGAGTTATCCAACCAACCGGCAGAATCATGAAAAGTAATAAACTGTTGTTGTTTTAAGCTACTAAATTTTCAGCCGCATTGCTATGCAGCAACAGATAACCAAAATCGTATGCAATATGTATTTGCCACTTCCACTAAGACCTCTTCCCTTTCTGACCCAATGTTATTCAACCTTACCTTAAATATTTCTAGCTGCTGCTTTTTTCTAAGAAACTCAGTATTTCCATCATTAAAACTTGTTTTTAAACTTGTTTGGTACTAACATATACTTAGTACCTATGATGGATCAGCCTTATTTGTACCTAAGATCTGGCCTCTGACTTCATCTCTGGCCATTCCTCTATTCCATTGCTTGACTTTGTCCAATTGTTGACATTCACCTGATGACTCTTAGTCTTGAAGACACCATTCCCTCTCTCTAGAATAATCTCCTTTCCTCATCAGCCTGACAGAGGCTTATGTGGACACATTATAACACTGTTATTTTCTTGAAAATCTTGTAATCTGCAATGGGGGATCTCTGGTGACCAGGTCATACTTGTTCTTACTCAGCAGACTCAAAACTCCTTTATTCTCATCTCTCAGTACAATCTACGCTTCTTATGCTGTGGTTCTTCACTAATTGGCAAAGCCTCCACTTTTTCCTGAGCACAAGCATAGTGGTTGTTCTCACTGCTTTTTGTTGTATGTTTTTAGCCTTGTGAAATCAACGTGCTTGTGAAGGTTTTCACTTGGTCTCCACATTTGTTCAGCTGCAAAATCACCTTCAGTAGGTTCCTAAGCTGATGCTGCTTTTGACATATTGAGGGTTGTGTCCCAGGGTGCAGTAAAGACCAGTACCTCTGTCAATGTGTTTCCCAAGTCATCATATTCTTGAAGCTTCTGGAAAATCCTAGATCAATCTTGTGCATCTTTTTTACAGAGTTGTTATAGTCTTTCTTTATTTCTTTTTTGGTATTCCCTTCTTCCTTTTAGAAAAGTTCGGTTTAGTTTTAATAGTTTACCTGATTCTTACATCGCTCCCTTTCCAAGTGAGACAGGTAGAACTAGCACTGTGTGCTAAATTTGAATGTTTTGTTCTTTCTTTTCTTTGTTTTCTGGCTCAGACTTTTTTTTCCTTACATATGCCTCTAGATTTTGCCTTATTGGTGTCTGCCACAGACAGAAATATGTAGTTTATAGGGCTGCTAAAAGCTTCTAGTATTCAAAATTGTGTCTGCCTTTATTTCTCCCAAGTTAGATGATCTTTCCCAGGAGATATTCTACCAACATACAAACATTCAGATAGCTCTATTATGGTTCTGCCCAGTTTCTGGTCGTATGTCTCATCTCGTCTATGCCTTCCCTTGGATTCAAAATGTCAAAAGTTCCTGGAGCATATTCCATCAAGGCACAGGCAGTATTTGCAAACCCGTTGACAATTACTGTCACCTTGAAAGTTTGCCAGGTAATTCTTGAGTTTCTATTATCAATCTTACTGCTTTTTTTAAATAGGTACAAATTTTCTATATTAAAACTGTTTGATATAGCTGTCCTAATCTTCAGGGGAGCTTTCCAAGTGTGCTGAATTTCACTTTGCAGATTTAATTGAACTAACTGTGTGGTTCAAGGTCAGTAATTTCCCGAATCCTGCTCTGTGTGAGGCAGTCATTTTATTTATTGATCTTTAAGATCTTGCTTCTCTTCCTCTATTAGAAGCTATTGGACTCTAGTTACCGTTTGTGAATAACTGAAATGATTTCTCTAATTCATACATTCTCCTTAAAAGAAATGAGATCTGGACACATTTCTTTTTCTTTTTTTTATATCTGTTTATGATGGCCTTGAAGATCTAATGTCATTTTCCCTTTCATATCCCTCTAGAATATCTTCTGTGATCTTAACATTAAAGAATGCTTTCTCTTCCTCAAGTTTAATTCTTT
This sequence comes from Lynx canadensis, assembly GCF_007474595.2. Classification (NCBI taxonomy): domain Eukaryota; kingdom Metazoa; phylum Chordata; class Mammalia; order Carnivora; family Felidae; genus Lynx; species Lynx canadensis. The sequence continues at coordinate 103,389,469 of NC_044309.1, forward strand.
GCCTTCCTTTATTTTTATATTTCTCTTGCTTCTTTCTGAGTATATGCCTAAAGCCTAATTTTTAAAACGAAGTTTTGGACACTGTGATTCCAAGAAACATGTTGTTATAGGTATAGACCTTTACTTTTCCAAAGGTTCATTGGGTTGTGTCTCTGCCTCCAACAAAGAAGAAGGAATATCTTCTTTATGGTAAGGAATGACTTATTTTTATTTTTTCATAAATACTAAAATTGATTATACTAATATGAATCAGATCATACTTTGGGACTCTAAAATGTAGAGGTCAGAATGGTCAGAACTTGTGTAATGGACAAAGCCATAGCCATTTTGGGACCATGTGGCGATGAGAGTAGAGGGTGTGCATGTGCGAACATGTGGCCAAGGAACATGAATCAAAGATGTTCACTCTTACTTTGCCAAGAATGCAGCTTAAGACAACAAAAAGAAGGATGGAATTTCAGGCAGCTGGTATAGCACCGTCTGTTCAGGTCGGGCACTAATAATTTAAAGTTTGAAATTCACAAGTGGAGTCCACTTGGAACTTAGCCGCCTGTGCTGTGCAAAGTCCCAGTCTGAAAGCCTGGCTGGAAAACAGTACAAACAGCCAACAGTTCTCTCCCTATCAATGTTCAAAAAGAACAAATCCACTTTTCTGTCTCTTGCAATGTGAAGTCAAAATAGAGTCTATAGTCAAGCTACAGCAGTTTGCCTTCTAGAGCCCAAGCAGCAGACATCTGCCAAGGCCATTATCCAGTTTTTGCTGAGATATAGTCAGTTGCCTGAGGATAAAGCCACCTTACACCGTGATGACCTGTCAAGGTCAAAATAACCATGTAGCTTGCACACAAAAAATCCCAAGTCCTAAAGCCACTCACCTAAATCATGCCAGTTTAAAGTCAGCTCCACAACCTTAAAAGCACGTCATGTAGTACAGTTTTGGCTATCATCTAAGTTCAAAAAAATAATAAACACTTGGTTCAGTAAATCACCACCAAAACTTTAAGTCTCAGTTATATTACCAGAAGCTTCCTAAGAGGAGAGCATAATATATTCTCTAAAAGCAACAGATCCCAAAGGAAATCCAGAAGACGCCAGACACGTATGCTTGGTTCCTTCCTTCAGAGTCTCAAAACAGCTAAGTCATTCCTCCCTCATAAGAGGCCTAAGATTTTATTTGAGGGCAATCATACTACATTATTTGTTCTCAATTGTTCAGGGCCATTTTGCCCCAGTTGAAATGGCTGAAGACATTTTTGGTTGTCCACACTGGGGGGGGGGGGGTGTTACTGGCATTTGTGGGCAAAAACCAGGGCTGCTGCTAAACATAATGAACAAGAAAGCTCCCACAACAAAGAGTTATTGAGCTCAAGATAATGGTAGTGCAAGGCTGAGAAAAACTTCTTCCTACTAAAGTTGGGAAGCAATACTTCTTTCCAACAGTTAGATTCACTGCCTCACTGAAATTCCACTGAGGGGGGTAGACAGGTTAGTCTTCAGAACAGTAGTGTACTTGGAGACAGGGGGAAGATTCTAGAGAATAAAATGACAAATACCTTTTTCAAAATTATGTGTATCTGTCTGTGCATGTATTTGGAGTGTTAAGAGTGACTGTCTACATGGCAGTATTTTAGGTGCCTTTCATTGTAATTCTTCCTTTTTTATTTACATTTAAATTTATCTATAAAGTTTAATTAATATTTCTGTAATGCTACATTTCAAGGAGGAAATCACTGCCTTTACTTGAGACATCCAGTCTGAGAAAAAGAATATATCCTATGACATAATTTTGAGTTTCCTAAAGACAGTAGGGAGTCTGTATCCCCAGTTGCAATATTGTAAGAAGTACTGTTCGGATTTCTGACAGTCCTGCTGGGAATAAAGGAGAATTTATTACAATTATTTATCTTTCAAGTGGCAACAGAATTCTTACTGCTCCGCCGAATATAAAGGAACATGTGACTTGGCAAATTCTTCATCACAAGTGTCCTGATGCCTGTACTCTCCCCTTTTGTGTTGCATAACAGGGAAGACAGAGTTGCTTGACTCTTAACATATTATTAACTCTAAATCACATCTGAAATGGGAGCCCTGCTAAGAGAATTTAGATAACGACACATGAAAGAAAAAACACAGTCTAAAAATATTTGGTTTAAAATCTCATTCACAATGTGCCAAGTATTATTTTCCTTGATGTGCTCTCTTGACTGCCTTTGCAAAACCATAATCACAATAATTTTCCAATCATATTCAACGGGGAAGAGGGTGGGGACTTCATGACTGAGCTGGCAAACTTCTAGAAATTGAGGAAAGTCAGATTCAGAGAACTCTAGAATCATAAAATTCTGGAATGAAAAGACAGTTATGACTATTCAAATTAACTTCCCTATTTTTAGAAACATGGAAACTGAGACTCAAAAATGGAGGTATATCTTGCTCAAGGTCACATGGGATGTTAATAGAAAAGCTAGATGTCCTGGCTCCTATACTAGTCCTGTCCCCACCCTGTGACACTGTCTCATCTAATGCATTATCATTCCATCAAATAGTCACTGAACATCCATCATGTGCCCTTTAGAAACCCCAGAATGAAGCACAGAACTCTCACAGAGCTAACAGTTGGGTAAGTGGAAGGATTTGCATATTGATAATTATAAGAACAGACATTAAGCGATACATGTCCTAAAAGAGATAATGACACTAAAAGAGAAAAACACAGAAATGAAATTCCAACTTCTCTAGAAACTAGACAGGTTATATAAACAAGTGAAAGATGCTGTGCATGATTAAAGGGATTAGTGAGGACTGGGGTAAATAGAGAATCCAGAGCGTTTACACCGTCAGCTCTAGCTAATTATTAATTTTTTTAATGTTTATTTATTTTTGAGACAGAGGGAGATAGAGCGTGAGTGGGGGAGGGGCAAAAAGAGAAGGAGACACAGAATCTGAAGCAGGCTCCAGACTCTGAGCTGTCAGCACAGAGCCCAATGCGGGCTCGAACCCACTAACTGTGAGATCATGACCTGAGCCGAAGGCAGACGCTTAACTGACTGAGCAACCCAGGCGCCCCCCTAGCTAATTATGACCAAAAGGAGTGCGGGTCATTGTTATCCCCAAGAGAAACTAAGCATGTCAATTTTTATGTAAAATGGTCATATTTTTTAAATGATGTCAAAGAAATAAAACTGTTCTCAAAGTACTAATTTTTGTACGTACATTGTGGGGAAAGGAAGGAATGATCAGGAGAAAAGAAAAAAGGGACGGGCTGGAAAGATGTTGACCAATTTGGGGATGAGATGGCCATTAGATAGAATGCTAAATATTATGCAGGTTGGCAGCTGACTTCGTCCAGTAATATCTCTCCTTAGGATCCTGTCATGTTCCATATTCATTTCTTTGGTTTTGTTTTAGAGTAAGGTAGTTCTTAGACTAGCAATTTTGTATGTGCTTTCATTATTTCAATAATAACTGGCACATTTTCTGACTTTAACAGGCTTCATATATACCCTGGGTACTACCATTTGCACTTTTCTTACAGATTGAGATGTGAAACATCTCTGCAGCTTTTGTGCTACCCCTTGAACCTTAGGTGGGCAGTGAATCTCTTTTGTGACAAGTTCATATTGAAACTGCAGAACAGATGGGAGTTGGCTAGAAATCATAAAGAACAGAGAGAAGCCAACCGTGAATTACGATTGCCAAAAATCCTCCGAAGTTATTCTGTATTAAGTAGCATGGAATATCCTGGAAAACCCAGAATACTGAAAGAATAATGGAGTTCATTGTTTTTGCCTTTTTTGCCAAAGAGTAGTGAAAGCTTGTTGATAGATTTTAAGCACCTGCTTTCCATCTCCTAAGACAGAATGGATGGTGATTTCCTTTCAAACCTGGAATGGTTAAGGTATGGGATAGGGAATGGTTGGTATTCAGCTCTTTTCACCATCCGCTACAGGAGTAGCTGCACCACTAAAATGTGAAGTCTTGTGCAGTAATAGCACTGCATAGAAGATGTAGATTCTGTCCTTAAAGGTACTTAAAATACAACATGTGTAGGCATGAATGCTATTTCAGCCACGTATTGGTATAACAGGAGAGAGGAATTGTATTGCTCTTAAATCAGGTCAAGAAAAGCACAGAGTAATTCATTATGGATGATTTTCTTGTTTCCATCATTGTTCTGTTTGCCAATGGAGACACCATACAACCACTGGGATAAAATATTTATTGAGTACTTACTATGTGCATGACAATGTCTCTTTCCTGGGATTTGTCAGATGAACAAAGTAGTTCCTGACATATACCATCCTCTACTTTTGCCTCTCCTCCTTAGAAATGCCATTTCTTCTTTCTGACATGTGATTCCTTTCTATTCATTCTTCAGATCTCAGCTTAAATAGTCTCCTCTTTAGGAAGCCTTCCTGACCTGCAATGCTGGATTAAGAACTCTTCCCTATTCACTATCCTAAAAGTCTGTGCACATATTTGTCATAGCACTGGCTTCCTGTCTCTAGACTGTAGACTTTAGACTGTAATGGAAGATAGAATTTTATTCAACCTTATAGCCTCAGTGATCTCTCATGGTGCTCAATATATTACACACACTCAATGAATGTTTGTGGCAAGAATGAGTAAATGAGTGGGCAAATGAATGAACAAATGAATGAATGGATAGATGGATGGAATATATTCACAGATTAGAGGGAGTGACATACTTCACCTCAAGGAATCAGGAAGGACTTTACAAACAAGATAAAAAATATTTGTTGGGACTTTAAACATTCTTTAGCTCATTTAGTAAACTTTGTTGAGGGTCGATATAGTGTCATATGCTTTTCTAGGCAGTAGGAATACAGTACCAAACAAAACTCCCGAGTCTCTGCTCCCAGAGTTTACAGAGTAGGATATGTGAGACAAGAAAGAAAGAAAGAAAGAAAGAAAGAAAGAAAGAAAGAAAGAAAAGAAAGAGGAGGGAGAAAGGAAGGAAGGAAGGGAGGAAGGAAGGAAGGAAGGAAGGAAGGAAGGAAGGAAGGAGAGAGGGAGGGAGGAAAAGGGAGGAGAGAGAAAGAACATCTTAGATAGTGATAAATGCTATGTGAAAATAAAACAGTATTATATGAAAAGGTGTGAATGAGGACAAAGGTAAGTAAAACTTTTCTACAGCAAAGCTCAACCAAAACTCTAATTCTCTTAACTGATTCTGCTCAACTATCAGGCTTCCTGTTTATGGGAAGTGTCAAAGCGGTGTTCTGAAGGGTTATTTCTCTAGGTGGGCAGGACCTTCAGTCCTCTGCTGTTTTTCCCTTTTTCCACTCAATCTTCCTGAATTTTTCTACGACAGACACAACAAGACCCCTTCTTTTTGCTTATTTAAGCCTACAATCAGACTCTAAATCTCTTAGAAAACCACCCATATCCCTTTTTGCCTCCCAAACCAAATGATCCAAGGAAAATGAAAGGAAATAAAGAAGAAAGTGTTGTATTTTGTTTGGGCTTAGAATGGAAAGATTGCAGGAGTGGGCGGTCACAGCAGGCACTGAGGCAAAACTCTTCCTCCCAGATGGGAAAGGCAAAACATTGTGTAACTGTCTGGTCTTTGGGCTTTCCACATGGCTATGTAATAAATCTTTGGCAGCATGAGATGAATGGTAGTCCAAAATTCTCCTGCAAAACTATGTATCTAATCATCAAGGAATTTAGATATTGGCCAACCCAGAATACATATTACAATTCAAAATTATCCAGTGGAAGCCTTGAAGTGTCAACAGAGTTGTCAAAATTTTCTCTTTGATTGAATGTAAACGTATTCAATGTAGGCATTTCATGACTCACGCCCATAGGCACTGTGGCTAGGTTCTATAAAAGTCCCCAAATTCATTCTAAGAACTACAGATGCTTAATAAGTATCCTTCCAATAGAAATGCATAGGTTCTAGATGCTTGGACTAACAACAGGTCATCTCTGTTGTCTAAAACATCACGGAGCATGAGTTTTAATATCCATTATTCTAGTCTCTGCACCGTGAAGGTGAAAAAATCCAGTTTCATGGAAGATCTAAAGATCCAGTTTCTCAATATACAGCTATCCCTGCTTTCCAAAAGTTTGTGTTACAGCCACTTCACTACATTAGTATCTATTTTCACTAACTGAAAGAGATCTGGAAAGAATTTTCACTTCTGTGAAAAAGGTGAAAAGCAAAACCTACTCGCTCAGCAGCGCGGAGCCGCGAGAGTGGCCCCCACCAAGCCCCTTTTACAGGGACCTGCTCTTCAGCCTCCCAGCATCAAGCTGCCACAGCTTTGAACTGCATCTGTGACCATGTGTGCTTTGTCTTGATTCATTTTGTTCATCCATTAGCAAAATGTGTCCTAAGGTATCAGAAAAGCTAAGAGAGGTTAATTTCGGGGTCTGGGAATGCTTAAAATTTTTTTCCATATAAATTAATAGTAATTGTTTCTTCACTTTATGCCATTTCGGCTTACAAAGGTTTTTTTGTAAGAATGCTCTACTTTTCAAAAAAAAAAAATTAAAAGTTTACTCATTTTTGAGAGACAGAGTGCAAGTGGGGGAAGGGCAGAGAGAGAGGGAGACACAGAATCCAAAGCGGGCTCCAGGCTCGGAGCTGTTAGCACAGAGTCCTGATGTGGGGTTTGAACCCATGGACCGGAAGATCATGATCTGAGCCGAAGTTGGACACCCAACGAACTGAGCCACCCAGGCACCCCAGGAATGCTCTACTTTTGAATAGCAAGGGGAAACTTGTAACTTGCTGCCTTTAATTTGGGTTTTTTAAGTGAACAAATAAGCACTTTAAGGGAGCTGCCTTGTTCCACTAGAGCCCAGTGACAAGTGCTTTGTTTTTAGAGATTCACTCAACAAATATTAACGAAACCCTACTATGTAATGTGGCATTGTGCTAGTTGCTGGGATGCAGTGGAATTTATTTTCTAATTAGGAAGATGTTAATCAAATAACCATACAGATAAAAGCCACGTTACAAATGATACAATGGTTACAAAGGTAAGACATATGAATCTTTAAGAACAAGTTAAGAGGTGTGGGGGAGGGCGCCTGGGTAAAGTGACCCACTCTTGATTTCTGCTGGGGTCATGACCCCAGGGTCATGGGATCGAGCCCTGAGTGGGCTCCAAGCTGAGGATGGCTTTCCCTGGCTCTCTCTTAAGATTCTTTCCCTGGCTCTCTCTCTGCCCGTCCCCTGCTTGTGCTCTCTCTCTCTCTCTCAAAAAATATTTTTTAACTATTAATTGATTAATTAGGAAAGAAAAAGTGATAGAGACATAGACATAGTCCGGAGAGTCAAGGAAGCAAGCCTTCCCTGAGAGAGAAGTAAACGATGTGAGACTTAAGAGTTAATTGGGTGAATGGAGGGTAGATGGCAGTGGTATTGGAAAAGACAGTTCCAAACAGGGGCAATTGCCCACAAAGTGCCTTCACCAAGCAGGGGTTCAATCAAAAGGACGAGTGTGGATGAGAATGATTGTTCTGAGACTGAACTGGAGAGGTGGGTTGAGGCCAGACCGTGTAGCACCCAACTGGCCGCTTTAGATATTTTGGTCTTTGTTTTAAGAACAGTAGGAGTACTGTTCTTAAGAGTTTTAAGAACTGTTTTAAGAACAGTAGGAAGCTCTTGAAGAATTATGGTCAGGTATGTGTATTGTTGGAAATACTTTTTAGTTAAGCATACCCCATCCTACATTTTAAATTTTTTTTTTCAATGTTTATTTATTTTTTTGGGACAGAGAGAGACAGAGCACGAACGGGGGAGGGGCAGAGAGAGAGGGAGACACAGAATCGGAAACAGGCTCCAGGCTCCGAGCCATCAGCCCAGAGCCTGACGCGGGGCTCGAACTCCCGGACCGCGAGATCGTGACCTGGCTGAAGTCGGACGCTTAACCGACTGCGCCACCCAGGCGCCCCCCATCCTACATTTTAATAAAAATGAATAAAATCCTGTTTTGCTGTGCTTAAAGGTGGTAGACAAGCTTTCCCACTTAAATGTTTCTTTGCTTGTAAACAAAGAAAATGCTTTTCTTTTTTTTTTTTTTAATTTTTTAACGTCTATTTATTATCGAGAGAGAGAGAGAGAGAGAGGGAGAGACACAAAGTATGAGCCGAGGAGGGGCAGAGAGAGGGGGAGACACAGAATCCGAAGCAGGCTCCAGGCTCCGAGCTGTCAGCACAGAGCCTGACACGGGGCTCGAACTCACAAACTGTGAGATCATGACCTGAGCCAAAGCCGGTCGCTCAACCAACCGAGCCACCCAGGCGCCTTCAACATGCTTTTCTCAATAAGTGCTGAATTTGTAAACATGTTTACTCCATTTTAGATAAGCATAGAACACCTCACTCAAAGACAATAAATACCTAAAAAAGTTTTTCAAAAAAATTCTAGAATGTATTTGTAAGGAAGGACATAACTTACAAAAACATTATATAATCAATGATGTAATGGTTTATGTAACTTTCAGTCTAACCAATCAGATCGGGGTCGATACCATCGGAAACCACACTTCCAGAGTGCCCAATTTCCCCAATTAGCATAGAGGCCTGCTGGGCGGACTGTGAGACGTATTGACCCCTGCGTCCTAGAGAGTGTGCACAGCTGGCTGCACTTTGCCACTTGCAGACCATTAGGTAACCCCTACCCTTGGCAAAGACATCTGCAAGTGAGGCCCTGAGAATCACCTGCTGGTAGTGAGCAAAGGCTGAGCTAGTGAGAAAGACTCTTTTTTTTTTAAACTTTTTTTTTTCAACGTTTTTATTTATTTTTGGGACAGAGAGAGACAGAGCATGAACGGGCGAGGGGCAGAGAGAGAGGGAGACACAGAATCGGAAACAGGCTCCAGGCTCCGAGCCATCAGCCCAGAGCCTGACGCGGGGCTCGAACTCACGGACCGCGAGATCGTGACCTGGCTGAAGTCGGACGCTTAACCGACTGCGCCACCCAGGCGCCCCTTGAGAAAGACTCTTAATCACGGACATGTAGCAGGTGCCCTCCAGCCCCATCCCATCTTGCTTACTTGCAGAGGTTCCTTACCTTCTAAAGGAAATAAAAAAGTAAAAGCTTTTTAAGCTAAGTGGTGTTTACGTACAATTTCTCTTAGTATTGGAAAACCCCAAACGACAAACCTAGGTCCTTGTTTTGACCTTAGCTGTATTTCCATAGACTAAAAAAAAGGCATGCCTTTTTAAAATCTTTTTTTTTTTTAACCCCAGATGGAGAAATGCCCCCTCTGGACACATTTTAGCTTTTTTGTTTATTTGTTTTGTTTTCCCTTTGTCTACCTGATCTATAATTGTTAGTGTGATTTAGGCATCAGCTTTTGAATGTCTTCTCTTATTCTCTTAGTGAACTTTTTCAATCTCATGGTTTTAAATACACTTATCAAATGTTGAAGACTCTCAAATTTATATCTCTAGCCAGGATTTTTCCCTCTGAACTATAAACTCATAAATCCAACTGTCTGATCAACCACTCTGCTTAGATGTTTAATAGGCATCTCAAACTGCACATGGGAAAAGCCAATTTTTTTTTATCTTTCCCCCTCAGTAATGACAATCCATTATTTCAGTTGCTCAAGCCAAAATCCTTTGACTCTTTTTATTTCATAAGCTATTATGATTTATTAAAAATACTGGTTCTAGGGGCGCCTGGGTGGCGCAGTCGGTTAAGCGTCCGACTTCAGCCAGGTCACGATCTCGCAGTCCGGGAGTTCGAGCCCCGCGTCAGGCTCTGGGCTGATGGCTCAGAGCCTGGAGCCTGTTTCCGATTCTGTGTCTCCCTCTCTCTCTGCCCCTCGCCCGTTCATGCTCTGTCTCTCTCTGTCCCAAAAATAAATAAACGTTGAAAAAAAAATTAAAAAAAAAAAAATACTGGTTCTACATTTTTGAGAGAGAGAGAGAGTGCAAGTGGGGGGAGGGTTAGAAAGAGGGGGGACAGAGGATCCAACGCAGACTCTCTGCTGACAGCACTGAGCCTGATGTGGGGCTTGAACTCATGACCTTGAGATCATGGCCTGAGCCAAAGTCGGATGCTCAATCGACTGAGCCATCCAGGCGCCCCTACATTCTAAATATGTCAAAAGCTAAATAACTTCTTACCACTTAACTAGTTTCCTTGCTTCTGCTGCCCCTTTCAGTCTGTTCTTGGCACGGTAATCAGACACATCTTGATGAAGCATATATCTGATCATATTATTCCACAACTCAAATATTTAAGTGGTTTCTCATCTAATTTAGCACAAATGCTAAATTCCTAGAGGAGATGTTTCCATATTACTTCTCTAATCACACCTCTACTATTCTTCCCTGGTTCACTTTGCTCTAGCCCATTGGCCTCCTATTTCCTGAACACATTAATTCACTCCCACCTCGGGACTTGAATTCACTCTTTCTGTACCTGGAATGCTCTTCCTCCAAATACCCATATGGTTCATACCTTCACTTCTTTTAGTTCTTAATTCACAGATTACCTTCTCAACAACCCAGAAATGTGTTCTGACCTTCCGTCTTCTATCCTTGCACACTTAACCATGCATTTTTCTGTTTATTTTTCTCCTGTGATTGTTATCATCTAACATAACCTATATTTTACTTATTTATCTTGTTTATTATCTGTTTCTGCCACTAGAATATAAACTCATGAAGAGCAAGGATTTTTGTCTATTTTATTTTCTCTTATCATCTCCATGGCCTAGAAAATTGTCTGACGTTTAGTTGTGCTCAAGAAATACGTATTAGACATAAGAATTCATGTTCGTAGCCTGGTGAAGAAAACTGTAGGGAATGCATCCAGGAAAGTAGTAGGCAGCGGTGGAGGTACTTAATTAAAGGAACAAACAGTGTCATAAGTAGGCATATTTTTTAACTGAGGTAAAATTGACCCCCAAAATAGTAAAATTTGGCGATATGATACATTTGAAATGGTACCACATGGTGATTTGATATATGTGGACATTGCGAAATCTTAAGAGCATAGTGATGAGTGAATAAAAATAAGATGCAGAGTATAATCTTTCACACAATAACATTTATACAGTTTAAAAACCCATTATGCTGAAATAATGTCATGTTTCTTACAAATATATCTACTTATATGAATAAACAGAGTGAGAGAAGAAAAGAATGGTGATGGGGAGTAGAGGGAGAAAATAAGAAAATGTAAACTAAGGGAGGAACATTGCACGAACTCATGATGATACCGTGCCACGAACTGAAAACTATGAGTCACTTAGCTCTTGACACCCAGGATCCCCCAAATAACCACACACACAAATGGGAATCACTCTTGCCATCATGTGGAGAATGACTTGTAGGAGGCAGGAGTCAATTTACGATGACCAGATATTAGTGCCATCGTTCAGGTGAGCTATGGTAGTAGGTTGAACTAGCATGACAGGAGATGGAGATAAATGGATACTTCCGAAAGGTACTGGGGAGGTAAAAATCTGTAAGATCTTCTGAATTGGCTCTTGGGTGAGGGGAATGATAGGGAGATTTCAAAGACAATTCCTAAGTTTCTGGTTCTGATGTTTATCATTCACTAGAAAAGGGAATATTGGCATAGGAATTTCCTCATCATTTTTGGTTTGGTTATATATTCAAAATTTTGATCATCTGTATGAAATACAATCAGATATTAGTGTTCACGAGGCTAATACACAATATTTTTCATGTGATAGATGTTTGAATTATGCCTTATGAGATTCACACTTCGTATTTCCTGATTCATTTCAATTTCAGATAATAAGCTGAATTAAATTGAGCCCAGTAGTATTTTAGCTTATAGGAAGTTACTAGATTAAAAAAATAATCTTTAAAGCTTCAGGATTCAGGGCTTTGTACTTTGCAAAGCATTAATCAAATTGAGGGAGTGACAAATGAAGAGCATAGAGTCTGATAACATAAAAGAAAACCCATAGCAATTATTTGCAGCTGGCTGGGGTCAATTTAGTTGAAGCATCTTGCAGGAGATAAACACATGCACAAATTTAAAATGAAATTTAAAAGTGAATATCTCCAAGTATTGGAATTAATCATGCTCATTCCTGTCTTTCTATTGCGCTCTGTACCTTTATGATAGCACTAGTCACATTCTTCGGTGAATTATAATTACTGGTGGTACATGTCCTATATGTCCTACTCTTATTGGGCAAAGATGATGTCTCATTTTGTATCCTCCCCACTGCTCACACATTGCTTAGTGCATAATGGTCACTCATTATAGGTTTGTTTTAAATTTAGTTTTCTTTTAAATTTAAGTTAAATTTAAATTTAAGTTAAATTTAAATTTATTTTTTATATTAACTAATTATTATAAGTTATTGATTTTAACTTTGTTTGATAGTCTGGATCCAAACCAGTTTTCCTAAGAAAATGACTTACAAGTGTCAGTTTCTATTTGCCAAACTTGACTGCTGGACCCTGAAACATGTAAGGGCTATACTTACTACCTTCTGAAGCTCCATTCGAGGAATTTGCCATTTTTCTATCTTTCTGATTTCTGTTCCTATTAATCTTGTTGTTAGTATATTAATCCAATTATATACAAAGAGGTAGTGATATGACTATTGTGTCTCACCATTTGGTGTTGGTAGCTGAAAAGCGAGTCTTGGGCAAGAAATGATGATACAAATCTGTGTTAGCAAAAGCTTGAATATGTGACAAGTGCCTAGATTAGTGATGAGTAAATCTTCAATGTAACTTAAATCCTCTCTGCATACTACTTTTTTCCCCTCACACCATTCAGTCATTCAGCAAATATTTATTGAGTGTTTTAGGTAGTTGAGTAAAACAGATCAAAATCCCTGCCCTTGTGGAGCTTGTATTCTAGTAGAGGGAAATACACAAAATAAAATAAGCAGCATAACAAAATGGACAGAGAGAGAAGACAGAGCACATACAGATATATGTGTTGGAAGGTGGTAAGTGCTAAGGAACAAGAGTCAGTAAAATGGGGTAAGATGGGTTCAGAGCATGAGCAGGGTGGACAGGCAGTTTGCTTTATGAAATAGAGAGGTTAAGACAGGTCATGCTGTGAAATTAAGACCTGAGCAAAGCTTTGAAGAATCTGCAGGAATTGGTCAAGCACTGGTCTGGAGGAGAGTATTCTGGGAACGCAGAAGAGCTAGCTCAAAGGCTTGGTGTCCTCTGTCACAGAGGACAATGTGATCAGAGAGGAGGGGGCTAACGGAGCCTTGAGGGCATTGTAAGACACTTGGTTTTTACTCCAGGTGAAGAGTCATTACAGAGCTGTGAGCAGAGGAGTTATCTAATCTGACTTGTAATTTTCAAGGATCTGCCTGCTGTGTTGAGAATAGACTGGGTGTGGGGAAGTTATTACAACAATTTAGGTGAGAGATGGTGGCTGAGACCAGAATGATGGTAATAAGTAATGGAAAGTGATCAGCTGCTGGATATATTTTGAAACTGGAGCCAACCAAATTTCCTAACGTACCGGATGTGGTATGTGAGTGAAATAGTGGATTTGGGGGTCACTCCAGTGTATACAGCTCAAGCAACTGGCAGGGTGGAGCTGCCATAAATTAAGACAGGGCTGCTGACTGTGCAGGGAGGGTGTGGTCAGGAGTTCGGTTCTGGATGTGCTGGGCTTGAGATGTCTTAGTCATCTGAGATCCTACCTTAATACTCCTTAGTTGAGAAACAGCTTTGAGACTACAATATTTGTTCGTCTAGTCAATATCATTTCTTTACAGATCGAGGGGTTCATTTTTCAAAAAGATTGGATGACTTGTGCAGGGTTACACAGATGGCATTGTTGTCATGAACAGTTGTTCTTTCAAACTGCAGTCTAGGCATTAAATCATAGCCCAGCTCAGAATGCTCTGGCCTATTTAAGGGAATACCTGCCACGGGTAATGATTCCAGTCACTCGAGAAGAGGTTTATTAAAACAAAACAAAACAAAACAAAACAAAACACTCCCTTGTAATGAAGATATATAACTAACACTCATTAAGAGTTTGCAACATGCCAGGCACACGGTCCCATGATCTCACTTAAGGCTTAAGCAGGTCCACAACTACAGCCGGGTCCTACAACTACTCTCTCTGCTTTATAAAAGAGGAAGAGAAATGGCACAAAAGTTAAGGAATTGCTAGGAAAGGCAGAGCTGGGATTTAAACCCAGCATTCTGAATCTAAAGCTTTGTGCTGTACCTCCTTCCTTCAGCTTAAGTACTCAAGCCCTATAAACCTGCAGTTGGTGCCCAGAAGGGTAGCTTTGAAAACTGGTCACTCTGTCTTTTCTAGAAACTGAGGTTTGACAACAGGTGTTTATCAATCTCGTATACACTGGTGCTTGAAGATGGAAGATGGGGTTAGAGAGTGAAAAAGAGTTCAGGAACTGGGAAGGGAAGATTAGGATTCGCAGATTTCAAAGACAGATTTTCCAAATCATTTCCAAGACTGATTATTTTATGGAAAAGTCCTGTTTAAACATTAAACCAGGGGAGGTTTTTAAACATTAAATGATTACTTTAAATTAAAGGCCCATGGCATGGTGATCTTATGTACTAAAGAATAACTTGTTTAAACTTGCCTGTAAACAAGAATTTTTACCATGATTGTGTGGCTTGGATAGTTGATGGCCTGGAATTTAATTTAAAATGTGCCAGTGACTAAACTAAACTCTTTCCTGGCATGTACACACTAAGTGAAATCGTGAACTCGCTTGTATTCTTTCAGCTGGATTTGCTAGGACTAAGGAGAACTCCTAGGGAAGTCCATGTCTGCAGGTTAACTATGGTGATATCACCATGTCCGCTTTCTTTAGACACGTGAAGTAGCTTCAGGAAGTAAGCAGGGTACAGAGGCACACATTTCCTTTAGTACTGGCTCACCTCCAGTGAGAGGAGACACTTTTCTCAATTCAAACCAGCAAAATGATGGTTGTTAAACCCTTTAAATATATTGAGATGAAAAATTACTGAGATGTTCTGTTAACTTACCCCTTCTGGCATCCTTTATCTTTAAAGCAAAAGAACCATTGTGTTTATCAATGCAATTTATTTCTTTGGCTTTATTGGCATTCCCTTTGTGGTAAGTTTTTGACATTTTCATGTCTAAGTGATTGAAGAGGCTTTGTCTGCTACCTGGTGGTCAGATAGAAAATTGCAGTTGCAAGCCATGTGCCAATTTCCAGGCCGCATTAAAAGAAATATAATATTTCAAATTTGCATTTGGAAGATCCTTGTCTCTTCTTTTGTTAGCAGGTAGGTCCTGCATTAGGTTATGTCATTGTTTTCTTAATTTCATTGAAAGTTTTAAATGACCCTTTTATGATATAACACGTATATCCTAACATGTCTACAAATTTCTCTTTGCTTAATTGCAAGTGTACAGAGCTATAGTCTGGGAGGTCAGTTGTTAGGAAACAAAAAAGTAGAGAATCAAGATTAAGAGTCATTCCTGGAAGAGAGAGGAAAATTAGTGTTTTGGGAAATGCTTCTCAATCGCTGGAGTGATAAGACCAAGGCTTTCCTCTGGTTCCTTTTCTTTTTCTTTAACACGCACGAGCACACACTCATACACACACCAAACGGTGATTCAGTTTCCTCTAAGAATAAAGTGTGGGTAATGGATTTATATTTAAATAAAAGGCCAACCTCTTAATGCCATCCCCAGGATGAAGCGATATTCAATTGGGAAAGAGACATGCTTACACTGTTTGAATTTGCTACTCTTCAAGTCTTTACCATCATCTTCATAGAACAGAGAAAACAAAATCCAAACAACTTAAGAACCTCAATTTCATGTAGGGCCCCCTCCCCAACATTTTGTAACAAATGATAATTCTCACTGAATTTACCATGCTTCCCATGATTAGAAACAGCTCTCAAGACAGGAGTATTTTTTGTTGAAAGACAAAAAAAATACAGGTGCAGTTTGTACTGTAAGCACTGGCCAGAGAAGGTAAGCCACGACTGTCGACTTTTTACATAGCAGCTTCAGACTCTTGGGAAATGGAGCATGAGTTCGACTTTGTTCAATATCAGTCAAGAGATGCATGATAACGACATCTTTATATGTGGTGTATTTCTGTGTAATACTAAACAAGAAATGCAAATCTCTCAATGCTATGTTGAGTGCGATCCCTCTCTAAAAGTACGTTTGAAATGAAAATTGTAGGTCCAATTGCTTGCTTTTTTCCCGAACACATACATTTCTGAAAGTTTCTCAGCAGAGAACTACAAATAGGTCTCTATCTATTGGCCTATCCAATTTCTTTAGCAGGCTGGGAAAGCAAACTTTTCTCTGAGAAGTTTGTATGCTTCTCTCTGACCTGAACCAAGCTTCATCTAAATGGAACAGGTGATAAGGATGAGCACTGAAGAGATTTCATTTTAGACTCAGGAAACACTACATGAACTTCACTGTGTGGGGTGTCTTCAGCTGATATTCTAACCAGCTATAGACTGGAGGTTCCAATGACCTCCACCTTGGTTTCCACCAATTTGCTAGAGCAGCTCACAGAACTTAGAGAAACACTTTATTTACTAGATTGCTGGTTAATTATAAAAGGACGTAAGTCAAGAAGAGTGTAGGGCAAGATATGGAGAAAAAGCATGGAGTTTCCACACCCTCTTGCAGCACAGCACTGTCTCTAAATCTCCAAGGGTTCACCAACCGGGAAGCTCTCTGACTGCTGGGGTTTTTATGGAGGCCTCATTACATCAGCATGATCGATCACATCATTGGCGTTGGTGAACGAACTCAATCTCTCTCCTGGGAGAGTAGGGGTAGTCTGAAAATTCCAACCTTCTAATCATGGAATTGGCTCCACTGGCAATTAGCCCACATCCTTAGGTGACCGAGGGACTCTCCAAAAATCACTTCATTAACATAACCAAAGATGCCTCTACCACTCTTTTCACAGGAAATTCCAAGGGTTTTAGGAGCTTTGTGCCAAGCACAGACCAAATATCTCTTATAAATAACATCACACAGGGCTTTTGCTCTGATTGGTTAAATTTTGAAGCAGATTCATTGTTGTAATTGGACTTTCTTCAAATGGAAGCACTCGCAAAAAGTAAAAAAAAAGTTTAAAATTAGAATGCAACAGAATTATTATATGTTCATGAGTTTATTGAAAAATCTTTATATCCTGTGGTATAAATGGCATTTGTTTGTTTTTCAACTACTTTTTTTTTCAGCAATGTGTTTTTTGAATTCCCCCTTGCAATCTTATTTGACAATATCTTGGGCAGATTCCACAACTTTCTGGTTGCTTTTGTCTGTTGAAGTTAAATCTTGGTTCTATTTAAAACTGCAATGTTTACATTTGATACAAAGTTCTTCTGCAGAGTGTACATAAACTGTACTATTTGAAGGGGTGGAAACTTTTTACCTTCTTTCCTTCTAGGTTCTTTGGTTGCTGTAATAATTAAATTGACATATGACAGATTAATAGGAGAAAAACAAGTTTAATTTAGTCCGTACAGGAGCCCTAAATATATATAAGATTTCAGGGCAAGTCAGGCAATTGAGGCTTATATGCTATCCAGAGCTATGGAATGGGATAGGGGCCTTCAAAGGAGAGGAGAGTAATTCACAAGGCAATAAGAAGAAGAACAGATGTTTAATTTAGTAATTAGATGTTTGCCTTGCCTTACAGTTAGGTCTTTCAGATAGAAATTTTATCTCATACTAGGTCTCTTTCTGGGCCAGGCCCCATATTTAAATTCTTTTAGGTAATTAAGGAAAAGGTAAAAGTTTTTCTTAAGTCTGTTGGGTCTTGATTGCCTTGAGCTCAAAATAATCCTCATGGCAAAGTGACATATTCTGGCAAAATCTTTTCCCTTTCATGCTCAAAGTGTGGTTCATGGACTCTTTCTGGTCCATGAATGGTTTACTACTGGGGAGAGGCAAAAATAAGTGAGAATAAGCATTTAGAAGCTTGTGTAACAACTTGACATTGATGTAACATCCAAATTTACTCAAGTCCCTCCTCTAATCTATACTTCATCACATGGACCCACTGGCACTGCTGAGAACCCTCTTCTGTGTACCCTGAGGGCCACAGGGTATTGCAATGAGGCAGAGATTTGTCCCTATCTTCTTCCCACCACATTCCCTTCAAGCCTTGGGGACAGGGCCTAGAGGAGGCTCCCTGTCTTTGGCATCCTTGTTCATGTGTACCCCCACACCGAAGGGACACATCTCAAAACTTTCCTGAGAACCCTATCATTACACTCAGCTCCAGATGCAACGGCACCATGGGAACTACAGATTTCCACAGCTCAGCAATCATTCAGCAAGGGAATGAGTTCCCAGTGATGTTTTCCTATAGTTACCCTTACACTTCTGTGAGAGATTGCCTTGAAGCTCCCCTCTCTCACATGGCTTGAGCTGGATGGGAGTGGAGGCAGAGATGGAAAACTTTCTCTCTAAAAATATTGTATTCTGTATCTCTCTCTCTCTCTCTCTCTCTCTCTCTCTTTCTCTCTGCTGTTATGATTTTTGGTGATGGAGTAGGGGTTAAAGTGAGTGGAGCCAATTCTACTACCTGTTAGAAAGTCTAAAGCTGTATTTATATTATGGTAATGTTTGGTAAATTCTGATTTCAGCTTCAAGCCTTAGCCATAATTATGACCAATGGAAAAAAAAATCCTCTCAGCATCCTATTATATCTGCCTCAGTAGATTGCATTCTGTTTGGAGGAAGAGGTTGGTATCATCTGTGATAATTAATTTTATGTGTCATCTTGACTGAGATAAGAGATGTTCAGAGAGCTGATAAAATGTTATTTCTGGGAGTGTCTGTGAAAATGTTTCTGGAAAGGATTAGCATATCAATCAGTAGACTGAGTAAAGATCACTCTCATCAATGCAGGTGGACATCACTCAGTCCATTAAGGACCTAAATAGAACAAAAAAGCAGAGGAAGAGTGAATTTGCTCTCTTGCCAGAACTGGGACATCCATCCATCTTTTCCTGCCCTTTGACATAGCCACTCGTGGCTCTCAGGAGGCCTTAAGGCCTTCAGACTCAGACTGAATTTCACCACCGGCTTTCCTGGTTCTTTAGTTTGCAGATGGCAGATTGTGGGACTTCTTGGCATCCATACTAATGTGTAACATGAACCAATGCCTATAATAAATTATCTATCTATCTATCTATCCATCCATCTCTCATTGGTTCTGTTTTCTTTGGAGAACATTGACTAATACATCATCCTACTGGCTGTCATATTCTACATAGGCATCTGGGAACCCAAATATGCAGAGAAATCTGACTTTTGATGAGGGACAATAGGGAATCTCTGGCCCTGGATTCAACTATTTTTGCTAATAATAATAAACCTAATAATAAGCCACATCTAGATTTCCATACGCAGGTAGCCTATTTCTCTGAAATGAAAGATGTTGTAAGACTTAGAATGTGTCAATATATGTTGAGCTCTTAGAACAGTGCCTGGCACACAATAAGCTTAAATGTTATTGCTTAAACACAATAAGCAATACATGTTAGCTAGCTCTTAACTGTAGTTTTGCCTATGCAGATGCTTTTACAACCATCTTATTTTAGTAAAAACATTGTTGCAGACTGACCTCAAATGGCTCAGTTTTATGTCCCTCTGTGTATCCATGCCCTTTGTATTGAACTTCTCCTATCAAAAGGTAGAGACTCTTTCCCCAGTCCTTGAGTCTGGGCTAGCCCTGTGACTTGTAGTCAATAGAATGTGGGGAAAGTGACATTGTGTTGGTCTGAGCTAAATTCTCAAAAGGCTTTGTGGACTTCTACTCTCTCTTCAATCCTTCTTTTGTCAAGAGAACAAGGCCAAATTAGCCTGCTGGAGTAGAGGATTGCTGAGCTACCTCAGTTAGAAGTCAGCCAACCGTAGTCAGCTAAGCTGCTGAGCTGATGTGCAACTGACTATGGACACATGAGGAAGCCCAACCAGCCACTCCCAAAATAACTGTCTCTGAGCCCAGCCTAAACTGGTGGGCTTCAGAATTAAAAACAGAATGAAAGATTCCAGTTTTAAGCCCAAGATCTGGGGGAGTGCTCCTCCTCCAGTCAACAGCTATCTCAATGCTCTTCCAAAATCCCGCTTAACTTTTAACATCCATTTCAATTGGCATTTCTTCCAAGATTTTTCGAATTTCTTCAGGCAATGTCTTCTTTCCTATAATTGAACCCTCATTTTTATATCATGTCCCCTTTGTAGTTCTTCTCTTAGCTTGTCTTGTAGTAGAAGTGTTTGTATGCTACTCATATTGGTTTCTCTACAGCTAAAAAGTGAACACTCAGTAGACATGAGGACGTGAGCCAGACTGAGCCATTCATGTCACTTTTTCCCATGGTGATTCGATTCAAGACCATTCGGAGTCTGTGTGAATATAGACTCTGAGGAAAAAAGTCTAGTTTCCCTTTTAGATTAAGAGCTATAAGGATATAGGTGTGGTGCTACACAGGATTAGGAAAGGAACAGATAAGGAAGAGGAACGAACTGAGTGCAGCAGGGAGAAAAAGGGCCATGAAGAGGAGAGAGAAGCAGAGTTGAGGAAGGGAGAAAGGGGTATGACGAAATGAGAAAGCTATCAACATTGAGACTGAATCTGACCTGCTTTGGAGGTGGTTAATTCTCTTTTTTGCTCAAGCTCTATTGGGTCGTGTTTTGATTACTTGTAACAAGAAAGAATCCTTATAATCATCTGGTGAATTGAGGAGGTTAACAGGAACCATCATCCTAGAGCTTCACCACTTCTAGGTAAGTTGACAACATAATGTGTTGTCTAAATTGGGGCACTTCTAAGAGTTAAAGGGAGTGCTTTTAGTGATTACTTTGAGAAAACAGGCATTAACTAAGACTATCCCTGAGTATTCCTAGAAAAAACAAGTGAGCCTGGATCTGCAAAGCTGGGGATGAGATCCTGGGAAGCTGTGTTACAAAACATCCAGGTGTGGACCCTCTGTGGGTCTCCTTCCATGGCTGCCAGTCAGCCTCCCACACTTAAATCTTTTAGGTAAAGTGCAGTTAATGGGGAAAAAGCCCATGGGAAATTTATTACACAGGTAGCAATTAAACTCTTTGAAACTATCTTGTGTTAATGTAGGAGATTTCTTGGAGTTCTGTTTGTGATCATTCTAACTTAAAGAATAAAAAAAAAAAAGTGCAGGTCTTAATCTATGTGTGGGAATTTTCCTTTAAGATACTGTGTTTCTATCCTGTGGGGAGAAATAAATTAGTATCGTGTTTAAATTAAGTGTTGAATATGTTTGTTATATAAATGTCATACTCAGATAAACCTTTGTGTTGGCCATACAAAAGAACATGATGTGTGACTAGGGCTGGAGAAATGCTTTGATTTCTATTAACTTTTCCTATATGAACTAAAGCTGTCAAAACAATGTATTTAGTCTCCCAATTCCCTCTTGCTGATGTAGTGGCCCGGTGGCCTGGGAAGGGAGAGGACTAATAACCAGTAGATATATTCTAGTTTATATAGAGTAGTATATGAGTAGTTTATATTCTAATGAACAGCAGAGATAGGCAGGACCATCAATAAAGGACTGGAGTCCAATCAGAAGTACTATTATGGTGTCCATCTTGTTTGTTCAGTTGCTCACTCAAAACCTAATTTTACCCTTTACCATTGTTTTCCCATGAAATATGCAACCAATTTTATATGTGGGAATAAATCAGCGGTAAAGCCATTGTGTATGTGTATGTGTGTAGGAGGGGTGGTGGTGATATCTAAAATATTTACATCAACTTTCACATTCATCCTAAGAGCAAAAAGTCAGATCAGAAAAACCTAGGAAATCAGTGATAAGAATTAACACTATTCTGTACCTTTTCTTTTCCTTTTAATAAAAATGCTCAGTAATTAGCATTTTTTCTTTTTTAAAAGTGTCTGGTGTTGAGTTCTCAATTCAGATAAATTTCATGGGTGAGCTTCAGAACACTGAGACCCCAAAATAATGCAGAAGCCATTCTGTGAAGTTGACAAGTGAAAGGTAATTCCTTTTAAGAAATATTAACACCCACTCCATACATAATTACTAACTGTGGGGCAAATTAGGATGATAAAGACACAAATAGGTATACCATAAGGGAAGCTAAGAAAAGAGCTAAAGAATGGTACAAATGTCACAGTGGAGTTTGATGATGGGGTAGATAACATATGGGTGGAAAAATAAGAAAAAGCTTCTTGGAAGAGGGACCATTTGAAATGTGCCTTAAATTTTTTTTGCAGGCACAGATACAGGAAAGACAGAAGCATTTCAGAAATAACCAAAAGCTCAGGGGAAAGAAAGTTTGAGACAGTTTCCAGCAATAGGTAGTGGTCAACTTGGACTACAAGATAGTGGGGCACCTGGGTGGCTCAGTTGGTTAAGCATCAGACTTCAGCTCAGGTCATGATCTCACTGTCCATGAGTTTGAGCCCGGCGTCAGGCTCTGGCCTGACAGTTCGGAGCCTGGAGCCTGCTTCAGATTCTGTGTCTCCCTCTCTCTCTGCCCCTCCCCTGCTCATGCTTTGTTTCAAAAATAAAAATAAATAAATAATTTTTTAGAAAAGCGCAAGATGGCTAAAACTGCAGTGCTATCTAGTTAGGAAATACACTCATCCCATATAATATGGAAATATATCTCAACCTATACCTCTCCCTAATGTTGGCATGGTGGCCTATCCATCCACATACACACATACATACACCTCAAGCAAATACTTTGGAATTTGTGGGTCACTGTTTGATGGAATCTTGGTATTTTCACTATACAACACTGCTAGTCTCTCTTTGCATTTAACTTCACCTTGAAAAAGAACTTGTAATTTTTTCAGTGTCATGAAATCCCATGACTTCTATTTCAAAGTCCATACACCAGACTTCAATATCATCACGTTTTGTATTCTAGGTTTTGCACTTGTGGATGGGAGAGCACTATAACGTCCTCCTTCCCCAACACCATATTAGTGCTCTGGTTCAGACTAAGAATGTGATTTTGTGTGTGTGTGTGTGTGTGTGTGTGAGTGTGTGAGAGAGAGAGATAGGGGACCCATCAGAGGATTTTGAACAAAGGAATAGAGCGAGTTACCTATCACCAATATATAGGGAAATTTAGGGAAACATGTTCATTGTGACAACAGTTAAAAGTTCATGAAAGTCCTGGTTAAAAAATACTAAGGTGCTATGCATGGGTAGGAATAGTTAGAATGGGTAAGAGAAGATAGTTTCAAAAGACTTTGCAAAGGTGAAATCTAAAAAGTCTAAGAATCGATGTAAACGGTAAGTGAGGAAGAGGACAATATTTGTACAGAGAATGGTCATATCAGTAAAAATAAAGGTGACAAAAGGCAGGTAGAGAGATGTTAAAAAGTATGACTTTGGAAATAAAGTATTTGAATTTCCCCATTGGCGTATTATGTGCAAAGCTAAATTTTGCAAAATGTTAATTATTTTGAAAGGGCTAATTGCTTAGGGAAGAATAATGATGTATTAAAAGTTTTAAGAAGGTTCCTTGCTGCCACCAATAGGAACCAGAACTTAAGATGTAGAACATGCCCATTTGACTGGGAGGGGCAGAGAGAGAACAGATGTAAATCATGTGTGGGATCCGTCTTTGTGAGTGAATCAGATGGAAGCAGGTGTTCCCTCTCCCCACAGAAGGTGTCAGTTCCTGTTAGCCTCTGGAAATGTGGTCACATCCATCTGTTTGTGGTTCTAACATTAGGCCAATCTCAATTTCTGCCTTTCCTATTGGCTTTAGAATCTACCCCTTAGTAGTGTGACCCCCACTGTATGGTTTGGAATGAAGAAGGGCAAGGAACTTGGCGTCTAAATATTCAGGCACCATCAGCATCTAAACATCTTTCAATATCCGTATTTTAAATGAACTTAAAAGTCATTTGATAATGAAGACAATACTTCCAGTCTGGTGTCTAATACTTTTACTTCCCAGCAGCATAATACCACTTTGGTCAGGTTGAACCACTGCACAATTTTGCAGCTCTTTCAGAAAAATGAAGAAAACAATTGGAAAGACGCGATCACATGCAATGGTGAGAAAATAGTACTATTGCCCGATCTTTTCCCATAAATGTGAAATATCCTTGGTTCAGCTCCACACTGTGTACTTATTTTAAGCCCTTACAGCAAGGGATTTTGTTTCTTGTAGCACCAGATAGACACAGTGGCTAACAAATAATTCTGAAAAGTCATTGACATATTTCCCACATGTCAGAAATTTCCTGGATCTGTACTTTATCCGTGTCCCTGGCTTGAAGTGTTCTTCACAAGAGTAAGCTGTAACATAAGACTGAGTTCTTAGTCTGCTTCTGCCACTGATGTGGTCTGTTGAGCATAATAACTTCACTACTATGTTTTTGCATACTACTTTACAACTTCAAAGTACTTTTATATACAGTGACCCATTTATATTAATGACTCCTATTTTTAATGTAATGGTGTCCCCCAAACCACAGATAATGGTTCGACACATGAACTCTTGTGTTACACCACATGGGTTCAAATCCCCATTTCATCTGCTAGCTGTGTGACCTTGGACAAGTCACATATCTGTGCTTCAGTTTTCTTGTCTATGAAACGAAACCTACTGGAGTTGTTGAAGGGATTCAATGATGTAGTCTATGGAAAGTACCAAGAACAGTAGAACCTAGTGAGAGTTCAGTAAGTGTTCATTATGAATAAATTATGACTTACCTACCTTGCTGGGGTAGAACTATGGTGTATGGATAAACTGAGCAGTATTTTTGAGTGATGTGTCTGAAAAGCAAGTTCACGTAAGTGTCTGCAGGGGGTTCTTTCATGATTTCCACGGAGTTAGGGATTTTATTTCTTCTGTCGGCTGTGCAGAGGGACCCGATGGAGAATAAACTCTACCAAAGTGTTGAGGAGTTCCTCATAGTAAGTTCCAGGAGGGCACTAGGTCTGTCTTGTTTGCCATTACATTTCTAGGACCTAGCAATGTACAAGGTGCACAATAAATATTTGTTAAAGGAATAAACACGTGGAAAAGTCTTAATTGCTATGCGATTAAGCATTAGCTCAGGTACATCCTAGAAATCAAATAGGAAAGAAGTGATCTTTTGAAAGCAGAAGATTTAGAGATGTGTCCCCAATTACTAGGAACTCCTTAGAGAAATGTTACTAGTAAAAAGATAAAACATTGAAAGAGATATTAAAAATGTGCTTGATGACATGACTTCTCTTCCTTTTTAAAAATTAAAACATAATATTTTATAAAATTCATAACTGGGGTTTTATGTTTTAATCGCCCTTGCAAAATAACTCAGGGAGCTTTCAGAAAAAAACTAGAAAGGCTGAGTTTTATTCATTGTTAAAATATCTTACTCCCCAGACACTATCTCTTATCTAAATGCCCTCAAATCCTTGAAGCTTTTGAAGTAATTGATTCCAAATTCATATATCTGAAAAGCATTTATTTATGAAAAGAGTAAATCTGGTTCTGACTATGAAATTCAGAAATTACAGTGCCAATTACTGTAAGTTGGTGAAATTTTTCAGATTATCTGAAAGCAACATTCACTTATTTGTCTATCAACCTATCCAATTGTTCATTCATTCAACAAACACCAACTGAGCGCCTGTTGTGTGCCAAGCATCATACCAGATGCCAGGGATACGGCAGTTCACAATGCAGTCACAGACCTTTCACTCCTGGAGTTTATGATCCAGAGAGGGACGAGATGGGTAGGACTGCCCCATTTTTGGGGAGATACTGCCTAACACTGGCTTCCCTGAATCTTCAGAACATTGATTTCTACTTCACAATGCTATCTAAAGCTGGTCTTTGTTAACAGGCTGTATAATAAACACAAACCAGCTAAAAGATGAGAAACTCAGACATTATTCACACATTAACAGATATCTATAGAGGCTTAAGATAACGTAGACAAAATATCCCAACGTCTTGGAGTCCTATAGGCACAGCTGAGTAAAATGAAGTGAGATCACATCAGTTTGATTTGTCACGGGTTGAGAACTGCATTTGTAAATTGATGTAATCCATCTCTAGCCAAGTTCTTCGGAGACAGCCTTGAATTCTTAAAAAGCCCCTGAAAGCTAGATTTTGCATTTAGATCTTAGCATTGTCTTAAAAGATAGTGGTAGTTCACATAACAAGAGAATTCCCTATTGATTACATGATTGAGGGAGCACAAAAGTCTGTTATTCTTTCCAAAGTCAATTGTAACTTAAGCTCATTATCTCCATGCGGATGTTCTATTTCAAATGGGAACAGAATCAAAATGTAAATGCTCCAAATGAAAAGGTTCAAGTTTGTTTTTTTTTCTTTCTTTCTTTCTTTTTTTTTTTTTACTGAAGTATGCTCCGAGTACTGGCCTTCAAAATCACTGCAGAAAAGAGTTTAGAAAAATCTGGCCACCAATCTGACCGGGGGAAAGAACTAAAATTCACGAGGATCAAGAAGATACAGTCATACCAGATTTTCCCCCTAACTTTGAATATCTAATTTATTTATGATATTCAGGATTGAGCTTTATGTAAGAGGCACCTGTTATGTCTTTAATATGACTTTGGACATGCCAATAGCTCTACCAAGATCATTAATAGTAAACAACATTAGTACAATTTTTTCCCTTTCCCTCCGGCTTCAGTGAAACTTAGAAAACCTCAAAAGGACCTCTCTAAGTCTTAGGTCAGCTACTTTTGATTACAACTTTAAGGGAAGGTTTATATTTCAATACCCAGATTTTACTGAAAAAAAAAAAAAAAAAAAAAAAGACCAGCCATTGTATCATTTGTATGTAGGACCACCATGACATGTACTCTGTCTTTAGATACCTTCGTTGTGATGGATTTCCCCTTCACTTTGACAAAGGACTTGGCATACATTTATTAGCATTTAACCATTATGCAAATGAAGCATAACATACAAAGACATCTAGAAAACACAAACATAAAGTATCTGCTCACTTGATAGCTGCTTCTGTAACACCATGATAAGATTTATATTGATGTGAAAATATATGATAATTTAATATCAACCATACACTTATGGCTAAATGAAAACGTATCTTGAACTTCAAATTTATACAAGGCATTGAAATGTGTTGAAATGACCATTTTCTCATTACAAGGGTGCAAATATTTCCCTTTATGAGAATCTGTGCATTGCCTGAATAGCTTTAACATTTCTTTGTTAAATGATAACTAAAATATATGTTTTATTAAATTTTTCTTATAAAAATGAGAACTACTTCTTTCAAACTGAGTAATACTCACTTAGTCTCCATTCACTCCCTTTAGTCATGCTTATCTCTTTTGTAAACCTATTTTACATAACATTCAGGGTCATCCCCCTTGCCCTCCCCTCCCCCCTCATTTCTCTCTAGTAAAAAATGATATGTTTTCAGGATGGTTGTTGGAATTGGTGTACCTCCTAGCTTCCTTGCTCTTTGCTGTCTGTTGGGTGATGCACTGTGAAGAGTAGGCAGAACTTGGTATTGATAATAACACCCTTTGAAAGGGCAAAATAAAATGTACTGGGTAGTTCTGATTGGTTTTGTTTTGTTTTCAAGAAATAGCTCCTGAAGTGAGCTTCATAAATTTCTAATTTGGGGGACTATCTGAAATGTAAAATTTATTTATGTTGGGGAATCAGTTTCTGCATTTGAGAAAAAGAAACATTCAAATATTGGCCTCAGTTTTAATCATCTTTCTAGAATGTTTCAACTGAATGTGTATTCTTTTTTCAGGTACATTTTTGTGCCTAAGGTATTTAACTGCGCAAATAATTATTGCTTTCTATTCATTCCAATGAGTAAAATCAGACTTATGTGCTTAGATTTACCATAAGTCAAAAGTGAAGATCTGTAGAGGTGGCTCATTTTCCAGCAAATGATACTTTCTGAGAGATGATATCACATTGTCTATTTTCCTATATGAATGTGTGTCATGAATTACGTATTTTTTCCCTCTAGAAGGAGCAGCATTTTTCATTCACAAAATTAATATCCTCATTTACATATGCCTAATTTTGAAAGGAATACTACTTTTGATCTTAGATTGCCAAAAACATCCACTTTGTCTTTGGGGAAACTGATTTAAACCTTGTGTGACACATATATTTGTATATGTATGAACATATATAATTGAGTTTTGTAAAGCCTTAGGCTTTAACATATTAAATAAATTTCTATGACAACATATCAGTGTAGACAGAAAGATTTCTGACTTACCCAGAGTTTATCAATCAAAAAATATAAAACTTAACAAACAAATATTGAGAGCAGGGTTATATGGAAATATCACAGGAGGATCAGTTCATGAAGCTAGGTCCTTTGCTAGTATTCTCTTACCAGATTCATAACATTTGGTAAGAAAAGACCTCAGTTTGTAACAGATACACTCTGATAATATATATTTTGTGGAATAAATACATGTTATATTGTTAGAATTAATAATCATAGATACAAGTGATAGTTAAATTAAAAAAATATACAGTACTAGAGTTCTCTATCCGTGTCTCTAGCAAACCAAAAGTTGAGCTAAAATTGTCCCTCTCCATTAATGCATAATAAAATTCATGGAAACAGAAAATAAAAAGCCAATTGCTTCTAGAACCTGAACAGAGTATAAATATAGCATAAGGGGAATAAAGGTGGAATTTGCAATTAACTGGAATTCTAATTCAGACAACTCAGCAATATGGATGTGGAAGAGGTCAGGGTATAGGGCAATGAGTAGGTTTCTTTTAAGTGATGACAACCTTGAACTGATGCAGTTTAAACTATAGCCTAATGAGGGATTTGTTAATCTCTGGAAAAGCTGTAGAACAAAGATTCATTTAATCTTGGCCCGGTGATTTATCGGAAAGTCACGGACTTTATTCTTGTTGTACTATTTCAGTCTGCGGACCGGAAAACTGCTCCCTTTACACACTGAGAATTCCCACTGCAGTGCATGGAAGGTCTGTGTGTGTAAAGAGCGCGTGAGCAGTGGGGATTCAGCCCCAGAGAAAGAAGGTGTCGAGTTGCCTGGGTGAAGAACTTCTATATCACGTGGTCACAGCTTCTTGACAGGTATAATTATCAATGTTGTCTTTTCCTTTCATTATGTGCTGGGATTGTGAAGCACGGTTTCAAATTTGTGACTATCAGATGTTTGATCAAGTAGCCTCTCTTTAAGGACCTGAAAGGAGGGAAAAGAGTGAAGGGAAATCAGTGATTAGTATTCATTTGTCAACTACAATATGCTAAAAATATCAAAAGAGCATGTGCTATGTGAGAACAGCAAGGATTATTTTAGGCCCTATCACTCATGCACAATCTTCCACATATGAAAAAAAAAAAAATTGTTTGATGTTTGCAAAGGAAGTAATTATCGAATGAGGATGGAAAAGACACAGTTATTCCTTAAAATGAAAGACAGAACCCCAGTTTGGAAACATTTCAAATGTAAAACATTTCTTCCTCCCTATTCCAGATGACTCTGTTTTTCTTCATAAAAGCAAAAGATAGATAACCTTTACAGTGTGAGTCTTAGGGATCTTGTTGAGGTGCAGTCAGCAAAGCTTCTCTCTGACAGGCTGGAAGCACCAACATCCCTTCTCTGAAGCAGGTATCAGGCCTGTTTCAGGCCTGACACCAGGTAGCAAAGAGTAGGCAGCTGCCCTTATGGTCAGATCTGGAGGAGCGGCCTCCCTGAACACTCCCCCAAGACCTGTCCCTCTTCCGCCATTATGGAATCATTCCTTCCAGAGAGAACAGTGGTTTCCAATCTTTGTTTTTCAAGGCTGTGGATATTTTTATTTCAATGAATGCGAAGCATCATATACAAAACAGATTTTCACAAATTGTGGCAGGCCTTGCAATCTGCCTACTTTGCATCAACACTCTCCAGCTGGCATGCCTTCTAGAGATGTGCCTAAAAGCCCCTGGGGCCTGCAGTGTGGCTTGAAAGCCATGCACAAGGCCATTGTGCTTCTTCAGGAGTCACCTAACAACATATTACACACAAGCAGTATCTGTTAGTGACATTTTACTACTGTAATTCTACTACTACCCGACCACTCTGGAGTGCTCGCTAACTGCCACATATTTTATTATGAGTTTTACATATTTTTTTCTTACGAACAGACCATTTTACTGAGTCCTATATTGAATAACTGTCTACAGGTCCCCTAATTACCAAGTGAATTTTTAATGAATTAACTTTTTATATAGTTACGCGTCCGAAGGGAATGGGACTCAGAACAGGTGAATTTTAGTAAGAGTCTTGGATCTTTTCATCTATCCAGGGGAGGGGGTAGGCCTGAGGGATATGCCAGCAGCTGAGAGATGACTGGGCTTCCAAAATGTGGGTCACTGAAATACCCACCGGGAAGAACCATCTGCACCAAATGTTCTCATTATTTTTCTTATTCCCTTGCTTTGTAATTCCATAGATTAGTTATTCTTTTTATGCTTTTAAATAAAAGCTCTTTTTCCATATTAGTGTAAATTTTACTGATCAAATTGCTTTGTTAATTTTATTTAATGTTTATTTATTTATTTAGAGAGACAGAAAGAGAGATTGCGTGTGAGTGAGCAGGAGAGGGGCAGAGGGAGAGGGAGACAGAGAATCCAACCAGGTCTGCGGGGCTTAATCCCATGAAATGTGAGATCATGACCCGAGCCAAAATCAAGAGTCAGAAGTTTAACTGACTGCACTACCCAGGTGCCCCTGCTTTGCTAACTTTTTAATGAGTCATTGTGGTAGGCAGAATAATGGACCCCAAATATAGCCACGTCCTAATACCTAGTAGATTCCATGCTACAGGGAAATTAAAGGTGTAGATGGAATTAAGATTCCTAAACAGCTGATGTTAAAATATGGATATTAACCTGGACTATCCAAGTGGGATCTATAATTGATATAATTAAAAGTGGAAGATGGAGAGAGAAAAGGAGCCAGGAGAGTGGGTGCGATGAGGAAGCAGAAGTCAGAGCACTGCAATGTGAGGACTTAACCACCTTTGCTGGTTTTGAAGAAGGAAAAGGGTCCAAGAGGCAAGGAATGTGGAGAGCCTCTAGAAGCAGGAAAAGTCAAGGAAATGAATTTTCCCCCGAAGCCTCCTAAAGCCCAGTGAGACTGTGCTGGACTTCGGTCCTACAGAATTACAAGACAATAAATTTGTGTTCTTTTAAGCCACCAAGCTTGTAATTTTTTAGGGCAGCAGTAAGAAATTAATAAAACCAAAGTGATGGAAGTGCTTTGAGGTATGGGATGAGTGGTAAAGGTGAACTGGATAACTCCAGCTGTAAGTAGGGTGAGAATGAATCCCTGGAAAGCTTATGTGAACATGTCTGTGAGGAAGGGTGGGACATGTAAGGGCAAGAGCCATCGAAGAAAAAGGCAGGGTAGCACAGTGATTAAGAGAAAGAGGCTTTGGAACGTATGTTTCTGGGTTTGAATCATGGCCCTATCACTTACTTACTAGCTGTGAAATGGTTTAAAAAAAATCCTACATGCCTCATTTTCTTTCTTTAAAATGAGATTTAAACTACTACCTAATACCTACAGGATTGTTGTGACGCTTAAGTAATTTAACATATATGAAGCACTTAGAAGAGTTCTCGGCACACCTAATTGCTTAATAAATGTTACCCAGCATTATGATTATTATTTTTATTATTCCAGTTTTCTACTCGGTCACTCTGGGTTCCTTGGATTCAATTTTATCAGAGGTATCCTTCCTTTGAGGCTGGTTTTCTCACTTCTGCAGTGGTTTTCTGGATCGGATCATCAAGATGGCGGCTGTGGCAGTGGTAGTGGAGGATATAGAACAGTCAGCAGTGGACAAAGTAAAGGAAGTGGGGGCCTGACCATTGGTGAGGCCACTAGCAAACTCCAGCTACTTTGTAAATATGTTAAGATCCAGAATGGTTTCAGATGCCATGAATTCTCCACCCTCAATCCAGCAACAGGAGGGCAGAGGAAGTTGACAATCTTTTAAGTCTTGACTTCCTCAGAATTTTTTCTGAGACAACTCAAGAAGGATTACTCTTCTTTCCCCCTTTTATTGTTCAAGAGTCTGGGTGGAATACGTATACAAATTCATGCTTTAAAAAATGAGATCTTGCAAGCCAAATAAATGTAACACTCTCTGTCAAGAAAGTGGGTATAGCATAAAAATACCTATATGCCTATTCTCTGTCTCGGTTTCTATAATACAGTTGTATAAAGATCATGTCTATTACCTTTTAGAAGATGTAATCTACTCCTCCTGATTATCAAACATAAAAGGGGAAAAAAACAATTGAGTTTTATTTCAGGTGAGTTTAAAATTAAAAGTGAGCATAACAGACATTCTCCACACACCACTTGCATTCAACATATTTTCCATTTGTATGTACCACTTACCATGATTAGTTACTTCATAACATATACCATTTTGGATTTAAAAAAATCCTAATTTAGAGAATAGAAACTGTATTTCATGTGGTAAACAATAAGACAGTATCTGATGAATATGTTGCTTTACCTGGTCTTTGCTTGACTTGTCAAACTTAAAAAAAAAAAAAATCAGAGATCTGTTCAGTCAATTGGTCAAATTAGCTTCAAATTTCTTCCCAAAAGCAGTCATAGTATGAGTTAGGAAGTGTAACAAATCCCATTTAATCCTTAAAATCTAATTAATTAAAAGTTGAGCAAGACCTAATGTAGGTCTCTTTGACTGAATTCACCATAAAATCCGTGCACGACGTGACTTGGTTGTACTTGGCTTGTACTTGAAATGGTCACTACGGTTTCATTTCAAGGGGCCATGATGGTGTGTGTAGGAAGTGCTGTCTTGGCAGGCATAAATATAAATTTCATGTTCACTTAAGTAGAATCACCATATCGTGTATAAGGAAAAAAAAAAGTTTGTAAATGTCTTTTATTAAAAATGTTAGTCTTTGGGGTGCCTGGATGGCTGAGTCAGCTAAGCATCCGGTTTTGGCTCAGGTCATGATCTCATGGCCCATGAGTTCGAGCCCGTCAGGCTCTGTGCTGACAGCTTGTGAGCCTGGATCCTGCTTCGGATTCTGTGTCTCCCTCTCTCTCTCTGCCCCTTCCCGCTCATGTTCTCTTTCTCTCTCTCTCAAAAATAAATAAACATTAAACAAATTTTTTTTCATGTTAATCTTTGGTGATGAGACAATAGGAAATTCTGAAGTAATTTAATGAAGACCGATGGAGCAGAGAGATGGAATTGAGTGCACAGCCCAGGAAATACAAAGATATTCGAAAGCTATGAAGACTGAATGGATATAATGGTGGAAGCTTTTAGTAAGACCTCACAAGTCTGAATGGCAACATATTTCTTTCAAAACACTTTAGAGTAATTTTACTCTGGGCCAGTGTGGCAAACCAATTAGAAAAATGGTACAAGTCTGCATTTTTGAGGATAGAAGAAAAAAAGGGGTTAGTGGAAAGAGTGTCCATGTTTGACTAAAGAACCGTGGATTGTTATTATTAGAAAAAAGATCTTTGAAGGGATTCTGAAAGCACCAAGGTAAAATACCTGTACATTTGGAATGGATAAGAGAGGAGAAGGATGTGGACGAAATGACTTGTCCACATGTATCCCTATCATTCCATCTCAACCCTATCATCCTGGCTAAGGCACCATATATCTTGCCTGGACTACTATATAATAGCCTTGTAATTAGTCTCTGTTCTCACTTTCACCTTACAATAATCTGTTTTCTTCAGAACAGCCAGAGTAATCTTTTTAAAAACATAAATCAGATCATGTCACTCCCTTGCTTAAAACCTTTAGTGGCTTCCACTGCAATAAAATCTAGCTTCTTTCAGTGGTTTAAAAAGCTTTCTGCGAGCTGGCCCCCATCTACCTTCTTTCCTCACTCATTATTTCCTAACTAATTACACTGGTTCTTTTTCTATTCCTCAAACATCAAATAGCTCAGGAGTCTCTCTTAGAGCTACACACTGGCTATTTCCTCCTCTTCTTATGCTCATTTCTGGCTTCTCCTCGTCCTTCAACCTCAGCTTAAGTGTCCTCTCCTTTGAGACGTCTCCCCTGACCACCTAATCAAAAGTTGTCACCTAGCCAATCTCTATCAAAGCACCCTTTTAACTCTGCAAAGTACTGGTTCCAACAGGATATTGTCATGTACCTGTATATTAACCATCTCCCCCAGCCAGAATGTAAGCACCATGAGAGCAAAGACTTTGCTTTGTTCACGCTGTTTCTGCAGCCCATCAAACAGTGCCTGGCCCATGGCAGTACCAGATAGATATTTACTGCTGAATAAATGTAATTTGTAGGATTAATGGAAGGTGATTTTAGATAAAGTCACCAAACTGTGGTATATACAATAGCACTTACAGGCTATTAAAGAAAGACTGAATCCTCAGCACTGTCTGAGGACAAATCCTATAGTCTTTATGCTTCCCCCTGTAGCTTCTCCTTTTTGTGTTGCAAGCAACAGAAAGTCTCACGTCATATCCAACGTTTCCGGTTGTGCAAATAGTAATCTGATGTTGAATGACCTAAAACCACTATTAGCCAATGTTCAAATGTCATTTTTCCAAGGACATTTGAAACTTCAAAATCACATTTGCAGACATCATGGCATAGAGGTCTACAATGCTATTAACTCTCTTCCAAAGGATAGCAAGGACAATTTATAGACTCCAGAATATCTGATGTTGGCGGATGACATGCCTGCAAGAGCAAAAAGGAAAATAATTCTATGCCACTTGTAAGTGTGGCTGTGAGGACACCACAAAGCCACTGCAATTTCATATCATTCGTCTAAAAAATGGGATTTAATGATACCTTGAAGAGTTTTTCTGAGGATAAGGAAGAATACGTGAAAAGAACCTCACACATAGAGGCACTTCAAAGATGGTGATTCTTAACATTTTTTCTTGAATTTTCTTAAAAACATATAGCAAAACCTGACTTAGCATTTTTGTCACAAAGTGAAATTTAGAAAAAAGGGAAGAGCATCACATTTGAGGTGAGCACCCACAGAGAATTTCGAATCTTTTAGAACATGCACACTGGTCTCCACTTCATTCTTCAGAGTGGAGTAGTTTTCCAATAATTTGTAGTATTCTAAAGGGATCTTCCCAAGATCAGGTTGTTTAGTTTGTACACTGTGCAAAGGCAAATGGCCAAGGGGCTGAGTGGGGCTGGAATCCAACCCACACTCTTGTCATGTGGCTATGTGCCCAGTGATCTGGGTTACACAGAGGGTGTATTTTCCCGATTTGTATAAAGGCATCTCCTAATCTGTACCTGCCCCCCGCAAGTATATTATTTTCCAAAATATTTTACCTTTGCAGAAAATATGGCTGAATGACATAAAGTCAGCAACTGTCTTCTTGACATTTTCTGAGATCATCATTTTTTTATTTGCTTGCTTGATTTTTGGGAAGCATTGTCAAACCTAATGACTTTAATCCAGCTAAGAAACTATATTAAAAACCGAAACAAACTTATATGGGTAAGGGACTTCCCTTGTGCGGAAGAAGGCACTTCTTACCTATGACATATGATTTTGCTGTGTTTGTTGCTGCTGCTGCTGTTGCTGCTGCTGGATTAGCAACTGTTGCTGCTGCCGACGCCGGGCGGTCCGGAGCTTTTCAAAGCGAGCCTCCATTTCTTCCAGGACTTTGGGGGTATATCGGACCACCAGCTTGACGCTGTCTTTAGCAGCCTTGAGTAGTTCTACTGCTTTCTCATGGTGTTCCCCTTCCACGCTCTGAAAAAACAGTGACATCTCTTAAAGGGGAGAGCTTGCATGTTCTTTTCCCTGCAAGACCAATCTGAAATTAGCATCTTATTAAAATCCCAGTTTGAAATCTCAAGAAGGTGTGGCAAGTGGCATTCATTGCCATCATCATTATTTATTGCGTTTGTAGATGAAGTATAGGCAGGTTAGGATGCAGTAGGGTACCGGATGGATTGAATGGGGGCTCACGTTCGGAGGATCAGAAGCAATCAAGACCTCAAATATCACACTAACGTTTAGAGTGGGATTTCTAAATTTCATCTGGAAGAATAAATGCACTAGTCAAGAAAATTCTGACAAAATTTTAAAAAAGAGTAATAAAGGTAAAGTCTCCCTATCGGATATTACGTGTTATTAAAAATCTATAATGGTTAAAGCAGTGTCTTATTGTTGTAGTAAGAGTTCCGAACACAGTCCAGAAGCAGATCCATGATTATGTAAAACTCTGTTATAGGACAGATGTGGGATTTAGACCAAAGGGGGAAAGGACTGTTACATAAGGATGCTGAAACAAATAATAATTAAAGATAGAAAGTAATGTGGAGCCCAAACCTCATAGTCTATGCTAAATATAACCGATCAAAAATTTAAACGTAAAAATAAAACCATAAAGCAACTAAAATGAAATAGAGGTGAACGTTCATCTTGCAATGGAAAAAGAATTCTGAAGTAAAAATGCCAAGGGGAAAATCACAAAATCAGATTTATAAATTGTAAGTTTCTCTATCTCATATACCATAAAAGTCAAATAACAAACCAGAAAAAAAAAATACATTCTCAATTTCTGACAAATTTTTAATATTCTTAAATGGCAGTAAAGACCTAAGCAAAATGGGCACATGGACTCATGGACACATAATAATTCAAAAATAAAAACTCATGAAAGGATGTTTAAGCTTTCTTGTAATGAAATAAGTACAGATGAACACAAAATATTTCATTTTTAATTTAAAAATGGTAAATATGGTGTATTTGCAAGGATGTAGGGAAATGGCACTCTCATATACTGCTAATAACTTGACACAAACTGGTACAATTTTTCTAGAGGGCATTATCGTTATGCATTGAATAAGCCCTTTATAAAGAATAGTTTATTTTCAGAGAAATTTACTAAGGATATAATCAGATATGCACACATACCTGTAAGGTAGGAGTGATAAAGCAGAAAGCAAAAAAATAAATCAATTCTCCGCTTTGGACTACGAAGTCTTTTGAGCATCATGGTCCAGATGGTACAGATAATAGTTGGGGAAGCTATGTTTTTACCACAAGGAAATACAAAGAGGTTTCTTTTCCCAGAGCTTCTAAAGATTCTCCAGGTTAGGATTAGTGAGAAGCAAAACAGAAGAAAGCTGTAATCATATTAGAAGGGCTCTGAGAAAAGGAGATAATCTTCTTCCCTCTCAGCTGATCTTCAGGGCAGATGACATAACTCCTATTTTGTAGGATCGAAGTACAAAGGTCTTTTGACTTGCTTCATGGATAGAGCTCCTAGGAGAATCATCTGTGTGAGGAGATAGGCTGAGAGACTTCCAGAAAACCTAAGAGTGGGCTAAGGTGGCCGAGAAGCCACCCAAAATTGGTTGAGATCACATTTTACAACCCAAGCAGAAAGGGGACTCAAAATGGATATTATATTGAGTTACTCAAAGTAAAGTAAGTTGCATTTTAAGCACACTTCAGCTTATCTTGAGATTCATAATTACATTATACAGATTTGGAGACAAAAGATTATGTTCCATTCTATCACTTGCTTCAGCAAGCTGGAGTAGACTGAGAAAACAAAAAAGTGAAAAAACCCCAAAAAACTTTGAATTTAGCAATGAGGCAGTCACGCTGGTGTTTAAGAATGCGGCTTCCTCATGTGTTGGAGCACTAGGCAGATACTAAGGGTTTAAGAGATGACCGTGGTGAGCCCTGGAGGCAACTTCCATGACTACTCCTTCACTAACTCTGTGGTCAATGGAGAACAAGGGCTTATAAAAAAAAAAAAAAAAAAAAAGCTGCTGGGCAGAGTGAATTTTTGCCTAAGCTAAAGCTTAGGGAAATAGACTTATTCATTGACGAATGTATTCTTTTAATTATTCAATCACTGACATGATCACTCAACAGATGCTTATTTAGCACATATTCTACAAATTATATTCTAAGTACTTTAGAAGAACATAAAGGACAGGTGAACACTTTGACAACTGTGCACAATATAATCCCTGTTTTCAGTGTGCACAAAATTTCTAATTTGCCCCAAGGTGAATTGTTACTGTGTGAATCTCTCCTTCTAAAGGAAAGTGATTTGGCTGTCCCTGCTCTTCTCTAGTTTCTTCTTTATTTTTTTTTTATTTTTAAAATTTTTTTTTTCCAACGTTTATTTATTTTTGGGACAGAGAGAGACAGAGCATGAACGGGGGAGGGGCAGAGAGAGAGGGAGACACAGAATCGGAAGCAGGCTCCAGGCTCTGAGCCATCAGCCCAGAGCCCGACGCGGGGCTCGAACTCACGGACCGTGAGATCGTGACCTGGCTGAAGTCGGACGCTTAACCGACTGCGCCACCCAGGCGCCCCTCTAGTTTCTTCTTTAATATTAAAATGTATTTGTTGATATGGTTCAATAACACTGGTTCACATGTTTTCTAGGCCAGATGATTAGTCTCCAAACTCCTTTTGGTTTTTGTTCTATTTGCTTTCATCTAATAGGGTTGGAAATTCTAGGCCAGACCTTTGGAGGCCCATTATCCCAGTTTAGGCATTATGCCTGCAATTTTGAGTTGCCACAGGAGACCTGTGGTACTAATACATGGGGCCATCAAGTTCTCACCATAGGGATGAAAAGCTGAGAGAAATATGGCTGGTATGCCATACCGAACCCCACTGAACCATCAGTTATCCTCTCCAACCCCCAGCTCCGCTCCTCCCCCCACAGTTAGCAATTTATAAAGGAGCAGACGCCATGGTCTTCGAATCTAGAACTTTTGCCTTGATTCTCTATCTCTGGTTTAGATGATGACTCAGGTTCCTCTGAGCTCACCAGAGTCAATAGGTCTCCTGGCTGGACTCTGCCTTTCGCTCTGCTTTCTTCACCAGGGCACAGAACCTTCCGAAGGTATTTGGGCCGAGTGTCATACTTCTTCTGCTTCCAAAAATGCTTTATGAAAATGGTAGAAATTACATGATTGAACAGTATAATAGAAACTAAGTGGTAATTCCAAGATTTGAAGAAGTGGAAGTATGTAAGATGTATTATTTCAAACACTGTTTAACTCTATGTTTTAATTGTTTTTAGAAAAATGTCTTAACTCTTGTCTTAATGACTGATCTGGATGCCCTTTTCCATTGGCTTTGCCTACTTGGTGAATACTATTGGGTGCAATTGCTTATCTCTTCAACCTATAATTTACCTCTTAAGTGCTTTTAGTCCCTCAGCATAACTTTTTTTTTTCTTTCTGCAAATTTGTATTTAAATTTCAGTTAGTTAACATACGGTGTAGTATTAGTTTCAGGTGTAGACTTTAGTGACTCGTCACTTACATACAACACCCAGAGCTCATCACAAGTGCCCTCCTTACCACTCATCCACCATTTAACCCTTTCCCCTCAGTACAACTTTTTAGAAGACGAAGGCCATTTTCTCTCCTTTCTTTTTCTTTTAAGGCGAGAACAAAAAAGCAGACCACCTACGCATGGAGGTCTTATTCCATGCAAAAAAAGAAGCCAAACTATCTGCTCAGTTAGGATACATATATTGATATGCAAGCACTTGTCAACAGGTATTCCTTGAGCCCCGAACGTTTATCACCCTTCCCTACTTCGGGCTTCTTCAATCTCTCACTCTTAATGAAAGTATGCCTTATTTTGAGCTAAATGTTTAAAACATGTTTTGAAATGCAATAGTTTATTTGTAAACGATTAAACTGTTTCTGTCAAGGCTGCACATCTAAAAGCCCTCCTGACTTGTTCTGTAACATTGTCCTGTAACAACCAGCTCAGTTTGATCGTCACTTGAGAACCTGCAGCTCCAGCTTTTCACCCAGCAGGAGAATGTGGCCCTCCTGGAATGTGAAGAGACTGAGCAAGCCTTCCAATTTTACAGCAAAATCCCCTCTTGCATTTAAAACCTGAAATCCTTCCTATATGTTAAGATTTCATTCCCTTGCTTTGGAGTTTTGTTGTACTTACTGCAATTTTAGGAACTCATTAGCAAGGATTCATTTAATTTTTTTAAATGTGTTATTTATTTTTAAGACAGAGAGAGACAGAGCATGAGTGGGGATGGGGCAGAGAGAGAGGGGGACACAGAATCCGAAGCAGGCTCCAGGCTCTGAGCTGTCAGCACAGAGCCCGACGCAGGGCTTGAACTCATGAGCTGTGAGATGGTGACCTGAGCCGAAGTCAGACTGAGCCACCCAGGTGCCCCGCAAGGATTCATTTAATAAAGACATCTGGTGAAAGTCAGATTTCAGTAAGAAAGGCGAGGGGTGGTCAAGAAGGCATGGGGGGTATATAGTAGGTCCCTAGGAAATATTTAGACCAAAGAGAAGCAGGGACCAGAAAGAGAAAAGGTCCTAAAAAGAAATATGATCTACCCTACAGTTAGGCATACTTTGGCCATGATCATTCACTGAAGTGAATTAAAATGCCCTAGGAAGAATGGACATTTCCATCCTGAAAAGATTTATTCCTTCTGCCGAACCTTTTAAAAATACACATAGAAATCAATATGGGGAGAATCCAAATCATTTTATTGCCATTTCCAGACGCATAAATACAAGCTAATGAAATATTAAATTGATACAAAACCGTAAGAGCTGCATCTCCTGTAATGTGACTATATAAAAGAAGATATTTTCATTCAGGAAGCCGGGGAAAAATAGCTTAGTAAAATCCAGATGCATACTTGTTACATCAGCAATCCCATGCAGTTGTAAGTTCGAGGAAGCTTTAAAGCTAGTTAATTTAATGGAGGTTTAGCAAATCGGTGGCTGGCAAATGAACCAACTTAACAATATGGCCATTCTGATCTTTCAATGGTTCTTCTATTTCCACACTTTGTGAGATATCAGAATGGTTGCTTTTTCATGGTATGCTCTATTTCCTAGTTGATTAAGAATTCTCTCTCATAAAAGAGACTTTGGATCACACCGCAGACACTAATTTGCTCATGACTTGTGTTTTCTCCTCGCTGCAATTGAGAAACTAGTTGTTAAATTTTGACCCTGGCTAGCCCTCAGATGGAAGAGATGCCTGCCCTGGGAAGGAAGCTTGTTATCTGTGCATAATTAGCTGTCAAATGGCCCATGCCCAGGTCTTTATGCAGGTCTTTCTCTGTGGGGATTACATGAATATAATCTTCACGGAGTTTGCTGATAGGTAAGTTGCTTAAACACTTTTTCTGATAACCAAGAGTTGGCTATGCTTCTCAGTTATTCTAGGCATATCTTGAGCGAGGTTTATGCATGGGTTCCTAAATGACATCAGTCATTCCTTTGGATTAAGGGCCAGATGATGTTATCAGGGAGTAAATGATATGAAGAGCATTGGATTACAATATCTAGGTAGCTCAGAAACACAGAACATTGTAGCTATAAAGACCCTTAGAAACAATCTTAGTTATCTCCTTGCATTTTAGTGTTTGTCTAGCTAACATCCATCACCGTTCACGTTACAAAATGTTCTTCTTGGGATGAGAACTTTTAAAATTGACTTTGTTAACAACTTTCAAATATGCAATACAGAATTATTAACTACAGTCACCATGCTGTGCATTATATCCCCATGACTTATTCATTTTATAACTGGAAATTTGCACCTTTTGTACAAAACTTGTTTGTGCCATGTGAAAAGGTAGGAACTAGTGACAAGGGTAAGATCTATAAGAGTTGGCTGGTGAAGGAGCAGCATGAGTCTATGTGAAGGGCTTAATATTAGTAGATTATGATTCTCAAGTTTGAAATGACCTGAAATAGCCGAAGACAGACCAACTCCTTTTCCACAAAGTTAACAGTGATTGATCATTTTGTTCTTATCACAGCTTTCCTTTTAGTCCGTTAAAGCATTTTATTAAGCGTGTGTGCATCTAGGGGCGTGTGGGTGGCTCAGTCGGTTAAGCTTCTGACTTCGACGCAGGTCATGATCTCAGGGTTTGTGGGTTCAATCCCCACATCAGGCTCTGTGGTGGACAGCTCAGAGCCTGGAGTCTGCTTCGGATTCTGTGTCTCCCTGTCTCTCTGACCCTCTGCTGTTCACGCTATGTCTCCGTCTCTCTCTCTCTCTCAAAAATAAACATAATAAAAAGAATGCATACATTTATACATATAAATGTGTTCCTGTGTGTGTGTGTGTGCATATAGTCTAACATTTATGGAACACTTACTAAGTGCAGAGCACTGTTGGCTACTTTCTGTGCATCATATCTAATCCTCACAACTCTATAAGAAAGGTACTGGAGAGTTTAAGAAATTTATCCTAGGTCCCCAGGTAGTAAGCAGAACTGAGATCTGTTTCCAGAGATTAGGCTCTTACCTACAAAATCCATAGCCTTAAACAAGATACTAGAGAGTAAATATCATATGGGTGGCTCTTCCTTATTTGCAGTTTTTTAGACCAGTAGTTTTTAAACCTGTATATACATAGGAATCAATCGAGGCATTTTTAAAATATTAGAGGCCTAGACTGGGTCTCAAACTTGCTATATCCACAGCGGTATGACCTAGGAATATGTGACTTTATAAAACTCTGATATAGCCAGTCAGCCAGTCCCTGACACGTAGATTAGTGTTTGGACACAGTGCTCTAGACTATAACTAACCCAAATAGTAAAAAGTAAGAGTTTCTTTACTAAGTTATTCCAGGAAAGAGACCTGGGTAGGTTAGAAACTCATAATTTTGCCTTGTAGTAGCTCTAGAATCATCATTTTTGGTCACTGAGAAAACGTATACATATTGATCGGGTGTTTAATTAAGAATGGAATATCTCTGCACAAGCTACAGGACATATTCAGAAAAAACTTTTTGACTTTTGATCCACTGTTTTCCTCAAATATGTTAATTTCTTGTTCTAAACGTATTCTCTTTTGCTGAAGGAAAGTGGCAAGTGTATAAAAGGTATCACATTTATCCCCTGGAAAAAATATGCTAATATTCTCCCATAGTACTTTGTTCCTGCCTAAATGATAATATCTATTTCAGTGCACTGTAATTTATCAGTTTACAATCATTCTGCTGTCACCAGACTGTCCAAGGGTAGGATGAGTCTTATTTATCTCTGTGCCCAGCATCTATTTTGTGCTCAATTAATAGTCAATGAATAAACCATCTTTCTCTTTTCCTCCTCTCCCTCCCACCCTCTCTCTCATATATATATATACATATACATAAATGTATGTACATATACATACATATATATGTACATAAATGTATGTACATATATGTATATGTATATACATAAATGTATACATATATGTGTATATATATATATATATATGGTAAGCTGCTTAGTATCTCCAAGCTTTAATTTCTTCATCTGTAAAACTGGTATCATAGAGTATCTATGTATAAAGTTTCATTATGGGCATTAAACTTAATATACACAAAGCACCTGGAAAAGTGTGTGACATTTAAAAAGGACCCAACAAATGCTAGCCCTTTGTGATAATCTTACTGTAGGACTTCAGGGGCTTAAGGACAACAGCAACAACAAAATCTAATTCTGGAATAAGCAGAAGTTTCCTTTATATTATCCTGGGCAAAGTTTACTAAATAAATTAACAGTTTGTTGGAAGAATGTTTCAAGCTACTTAAGTAAATCAACTGCTTCTAATCACTGTTAAGTAATTTAGAAGCATTATTTCCATACATACAATTGATATGTTAATTACAATCATTATTTATTCATAAAAAAATTATTCTTCTCAGTCCTTCCACTAGGTCATATTTTGTTAAGAAGAGGGAAAGTGTGCAGAAGATTTGCCTGATGCATGATGTGAGCAAACTTGAGAGGGGAAAGCCATCGAATGACCAAATACTACAAAAAGGAGTAGAGAGGTTGACAGGAAAAAAGGTGTATGTAGTTACACACATTTTAATCCTGTTAGTTACAAATATAAAAATTTCTGAACCGTGAGCGTGGAGAGTATAGAGCATTACCAGCAGGCCC
Organism: Lynx canadensis; assembly: GCF_007474595.2. Classification (NCBI taxonomy): domain Eukaryota; kingdom Metazoa; phylum Chordata; class Mammalia; order Carnivora; family Felidae; genus Lynx; species Lynx canadensis. The sequence continues at coordinate 103,433,392 of NC_044309.1, forward strand.
CAGGGGCAGAAAACCTAGAGGGAGCAAAAGCTTTAGAGAAAATCAGCACCAGCAATCACAAATCTAGCATTTAGGTGATCTCAGCTCACCTTTCATCTGGAGATTAAAATTGGAAACAAATGCAGCTGCTACATTTCAGTTGTAATGCTTTATAGTAACTGCTCAACCCTTGATATTCTGGCACCAAGAGGAGTAAAACCAATTCCTGATGGTTTTGGGGATGAAGAATAAACACACACACACAACTGCACATAAACATGCAATAAATACACACATGCATTCAATAAACATATGTACATACACGCGCACATACAATAGACATACACACCCATACATATGTGCACATAAATACACACACACACACGCACACACAGCCATTTTCAGGAATACAAACGTGAGCACTAGAGATTTGGAAACAGAAAAAAGCTGCATGGGAAAATTATTCCTAGAAAATGAGATCTTCCAATGAAATCTGTTAATTTTTGAGTGGTAGGTTTCACCAAGATGTCGAGGTTACGGCGAACACTTTCCAGGCATGATTCACCTGATTTATCCTTCTACAAGGCATGCTATGTCTGCTCACACTCTCCCAAGCCATGACACTCTGTGACACTAAACCCCTGAGGAGCAGAGACTTGCTAATGTCCAGAAACAGGTGTGTAGAAATCGCCGGTTCTCGGTATTTGCTTCCGGGTGTAGTTTGGCAAACGGGAGGAGGTGTGGAGGTGTAATGACCACCAGCCCACATACCACCCAAAAACTGTCTCCTCCTCCATACTCAGCACTATTACAGAAACATGCAAATATATCTCAGTCACTAAAACTTAGTGCGACTCCATCAAATCATCAAACTGACCTTTAGCCCTGCCCATGTGACAGCGGGAACAGCCCAGAGATTGAAGTCAAGAAGATCGGGGTGTGTGAAGAGTAGACAAATCACTAAGAGTCTGATCTTTAGGAAATGCCCTTCCTCTTTGTGCCTCAGTTCCCAGACAGAGACAGTCTTGGGTTTTAGCACTGATGTCCCAGGAAGTACCTCAGTCCCAAGCAATAAGAGACAGTTGGTCATCCATTAACATGCAGGAAGATGTTGCTGAGTGTAAATAGTAGTGCCCGGTACATGCTATTTCTTTAGTATACATTTGGTTTTGTTTGTTCGTCTTTTTTTTGTTTTTTTTTTTGTTTTTTTAAATCAGCAGCCCTGTGGAATTTGAATTTTCAGTGGACATGAGGGGAAGAGATTTTACCAAACAAGGACAGGTCCCCTGACCACCAAAGGGCAGCATGAGGAAGAGGAAGGGAGAAAGAGATCTGACTTAGAAGAAACGTTTGAAAGAGTAGGTTTTTTGGCACTCAGGTCATTATTGCTCACTTTGCAATTCTGCCAAGGCCTCAGATGCAGACCTCTGGTACCATGGAGCATGATCTCCTTCTGCCGCTGCAGAAACCCAAGAATGGTGGAGCCTGGCTTAAAACGGCAAACTAGTTTCGAAGGGGTACCCAGATTCAGTTGAGGTTTTAAATGTCAATGAAGTCGTGCTGCGTATCCGGACACTGGCTGCGATCCCTAAAGACAAACACCGAAGTCCCTCCTCTGAATTTTAGGATGGGTGGGCTGTTATTATGTCAGGGACAAGGTTAATGCTGGAAGGGTCTATGAAAGATTTTACAACTTAGAACAAAGGTTTAGTCTACAGGAGGTTTGGGGGAATCTTATTTAACTGAGTGTGGCACACAGCATCCTATCTCCTCTCCTTGCAATAACACTGGGATTCTGTCAACCAGAACCGGGTTTTTGTTTTTTTGTTTTCCCCTTCAGTTATCTTACTCTAGTGATCTCGCAGAGATCACAGTCTTCTAAGGGGTGTCAGAAATAATAATGTGTTCCTGAAATTATTCAATCAAATCCTTCAAAGGATACACTTTATTATTTAACCCGTTTTGGAATCCTAGACACCCAGGCAATTCATAGAAAGCACAAGGGAGAAACAAAACAAATCTAGGCAGGGGCTGTCTGAGTCCACAGCTGTCAAATGTGTTTCTTGTGACGTGTGAAACAGCAGGGACATTTATGTCGCCGTGTACCATGAATGACAAACATTAATAAGAGCTAAACAGTTGATTTAATTGCAGAGACTCAACATTACGGATGCCTTCTTGCAGGAGAAGTGAACATTTAAAGGATATTTCAGGTTTACTGTCCAATACCTCTCCGGCTCTGCATACACACGTCTTTACCAATTAAAAGCACACCCACAGAACATGTTCAGATCCGTCACCAGTGACTTACACTAAGATTTTTCACGTAGGTTCACAATATAAAACTTATTGCCAATGCTCTAACTGGCTCTAACCTCCAAAGATTCTTTTCACCCCTCCTCTCTGGTTCTTGCCGTCACTAGCCACGCAGCCATCCAAACTGGACACTTTGGGGACATCTTTAATGCTCCCTTCAACTCACATCCAATTAACCACCACACTCTACTGACTGATATTCATTCCCCGTGTAACATCTCACCTCATCCTCTCCTCCCTCTTATTTCTGATCATTTCTTGCCTAGATTTTAAAATATCCTCTACCTTCTCTCTCATCAGAACTCTTCTCCAGATTCTTGTCGGAGTCACTTGGTCTTTCCATGCTGTTGCTTAAATCTAGTGAAGGGCAGAAAATGCACAGCTCTGGTAGACACTGTCCTAGAGGCCAAGGACTGCGCCACATCGATTGTTCTTCCCCAGTCCCCAGCACGGTGCACAGTACTTACCCAACAGCTCAGAGCCTGGAGCCTGCTTCCGATTCTGTGCCTCCCTCTCTCTCTGCCCCTCTCCCACTCTTATCTCCCTAATCTTTGCCCCCTATCAGTATTCACCCCACAGAAATAGTCACCGGTATACATGAAGATTTTCACTGAAGCAGTGTTCACAATAACAAAACAAAACAAAAAGCCAACTGGGTAGCAAGGTAAATGTCCATCACTGGGGGAACGGTTAGATTAACTGTGGTACTCACACACCATAGAATACTATAGAGCAGATTAAAAAATGTAAATATAAACTGACATGGCAAGATACCCAAGACATACTTCTGAGAAAGCAAGTCATAGAATAATAAGCATGTGGAAATATCCATACATTTTTAAAACTTACAGTAATACCTAACATTCACGATTTACTATTTACTGGTAGGTATTGTTCTAGGTGCTTTAAATTTATCAAAATAGTTACTCTTCATAAGAACGTGGTGAGGTATGTAATGTTATCATCCTAATTTTGTATGAGGAAACTGAGGCACAGTAAGTTTCCAAAGGCACACTATTAATGGGAAATGACCCTGTCTCCATGCTTGCCTTATAATCACTGCTCTGTCTTGTCTCATATGTTTACGTCTAAAATAAACACGTAATTAAATGTGTGTGTGTGTGTGTGTGTGTGTGTGTGTACTTGAGTGCAAAGAAAATGTTTGCATAAATACACATCACCATAGCGTATCTTCATGGGGAAGGTTTGGAGAGAGAAAGGAACTAGAATGGAAGAAGAGGCGAATGACTAAAGGGGCTTTTACAAAAAATTGACAGCAGTCTTTCTAACTGAATTATTTGGAAATTTTATAAGGATGTACTCACATATTTTTTGTATAATTTGTTTTAATACAATAGTTCAGCATCATCATAAGGAAAATGAGAATAAACCGAAGAGGTGGGACAAAGGCCAATTGTGTTTAAAAAGTGCTTTGAAGCACAGCTTTGAAGTAATTTGAGCAAAAATAAATCATAACTGTAATTGCCTAGGTAATTTAGGTGAAATGAAGGGATTTTAGCTGCATTACCACAGAAATTATGGATGTAGAAGTGTGGTCTGTGTGAGCCTCAAAACCCCAATTATGAGAGAATGTGACTGAGATTCCCTTTGACCAGTCATGGCTGAATGTTTTTTCTGCTGGTACATTAATTTGCAGAAACCTGAGTTTTCCTTTCTTCCTCGTCCTCTCGGTTTATTGGTCTGTGCTGGCATTTCAGTGACATGGCCTGGTAGATCACTCATGTTGAAGTGGGAATGCTCTACATCCAGGTTTTCAGGGAATGATGTTTGAGAAATGGAGAAAGAATTATGAAATACTGCAGGTTTAAATTTTTGCTTTTCACCTAATGGCTCCTGAGATGAAAAACGGCAGTGATTTCCAGCTTGATAGATGTGAGCTCCCAGAGGGAGGTACACATCAGTCCACCTAGGAATTTTTTTGCAAATGAAATGAGTTGGCTTTATATTCTTGCTTTCATATGGTTATTATTGATCCTCTGCCCCTTGTCCCCCAAATAACAATGTGTTGTAACAAACACATTCCCTATATAATAGATTCATAATGAGATGCATGTTTTTCCTCTTACTAAACATTAAGTTCTATGCATGCCTGCCTGGTTGCCTTGCCTCTAATTGTGGTTCTCGCTAAACCACTTTGCACACTGCAATCAGAGTAATCACTCTAAAATGCACATTTAATCATGTCACTATCTTGCCTGAAGTCCTTCTGGGTTGCCATATTGCTCAGACACAGCCCAGTGGCTTCAGGCCAGTGTGCCTCATCACAATATGGCCCCTGATTATATTTTCAGGCTCCAGACAGAACTGGCCATTTTGTCTCATGTCTGGACTCTGGTATCGTTCTCCCTGAGGTGGCTCTGATATTCCTCGCTGCCTCCGTTCACCTACAGCATCTTCTCACCTGTGAGTCTCCTCCACAGGAGGAACCATCTCTAGCCTTTCCATGCCCCGGTTAGGTGCCCGTCCATAATCTCCCACAGAACCCCATACTTAAGCCTATTTCTTTCCCATACCTATAAAGATAAAATCAGAGGTATTCATTTATTTATGTAAAAAAATTTTTTTAATGTTTTGTTTTGTTTTGAGAGACAGCACGAGTGGGGCAGGAGCAGAGAGAGGGAGGGAGACATGGAATCCGAAGCAGGCTCCAGGCTTTGAGCTGTCAACACGGAGCCTGATGAGTGACGCCCGCCTCATACTCACGGACCACGAGATCATGACCTGAGCAGAAGTCGGACTGAGCCTCCCAGGCACCCCTAGAGGTATTTTTTATGTCACCAATGACTCAGACAACACCAGACCCAGCGATATTTTGCTGAATGAACGAATACCTACATTTTACAAACTGACGTTCATCAACCAATTTGTAACTTAGCTGTGCTGTCAGTTCTCTGAGAAAACAATGATTTCTTAGTTAAATTAATGGCTGCTGCCGTCATTATAAACTAGCCATGATTATCAACATTTATTCAGTTTTTATTATGTGTCAGGAACCGTGTTATGGCATTGTAACACCAAAACTTAAAAAAACGAGGTAGCCACTGTTACCATCTCTTCGCGATGAGGAAACTAAAGTTCAGAGAAATTACCAAATTACTTCTCAAATTCCAGGCATTCCATTGAATTCGTTTGTGAGAATTAAATCACCCAGCACATTCAGAGCGCTTGGCAAATGTCTAGCCGGTACGCTCTCAAAGGAAGCCTTTTCTGTTACTTTTGTTCCTGAGTTTGTGACTACCGCCTGCTTTACTTCTAAACCAAGTATGCAGGGAATTTTAAATTGCCATTTTAATGTAGTGGCATATATATTGAATAGAAGATATATATATATATATATATATATATATATATATATCTTTTTAGTTACATTTTTAAAAATTAGTACAAACTTGAAAAATTAAAAAAAAAAAAAGGGAGTTACTACCACTGACCTCATCTGTGGCTCCCCTGGTGCTTCTCCAACATTCCAACATGCCAGGTGTTCTTCCACTAGCTCTTTCCTCTGAATGGAATGTTCTTCCCTACATACTCACGTGGCTGACCCCCTCATCCCCTCTCATCCTCTCCAGTATTACCTTCTCTGACCACCCAGCACTGCACCCTCCCCTTCCCGTACCCTGGCACTCCCTATCCTCCTTACATTTCTTGTTTTTCCCTTCATACTTGCCACTGTCTAACACTGTATATGTTTATTTATTTCATTTATTGTTTATCTGGAATATAAATTCCACAAAGGAAAGAATTTCTTTCTTTCTCTTTTTTTTTTCACTAGAGAATCCTGACTGTACCAAATAGTGCTTAGCACACTCGAGATGTTTAAAAAGTACTTTTTGAATGAATGAATGAATATCAAGACTACAACCGGGCAATGTTGTGTAAACTTGTTTGGCCACATATGTGCTCTAGATACAGAGAACTTAACTATCTTTTGTCAACTGATTGCTCTATTTTTATCTCTCAAACTAAAATTTTGGTGGAATAACTGAGCAGGTAGGCTATTAGAGAAAGCAAATGACTGTGGTTAGATCAGGAGAGAGCCACACGACAGAGATAGTTAAAGTTTAAAGTTTGACTCAGGTTCCCCATTTCTATAAATAATTGAAAATGCACCAGAGGGAATTTTAATGAGTATAATTAAGTTTATTCCCAGAATAATCAAATATGCCTAATAAGTTGCACATAATTAACTTCTTGAGGATTTTCTTAAACAATACATTTATTAGAGGTCAAGCAGGTTAAAAATGATTGGGTTTCTTTGTGGAACACTCCATATATGGGCAAAATATATTCAATGCACCCGGAGGAAATCACATTTTTAACATCTACAAATATTGACACCATAAGATGATGTATGATCTGCGAGTTAGCATCATACAGCTGTTTATCATCCCTCCTGCCAATTCCATTTAATAAAATAAGGCCCATGTGAAATGGTGTGTGCAGTGGGTTCCTGTGGTAGTTAGCTCTGTCTCAATTGCTATAGCATGGGCAGTGATATTTAAAGTTGCTTCTAGGGGTACCTGGGTGGCTTGGTCGGTTAAGCGTCCGACTTTGGCTCAGGTCATGATCTCACAGTCCGTGAGTTCGAGCCCCGCGTCGGGCTCTGTGCTGACAGCTCAGAGCCTGGAGCCTGTTTCAGATTCTGTGTCTCCCTCTGTCTCTGACCCTCCCCTGTTCATGCTCTGTCTCTCTCTGTCTCAAAAATAAATAAACGTTAAAATTTTTTTTAAAGTTGCTTTTTTTTTTTTTTTAATTTTTTTTTTCAACGTTTATTTATTTTTGGGACAGAGAGAGACAGAGCATGAATGGGGGAGGGGCAGAGAGAGAGGGAGACACAGAATCGGAAGCAAGCTCCAGGCTCTGAGCCATCAGCCCAGAGCCTGACGCGGGGCTCGAACTCACGGACCGCGAGATCGTGACCTGGCTGAAGTCGGACGCTTAACCGACTGCGCCACCCAGGCGCCCCTAAAGTTGCTTCTTACATTGCTTAAGAACGAGTAACGATGCAATCATCATTTAAATTTTCTAAAAGCAAGGACACAAAAATAAAGAGAATTTCAGGATTAGCAGCTGTCCGTCCTGTTTTTGCCTGGTGGCAAGCCTCATTCCAGACCCATGTAAAACTCAGACAGCTCTCAGTCTCAGGCTCCCTGCAGACTTCAGTTCCTGACTTTATGGAATGGTCAAATAGATACTGCGCCATCCAGATTGAGGCAGAAGAGAAAAGTTGCACAGCCTTAGCATATTTCTGTTTATGACACACTGGCACAATATTTCTACAAATCACTCAAAACTATATCGAAGGCCAATTATGAGTAATGTAGCCATTTCTATTTATGAAAAACTTAACTTGATGTCTCCAGGAGACTTAGATAAAAGCGAGCCCCTTTAGGGTATGATCTATGTTTTGCTTAAACTGATCTTTTCCCGGTACCAGGTATGGGCACATGGTAAATAATTCTTTTTTTGACAGTCTGATTGAATCCGTTAAAGTCATTTTCTTAAAATATGGCTCGCCTGTAGACACAGATTCAGTCATAGAAGAGCTGTCAATCTCTTTGCCTTTATCACCCATGGTAACTAAGGTCAATGGCAGGGCTCCTGCTCATGGATCCTGTAATTCTGAGACATGCCTTGGATGAAGTCTCCTTTCCAGAATGGTTGTCATTTGTGAAATTCCCTACATGTGATGATTTGGTAGAAGTCCACTCTATGTTTCTACATTTCAGAGTAGTCAGCAGTGATAAAATTACCCACTAATGATTCTGTATCTATGAGAGAAGAAGAGAGAATAAACCAAGGAGAGAAGGAAGGCCTATGGTTCAATATGACACACTTTGCAACTTCATTAAAAGTGGTCATGGCTGAACTTAGAAAGGTGTAGTCCTGGCATCATGACTGCCGAGACTCTCTCACCCCATTTCCTGTATCTGAGGTTCAGCAACTAACACCTAAGTTTGGGCATCTCACACGAACGTCTCAGTAATCACACATAGTTTATGATGTGTTACGTGCCTGCCATCTGTACCAGTGTTTTCTTTCTTTGAAAATAAAATCAAGAACAAGTCAAGATCAAAACCCATTGTGGAAAACTGCACAAACTCGAAGACTTGACTTGGTTTGCATTTCATTAGGTATACCTCTGGGACTGTGGTATATTAACAACATCTTAACTGTGCTTTAGGCTGGTGCCAGCAGTCTATAGACCAACGTTTAATAACCTAAAAGAACGTTGTTTCTCAAGCAAGTTAGGCTTAAACTGAATCACAAAGCATAGCTTTTAGGTCATAGAAATTGGCTTCTCTGCTAATGGTTAGAACAATAACTGGTGATTGGGTTTGGTGAATTCCTTAAAGCAAAAATGATACCAGAACTTGATCTAGTACAGAATTTTAAGACAGATGCTGTATTCCTTTGAGATAAACCACATATTTCTCAGCCAACAGAAGAAGGATGATTACTCTACTTCCATTTTCTGCATTTGCAAATTAAGACTTTGTAGCAACAGGAAATACAGAGAGACCCATCTAAGAGCTTGGTGAAAAGGCTGTTGGATAATAATATACACCAATCATGGTGTGTGTTTTGTGGGAAGATAAAGTTTGTTTTTTGGGGGTTTTTTTTGGCCAATACTATCTATATTTATTAATTCTCTCTTTTACCCTCATTACTATTAGGCAAGGTAGATAGGACAGGTGCCACTATATCAGCTTTGCAGATGTAAGAACACCAAAAAATCCAATGACTCAACAATAACAACCAATGAATAGGATCCAACTGCCTCTGGACTTAGATGGTCAATGGGGAGGGTGGGGGGGGGCATTTACTGCCTCTTGAAGATAAGCAGAGACCAGAGGAAATGGCTTGGTCTGAGCTGAGAGTTTAAATGCATAGGTAGGCAAAATTATAAGATAAAGAGACTATTACCTGTCTTAAAGGAAAGGAATTTACCCTGATAGCTAATATAAATACTATTAATAAGAATTAACAGTTAGTGGCAGATACTTCCACATACTTTCTCTTAGTTAATCTTCGTATCAGCCGCTCTGTGAAAGAGGTATGGTTATTTCTGCATTATACATGATGAAACAGAGTTTCAAAGAGTAACTGATCATATTATGGTTAGAATATCCTTACACTCCTCAGAAGCTATACGAACTTGAAATTTCTTGTCTTATTTGAAATGCTGAAAATATCAATTGGCAATAAAGTAAAAGTTTTGTAATTTCCACTGAAAGTAACAATAGAAAAACAGAAAATGGCTTCTGAAGTTGTTCTCAGGTGCCAGATCTTAGGTCAAGTGGTTTAAGGGTATAGAAAGAGAACGTCAGTATAGAAAAAACAATACTACTAAAATAGCGAAAAAGGATAATACATTTCATTTCATAATGAATAGCCATAGAAGGTATCAGAAATCCTTAGCCTAACTCTCTCTGTCTCTCAAAAATAAACAAACATTAAAACATTTTAAAAACTTATAAAAAATAGGGGGCACCAGGGTGGCTTAGTCTGTTAAGCAAGTGTCCAACTTCGGCTCAGGTCATGATCTTGCAGTCCAAGGGTTTGAGCCCCATGTTGGGCTCTGTGCTGACAGCTCAGAGCCTGGAGCCTGCTTCAGATTCTGTGTCTCCATGTCTCTCTGCCTCTCTCCACGTCGTGCTCTGTCACTCTCTGTCTCTCAAAAATAAACATTAAATTTTTCTCCACCTCATGCTCTCTGTCTCTCAAAAATAAACGTTAAAAATTTTTTTAATTATAAAAAAGAAATCCTTAGCCTATCACCAGATTTCAGAATTGATGAACATCAAGATTCCTATTGTACTTACAATGAAAGGAAATAAAACCTTTTTGGTAGCACCTAGAAGAATCTGCCCTATCTGGTTTCCAACCAACTCTTCAGCTCATCTTATCTGACTCTCCATGACCCAGTCGCTCTGTTCTTCTTTCAGCCACTGTAAGTCATTGACTTCCCTACTTGGGTATCTTCACCCAAGCTCCTTCCTCTGAGGATGATGGACTCTTCCTTGCCCTTTGCCTCAGCCTATATATCACCCTTCAAAGGGACTATTCCTACCGCTATAAAGTAGCTCCTTGTATTCTTTTACATGGCGACTTGTTTTCTTCTGCTCCTTTTCCCTTTCTAACACTTGTCATACTTGTCATGGTGTTTAATTATGAGGCAGTTTTATATCCTGAAATATAAATTTGTGTTCTTTACGTGTTCCCCCACCCAGCGTCCTTCAGTCTCACTTAGGTGGCAAAAAAAAAAAAAAAAAAAAGGACTCAAAAATATTTGAAAACCCTTGGCTGTAAGGCAGAAAGAGATGGCAGCTTTTTTTTTTTTTTTTTTCATCATCCAAAGACAAGATAGAATTGGGGCTGGAGGAAAGACAAAGAGAAGGCTGAAGGGCTTCACTGCTTGTATAGACAAAAAGTAGGAGAAAAGTACCCAAAGTGGGAAGGGAAGAAGGAAGTTGCATTGTCAGAACAGAAGTAGGGTGGAAAAGATTCAGCACATGCTGACTTGAGCGTCGAAAACCAATTTGTCCATGGCCTGCGGACAACTGGTCCTATGACATAGTACTGGACATGTGTCAGCTCACTGGATTTAGGATATTAACACACTGCATAATGTGCAGGAGGCTGAATAATGGCCCTCAAAGGTCTTCTTCCCTGGAACCTGTAAATGTTGCCTTACATGGAAAAAGGGTCTCCGCAGATGTGTTTAACAATCTTGTGACAAGGAGATCATCCTGTATGATCTTGGTGGGCCCTAAATGCAAGCACAAGTGTCCTTGTAAGAGCGGAGTGGACGAAGATCTGACACAGAAGAGAAAAAGGTAACGTTACCATGGAGGCAGAGGTCTGAGTGCGGGGCCACTGGTCAAGGAATGCAGGCAGCCACTAGAGCTAGAAGAAACAAGAAAGGAAGGGATTCTCCTCTAGAGCCTCAGGAGGGAGCACAGTCCTGTTCACACCTTGGTTTGGGGTCATTCAGCTGATTTCAGACTCCTGGCCTCTAGAACTACATGAGAACATGTTTCTATTGTTTAAGCCATCAAGTTTGTGGTAATTTGTTGGAGCAAACTAATCCATACCTGGAGTGGAAACTCCGACAAATGTAGAATTGCACTGAAGCTTTGGGGGGATTTCCTTTAGGTTGGGATAAGTGATAGATAGATCACTAGTTACACATACATTTATTATTTATTATTATTATCATCACCATCATTTTCTTACTCTCTACCAGGCAGAAAGTTCCATGAGAGTTGCAACCTTTTTTTATTTTGTTCACCATCTATACCCAGGGCTTAGCTCAGCAGCTGTCACATAATAATTGCTCTACAAATAATCATCGGATGAATGAAAAAAAAAATGCTAAAATATCAGCAGAAAATGAGGAAAACACAAACAACACACATGGTAAAAATAACTCTGAGAAAGACTGCACCAGCAACTACATTTATCAGTCACACACCCATTATCTGCAATCTAAATAGAGATTTAGGTCAGTCTGACCCCATGCGTAGGAATGCTTTCTAGCATCTACAGATTTGTACTTCATTACTCACTGACTGTGAGCGTGTCCTGGCACAGATACACTTTAAGTCAGCTTATCAGCACAATCTCAGTGCATGCTCAAAGCTCAAGCTGATCTGTTAATGTCTGAGAACCACTATACCCAGCGCTCATTTCTGCAGGCTGAAATCACAGGGCGGGGATGCGGCGGTTCTATCTGTGAGCTACTGTTACCGCTTCTATTGGCACAGCACAGTTCTTTCCTATTCCACTTTTTAAGTGAAAAGATCTCTGATCCTGAGCCAACTCAGAATGAGGGGGACCACACCACCGCCTGCTCCGGGTTGCAGCATATACTGGATTGTGGTGCCTTGCGTGTGTCATTCCAAAGGTGACTGGGATAAAACAACATGATCGCATTTCTCTTGGCTTCTTGACAATGGTGAGTGGAGTGTCACATGATGCCATCGGAGAACAAAAATTTTCAGTACTTAACTGGAATTCCAGCTTGCACTCCTATTTCGTTACAACCCAAACAACCTCCTACTTAGCTGCCAAGAAAGGTAAAGAATCTGGAAATGACTCCTAGACAGAGAGAGGATGGGAGGAGAATAGCTTTTCCTCGAGGCCTCGTAGCCTAGAACAGACTTGGATCCTGGTGCCAGGCCTCTAGGGAAAGCAAAGACTGAAGCTCGAACTCTCTGCCTGCCCCCTTAGGTCTGTGCCTGCTCCCCTCTAACAGCCAAGCAGACCTCGGCATCGAGTGTAGATCAATCAGGGCTGTAATTGGCTGTTTAGGCCACACTCTAGACTCTGAAATTTCTATGTCTGGCATGGAGTGGAGGGAAGGGTTAGGCAGATATAGAACAAGTCAAACACATTCAAACTAAACTCTTCAGGCCTCTTCAGTTTTCTGAGCCATTTGAATTCAAGTAAACTCCTCCTTTTTCGAAACTACTATTTTTAGGAACGGTTCTTAACTTTTGAAACGGTAAAGCCCCTTGTGAGAATCTGAGAAAAAGAACAGATCCTCTCCCCATCAAGAATGCACTTACATAAACCCATAAAGGTTAAGAAACTTTGATGTTTTCTACAGATACATAAAAATACTAATTTATCAATGGCTAAGGTATATACTTACTTTTAAATTACGATGAATGAGGCCAGACTGCCTGAGTTAGAATTTCCAGTTCTATCATTACTTGATTTCTCTCTCTCTCAGTTTCTCTGTTTGTAAAATGAGAGTACTAACAATGGCACCTACCACAAAAGATCATTATGGGGAAATACTAAATGCATTACGTAAAGGGCTTACAATGGTGTCTGGAGTTCAATGATTCTGTATGGAGCCTTGACTACTTACAGGGACTGTTCTAAGGCCGAAGATAAGGCAATGAACAAAAATTACTGCTGTCAATGGGCACACATTTTGATGTGGAGCTTAAATTTTCATAGAAATCTTAGTGCATTTCATAGTAATTTTAAAAATCATTTTATTTGTGTTTTCTCTTCATTCAGGTAACAGGTAAATAAGTTTTTCATGCAGATTTCCCTTCTGGGATGCTACAGCCCCACAGAGCTCAAATCTAAGGAATTCTCACTTCGCTTCGTCCACATCCCACACCTGACAGCCTTTCAGCATAAATAATTTAGACTGTGAGTACTCACCCTTAACTTGGCACAGGTAATTTATAAAATGGGAAAAAAGCCAAATTCCAGGAAAACAATTTATTCTGTTCCATCCCTAAACTTTTAGTCATTCATCTGTTATGCTTAAAAATCAATTAGCGTTGTGCATACACTGTAGCAACAGCTTCATTTAGGATTAACTACAGAGCTAGGCGAATTCAACTGCCATTTTCCCACCAATGATGCTCTAAAAACATGCTTGGATTTCAGAGGCTAATGAAAGCCTCTTTTCACTGTGACATATTTTTTAAATTCTCATGCTTTTATTTTATCTTTCTGTCTGCCTTCTGCTTCCCACCTGCCCTCTCTCCCATCAGTACCAGCAGGGCATCATATTTCAGGTTGATTCTTTCGGACTTTCTCTGTTTAAAACAAGATTATTAGGAAAGGTTATAGATTTATAGGAAGTTGAAAAGGAACAGACAGGGAAGTCTGATGTACCCTTTACTCAGCTCCTTCCAATATTAACATCTTACAAAACTACTGTATAATATTAAAAATAGAAAACTGACATTGGCACAATCCACAGAACTTACTCATATTTCATTGGGGTTGACATTGTTTTAATTTTTATTTTATTTATTTATTTTTAATGTTTATTTTTGAGAGAGAGAGACAGAGACAGAGACAGAGACAGAGTGTGAGCAGGGAAGGGACAAAGAGAGAGGGGGACACAGAATCTGAAGCAGGCTCCAGGCTCTGAGCTGTCAGCACAGAGCCCGAGGTGGGGCTTGAACTCACGAACTGTGAGATCATGACCTGAGCCAAAGTCGGACGCTTAACTGACTGAGCCACCCAGGCGCCCCCAGGCTGACTTTTTAAATAACTAATTATTACATTTGGTAAGTATCAGTGATGATCACAGTAAAGGCTGAAATTCAGTTTGTGTGTATTTCATGTGGGTTTCTGTGTATCCATTTCTGTATTTGTGTGTGTGTGTGTGTGTGTGTGTGCGCGTGCAAGCGTGTGTGTGTGAGACAGAGAGAGAGAGAGAAAGAGAGAGAGAGAGAGAACAAATTCTGGCCCTACCCATTTCATGAGACTGTTCTAAGGAACAAATGGGAGAATCTCTTTTGTAAAAGCTGTTCGTAAGTTTTAAGTGCTAAATAAACAAAAAGTATTATATTGTAGTAGATTTCTAATCTGTTTAGGAAAAAATCTCTCCTTAGTAGTCTACACAGAGAGTAGGTGGAGCCCACTTACCTGTATAAGGAAGGGTGTGGGGGTGTGTATAGCAGTGTCAGGAAAATCCCATCGAAGGGCATAGAATCACAGCTACAGAGTTAGAAGGGACCAACTGTTCCAGCTGTCTCTACAGGACACATGTTCTAAAGTACTCCTTCGAGGTGGTCTCTAGTATCTGATTAAAACTTCAAATTATGGGCACATACTGTTTTATGATTCAGTCTTTCCCTATTCATAGAGTTCTATGTGTTTAAAAGCTCTTTAATATAATAAACTGAAATCTGTCTTCCTTGTGGCTTTTACCAGGGGTCTTGGTTCTGCCATCAGGCACCTGACACAATGCAGGACAACTGAAGACAGCCAGAATTCCCCTGAATATCCTCTTCTCTCTTCTAAACAACTCAAGTCCTTCTTTAACCTGTTCATTGTATACAAGCCTTCTCATCTCCAGATGAATTGAACTGTCCTCCACAAGGATGGAACCCAGATTGGAGCACAATGGGGTGTGAGCTGAACAGCACATTCCAGAGCACGACCAATCTCCTTCGATATCTGTACACTGTATTTGTATTATTAGCCCCTATGCTCACATTAACATGTTTTTGTGATTTTTTCCCTCAACTAACTTCCCTAATATTCCTCTTAAAATAAACTGAAATCCCCAGGATTTTGTTTGTTTGTTTTTTCAGGTTTTGATGGTTAGCCATTCTTCCCTGATTTTGCACCTATGTAGCAAGTTTTCTGGGCACAGGATCAGGATTTCATGTAGATTCTCATTAAATTCGGCCTATGCTACTGTTCTACTGAAATTTTTTAATATCTGGAATCTATCATTAAATTTATTTACTGTCTCTGCTGGCTCCACATTGGCTGCAGCCTTTATAAATGGTTCTTTAGTCCTTCTCAAAATTGCTGATGAAATACTTGGGCATAAAAGGGTGAAAAGAAGATCATTAGGAAGCTATAAATTCAAACTGTGACATTTTAACCTTCTGTTAATGTTAAATTTTAATTGAGCATTCTGCTGTTTTTACTGAGGGTTGACCTAAGAAGTAGCCCTATACAAAGGCCTCTGTATTTTCTATAAAATTGCATTAGGTGATTCAGTGTCTCATCTGTAAGAATCCCATGGGAAATTTCTCTGGAGCTCAGGAATACAAAAAAAAAAAGCTTTCCTCCCAATGATAGCTGAGCTTGTATGAGTTTCCTTCTGTTTTGACTTCCAAGATACTAATAGAGACACGGAAAAACACTTGCTCAATTGCTGTATCTTTTCTTTACTTCTACTTATTGATTTTCCCCTCTTTCCATCATCCTACTTTATTACCTAACATGCCATGTTAACAGTTCTGTATGCACATATTGTATTTTTCACCAAATATTGTGATATATCCTTTCTAAAAGGAGGCAGGGAAGAAAAACAAACATACATAATCAAGACATCCTTTCAAATGTCTTTTCAGATAAGATCCCCGGAATACTTTCTTCACTTGTTAAGTGGGACTTTAGGAAACTTTTCCCAGAGGTCGTGTACTGAAATAGTTCAGGTTTGCTTCAGCCCTTCAAATCACTTTCTTCTAAAATTTGTTCTCGCTTCATAATGACATGTTCTGAAAAGCTTTCATATTAATTTCCCCATGTGGTACTTTAAAGTGTAAGAAGAAATAATTTGATCATTTGCTAAATCTTTTCTCTTTTTTCACTCTTCCATTACAGAGTTGTTACTTTTTTTTTTTTTTTTTAAGTACGTCTATCTGACTGAAATTTCTACTGAAAAGACTTCTGGATTGGGTTTTAGAAGCAAGGCCAGGTTCTTGCCTGGGGCTAACCACTCTGCATGACTATGAGAAATGCATGAAATTTCTCATTTACAGAATAAAAACTACCTCTTGATGAACATCTGAGCAATACTGGGTACTGTTAAAATGTATATAACTTACTTTCAAAGATTCTAAAATAGGTAGTTTATAATATATAGTTTGATTATATGGATGTACAATATTTTCTTAAACCCCAACTTCAGGAGCTTAAACCAGTCCAGGGTCGTCCGCAAAGCACTAAATCAGATAAGCAATACTCCAGAGCTTGGCTACCACAAAAGCATTTGTTATAACTATTTCAATGAACAAACGAAGCTTTGCTTATTAGCAAAAATAGGTCAGAAATGGATTCTCATTCGTAAAATCAGTGACTCATTAACTAGCATGGCAAATGGAATGTAAATGGTAAAATTAAAAGTGTTATATATATGTGGAATATTAAAGACTTTTGGAGACGTTGCCCACCTTTGCAGGAAAAGAATGCAAAAATCTTAAGAAGGCTCATAGCCCATACCATAAGATTAGTGGCCTAAGTTTGGTCACTAAACCTTCCTATTTCCAACTGCCAGTTTACTAGAATTTCTGGTTGTCTGAGGCTGAATATAAGGGTAACAAAATCCTGGCCCTGGAATGTTGTTTCATCTGCCTCAGTAAACCTTTTTTCCAAGGTAATGACTGGAACATCTGAATGGACAGAGAACTAGAATTTCATCAGCTTATGACAGAGGCTGCATGAATGCCTTTTTGCTACTATGTTTGCTAAAATATGCTTACACGTGTAGCAGAATTTGCCTCAAGATTTTCTTTCAACGAGACTAGCATTAACAATATCATAGGGCTACTGCTAACCCTCTTCAACCTTCTTCAGTAACCACACTTACTTATCAAAGGTGTGTGTGACTGGGGCACATGGGTGGCTCAGTTGGTTAAGTGTCCAACTCTTGATTTCATCTCAGATAATGATCTCACAGCTGTGAGATCAAGCCCCTCGTCAGCCTCCATGCTGGGCATGGAGGCTGCTTAAGATTCTCTCTCTCTCTCTCTCTCTCTCTCTCGTTCTCCCTTTTCCTCTGCCCCTCCCTCGCCCACATTAGCTCTCTCTCCCCTACCTCTCTCTAAAAAAAAAAAAAAAAAAAAAAAAAGAAAGAAAGAAAAGAAAAAGTTTGTGGGACTAAATTATCACAGTACCATTCTTAAAAGACGTCCTGCCTCATTTTAATCTTCATCAGAGCTTTTAGTTACTACTCCCCTTATTCAGACTAGGAAATTCAAGTATAGGGGATATTAATTTATAATCACATGAACACTGACTGATAGAGACTGATGAGTTTGATTCCACTCTCCAATACCCCCTGCAGATAAAGCCACATGTTCATTGCAAGGAATGGATGAGAGATTATGAAATGCCGATAGCTGTGCCTATACATGGGTTAATAAACACAGGCTCTTTAGCTCCTTTAAAGACAGTTAAAAGTCAACCACCTATTACATTGAATTCACTTATATCTATTGTTGCTTCATATAATCACAATTTCTCTGTGTTTTTGGTTCTTTTTTGTACTTTTCATTTTTAAAAAATCTATACATTTTTTGATGTACCCAATATATTTAGATCAATTGTAATAAATTCATACACCAAGGCACAGATTACTTTGTGAAATAATTGCATGACCTAGCTCCAGAACCGTCTACTGGAAAGTTGGACTCTGAAATTATCAGCTGGAACATGCTTTGAAAAAGTCATAATTACCTAAAGGTCAATAAGAAAGCTCATCTCAAAACATGGTTATATACAAAAAAGTGAATGAAATGGTAGTTTTAGAATTGGAATTCTGAAGTGATATAGAATATTCATGGATTAATGATTTTGAGGTATATCAGGGGTCAGCAGAGTTAAATGAGTAGTTTTGGGTTCTACAAAACTGCTAGTCATGCTAAAAATAAAAAAAAAATAATAAAATAAAAGATATAAATACACAACAATTTACCCCATAGTTACCAATATCACATTCTAAAAGCTGTTTATTTTGGATATTGTGTTCGGAGCAGAAATCAGCAAGGTCACAAATAACCCAGGTCTAGTTTATTTATTAAAATCTTAAGTCCTTAGGGAAAAGATCTTAGGTTAACACAAACATAAACATTGATGTGTTCTTATTTAAACTTCTGAAATTTATGCTTTTGGATTATTCTTAGTACGTGTAAAAGTTATGGGTAGAAAATTGTTCTTTTCAGATAAAGTTATTTCTTTAACAGGTCTTTATTACATGTGGAGGTAATGGCATCCAAAGAATATGAGTTTATGAACAAAAAAGTATGTTCCTACTTCTACTTTAAAATGTTACACATTTAATCTACCTTAACTTCATGTCAAAGTCAAAATATATATGATGAATAGATAACATAATCAAACATTTTTGGGGAAGAGGTTATTATGTTTTTATCATACTATAGCTGTACATTAAGGAATTATCTGCGCATTCTTTTTCCATGTGCGTTATTATTATGTATATTAAAAATATCCTTCCTCTTTAATTAAAAAACACAGGATGAGGAGTTTTGTCGTTATTTTTAAAATGCATGTAATTGTTTATAGTAATTTGAATAGAAAGAACCTTGGAGTTATTATTATGCTCTTCTAAGCATTAATTCAACTTGAGTATCATATAGGGGAAAACTCTACTAGTTGGGATAATTTCTTGGGATAGTTTTCCAACTAGTTCACACTTATCATACCCGAACAGATGAAATGAGACATAAAAACTATAAAATTATTGCTTTTGTAGGGTTAATGTCCATCAATGCTGAGGAAGCTGTTTGGACACAAAATGATGATTTGTTCTAGGATTTCAACATTGACTTTAGAAACAGCAGGGGGCAAAAAATGTGCTTAGGGGAGAAAACCTCCGGTTATTTTATGAACATACCACTCCGTTCACTGATAGCAGCTGGTCTCCCCTTTTGAGGCCTCCGTGTCTTTCGGCCACCCCTCCAGGAATGATGCGGGAGATATAAATGGGGGAATTTTGCTCCTTTCCTCCCATCACGTTAAAACCAAGGCCTTCATCAGTCTTTGGCAGTTCGACTACCCGAGGGTGGGAATGGCCTTCACTAGCTGCAAAAGCTGCAACTGTTGCCTGAAAGAAAAGATGGTCATTTGGTAATACAACGAGGGAAATAAGGCTAATCATATGCTTTGCAGTGCGTAGGATCAGGCAACTCCTCTTATTTTTATAGCATTCTCCTGTGAAAGAAAGAACAAGATGGGGCTGTGGGGGCGGGGTGGTGGGAAGATTCGCTTCATTTAAACGTCATCTATGACTCCTTTGTTTGGTAAAGCCCTGCCTAGCTATTCCCGGCTATCTAGAGCTTATCCATTATGATACAAATTTCCCTTCTTCATAAAAATCTTCCCCAGTTACCTTAGTTAGATGCAATTCCTCCTTTTCTTGGACTCCAAAATAGGTTGCGTCCTCATATTACCTTTATACGGTACACATGCCATAACTGTTATGTATACGTGTTGACTATGAGCACCTGAAGGGCAGAGATGATGTAATCCACTTCTCTGTAGGACACCCAGTCTACCCCGGTGCATGTACATGAACGTTTATTCAATGTGCTTAGAAGCACTTATACGTGTATACTCTGGGGAATACATATATAATCTTGCTATTGCCAGAACACTGGCTTGGCACATTTTGTTTTTGCTTTTGTTTTTTGTTTTTTGATTGAGGATACCTAAAAGCAAATAAAAGCTAAAATAGGAAATAGATTCAAACGGATTATTATTATTTCACATCAGTACTCTGTGTTGTTATGAGAGGTCCTCTTGTCTGGTACAGATGTTTCCCCCTACATTTTACATTAATATTTCAACTCCTACGGCAACGTGGGCAAAATGAGCAGCTCATGGTTCTAAACCTAGATGTACAAAATATCATTTAATGTGGACGTCATTTTATTTTAAAATTCATACATGAATTTTTAAAAATAAGCTGGAAACACAACTTACCATTAGTTCCCACCCCTCACGGAAATAAAATAACAGCATTTAAGTAGTTTCTATCAAGAAAAGATCCTCTGCCTGCTTCTTATTTTCCATTTCCATTAACCTGACTTAACCACAGTTGATTAGATGCCTACTATAAAGTGATTTACTCAACACTGTGAAAATATTGATTGCCAACGACTGTACATTCTTTTCCACACACAGCATTATCACATCAATTGAGCATTATGCTACTGTCTGCATTTAGTGAAGTTTAGTGAATGATATGGAAATAATGGCTTGTTTTTAGCTACATGCATTTGCTCATGCAAACCTCGTCGTCATGCATAGATTTTAATGGCTGACATGGATGCAATGCAGACAGCCCAGAAACAACCAGAAAATATTGTGCTATTGCAACATTATGCTGCTATCCTGCTGTTCTACATGAATAAGAAATGAGAATGGTAAAACACTACATAATTCACTTTCCCCTTAATTAAACCATGTAGGGATCATTTTTCTGTGTGTGTTCCACTTCAGTACAAGCAAAGCATGATGTAACGATAATAATACCCTCCTTTTGCCTGGGTTAAAAAAACCTTACAAATCTACAGTGTTCAGTTACAGAATGAAAACTAAGAAATCAGGAGAGAAACCAAACAAGAGGTGATATAACACAAAAGAATTAAATGGAAAATTCTGATTATTTTCACCAGTTCTTATTTCTTACACATTATTAGAAGGGTAAGAGCTTTTAAAAAGCAAGCTGTTGTGCATCGATTACAGCACTTCTGTTTGTAAAATAAGAACTACATCAGTAATTTTAGTTTAAAACTACTGTTTCCTAATGGTCTATTTTCCAGATAATTTCACTATCCTATTGCTATAAGCTTACCATTCGTGTAAGATTTCCATTAGATTTCTCTGCAATGTCTGGATTTGAGTTTTTAAAGAGCACATGTGGTCACTCTCACAAAAGGTGACAGGCTTTCCCTTTAGGTCAGTGTCACATTCTTTCAGCAAGCTACCCACTGCTCAGCTGTATACTTAGAAGGATCCTATGTCAGTGGGTCTCAAGTGAGTTCTCCTCATGTCTAACTCAAGTCAAAGCTTTCGACTTGTGCAAGTAAATCTTCATGCACTGAAAGGGGAACAGGTTCTTTTGGATCAAAGGAACGTGTCAGAAAATCATGTATTATTTCATACAATGAACCAGTAGATTTGCTTGTGCCAAATGGACAGTTAGTGAGTTTAATGAAATCATTCTCCTTTCTTAAGCTACAGAAGCAGCAGAAACGTTCAATTTTCCATTAGGATTTTTACCTGGGAAGCAGTACTGGTTCTAGACTCTGGGCTGCCACTGATGTCTAAATTCTCTTACAGTGTACACACGAGAATACCTGAAACACACACGCGCACAATCAATTACTAGATCACTGGGGTCAAATGTATTTTTAAAGTTACTCAAGTCTTACCTTTGCTGTGGCCCTGGCACGGAATTCAGGACAGCCATTAACAGTTATCGTTTCATGCATATATTGATACACCTAAAATGTTCACATAAAAAAAAAAAAAGAATGTGTAAGAACATTAAGAGCATCAATTCTTTCACTGCAGATAGGATGACAAATTTTCATTTGTAAAACAGAAATTCTCTGTTACAAACTGAAATAAGTCTGAATCAATTATCCTGATGATTTGGACCAAAAAAAAATCTTTCCTATTTGGTGGGTGAGGGCTGCAGCAGAGAAGGCAAGCACTTATTATTTGGTTATCCGTGTTCATCAGGTATAAAAACTCGGATACTTGATTTTATAAAAGCTACTTTGGGGCGCCTGGGTGGCGCAGTCGGTTGAGCGTCCGACTTCAGCCAGGTCACGATCTCGCGGTCCGGGAGTTCTAGCCCCGCGTCAGGCTCTGGGCTGATGGCTCAGAGCCTGGAGCCTGTTTCTGATTCTGTGTCTCCCTCTCTCTCTGCCCCTCCCCCGTTCATGCTCTGTCTCTCTCTGTCTCAAAAATAAATAAACGTTGAAAAAAAAAATTTAAAAAAAAAAAAGCTACTTTGTCAGTAAAAATTTTTACCCCTACATATAGTGCCTTCTCTCAAATATCTGATAAAAATTTTATATATAAAGCTGCGTAACAATATCTTTTCCTTGCCTATCGGAATGTATGTTACCTTTTGTGACACATATTCATAATTCATAAATAGGGAAATAAAATGATATCCAGGGGCAGGAACAAGTAAAATAAGAGATTTTAGCACTAGTAACACAGAGCAACCTATCAGCTCTGGTTCATGTTAACGTTTAAATGAAATAAAAAAAATACAGGTAAAATCTGGACCCAAAATGATATTGTAGAAAGCACACAGGTTTTGTTGACTAACGGACCTAAGTTTCAGCCTTGCAGTATAATTGATGGACTGTGAGGTCCTGGCTGAACCACTTCACCATGTTGACTCTCTTTTTGCCCTTCTGAAAAATGGGTAAAGAATATTTATTTCGTATGGGTTTCATTTGAAATAATACTTTCGAGGCACCTGGCACCTAATAAGCACTCCTTAAACAGCAGGTATTATTATTATTTATGATTTTAGGCACAACCACAAAAATTGTTAGTAGAAAAAAATGTTTTCCTTCTAAATTGTCAGGGATGGGATTATAAAATCTGTATATCGGTGGCAAAATAAATTGCTTCATTATAAATAACTTACATATACAGAATGACTCTTAAAGGACAGTTTGAGAAAATAGAAAAAAATAACAAGGCTATGTTAGACCATATGCCCATTTTAAAGATTTAAATAATAGTCATAAAAATCAACTGCATAATGTGCAGAGGTAAAAGTCCAATTGGGATTTCGCTGGGATATTTTTTGCGATTGGCCCATTAACTATTTTGTAAAAGATGAAATAGAAAGTTGCAATCAAAGATTTTTTTCCTTTCTATTAATCATATTTTCCACACTTAAGTCCAAAGTTATTAAAGTGAATTCAGAATGTGATTAATACATCCATTCCACAACCATTCTCTGAGTATCTCTGACCAATCTCTTTCCAACATTTCTTGGCTGGCTCATCATTTTTCAAATACATTTGGTTGAATCTCCATCAATGCTGACTCATCTTTCCCAAGTAGCATGTTTGGGAAAAAGACAAAGTGGTCTAGACTAAAAAGGTAGGGGCACTATTTAGAATCTATCAGGTAGGCTGAAACTTCACTAAATAACTGGAGTATATACAATTTTAGTGAGAAATCGGAATGAAAAAGGAAGAGTTTTCCAGGAAAGCATTTGTGGAGCCTGGGACTTGTTAATGCAAATTTTCTAGGTTACCAGAATAGCTGCTTAACATGTTTCCATGTTATTTCCTTGAAAGTACATCACTTTATTTTGCAGAAATATCCCTTCTACAAATAAATTCCACTTACTTGATCTTACAGCCCATTTAGGAGGAAGATTTTCCTTACTCTGCTTTTCTTGTTAAGAAACTCTTTCAAATCTGGCCCCTCATTCTGTCTTTACTCATTATATCTTGCTCAAAGCTCTGCATTAGTGTCTTAATTGGGTTTTCCACCACCAAACACTATTGACTTTAGTTATCATTGTCAAGTATCTACCTGATCGTGTCACTACCGAGCTTTTGGCTGTCTACTGCCCTTAGAGTAAAGGTTGCAAAGTCCAATGCCCACACGAGTCAAACCAGCAATAATAATGCAGAATGCAGCCTTTTCTCTAGTTTTATTCCCCAACTTCCTTTCCTCCATCCTCACTATTCCCCAAATATATAATGCCTTCCCAGTTGCCTAGGCCTTTGGATATGCTGTTTGCTCTGTTTGGAATGCCCTTTCATTTGGCAGAATCTTCTTTAACCCAGTTTAACATGATGATAAAAGACCCAATTCAAATTTCATTTTCTCTGTTCATTGTTCCCTGCCTCCTCCAAGCAGAGAAATTTCTCCCTCCTTGATTTTGGACCATTTGAATTTTTCTAGGGTCATCTTGATTATCTTTTCCAGGGAAAATGATATATTTACGTGCATCAAAGTATGTTTATGTAGACAATCATTTGCACACAGTTAGGATTGTCATCAACTGATAACAGCAAAAACTAATTTTGTAAGCTCCTAAAATAAAGAAATAAAAATTTAAGAATAACTATCCTTAACATTCTAATTTGAACTGGGAATTAAAAAGTGGAGTATGCAAGAGGCAGTACTATGTACAGATAACGCCCAAGTTCTGCAGTTGCCACATATTAAGTGTATGATATCGGTCAGTTACTTGACCAAGTGCAATGTTCTAATTTGAAAAATATGCCTTAGAGTTGTAACTAACTTCTAGGTCTGTTAGGAAGATTAAATAAGATTAGAACAGTTTGCAGCATATAGTAAGTTTATAAAAAATAGCTATTATTATTACTATTATTATTATTAATATTCAATGTTTCCCAACTTATTTGACACTGGGATCTTTGGGGAAGAATCTCCTAGGACTAGAAGTCCGTGAATACATTTTACAGAGAATTGATGGAAGACTGTAGTTCTTGCCCGGGGGCGTTTCTGCACCAATTTATTTGGCAATGTTTGGAGACGTTTTGGGTTGTCACAAATGAAGAGCAGGAGGATGCTACTGGTATGTAGTATTAGAAGACCAAGAGGCTGCTAAATATCCTACAATGCTCAGAGTAGCCCCCTGTAACAAAGAACTATGTCAACATGCCAATAGTCTTGAGATCGAGAAACCCTGAACTAAGAAATCATGCTGTATCATTTCTTCTTATACATAATAATTAGTAGGCCATAAAAAGACACGTGCGTAGCAGTGAGTAAAGGATCTTGTAAATAAATTAAAGGGTCTTATTCAACGAATACGTCTTGAAGTAAGTAACCACAAGTCTGGTGTGCATTTAATGAGGACTTACTGTAGGCCAAGCATAATGCTAAGCATTTTATATCTAAGAGTTCAGTCAATGCTCACAACTTATGATTGAGGCCCTCTACATACAAGGAAGCAGTCACAGAGATGGTAACATGCCTATGACCACACAGGTAGTGGCAGATCTGGTACAGAGATTCATATCTAATTGCCTCCAACGTCTTTCCTCTTTCAACCACATCAGGCTTTCTTATTAAGACAGCATCGGACTACTACCATTTTGGTTGCACTGAGGAAACAAAAACTTGGAGATGTCACAAGTATTTATTTATATTTTGAATAAAGGTATCTAGGTTCAACATGACGCTTATCATTATACATGTGGTGGCTGCAAATGTACAATACGATTCAGAAACCAACAAATTCATCACTCCCAATGAAAGTGAAATAGCATTTTTAATAATCTTTTATGATTATAATATACTATGATTCAAAGAAAGAAGTCTAATATTATTTTTAGTGTTTTCTTTTGTAAAGCACAACAGTTTCTGATCAGTCGGTTTTTAAACACTGGCTGACATGGTCTAGTTAGAGAGTCAAGTCAGAACTTGGAGACATTAATTCTATTTCCATTGGTTATATTGTCTTGTTAAAGTTTCTTAGCTCCTCATTTTCTAGGGACAAAATGTATCCCTACCTATCTTACTTTTCAAGGACAAGTGTACAGGTATTTGTAAAATTTTGAAGGAAATTGTTATAGAAAGCTAAAGTATTTTACCAGATGCCCTCAGAGAATTCTTAAAAGGAAGAGAAAATGGTTGTGTGGGCTTCAACACAGGACAGTGGGGCTTATAGTTTCCAGAATCACTTGGGTCTCCAAATTTCTGGGCAATGTCAGCTACAGCAGCATTTTAAGCACATTCCATTGGTAAGATAGGTTAATTCCTAGTGAAAGTTGAATAATTTACAGAAATTCTTGTACACAGTTTGAGCTTACATTTTAGTATCAGTAATTTACTGACTTTGAATAAATCTCACAGATTCAATAGCATTTTGAATATTTGGAACTTATTCCAAGCTATCGAAAATTTACAAATATAGATCGATTCAATTAAGGCAGTGGGATTGCAGTCACTTGATTCAGAAAGTTCATTTGTTCATTTGTTCTGCTAACATTCGTTTAGGAGTTACTCTAGTCAGTGTGTCAAGCACCTGGACCAAAATATGAAAGAAAAAAATTAAAGGCATCTTCTAAAACTTTGAATTGACATAAATCTTCACTATAGAAGGGCTTTAATTTTTTTTTAAGTTTATTTATTTTTTTGAGAGAGACAGAGACAGTGCAAGTGGGGGAGGGGCAGAAAGAGAGAGAGAGAGAGAGAGAGAGAGAGAGAGAGAATCCCATGCAGTTTCCACACTGCCTGCACAGAGCCTGATGCAGGGCTCGAACCCTACAAACTGCGAGATCATGACCTGAGCCGAAACCAAATGCTGAATGCTCAACCAACTAAGCCACCCAAGCGCTCCAAAAATTTTTAAATAAATAATATAAATTTTATTTCTTTATATTAAGAAAGCAAATAGACTACTTTTTTCTAGATGGAAATTTTATCACTGAGAGAATAACAAATACAAATAAAGTAAAAGTTACACTTTTACTTCAACTTATTTACCAACTGTACAACAGAATTCCCATTTAGATAAATTAAGCTGAACAGCTAAAATTCTAATGCAATAGGATTTTTGCTTCTGAGCTTTCATTTACACACAGGTTATGTAGATAATATCAAAATATAAACTTTACATTGAATTATTCTTTTTGATTCTGTACCCTGATTGGTACAGAGAGGTAGGTATGGGATGATAAATCTGTATTATGAGTTTCTCATCCTGGTTCCCTTTTGTGTGTGACTTTAAGTGACCTACTATCTATGCATCTTAGTTTTCCATTATGTAAAGCCCTATCTTCGAGAAGCAGTCAAAGAAGATAAAGTATGTGGCTTTATAAACCATAACCTATTATTCTTATTAAATTCTTATGATAATAGCTACTATGTTTCTATTATTACTATTACATGCATGCCTAAAATGCAATGGAAGCTACACCTTTAGAATTTAGCTGCTTGGTCAGCAAGTGTGGAAACACCTTGAGTTCAAAATTAGATTTTGATTGCTCTGTCTTCTGCTCTTACACTTTTACTGCCTTTTGTATTTCGTGTTATTTTTTAAAAAATTTTTTAATGTTTTTATTTATTTTTGAGACAGAGAGAGACCGGGTGTGAGTAGGGGAGGGGCAGAGAGAGAGACAGACACAGAATCCAAAGCAGGCTCCAGGTTCTGAGCTGTCAGCACAGAGCCTGATGCGGGGCTCCAACTCATGGACTGTGAGATCATGACCCGAGCTGAAGTCGGACGCCCGACTGACTGAGCCACCCAGGCACCCCTGTATTTCGTGTTATTTTAAAATGGCTGTGTGAGGCAGATACTAGGTAGGCTCACCTTGCCCAGCCCCCATTTTCAGCCTCCTCCTCCTAGCACTGCCTCACCATATGACCTAGTTCTTTCCAATAAGAATTTAATTGGAAGTAGGTGAGAGGCTTCTGGAAAAGTGTTGTCCTCTTGGTACAAGCGCTATCCTTTTTCCCTTCCTTACTTTTTGTTCTGAGTGTGAAGATGGTCAGCGGTAGTAGCAACCTACGACTGCAAGAGAAAGGCCAAGAAAAAGTGTCTATATCAGCTCTGATTATGTGGAGCTCCTCAAACACTGTAAGTAGCTGCCTTTATCTCTCAACTTGTAATGAAGAAAAATATTTGTTTAAGCCAATGAAGTTGCATTTTCTGCTAGTTTCAGCCCAAAGAACTCCTGATTGCTGTATTATTTAAGTGAATGTTATACGGAACTGTGCTATCTTTAGAGTTTGTTTTCTTTGAGCCCCCTCCAATTCAAAGAGTTGTATAATTTGTTCACTAGAAATTAGTGAAAATTTGTTAATGTCAGGGTTTGGAAACTGAGAATCTGACTAAAACATAGTTTAAAAAAGTAGAAACTAACTCTCAGGAAAACTTTAAGAAAATGAAAAAACAACTTGATTAGGCAAAAATGTTTGTAAAACACATATCTGATAAAGGTCTCATATCCAAAATATATAAAGAATTTTCAAAAGTCAATAGTAAGAAAACAACCTAATTAAAAATTGGATAAACTCCTTGAATAGGCATGTCAGCAAGGAAGATCTATGGGTGGCAAATGTGAAAAGATACTCATCATCAAAGATACTCAATATCACTAGTCCCTAAGAAAGTTAAAAATAAGGCCATAATTAGATACATCTACACTTTTATTAACATGTCTAGATTTTTAAAAAAATGAACACCTTGTATGGGCAAGAATGTTGAACAACTAGAACTCTTGTACATTGCTGGTAGGAATGCAAAATGGCACAGCCACATGAGAAAACAAGATGAACAGTTTTCTATATAGTTAAACCTACACTTACCTTAAGATTCCCTTATGTATTTCATATTCACCACAAACTGGAAACAATTCAAATAGCCTTCAACTGTGAATGAATAATTAAATGGAAGCACACCTGTCCAATGGAATACTGCTTGGCAATAAAAAGGAATAAACTACTCATACATGCAACAATGCGGATGAATCTCAAATGAGTATTGCTTAAGTGAAAGAAGTCAGACTCTATGATTATTTCGTTTATATGACACTCTGGAAAAAGCAAAATAATAGGAACAGAAAATAGATCAAAGGTTGCCAGAAGCTAGGGGTGGGGATGAGTTGACTACCAGGCGTAAAGAACTTTTGGGGGGTGCTGGAACTCCTATACCTTGATAATGGTGATGATCACATGATTGCATGTCATAATTAAAAGTCTCAGAATTGTACACTGAAAAGAGGAAATACCAATACTCTATGAAAATTATACTTCCATAAACCCAACTTTAAAAAAAAGAAAATAGTTTTAGATGAAAATATTCTGAAACTTCATCAGGATTTTGGAAATTAAAAATAAGGGCTTTGAAACACAAAGACCTACCTATATTTAAGATATGTTTAATATAATAAAAAGATGACATTAGCTCCCATTCCTTAAAGTTTATAAATGTGGAAAGCAACATATACTTTAATGGAGGGTAACATTTCTTTCAAGTACAAGATACTCCAGAGATTTTGTAGTGCATCATTGTGAACAGGCTGGCTACTAAAATGTCAATAGAATTACAATTAGGATACACCCCTCTATATCAGTGACTGCAAAAAAGAAATAAACCTTTCAGTAACCATGAAAAATCAAAATGTCTAACATTAGACCAAGGTACTTCAAGTAGAAAGACAAATGATCAGAATTATTAGAGCAAATTAATGAGGAACAAAGTCCAAATGGGAAAATGATATGGTCCAAATCCTACCACATTATAGTGTTCATTAAGGCTTGTTAAATGTATAGTTTTTGTTGAAAAAACAAGCAAGAATGTATATTTTTAAAGTAGGAAAAAAACCAATATAAGTATTAAGACTTTGTAGGGGCTCCTGGGTGGCTCAATCAGTTAAGCATCTGACTTGATTTCGGCTCAGGTCATGATCTCAGGGTTCGTGGGTTCGAACCCTGTGTCTCGCTCTGCGCTGACAGCACGGAGCCTGCTTGGGATCCTCTCTCTTTCCCTCTCTCTGCCCCTCTCCTACTCATACGTGGACACGTGCTCTTTCTGTCTCAAGATAAATAAATCAAAATTTTTAAAAAAAACACTGATATTTGTATCTATATTTACAATTTTTAATGGTTTTCTTAATTTTTCAGATTTGGAAACTCAGATAAAAGTGGAATAAAGGAAAGTTATTTGATGCGGTATCTGATTTTAAAATATTTAAATATTCTCATAAATTAAAAGTAAAATCGATTCCTTCCGTGCCCTTTTATTATTATAGGCCACCTGGCTGGGTGGACAACATTTACAATATTAAGCCACAATATATTTATCATAATATAATAAAAAACACGGTAGGTTTTCTGAAGGCAGAGTTTAGGCAGGGGAAGAGGTATCTATAATGAATTTGTGGCTCTAAATTTAACTGCATGTAGTGGAGTGGGTTTCATCCATGCAAAAATAAGTGCCCTGATATGAATGTGTACACTATCCTTCATATGGCTGGAATGAAAGAGAAGTAAAGCTTAAGTTGCTGAAAACATAATCTGCTTATTTTAGGAGGTTTTGTAGAAATGATTCCAAATCAACTGAAAATTGGTTCATCTATTAATAATGGAAGGAATAATCCAAAAAGTATTTAATTTTTGCCTTGAATTTGTCTTCCATTTTGGAAAAATGGCAACCATAAATAAATGCTATGTACTTAGAACTATAGCTATCCATGTATCTATCATCTATAGTTTCCATATGCTTTTGTAGCTGCAGAAACATTTTGTTTAAAATTGTAGTGTTGGAAGTCCTATAAACTAAGGGATTTAAGGTATGAGACAATGTCTAGAACCAACCATTTTGTTCGCAAAAAAAAAAAAAAAAAAAAAAAAATGACCCTTACTGGTTACAAGTCATGTCTGCTATAATTAGACCATCAAGCCTCAAACCAATCCTGTGAAAGTCCAAGAAGGATAAAATTTCCAGAGAAATGTCTTTTTCTACATTTCTGTATGGCCATCAACTTTAGTGAAAACATGCCACCCACTGGACAAGAAAAATATTGACAGGTATAAAGAAGCAAAGGACAATACATCTCTATTAGGTTGAAATGATTTGCAAAAAACAGTTCAGTCATTAAGGCAGACATTTGATGGTATTACTGGTGAAATCAATATGGCAACTGATATTGCTTCCAGAAATGGGCCATCGACTTGAAGAAGCATTCCTCCTTGGTTCAGTGACAACTATGCCATGCAAAGTACTCTTTATGTTCTCAAAGCAGGAAGGGGAAGTTAAATGGGCTCTGCAGTTTTTAGTCACAAAGGACACAAAAGACCTTTTTTAGGCAGTATGCTTCATTACTTCATTACTATTTTTTTCAACCATGCCGATGCAGTATATAGTAAGTGCCTTTGACAAGGCAGCATTTCCTTTTAGCACTCAAGAAAAAATCTCAGTTGACACTCTCCAGTGCAACTATATTGTTTTCAAGAATCAAATCAGCCTTACTGTAGAGCCTCCTACTTCACTTGTATCCTGACAAAATACATCTGACAACTAAGTCATCAATGGGATGGCATTACCTATAACTAAAAACAGAAACAAACAAACAAACAAAGCACTGAATTTGAAGATCGAAAACAAATATGACATTTTGGGACTAAAACCTTCTGGCCCTCCCTCCCACATGTTAGTCTCTGCATCCCAGTTTTACTTATTGTCCCAATACCCCCTGGGAAGGAAGGCCTACTTGCTCATGCAATTGGTCAGCAACCAGGAACTGTATTGGGCCATGATTTTACTAGAGGTACTGGTAGTATTTCTAAAAAGTTAGCAGTCATGAGACATACCTTCATCCCTTACTGTATCTATGTCACAAGAAATCAGGCAGGAGTTGCCTGCTTAGGGTAGATGTAAATGGTCCTGTTCTTTTCTATTCTACTTTCTTAGGCCTAACCAGACATCTCAGATTCAGAGTGGAGGAAAGTTTGGGGGGGGGGCTGTTATTTAGGTGTCTGAGCCCAAGCTTCATTATCCAATCTATATATTTGGATATATATAGACAAGTTCTGTCTAGACCAGACAGAACTGCACTAGAGAGGATTTGGGTACTTCCCATACAATTAACAAAGTGGTAATTTGTTTTCTCCTTCATTTTGGTCCTTTCATCTAGCTTTCTTGGTTGCTAACTCCCTGAGAAGGAAAGGTGAAATGAAGATTTGAGTACTCCTGGACCACTAGCTATGACAGCATCTCAACAGCACAGAAACTTCAAGTCTGTCTCTCACAATCCACGTGTGTATGCCCAAGTTCAACTACATGACTCAGACTTTCTGCTGCAAAGTGATACATGCCATTCATGACTTGCTTTAAAGGACACTAAGTAACCTACAGCAGTAGAAAAGCTGAATTGAAAGGGTCCATAATTTGTGACCAATCCCATGTCTTAGAGAATTTATGTGAAAATAGCATTACTATCGCAAGTGATCTCCGATGCTTAGAGTTAGATGAAGACCGGGAATATTTTGGACAAAGTGATGCCTTTAAATATCTACCTACCTGCCTGGCCAAGTTACAAAGGAACTAGGAGCTTTTCTGAAATAGTGTGTATAGGTTAATTCTAATGAGAACACATTAAGAAAGTTCTCCAGCACACTCTACCTCCTAACATATGTGGGAGGGATGAAAGGATCCTTAAGGAGGGTATTCTGGTACCACTTAACAGGGAGGATTAAACGCCCCCTCGTGCCTGACAGTAAATGGCACATCTTTTTATTTGCTTTTGGTTTTGCAGGGACTCAGAAGGAAAGGATCAAAACTATTGGTATGCTACATAACACAGTCCTCAAGTCTCTATCAATTTTGAAATTTCCAGAGGTTATTTATATCACTCGCTTTAAGTGAATTAAAATGACTATACTTATACTTATTTCCAAAGGCAAGAGAAAATACTTTGTTCAGTTTTATAGTTTTGTAACTAATTCTTCTATTGTATAAAAGCAGAATAATTAGTTGTAAAACCATAAAACTGAAGAATGGCTATAATTTTTAAAAATGTGTAATTAGCTATTAATTTCTCTACTTATTTTTATAATTGGTTTGTATTTCCTAGTGGGTTCTTTACACATATAACTTTCATGAGGTAAGACAAATTAAATTCCTTGTACAAATCATTTAATAACTGGAGGAAAAAGTGAAATCATAAATAACAACATTTCCACAGAGTCCAAATGGCAGATGGCCAAGCCACCAGGGAGAAATCTCTTTCCTTATGGTTGTCTAAAAAAGGATTCCCTTAAGGCAGCTGTTCCCATCCTGTCCTTGTTACACAGCCAGAGTCCTCTGTGACAGGAAATGCCTGAGCAAAATGTTGGGAAGATGTCATTTCCAATTAGTACAACACCATTCAAAGGGACTGGATTATCTCTATTTTCACATTTGGGGTAAAATTCAAATGAGGTTTGGGGTTTAAAAACTTGTCTCTATATACTGATTGGATGAAGATGATGTAAAATCTCACTGAGGATCCCAAAATGCTAGAATATTTCTCAGTGAGGTTAAAATTTACCCATGCACTTAAAATTCTGCAACAGTTGTAAAGTTAGTTTTTACTTCCAAAAATAGGTCTTTATGTGGTCAGTGAATTAATCATTTTGAGTCAATTCAGTGTATATTGTCATTGTCACAGGGATCATATGAACTCATAAGTAAACACTAAAGAAAAAATTTAACTCAGTTATTAAAAGCCAACCTGATTATTCAGTTGTTTGAGTTAAAATTATTATGGCTAATAATGGGTTTCCAGAGGTAGTAGTAAAAATAAGGGATGCTCAATTAAATTGGAATTTCAGACAATGAGCAGATTTTTAGTTTAAATGTGTCCCACACAATATTTGGGACATCATAAATGAACTGTGATGGAAAAGGAGACTATTATAGTTTGGCAGGCAGGAAGTGTTGGATGCAATTCAGAGCAAATTAGTGGATACAATTAAGGAGAAGACCGAATGGAGCTTGGTGTTGGTAGGCTCTGGGTGAGAAAAGATGGAAAGAGGTCCAGGTTGGAGGTGTGGGCAGGCATGCAGGATAATGGGTTTGACTTTGGATGATATTGTATGAGCTGCCTTGTGATCTCCAAGAGATGTTCAGCACACACCTAGATATGTAGATCTGAAGATCAGAGGAAGAATATAGACTGTAAGATATAATTTGTGAGTGATCTACTCAGTTGGCAAATGAAGCCCTCTGTGTATACGCTAACCTCTAGGAGAAATTTAGGGTGGGAAGATAAGGAGGTCTTGAGGGGCTCTGATATCTACTTAGGTAATTTATCAGCCAAGCCTTAGTCTTGTTTTATTTTTTGAGAGAAAGAGAGAGTGTGTGCACACTTGCACCCGAGTGGGTGAGGAGCAGAGGGAAAGAGAGAATCCACACTTAGTGTGGAGCCTGATGTGGGGTTCAATCCCACGACCCTGGGATCATGACCTGGGCCAAAATCAAGTCAGATTCTCAACTGACTGAGCCACCTAGGCACCCTGCTTTAGTCTTATATTTAACCAGTGGAGCCAAGGCATCTGTTTTGAATTTATATAACTCACATATATGCCTTTTAAAATGGAATATATTCAAGAGAAAGAGAATACTAAGAAGTGCATTTTGTAAAAGTGAGTTGACAGTAAAAGTAATTCATATACATTACACAAAATTTGCACAATATAGACCTGTATAAGCAAAAATATTAAAATAATTTATAATTCCGTATCAGGACACAACTACTGTCAACATTTTGGGAGACTTATTTCCAGTCTGCCTTATTTGTTTAAAAAATCAACATCAATTCAGTCACTGTATACTTTTTACAATCAATTTTTTACTTAAAATATTGAGAGTATTTTTCCCATTTATTAAATACTCTTTCACATTATTTTAATGGTGCCATCATATCTGATCTTATAAAATGTGCCATGACATATTTATGAAAGGATGATAGGAAAATAAGAGTCACTCTATACTCTAGGTATAGATCTTACCATCTGTCCATGTGAATTTATCAATTACCCTTCCTGCTATAGTTTATATACTTGATGCTTATTCATTCCTATCTCTTCTCGCTTATGTTCAGATAGACTCAAGGAAATACAGGCCCATTTACTTGTAACTAGAAGTCTGTTAAACAATGGAAGAAATGGGATGGGGTCGATAGAAAAGAGAAATAGACTATAATTATTTCTTGATCAATTACAATATGTTTACTGCCAAATATACATTAGACTTGTCCTGATTTTCTTTACGTCCTAAGCATAAAAAATTAGCATATAAAAATAAAAATAAACTAAGCATTTTTCCAATTAGCATAGCCAGCTCATTAAAACACAAAAGCAGCCTGTATACATGATCATTACTCATCACAATCCTAATGCACAATCGTGTTAGGTAGTGCCTAAAATTCTGATTTTCATAAGAAAGTGTGAATTAGAAAAAATCCTATTGGTGATAGTCATATGATTTTTAAACCACAAAAGTTTGTTGCTCATGCAAAAAAACATTGGAATCAGGTTGTATGACTTACTGTTATAATCTACCAATTACTTATGTATTGTTTTACTATTTTTCTTTCTACTTGATTACTTGAAAGTTTAATAATGTTAAAACTGGATTACAGTTCAATAAAAAGAGAAGATATTAACAAATTAATTCTAGTAATTCCCTATCTGAACCTCCTGCCAATTTATTTGGTATACAGAAACAAAGTTTTCTTATACTTACTACAGGAAGTAATTTTTGCTATAGATAAAATTTTCCATAACAAGTAAGAAAATTACTAAAACAGGTATTTCTTTTTTTTCATATTGATTTATTATTTTGAGAAAGAGAGACAAAGAGACAGACTGCAAGTGGGGAAGGGACAGAGGGAGAGGGAGACACAGAATCCAAAGCAGACTCCAGTCTCTGAGCTATCAGCAAAGAGCCTGATGCAGGGCTTGACCCCACAAACTGCAAGATCATGACCTGACCTGAAATAGGACACTTAACTGACTGAGCCACCCAAGCATGCCTAAAACAGATATTTCTGAAATTAGGTAATTGCCAGAAAAGATCATTTAATAAATGAACTTTCAGAACATGAGAGATTACAGGCACATATTGAAAAATGAGCGAAAAAGAATCCTGAGTTTTGGTCTGGGTTTTAATACCAAACTACTAAGATTGCATCATCACTCCAACCTTATATATGTTCCATGATTCCTCCTACTATTTAGAAAATATTTTTAAAGGATGTGCTAACTCACCACTTAAAGACTTTTTAGGGGCACCTGTGTGGGTCAGTCAGTTAAGCATCCGACTCTTGATTTTGGCTCAGGTCCTGATCTCTGGTGGGGAGATCAAGCTCCACACTGTAAGCAAGGGGCCTGCTTGGGATTCTCTCTTTCCCTCTCTCTCCACCCCTCCCTTATTCACACTCTTGTTCTCTCTTTTTCAACATAAATAAATAAAGTTCAAAAAATAAAGACTTTTTAGATAGTGGTTGTGCAGTTCTCAAAATAAATCTTCAAAACAGAGAAGTAGAAGATACAGTTCTTTTCCAAAAAAGTTACCAGAAGGCAGATGTTATAACTGTCTGAGCTCTGACCAAGTCCTTCAGCTGCCACCAACCCTACAGCGAGGCACATTTTGGTGATCTCTGTGAAACTCATACAAATAGTTTCATCATAATTTCTAGGTATCTTGGAAAATAATAAATTATGAAACTTTATACTATACAACTGCATTCGTGGTCCTGATCTCTCTTCTTGAGAAATTATATTGAAAATGAGCACTACAACTGATTCTTGTTACTTGTCATAGTTATGGTCTATAAAGTCTGCAAGTGCTGAATTAGCAAACACTGAGCCATTGTTCTTACGGGAAATACAGGGCTAGGTTCCTACAAGCCTCTGGTCACAACACTTCCATCAACCTATCAGTTTATTAACTTGTTTTATGTGTGTTTTTTGTTTAAAGACACTTTACTCAATAAGTATTTTTGATCATTAACATTGAACTCAAGGCCAACAGCACTATAACTTATGCCTGCACAAAGTTAATCTAGTAAGAGTTCTCTCCGGTAAGACACATCCCAGCCTTCTTGTACTTAGGAACATTGGACCGCACTTTACCACTATGCATGGGAGCCGGTTCAAACAGCAAAATCACCAAAATACAAAAATGAGATAAACATGACACTGAATAAACATGACACTAAACATGTAAAACATCTTTGCCATATAAGAGCTGAAACAAGAAAGTGGAGCACTGCCTCGTTTTGTCTCAACCAGAAACATGAAGGTACTTAAATGAAACATGAAGGTGACTCACATTTTTCACAACTCTGTCCAAACAGAGTTTTGAGAGAATGGTCATTAGAGAATGACCACAAAATAAATTTTAGCAACTAGGTGAATTCACAAATATGGAGTACATGAATAATGAAGATGGACTGTGCAAGGATAATTCATTTAAGAAGCTGCAAAATGAAAACTATCAGAAAACGCTTGCCTTTCCTGACACTGTCCTGGCTCACTGTTACCAAAACACCAGACTATCCTCTTTGTGAAGAGTTTTCCATTTCGTCTTCTCTGATGTGCTCTATTAAATTCAGCTTATGTTCAAGGCACCAGGCTTTGCTCTGTTTAATTAATCTCGTAAAGCCCATAAAACAATCGCTAAGTTCTAATTTGTTCTCAAAGACGACCCCCTAGCTCTTAAACATGTGCAGGTTTGATAAAAAGAAAGAGGGAGGAAATGAAGGGGATTTTGAAACTGCTGGCTTAAGGCAGACTTCTGTTACAGTTCTATTTCAAGCTCATTCATTCAAGGGCTAAAGAGACACACAGAAATTGGTGATTTTGTTCTCCATTTTCTAGTCAGATTAAAAAGGTAATTGAAGTAGAGTAGGTAAATAAACATAATTAAACATACTTTGTTTATGAAGGTAGAGCCTAAAAATATTCTAAGTTTGGTCATACAGAAGGGCAGTCAGTGTGTCCTCTCACGGGTAAGAGAGAGAACAAAATCACTTACCCATGGGTGCATACAAACAACCAAGTTGTTCCTAATGACAGATTTTATTTGGCTTTAATTATCCATACTGCTCAGGTTCCTCCCCATTCTATTCTGATGAGTTGTTTACCTATATGTCCTATGATTATGATAGGTCATTCACCCAAGAAGGACAGAAAAGAGGCTCAAAATATCCCTTATGGTAGTAAATAAGTTTTGGAAATGAGAACACTTTGATATGGTCCACCTGATGTGGCATTTTGACATACTTCTCTTAACATAAACAAGTAAATTTAAAATACTATATTTTTTTAATGACCAAGCAATGGCTATAACAGATATCTCTGGCCTTTACTCCATTCTGTAACCCATCTATTGGTGTGGGTCAGGCTTGCTATGATGCTTAGGAATAAGGCTGTCATGACTTTCAGGGCATGCATACCTTTTCAAGATCTTCATTTCAATTCTTTTGCATAAATACTCAAAAGTGTGACTGCTCCATCATATGGTAGTTCTATTTCTAACTTTTTGAGGAACCTGCATACTGTTTTCCATAACAACTACACCATTTTGCATTCCCACCAACCATGTGCAAGGGTTTTAAATTTTTCCACATCCTAACCAACATGTGTTGTCTTTGGTTTGAGTGAAATAAGGTAGTCACAGAAAGACAGATACTTCACGATTCCACTTAAGTGAGGGATATAAAATAATCAAATTAATAGACTCAAAGAGTGGAATGATAACGGTTGCTAGGGGCTGGGGGTATGGAGAAATGGGAGTTTGTAAACAATGGGCATAAAGTTTCAATTAAGCAAGGTAAATTCTAGAGATCTGCTGTACAACATTGTAGCTATAGTCAAAAATACCGCATGGTACATTTAACAATTTGTTCAGAAGATATATCTCATATTAAGTGTTCTTACTACAATAAAATAACATTTGAAAAAACGAATAGAGAAAGGGCATCTCTTGTGCGTACATGTGGAAATTCTTTTTTAAAAGATAACTGATGAAAGGCTTGTGTTTTGGAACATATTAAAATGTTCCTTTGAGGAAAGAGCAGCAGCAAACATTCACTTTAACCCCAAAATATATCTAGAGTTTAGTTTTGTGAAAGTCTCAGCTGCATTTTTGCAAAATTTCACATTTTTTTCCAAT
Source organism: Lynx canadensis (assembly GCF_007474595.2). Taxonomy (NCBI): domain Eukaryota; kingdom Metazoa; phylum Chordata; class Mammalia; order Carnivora; family Felidae; genus Lynx; species Lynx canadensis. The sequence goes on from NC_044309.1 coordinate 103,472,648, forward strand.
GTAAAAAGATTTGTTCAATTATATACCGATTATACCTATAAAAGGATTTGTTAAAGATTATTTATTATACAGATTTACAAACATCTTTCATTATTTTCATCTATATAAATCTCAAAAGCCAAAGTTGCATTCCTAAGTTTAAGGGCATATTACTTCTAGCAACTGTATTTCTTTCTTTCTTGATAGGAAAGCAGTTTACCCGGACCTAAGGTTCAAGATGAGATGGCAAATGAAAGTCAATTCACAAGGCTTGACCCTCTGTTCTCACTACAACTGCACTGCTTATCACACTTCCCCCTCTCTACTTGGAACCTGCATAAGATTTTGTAAAAGTTGGTTCCATATCAGGGCCAGAAAAAAAAAAAGTAAAGGAAAGGAACCACTTTATTGCTGCAACAGAACACAGCAAAAATGATGGGACAAAAATAATGGACTGTTTACATTTGCCATCTTAGGATGAAAGCATTTGGATTTTCTTGCTTTCAAAAATGATTGTTTTTATTTGCCAGGAAGTAGGCATGTGTTTTCATTAGGGATATTGTTGGAAGATCCCTACAAAGAAAAACATCTGCATCATTATCACTACTGTCGGAAAAATTCCCTGGCATGCAAAGCAGCAAATGCCACTCGTCTCGAGCAATGGAGATGCTAACTCATTACACAGCCCAGACCTGAAAATGAACTAAACTTCATTTAACTTTTGGAAGTGATATGCCAGGTTTAATTATAGAATGTAAGAAGAAAGACACCAAAATGCAACATTTTTAATGTGAAAATATTTCATAAGACATTTCCTCTCTTGAAGAAAAAGTAGGTCAGTTTTATCAACATGGAAGATGATGTGAATCTGAATGCATTATTAACCTGTCCTTAGGCGTGACGAAAATCTGCCTTTGTATTTCCATATCCTTCAAATTAAATCCTGTAAAAATCTCAGTTTCAAAAGGGTGAAGAAAAGCTCAGAAAGTTTAATCAGGTTGAAGTGCTTCATTACTACGTATCCTCAATCAGGTAAATGTTATCAATTCAGATTTTTGCAAACAATCCCTCTCTCAGCCACTAATTATTTCTGTCACATTGCCCATTCATTTTTATCAGAAATAACTGTCAGAGTAACTCAGCACTAAAAGAAAAAATACTCCTGATACCACGCCTATTTCTAAATCTATAGTGCCCTCTGTATTACGTTCTTACCCACCTATGTAAATACATATTTTCAAAAGTCTTTTATTTAAAGAAAAAGATTGGATAGTCACTTTTCTCATGTGTTGAGGAAATTATCTCTCTGTATTGTAAAATTTTAAAAATTCTACACTGGTGTGACCAATGAAATGCAAAGTCCATTTATCTGTCAATTTACAAAGCTTAAAAAAAAAAACAAAACAAAACATTAAGTGGATCTACACATTCAATGCAATCCCAATCAAAATAGCACCAGCATTCTTCTCAGAGCTAAAACAAAACAGTCTTAAAATTTGTATGGAACCACAAAAGACAACGAATAACCAAAGTAATGTTGAAAAACAAAACCAAATCCAGAGGCATCATAATCCCGGACTTCAGCCTGTACTACAAAGCTGTAATCATCAAGACAGTGTGGTATTGGCACAAAAACAGACACATAGACCAATGGAATCAAATAGAGAACCCAGAATTGGACCCACAAATGTATGGCCAATGAATCTTTGACAAAGCAGGAAGAGTATCCGATGGAAAAAAGACAGTCTCTTTAGCAAATGGTGCTGGGAGAACTGGACAGCAACATGCAGAAGAATGAAACTGGACCAGTTTCTTATACCATACACAAAAATAAACTCAATTTGGATGAAAGACCTAAATGTGAGACAGAAAACCATTAAAACTCTAGAGGAGAAAACAGGCAACGACCTCTTTGACCTCAGCCACAGCAACTTCTTACTCAACATGTCTCTGAAGGCAAGGGAAATAAAAGCAAAAATGAACTATTGGGACTTCATCGAGATGAAAAGCTTCTTCACAGCAAAGGAAACAATCACAAAGCTAAAAGGCAACCGATGGAATGGGAGAAGATATTTGCAAATGACATATTGGATAAAGGGTTAGTATCCAAAATCTATAAGGAATTTACCAAACTCAACACCCAAAAAACAGATAATACAATGAAGAAATGGGCAGAAGACATGAATAGACACTTCTCCAAAGAAGACATCCAGATGGCCAACAGACATATGAAAAGATGCTCAACATCGTTCATCATCAGGGAAATACAAATCAAAACCACATTAAGGTACCACCTCACACAGGTCAGGATGGCTAAAATTAACAACTCAGGAAACAACAGATGTTGAAAAGGATGTGGAGAAATGGGAACCCTCTTGAACTGCTGGTGGGAATGCAAACTGGTGCAGCCACTCTGGAAACTAGTGTGGAGTTTCCTCAAAAAATTAAAAATAGAATTACCTTACAATTCAGCAATAGCACTACTAGGAATTTCTCCAAAGGATACAGGAGTGCTGATTCATAGGGGCCCATGTACCCCAATGTTTATAGCAGCACTATCAACAATAGCCAAATTATGGAAAGAGCCCAAATGTCCATCAACTGATGAATAGATAAAGAAGATACAGCTTATATATACAATGGAATACTACTTGGCAATAAGAAAGAATGAAATCTTGCCATTTGCAGCAACGTGGATGGAGCTGGAGGGTATTATGCTAAGTAAAATAAGTCAGTCAGAAAAAGAGAGAGATAGCATATATGTCACTCATACGTGGAATTTGAGAAACTTAATAGAAGACCATGGGGGAAGGGAAGGGGAAAAAGTAGTTTCAAACAGAGTGGGAGGCAAACCATAAGAGACTCTTAAATACAGAGAACAAACTGAGGGTTGATGCAGGGCGGAAGGGGAGGGAAAAACAGGTCATGGGCATCAAGGAGGGCACTTGATGGGATGAGCACTGGGTGTTGTATGTAAGCGATGAATTATGGGAATCTGCTCCCAAAGCCAAGAGCACACTGTTTCCACTGTATGTTAGCTAACTAGACAATAAATTATATTAAGTAAATAAATAAATAAATAAATAATCCTTGAATCTTAAAAAAATGAAATAAATAAAAAATTAAAAAAAATTGAGTGGCCTATCATTCTATCTAATGATATTAGGGATGCCTACTTATATGATACCTATCCAGTTTTTTACGATCTTACTTGAAGACAAAGTAGGAAGTAAAGGCCCTGGTCCAATAACTGAGCAGTGAAGAAGAGGAATGGAATCAATGATAGGTAGGTGATACCAGGAACATTTTTGCAAAAACTGGAGGTTTTTTTCTGGAAGCCATCATGTTGGATTATGAGGTAGTATGATCACAAACAAGGTCAAAGCGTAGGGTACCAAAACTTTCCACTCTTGGACTGGGGATGACACAGATTCTCAGCAAGATCCTAAGTCCACTGCAGTGTTTTAAAAGTGTGGGAAGAGACGCAGGCTGCTGCTCTCTGGCTCTTAAATAAGGAGACAGCTGAAGGGTTATTGCTCTGTAATCTCCACCCTGACGAGGTAGAAGACAGGAAGATCACCCCCTGAAAATGAGAGAAAGTATAGCCTTCTGGAGAGCAGAAAATGTTTCTTTTTGGTTAAGTCATAGAGTCATGGAGTCATAGTGAGCTGTTAGGTTTTTGCCTTGTCTATCCATGTGGAGTGTAAGTCACTATGGACCATTTCTTAGATGGTTTCGTAAATTCAATGTGTGTGTGTGTGTGTGTGTTTGCATGTGTGGTTAGGGGTTATTTGTAATAGCTGACAAGGATAATGAGTCTTCCCTTCTTTTTTTTTTTTTAATTTTTTTTTCAACGTTTATTTATTTTTGGGACAGAGAGAGACAGAGCATGAACGGGGGAGGGGCAGAGAGAGAGGGAGACACAGAATCGGAAACAGGCTCCAGGCTCTGAGCCATCAGCCCAGAGCCCGACGCGGGGCTCGAACTCACGGACCGCGAGATCGTGACCTGGCTGAAGTCGGACGCTTAACCGACTGCGCCACCCAGGCACCCCGAGTCTTCCTTTCTTGAAATTATATATAATATAAGCCAACATTTGTTTCTGTTTTGTGGACATTCTTTAAGGACTAAATTTAATAAAGATGGAAAGGTTCTCTCACTCTTAATTATTTTACATAAATTAAACTTCAGGTTATTAAATAGCTATGAAGCTGTATAAAAGGAAATATTCAGTAAGACTACTCTATCAAGAGTTGTAGGTACTTGATTACATTTGAATATGGTTCAATTAAATTGCTTAGTAACTGAAGTAGAATTCCTCTTGAAAACTATGAAAGCATTTTTTACTATTATACTCTTCTTAATATTGTTTCTGTTTTCTTATTCAGTGTAGCTACTCATATAATGCAAATAATGTTTTTTGTTTTGTTTTTGTTTGTTTGAATTCTGTCATTTCAGTTGGGAAGCACTCAAATGGAAATAACAAAAGATATACTTCAAAATGGCTCAAACCAGATGGTTTCCAAATGTTGCTACATAATGGAATCACCTGGGGATCCTTAAAATAAACTGATATCTGGCTCCTACCCAATATTCTGATCCAACTGCAGTGGGGTGAGGGCTGGGCATTGGGAACTTTCAAAGATTTCCCAGTGATTCTCATGTGCAGCAAAGTTTGGGAAATACCGGCTCAAACACTGAGGAAAGTTCAAGATGAGAAGAATCTAGAGAATTAGCTCAGGGACTTAACCTTTTCATCAGAGACCCTGGTTTTTACTCCTCTGGAATGCTCTGAATGTCAGCCTTGTCTTTGGAGGCGAGTTCTCTTTGTAGCCCTCCAAAGGTTGTCATCATTCCAAAAAAAAAATTCCAGACAGGACAATATCCCGTGGAAAAGAGATAATCATCTGTTCCTATGTCTCTTTTTAATAGCTATGATATATTCCTCGGAAACATGTCATCGGACTTCCCCTCATGCCACATTAGCTAGATCAGGGTGACTTCCCCACCCTGCTAAACCAATCATTCACAAGGGGAATGACACTGTGGCATCTGTCTTAGATTAAGCTAATCAGATTTACCCTCCTAGCTGAGGGAGTAAATTCACCCTTTCCTGAATTATGCTGGGAGGTGTAGGCACCTAAATAAAATTATATTTCTGGCAGTTGAAGAGAAGTGATGAAAGCTTTTTGGTAGAAAACATGGAGTGCCTGCTCTTTCTTTTTCTTCCATATTCTACTCCATCACTTGTATAGGTGTCCTCTTAAATAAAACTTCTATGCATTTTTTCTTCCATTTTTCATTGCTCAATAAAAATAAGAAATTATGAAGGTGGCAGGGCTCAGAGGAATATCAACTGGAAATAATCCCATTCATTTTTTTAATGTTTTTTTATGTATTTTTGAGAGACAGAGATAGAGCATGAGCAGGGGAGAGAGAGAATCTCAAGAGTCTAGCATGGGGCTTGATCCCATGAACCGTGAGATCATGACCTGAGCCAAAATCAAGAGTTGGATGCTTAGCCAACTGAGCCACCCAGGGACCCCAAAACAATCCCATTCTTAAAGCATGTCCTTGGTGGCCCAGTCTTATTATAGTACATTCCAGTTTTTTTCAATTTTCATTTTGTTAGTATTTGCAACCCATTCCCTTCAGACCCAGAAATGTGTAAAAAAAAATGTCTGCCACATGTGTTTTATATTGCCAATTTAACATTAGTAGAATTTTGATTTGCATTTAAGTATACTTCATGTATACAGTCCGCACAAACATGCTTATCCCTGAAGTGTTACTATATTGACAGCAGAGCAAAGGAAAAGCTGGAAGCAGCTATTCTGGGCCTCCTGTAGTGAAATAATGGATGGTTAGCAACTTGACTGCACCTTGGTAGCATTCCTTCTCTTGGTAATGCTGAAGTTGCCTCCCACAAGAGTGTAATAGTAATTATGCGAGCCCATCTGTAGTAGCAAGACAATCACTCGCAGAGTTCTTCCAACATGTCAGTGTTTGCCTACTCAAGGACACAGGGACATCAGCCCTGCCGGTAAGACAGGAAAGAACCAGGCAGGAAGTATGCCTTTCTCCACAGCTGTGTGTTATTTGTCTTTTAGGTCAAATTTGCCAGGAACTAATTAATTCAGAAACCAAGAAGTGGCTAGTATCTCATTTAACTGTCCCCTGACAAGATAGATCAGAAACACTACCTGCCAACTTATTACTCAGCTTTAATTAATGAAGTGAGCATATAAAACCTATTGGATAAGATCACTGAAGGCTGCAATTTGCCTCTTGGCTGGTTTCACAAGCGGGTTCCTATCAGTTATTAATCACTATCAGGTAGCAGGATGGGCTCACCCTTGAGGAAACCCTAGAGCAGAGACTGCTCTGGAATGTCAAAACCCAGATCCACTGCATCACAACTGCCCTGTATTTGACACTTAAGGTTGATAAGGATGTGACACCTAATCTATACAGTGACATGATTGCCATCAAGAAGCTGCAAGGAGAAGCCACAAGGTGAAGAAGGTAAGGTGGCCTTAGTTTTGAATTAGGTGCAGAAAAGGCATTGGCATTTAACAATTTAAGCCAAAGTATCTTAAACTTTATTTTAAAATGTCATGTTGTGGAGCGCCTGGGTGGCTCAGTCGGTTAAGTGTCCGACTTCAGCTCAGGTCACGATCTCGTGGTCCGTGAGTTCGAGCCCCGTGTCGGGCTCTGGGCTGATGGCTCAGAGCCTGGAGCCTGCTTCCGATTCTGTGTCTCCCTCTCTCTCTGCCCCTCCCCTGTTCATGCTCTGTCTCTCTCTGTCTCAAAAATAAATAAAACGGTAAAAAAAAAAAAATTTTAAATGTCATGTTGTATATGAGACAAATGAGCAAAAGCCTATGAAGTTCAACCGAGGGCTTCATGGGAACTCACTTTAGTATTTAACATGCATATGCTTTCTGGTCAATATGAATTAGAGGATTCCTCTGTGAGGGGAATTCTGTGGGCATGTCTGTCCCTTCGACTCAATTCAGACTGCTTGGGGAGACTGTTGAGTTGGCCGGGTGTGGAGTCATTCAGGCACAGGGCACTGCACTCCATCAAGGCACTGTGGGATGCTCTTGGCAAAGATTCCCCAGAGGTTTGGGCTGAAAACCATGTCTGTTGGAACCCTTTATTTTTTAAAAGCACATCTCAGGTATCCTTGGAATGGACATATTCTTAAAGACTTTTGGAAATCATTTCACTGAATAACATGTATTTTGGAAGATTCTAAGAAGTAGACGGCCATACAGTAGTATATGTATTGTTAGAAATTTAGATGACTATATCACTATTAAAAGCGTAACTAATTATGCCTAAAGCCATATATATATATATATATATATATATATATATGGTTGTGTGTGTGTGTGTGTATGTATATATGATATATATTATAGTTTCATATATTCAAAGTAGTCATTGAGGAAAACTCTCCTTTTACTCTTTTTTAAGCTGCCAATATGTACATCACTACCAAATATATATACATAATGTACATAATATATATAATATATAATGCATTTTGTCTTCTCTTCAGTCTGAGAGAAGGCCACACTTGAATGCTCTCAAATTTAGCCCACGGGGCACTGAGGGGTCATGAATTACATAAGCGTGTTGCATGTAAACCAATCAGGCAAAGCTTAAAATTATAGAATCAGATATTTTCAGTAAGCATTTCTCATGAACTTTGGAGTTTATAGTTAAAGGGTATAAGTTAACTTATGAAGTTATAAGTTAACTTATAAGTTAACGATGAAAGTTAAAGGGTATAAGAATGCTTAAATTCAGGAGAGGCAGCTTGCTGGTTGCAAGGCTTTGAGAACTTCTGCCAACTCCTAATAGGCTCAAGATCCCTCTTAGCATTTCAGTGGACAAAGTATTACCATTCTATTATGAACGGACCAAATGACACTGGATATGTTATGAGAAATCCAGTCTTGTACTTAGCACAATTGGTGCCTCTGTGCGAGTTAGAAGAAGCTGGCACTTCTTCAAGACATAGCCATCTGCCAGGAAATGGCAATAATAAATATAAATCCGGGATGACCACAGAGATGGGTGATGTCCTTAAGGCGTGCACTGCGCAGTCTTACTTGGTACCCTTGAGAAGTTCCAGAGGAATAACTAGAGCAAGTAGCCTCTCCTCTTCATTAGGAAGAAAGGGGAATCCTGCCAGGCCAGGTGATCAGACCGATGCCACACACAAGTACTGGACAAGGCCTGGGCACAGGATGGATGGAGGACCAGCTGATGTGAAGTAGAAGAGGGGGCTCAGCAAGCAGAGAGGACAGAAGAAATGTTCCAGACATACATGAAATTACAACTGGCATCGCAAACACCTCCTAGGTGTTTGGTGCCCCCATCTGTGGCTTACGGGGAGAGACCACAAAGGAAGACACAGTCTCCTGTGACTAGAGATTATAAACAGGGGAAAACTGGCTGAGCCAGGACTACGGCCAGACTATGTAGAGTCATTTCTTTCACCACGAGCTCCTCTACATGCCAGCTACAAATGGAAAATGAGTATTTCTTTGCACAGGGGAAAACATTTTTGTTGACTATCATGAGTACCTTCAGATTCACTGATCTGGTGTCTAATTTACCACTGTACATGAACACTGCAAATGGGATGTGTCTGTACTATTTTTAGCCGCAAACGAAGATTGGAAGGAATTATTTGTACACCTTAGGAAAGGTCAATGGAATATTCTTCTGTAAATGGAAAAAGCATTCACGTAGAAATGATCTAAGCTCCGAGGTCACAAAACTAGTGACTGCTACATTTTTGAAAGAACCGATATCACAGTCAGAAGTAAGAAATCTTCAGCTGAAAACCGTGGCGGGGGTGGGGGAGGGCGGAATGTATCCATCTCATTCGGCTTCTTTCTCTCTTCCAGACACATTAGAGGATAAAAGCAGTGGGGTGAGAGGAGGTAAAGAGAATGTATCAGTGGTTACTTGATTTTTTAGAGGCTCATTGAAAGGGAAGCTAATGGAGAAGAATGGGGAAACAGGAAATGTCCCTCACAGTGAGCACACAACACATAATGAATTTATTTTCTAAATAACCTGCTACATTAAAATAAAATTATGTATATTGAATTGCAGTGTCTGGAACAAGATCTCTAAAAAAACTATTTCTATATTAGCAAAGCAAGTCAATGAGCTTAATTACAATTCATCTGTTTTTAAATCCAACTAAATAGTTTTCTAAATTCAAATTAGTCATTGAGGAAAACTCTCCTTTTACTCTTTTTTTTAGCTGCCAATATGTACATCAATACCAAATGCACTGAAATATATAGTTCAATAAGCATATGTTTTTCTACCAATTATAAATATTGCTTTCCTAAAAGAAAATCCATGTTTGTAAACCTCTAAACATTTGATAGTGAATAAACAAAATAGCCTGATAGATGATTAAGTTGTGAATATTTTGCTTGCAAACACATGTTTAAGAACTCATTGTAAAACATCTTTCAAGATTAAATGTAAGTATCTGATGGTCACAAATTTTCTGAAGTCTTATAATAAATTAACAAACATAAATCTTTTCATCACTGGGAGTTCAATGAAAAAATGCCATTTGTCTTCTACAGAATGGAAATATTTTATGGAAATGGCAATAGTTTATGGAATATAATCACATTAGGCATTATTCATTTTTCTCACTAGTAGATCATTATAACTAACTAAACTAAAAATAGAAAAAAATGTTCTGAGATTTTCTTTTACTAAGCTATAGCTTTACTGGGTCCAATTTTAATTATATAGAAATTCAAGTTAGGGAATATTCATTTATATATTCACATGTTTAAATGTGTGGCTACTTCAGTTTGTCTTTATACTGGGCAATGCAAATATTGTAAAGCCATAATTATACTAATAAGCAATTTCATTAAAAACAATTTTAATTCCATGATGATTAAACCAACATTTTAAATGGACTCTTTATTACGCAAGTTTATCCTTTCTAAGATGAAAATATGAGCATCAAGTATGACTCAGTGGCTCTATTATTTTCCATCAGTATGTCATGGAGATCTTAAAAATTCCTCCCTTGGCTGTAGTAATGTGCCAAAATTAATTAAGGCAAATGAACATTCTAAATGAATCTTTTCCTCCTAACTATTGTTTGAGTAATTGCCTATGCTTGACAAGGTATTTTGCATGAAATATCAACAATGTGATTTGAATCATATAATTACAAACTCTTCAACCATAGTAACTAATAAATTATTGTCCTCTCATGGGACTATCTTCAGACATTGAAAATATTTATTATTGAGAAGTTCTATGGAACTATTATGGTGTCTTTATAATTGTCTAAGACCTCAAATTTCTCCAATGTTACGATTTGGCCATTTTAATCTTTATCAAAATATAATTGACATGCAGATCTTTGTCATATCTAGATAAAAGACATATTTTTTTTACCTTGTTTAGGAAAGTCTGATTTACTTAGCTAATATCTAGCAATCCCATGTCTCTCAATGTATAGTGGTAGTTGGCTTGTCTCTGTCCTGGACACAGAAGTAATTACTATCCCATCTGTGAGGAAATGGAATGATTTTCATAGAAATTTTAATAGAATTCAGTTATAATTCACTTTCCGAAACAAGGAGTAAAATATATCTGGTAGTCAAGCAGGTGGTCATAAAAGAAATTTAACAGAATATCCTTTCAATTAGAAACTCGGGAGGTAGGATTCTTTAATTTTGCTGCACTGCCAGTAACCTTTCCCACATTGACTCCATATGGGTTTATATTCCTCCGAATGGTTAGCCACAGGTATTCTTTAGAAAGATGTGCGTGGCACCGTCATCCTTGCTATGGCTGCATATCTATATTGATATCCCCAGGTGGATAGGAGCTGGGAATTGTTTAGAAAGATGTGTGCAAAAAATGATGTCAACAAAATCAGTGAGAGAGAAATTATCTATTCTACTGTGTGTTCCAGAAGGACTAATTTCCCTCTCCTTTCTTGACCTTAAATAAAGAGGGACATTACTGCATTTAATATGGAAAAGACACATCTGTTTACTGTCATCAAGGTAATGCTTCTGTTGCTTATTCACACCTCTATGAATGCCCTGTCACTTGTCTCTGGTCACTGGCCCCATCCTTCCAGAAGAAAGACTGAGGAGAAGAAGAGGATGTATCTCTTTTGGTCCCTTTTGTTGATGGGTTTGTTCCTTGTTTATTTTTTATATTTGCTTATTTCTTTGCATAGCCCCTGAAAAACTTGGAAAGATGCTTTTCAGAGTGATTACTGTCTCTTACCTAAGAACTGTGACTGTACCCCTAGGTGCTAGCAAATGGGAAATGAACTGCAAAGTAATTCTGGGCAGGACTTTAGGCAGTGGGATAAATTTGGGATGCACTATTGCTGACCTATGGGAAACAGCATGGAAAAAATGTAGTTCAAAAAATTTCCAAGTATTAGGCTTAATAAATATTTGGTATCTCTTATATAATCAAGAGGTAGACATGAGGAAAACCAAGTAGTCTGGAAGACAAGATTACCTGTAATAGGTTTTTCTTTTTCTGGGAGAGCAGGCATTCTCCCTAAAATATCTATTAGTTGAAAATAGCTTCACTGCTTCTAGTGCTAACATAGAAAGAAAAGGACTAAAGGCATATTTGAATAGACATGCATATTTGTGATAGATCCTGAAACACATTTGGAAAAGTCTGATCTCAAAAATACTAAATGATTTCAGCAGGGACTGAAATTTTCTGGAAATATCCTAACACTTTTGGTGATATAATGTGAATTATACAATTATTAGTAACTAAACTTTTACACTGCCTCCTGGAAATTTGGATTACAAACATATGAGAGGATATATTACTAAGCCACAATGCATTGTCTTGTGTTAAATGAGGCAAAGAAAGAACTAGAAGGCAAAAATATTAAAGAATGCTGTTGGTACACATGGAACACTGATATGAATAGAAATTACAGAAACAGGAACCATGATGAGATTTTCCAATTATTTTGGCTCATTACTGATAAGTAGTGAAATAATATTTCATTGTTTCCACATTCCAGAATGTTCCGTTTTTGCCACTGTCCATAGCAAATAGAATTAGAACTGGACTAACGTTCAGGAAACTTTGCTCTGTTACTAACTCGGGCACTGACTAGCTTGAAAGACAACTTAAACTTTCCAGATCTATTTCCTCAGCTCTAAAATTAAAAAGTTATAACAGCTTACGACTCCAAATGGATCCGTTTTAGATAATTTACCAACCACTGGCATTCAAAAAAATTTGCATATACATATTCCTTGAAAAGTGATCCATAATTTCACAAGATTCACAATCACGAGATTCACAAAGAAGTGTATGACTCCCCTATGTCTAAGAACTACAGGATGATGGGCTTTCTAAGGTTCCTTCTTCACCTTATACACATTACTAAATTTTATGTCAAATACAATAGTTATGCATTCATGACATGAAAACAAATCATATTTGCACATCTGTACCAATGTATATATTTATGCAAATACATAAAAAACCTTGACATTTTTATGTTAATTAGAGATCAGTTTTCATCTCTGGAAACAATTTTTAAATGCAAATAAAGTTTTAGTCATAATCACTGACCACCTTTCGAGGTTGGAAGCCGTTTTAACATAAGTAAGATCTTATTCTAAACTAGCAGTGTTATCAGGTTTTGTCTGGGATCTGTATGAGCTCAGAATCCCATCTGAAAATCAAGGCCTATGAAAATCAAATATATGCTTGTCTACTAATGAAAAGGTCATCTTAATGAATTTGTTCATGCATCCAACAAATATTTATTAATGCTCGTTATTTGGTAGACAGTATGGTAGGCGCTAATTTTGCTATGATAACTGAAACATTCTCTGCCATCTGCTGAATAAGATTAATGACTGTACTTAAAACCTGAATTAACCTTGATGAAGGAAACTGAAAGAGACCCACAAATCATGAATGTGAAACTACTCGGTTCGAAAGCATTAAACTATGTTATTTTTTTTCTTTCCCCATGGTACCTCCAGTGCAAAACACAGAATTGGAGTTATCATAATAATCTTTAGTTTATGGCACATACTTATTGTTCACTGATGCATGAATGGTTTGCTTTTATTAATTTACCTTCATGCAAACACACACATACACACACATGCAATAAGATTTCATAAATCTTCTAATAAAAGTGAAGATTAAAACTATGTGCCCCCCCCCAAGCCAACTCATTGCCTTGATTCTCCCAAATGAAATAGGTAGGCCATTAACGAAGGAACAGAGAAATTGATGAATTAATTAGAAACTCAGAAACAGATCCATGTACATAGTCTGGTATATATTAATTGGGCAAGTGACAGAGAAAATTATGAATTATTCAACAAATAGAGCAAGATATAGTTACCCTTATAGATAAAAGACAAAATCAGATCCCTCCTCACACTACATACAAAAAAATCAACTCTAGATGGATTAAGAACATAAATTTCAAAAATAAAAATTTTACTTTTAGTAAAAAACATAGATGAATATCTTTTAGACATTGGGGTAGGAAATACTTCTTATGTAAGATACTCCAAAAAAGCATTGATTATTTAAAAGATAATCAATGGAGGGCACGTAGGTTGCTCAGTCGGTTAAGCATCCGATGTTTGGTTTTGGCTCAGGTCATGATCTCAAGGTTTATGAGTTTGAGTCCCACATGGAGCTTGATGCTTGGGATTCTTGCTCTCCCTCTCTCTGCTGCTACCCTGCTTGCACTCTCTCTTTTTCAAAATAAACTTAAAAAATACAAAAAGGTAAAATAATAGATAATCAATGTGAATATTTAAAATTAAGAACTGTATGTATAAAGATATCTTAAGAGGCATCTGGGTGGCTCAGTCAGTTGAGCACCTGACTTTGGCTCAGGTCACTATCTCACAGTTTGTGGGTTTGAGTCCCGCATTGAGCTCTGTGCTGACAGCTCAGAGCCTGGAGCCTGCTTTATATTCTGTGTCGCCCTCTCTCTCTGCCTCTCCCCCACTCGTGCTCTCTCTCTCTCTCAAGAATAAATAAACATAAAAAAAAAATTTAAAAAACACCTCAACTTAAAAAAACTAAAAAAACAAAGACACCTTGAAGACAAATTATAACATAGGAGATACAATGTAGGAGAACTACATATACCATCAGTAAAAAGTTAATAACAAGAATATATAAAAAAATATAAGCACAAATCAGTAAAAAAAATACACGAACGAATTTTTCACAGAAAAAGAAACATCCACAGCCAGTAATTACAAGAAGGGCTATGCAGCAAGTTAGTGATCAACTAAATGCAAATGATGACTGCAATGAAATATTATTTTAGTATATTCAATTGATATGTGTTTTTTTGTTTGTTTGTTTTTTGAGAGAGAGAGAGTAGGGGAGGAGCAGAGAGAGAGGGAGACAGAGGATCCCAAGCGGGGTCTGTGCTGCCAGCGCAGAGCCTGACGGGGGTGCCACCTCACGAACCCTGAGATGAAGACCTGAGCCGAAGCCAGAAGGTTAAGTGGTGGGGCCACCCAGGTGCCCCACAACTCATATAGTTTAAATGTCTCCTATGACAATGCTGGAGATAGTGTGGATACACAATTTCTGTATTGCTTGCTGAGGTATAAACTGGAGCAACTAATTTTAAAAATTGTTTGGCATTATCTCTTAAAGTTGAATATTTGTATACCTTCTGATCCAGAAATTCCAGATTTAGATATGTACCCCAAAGAAATCTTGGTCATGTGACAAGAAATGCATGTATGTTCACAGAAGCACTTGGAAACAACATAAATGCTCATCAATGAGAAAGTGAGTTAATAAATTACACAATGGAATATCACATTGCAGTCAAAACAAATGAACTACACCTGGGTGGCTCAGTCGGTTAAATGTCCGACTTCAGCTCAGGTCGTGATCTCGAGGTCTGTCGGTTCGAGGCTGCATCGGGCTCTGTGCTGACAGCTCGGAGCCTGGAGCCTGCTTCCGATTCTGTATCTCCCTCTCTCTCAGTTCCTCCCCCTCTCACACTCTGTCTGTCTGTCTGTCTTTCTCTCTCTATCAAAAATAAAGATTAAAAAAATTTTTTAAATGCCAATTTGTAACTTAACATTCACTTTAGATGGCTTGTACAATTGGACTTGTCTACACATATGTTGCCAATACTGAGGCAATAAAAGGTTAAATGACTTTTTCACTGAAATAAAAATTGTCATCCATAGTGCCATAAATAGAAGTTCTGATTTCCAGTCCTATGATCTCAACAGAAGACAGGATGTTCACTTTATCTGACTATATAAAATACAACTTCTTGGAGGACTCTATTATTTTGAACTACTATGTAAGCGCATGTAATTACAAGCTTCTGAAAATATGTACTGTTTATTTTACCATTTGTTACAGCAAATAGAAAGCCCAAGCTGAGTATTTACCCAACAGTGATGCTAACAGCATTCAGAGTCATTATAGACTGCTTGTGAGGGTCTGTTTAGATACCTTTAAGATCAATGACCCATTAGTGCAATTATAGTCTAAAATGGTTCCTGCCACACAGACCCTGTTCTTGCTACCAGAAAGTGACATATTGATGTTATAAACACCCCTCACATTGTTACAAGTGTTTCTTTTCTGAGAAAGCTGCAGAAATATAACTTAGTTTAAAAATTCTGTTTCTAGTGAATTGTCATTCTGTTTTCACAATTTTCTGTGATAAAATTATAAATTACATCCTTTGAAAAACTCAATAAAATGAGTACATTTACTTTTCTCATTATTTTTACCAGTTTAAAAATCTTTATAGTATTCTTCCCTACCCATTCATACAGAGTCTCACAGAGTCACAAATGCCTATGATGCATACATGCTGAGCCTTATATAGTTCCACGTCATTTATGTGAAGAAAAACATGGGTTACTTGCTATGTAACTACAGATTCATCGAATTGGAAGGATTTTAGAGATGGAGACCAACTAGTCAAGTAGTATATGTCGAGTGATACCAAAATCCTTTATTAGGGAGTGGTCTTCATTTTCTGGCAGGTAAGATGGAAAGATATATCATGGGCCTTTTTGAGAATCTCCCGAAGTTACGGTGTTATCTCAAGAAAAATACAATCGTGTGTAAATGTTCATGCTGTCTTTTTGCCTTTGACATGGAGCTATTTTATTTATTACAGAAGATTCTGTGACTTTTTCCTGTAAAAATTAATGGTAGCTTTCTGAAAAAAAAAAAAACCAATTAACCAAATCACATTAAGGAAAAGAAAACTTTCGTCTGCTTGAAATAAATTTCAGTGAGAAGACTGTTTGATTTGGAAGAAGCCAAAATTTGGAGTGATCTTTTACAAGGAAATGTTTACGTCATTTTTAGTATGCAATCAATTTTGAGTCTGTTTTAATACCAGCAAGGGCTCAAAGTTGCCACTCACACCACTTTCAAAAGCAAACAGAATTAAATTCCCTTACAGGAGAACAGACTTGTGTCAAGACACCTGCGCTTTCTTCAAGACACTTCAAGTTGAATTTAGGTCCTACCAAATCCTTTGTCCTCAAGGTAAATGAAGTTATTTTTAGAAAGGTTAGCATCTATGCAGCCTCTGTCAGCAAAGAAAGACATTTGAAACCTTTTTTTTCAATTTTAAATCATTTAAGCGGAAGTAACCTTTGAAAGAGTTTTGTAGTCTTTCCAGTTGTTGTAGTTCTTCTCCGTGGTTAAACTGACAAGGCTTTCTCATTTTTGACTCCCTTTGCCCTCACAGGTATCCTTTCTGTAGCTCTGGAAAGGTCACAAGTTTTTGGCTCTAACTTCTGCTTCCAAAACGGCAGGTATTGCTAGCAGCAGTCATACAAGATGCGTGAATCTGGAATCTGATGACTGGCCTCCTTCTTACGGCCATCTTAGAGTTTACTACAAGAAAGTCTAGCCAAAAACGAACCTCTCTTGTCAAACTGTTCTAAGATACAGCAAAAAAATAAATCAGACCCTTAAACAAACAGATAGATAGATAGATAGATAGATAGATAAGTAAATAAATAAAGTGAAATTTCTGACTCAAGTTCAACCAAGTACATTAACACATATCCTCTGGAAAGCCTAAAGAAAACCAAAAAGACCAAAAAAAAAAAAAAAAAACAAAACAAAAAAACAAACCCCACAACAACTTTTGACAGTGAAAAGAACACAGCTTGCTCTATTTAGAAATAAAAATGTAAATATAGGTTCCAAGCTATGACTGTGAAATTACTGGACCACTTTTCACAGAGCAGGCAAGGCATCTTTTAGGATAATTGTCAGAATCTTTGACACTAATGAATGCTGATGTTGAAAAGTAATAAACCGGGGCGCCTGGGTGGCGCAGTCGGTTAAGCGTCCGACTTCAGCCAGGTCACGATCTCGCGGTCCATGAGTTCGAGCCCCGCGTCAGGCTCTGGGCTGATGGCTCGGAGCCTGGAGCCTGTTTCCGATTCTGTGTCTCCCTCTCTCTCTGCCCCTCCCCCGTTCATGCTCTGTCTCTCTCTGTCTCAAAAATAAATAAAAACGTTGAAAAAAAAATTAAAAAAAAAAAAAAGAAAAGTAATAAACCTCCATAAAAAGTAAAAGCTTTGTCTTCTTCACCAAAATAATCAAGCTGGATGTTGGACCGAGAAACTCCACATGTACTCCACATGTACACAGAATATGAAGAGTTTTCCTCCGTTAGGAGTTTTGCAGAACAAAGAAACTTTCTACTGTTGGAACAACTTGGTCTTTAAAATATCAATGGGGTAACCCACATGTGCACACACTCGCGCGCACACACACACACAAAAGCACGCACACACATGGGCACGCATGCGCACACACACATAGACTTCAATAGGACCATCAGCATTCACATGATGGATAAAAATCAGAGCTTTACTGCAACAATCATAGTTTTCACTAATTGCCTGCCAAGTACAAATGGCACAGCTGTTATTTTCACCATAACTGGTTCAAAATATTAGCAAAATGTCAGAGTTCAGAAGCAGGTTATATCATGTGAACAGAGACACTATTTTTGCTGTTCTCGTGCTTCTGAGCAACCCACCAGTTCAAACGTTTCTAAAGTACAGGACTTGATCGAGATTTCTCCAATTATTCCTGGTTCCTTTTGCTTGGAAACGTGTCAAGACACGCTGGGACAAATCTAAGTTTTGGTACAGAAAATAAAAATTCTATATTGTGCAATGTATTTTCAGGATGTTCAGAAATAAGCTTTATTGACTTCATGCTCTTCTTGGCAGGAAACTTATCACACAAGAAACAATCTGGCTTTTGTGTCCTATCACATTTGGCAGTGCAAATAAAATCAAAGGAAATGAAAGAGCCATCAAGCTTTCTTTCCTTTGTCATCTGCCAACTTAAGTTCAATACGAACAGAAAGATATGTGTAAACATATGTCAGATATATTTTTGTTAATTCCCGCGAATATAGTGCTATTTTAAATGCCATTATATAACAGGATTCTAATTTTACATAATGAAATCCATGTTTAAAGTAAAACATTAAAAACATTTTGCCATAAATTTTTTGCGTGTAAATGGAAGGGAACAGAAATAGGGAAAGTAAATTATATGTATTTATATAGAAGTATTTATATAATTATACATTATAAAAGCATACATGTATATTTGCTTTTACTTCACCTATAACATGAAGCTTATATATGACCTTAAATTAAAAGCTCTCATGAAAAAGTGATCTGAAATATGATCATCTAACCTTTGCTGTTGTTATAGGAAGCATCTTACATTATAAATGAGCCCATTGTTGGTTACCGCTAGTTATCTTCATCCTTCTACTTTTCACCCAGTGGTATGGCATGGTTACCTTCCTCTCACCTCATCCTACCAAACAGTAAATGACAAGAATATTGCACATGATTTTTTTTCTTTTGTGGCTAACTATCACCAAGTCCTTAACTTTTTGTCAAATGACAAGGTTTCCAGATTCCTTACTATATTGGTTTATTCTAAAACCACTCCAGATTGCCAACATCTTTCTTAAAATGTGAGCCTCCTCTGTGCTGACAGCTCAGAGCCTGGAGCCTGCTTTGGATTGTGTCTCCCTCTCCCTTGCCCCTCCCCTGATCGTGTGCTCACTCTCTCAAAAAGAAACAAACATGAAAAAAACTTTTTTTAAATGTGAGCCTCCTATGGAGAAAAAAAAATTATATTTGTCTGGATGGTTGGTAACTACAGAACTGTTATTCTCTGTATTTGTAACTAATGTTTCTATCAGAATACAATAAAATTTTATTGTATTGTTACTAAAAGCCACTGAATTTTTCACCAGAGTAACTACCCTTTCTTAACTACTTACTCTTTTAGCTAGGTAGTGTATTAGTCAAGGTATTTTATAGTTTTTAATCTCATTTGATTTAATCTTCCTAACGTTATTATTGCCTTATTTCATGTTTAAAAAAAAAAGAGTAAACAAAACCAGGAACATAGAAGTTAAGTAATGAGTACAAGATCATATAATTAGATGGCTAAAGGATTTGTGTCCAGGTTGTCTGAAACGATTGTCAACACTCTGACTCCATGTTCTTGCCATTTTTTTAATACACAACAACAAGCCATGATTCAGCATCAGCCTGCCTTCCATCTTTCCTTTCTTCCTGTCTTTCTTCCTTTCCTGTTTTCTGCCTTCCCTCTATCTCTTCCTTTCTACCTTCTTTCCCTTCCACTCTCTCTACCACCAACTTTTTTCTCTTTCTATGTATCCTTATTTCGTCTCATCTTGTCAGGATTGATCCAAGTATGTTTTCTTAAGGTAATTCTAAATCTGTTTTCTATCACACAACGCATCATTAGTTTTCTCATAAAGCTGATTACACTTGCTGACCATGTTTTCATCCACACAGTAGATTAAGATGTACAGAACAACACCAAAAACAAACATGTGTGTCATAATGGTATGTCTCATAAGATTGTGGAATTAGAATACAATGGCTCCATTTATTTTGTTTTCATGATTAATGGTGGGGCAATGACTATGTCTATTAGTCTTATGGATTTACTTAGATCTAGCCTATAGAAACTAACATTTCTCTTCCCATCTGTTACCCATTTCCTGACTTACCAAAACACTATACCTAGTGATAATTCAGGACTCTACCCTTTAATTACAATAGCATCCATTGATTGTGTAATTATTGGATGCCAGACTCTGTACTATGTGACTTTACATATATGATCTCTAACTATCAGAATCACTTCAAGACTGATGGTATCATTCCATTATTAAAAGTTGACAAATAAAATATTAGAGAGTTCTGAAATAAGCAGCCAAGTTGGGATTTGAACATTGGTCGACTTGACTACAACAATGCTCTAATGATGTTGCTGCTTCCCATGATCTGACAGAATGCCTCACTGCGAAATTTCACATGATATTGGTGGGAGTCACTGTGGTAATTCCCAATCTATAGCTCTCTCCAGGGGAAGAATCTCACTGGAGACTAAGAGCAACTGAATAGCAGATTGATACATCCTAACTATTCCTTCCATGTTGATTATAAACAAAGAAATCCCTTTATTAAGCAACAGTGTAAGACTTGGATGGGGTAGGAGGTGGTGCTGGATGGTTAATGGGCTCCATCCTCAGGGAGAAAAAGTGAGAATAGGAGCAAATGGAAAATAATCTAGAAGCAAGATCTATGATCCAAGTGTCTCAGATTTTAAAATTTATGAACCATCCCATGGGCGTGGTACTTATATTGGTTATTAATTTCATATAGTTTTAAAAAGATTTATCATATCTTATTGAAAATAATAGACTTTAAACATTAATTTTGCTTTACAGCAGTTAAAAGGATGCTTGCTACTGCTTATAACCTTTATCCAAGCTAAATTTGGCTTGATGATTGCGTATTATCAGTCAGGATGGCTTGGATTATGTTCCAACCCAATATTCTAGAGGCTTAGAGTCAAAAAGGTGTATTTCCTGCTCAGGCTACCTGTTCATAAAAGGTTCGCAGAGCCTATATTTCTCATTTCCTCACCCTGCAACCCAGACTGATTGATCATTCACCAACTAAAAACATCACTAGTCACATAGCAAAGGGCAAGGAACACAACATACCATGCACTGACTCAAAGGTTTCACCAAGGAAGTGGCACACACCGTTTCCACTCACACTTCCTTAGCCAAGGCATCAACCACATCTCGCCTTAAAGAGGATGGGGAAATCCAGTTGTAACATGTGCTGAGAAGAAGAGGAGAACTAGAATGTTTTCCGACAATCCTGACTATCAGAATGATTCCATAAGGAATTGGTTTATTTTCTTAATCTACAGTTCTACTACATTAGAAAATATTAACACACAGCATCTGGCAGTTGGCCAAAGAAGGCAGTTTTTGGCGACTGGTCATTTTTGGTTCAAAAATGCATAGGACAGCCATAAATGCGGGAGCAAGTCCTCAACACAGACCACTCTCAGCAGCACATCAAACACCAGATCGATGAGCACATTCCCCTGGAAAGCAGGAAGCCTAAATGTTGTAAAACTTGGAAGATGGTGATGGTAAATAGATTAAGTCTGTTTATTTTTTATTATTTTAGTTTCAGAAAGAATTTCTTTGAACTGTGTTGCAGAAATGGGATGTCCTCTTAAAATATAACCACTCATATACTATTGATTTCTTTATCTGAGGCATGAAGAATATGAAGTGTCAGGAAAAAGTTCATCTCTTGGCAATCGAACTATTTAAATTCAATTCAAATTCACCATTCAAGTCTCATAGGAAATTCTCTTACCAAAGCCAACATTTTACAATCCTTATATTTCAACCCATGTATTTCCTTACATTTCAATTTATAAATTTAGGTCGTTCAACCTAAATAATACAGTGATGAACAAAAACTTGAAGAAGACACTTAAAAAGACACTTAAAAAGGCCCAGAAATGGCCCTTACTGGGACTATCACTACCATAAAGTTTTTTATTTCATCTCTCATTCAAAAAGTTCTGTGAACTTTCTCTTGTCAGCTGGTACCTCTCACTATGGGAAAAGGAACATCATGTGTCAGTCCATTTATCACCATGTACCCCAAAATTACTTGCACAGAATGGTGCAATTTAACTATTAATCAGGTCCTTTGAGATCCTTCAACCAGAAAATAAAATATCAAGGTAAGTAGTGCCATCTACTACCTTTATTCTATGGCTACAGCTGTATGTGGATTGGCATTCAAGTGAAACTCGTTTATTAATACATCAATGTTAGTTGGGTACATAAATGGTCTTGTTTCAGTACTGGTCTCAACATGATTTTTTCTACCTTTATTACAGATTACAGAAGAATAATTAAGTAGAGAAAACATCTAATCTCTTTTAATCATTCATTTTCAGTAAAAAACAAAGTAAAATTTCATTAAACCATTCTTCCCATATAAGTGCTACCCATAGGCCAAGAGCTGATTCAGTGGTTTCATCCAAATGTAAAGCAAAACACGGGATTGCCTCAACATGTAACTATAACTACTGTTACACTAGTGTAAGGTGTATGGCAATTTAAAGAGTTGGCAACTGATTCTCTCCCTTTTTTTTTTTTTTTTAGAATAATTTGGGTTTCACAGACTTGTTGACAATGACCTTTATCTGTTTTTGCTCTGGTGAATGCAACTAAGAATGACGCCCATGTAGTTCTTTGTCCTTTTTCTACCTGTCATGACAAAATTAATAACTGTCACATTGGAAAGTATGAATTAACAAATATTCCTGAAAAAACTCAAATAATTTAACCATCGAGATTCTAAGCATAACTTGAATAGGAAACTAAACCTTCAAAGGTTTCATGCCAGTAGAACAGTCAGTACCCAAGAGACCAGGAGGGAAAGGATTCTTGACTCAAGAAAATTTAATTTTCAGATATTTATTGCTGTATATTGCCATACTTCCCAGCTGCACTTTTCTTTACCAGCTTGTGCAGTCACCTGTCTGGCAACGTGGGTTCATATTTTATGTATTTATTGAAGAACTTTTCACTAGATAGGTATACAATATTATTCTGATTCAGAATTATTGAATACCTATTGCTATTTTTATCATTACTTCCTGTAGTTAATGTAAAGTGATATAACGGGAATAATGAGGAACATTCCAAACTTAAATATGAATAATATCATAAAACTAGTGTAAAATGTGGGTCAAGATGAATTGATCAAAATAATATCTGTACAACATGCATTGCCCTTAAAGGACAAAATTATTATAAGGGCATTAGTATGAATCCAAAATTAATCTTGCTAGTCCAAATTTACAAAATGTAAAGCAGAAAAATTATATTATTTTTTCCCTCTGAAAGTATTGGACTGCCCATAATTCAGTTATAGATTTCCATGGACCACTAATGATGCACATAGGACACTTTACCACAAACTGGGTTTGAAAGATATATTTATAATGCCTATGCAAGGTCTTCATTTCTTTTCTATTTTACTCTTATTCTCTTTTTTGTTAGTAAACTCTTTAAAGAAAAAGGTCTGTGCATTTATTTGAACAGATATCTATACCACATTTATATCTCCAGACCCAACTTCTCCCCCAAGCTTCAGACTTAGATGCTTGTTAGACTCTCTACATGGATGTCAGAAAAGCATCATCAACTTGCTTTGTCCATAACAGAATTCTTGGACAGTCTTCTCCAAACTTGGTCCAAATGCAAAGATTCTATTTCCTTATGTAACCATCCATCCAATTGTTCAAGCCCAAACCTAAAAGGCGATTGAGACTTGCTCTCTCATCCATACATCCAATGCATCAACAATGCCTGTTGACTTTACTCTCAAAAAACACACATTGAACCTGAAGACTTCCCACAGCTTAAACTGTTATCACACAAGCAACCATCATCACATCTCTCACTTGATCTACTCATTACTTTGTTACTGGACTCTCTTGTTTCCTCTCTTACCCACACACTTGTATTCTCACAGCATTCAGAAAGACCTTTTAAAAATCTAATCAGGTCAAGGCAAAATTCTCCAAGGGCTTTCTATCATGCTTAGAATGAAATCCAATCTCCTAACAACGGCATGCAAAGCCTCATGTGATCTGCTCTCTGGCTGCCTCTGGGAAGCCTACCTGGCTTATTTCACTGCATACATTCTGGCTTTGGGGATCTTCCTTCCATGGACTAAGATCATTCTTGGCTCTGGATTTTTGTACTTGTGGTTTCTTCCACCTGGAACACTGTATCCCACTGATACTTGTGACCTGTTCCATTACTTCAGTTAGGTTATTTTCCTACCACCCTAACTTAATAGAGCTTTATTCCTACTTCCCCTAATCCTGCTTCTTTTATTTCCATAGTTTTGTCACCCTTTGACATTGTATTGCATATTTATTTATCATCATTTTCTCACTGGAATGTAAATTCCACAAAGGTAGAGACTTTGCATTGCTCACATGCCAAATTCCCACTTAGCAGAGATACACATTTGATGTGTCCTATCCTTTAGTTAGTTCTGTGGAAAGTAAAAGAGATGATAGAATATCTAAAAATGAAAAGTCGGCCATCAAATCTCAGGGGAGTAGCAAGCACTCTGTGAAGGAAGAAAAGAGCGTGTAGGGGATTTAACCTTGATCTACAGAGTGACTATAGGAATTGACCTGAAAGAGGCCCATGGGGTTTCCACATATCTATACCTTTCCCACTGAGCAGTCAGTGGCCGAGAACTCATACACTTTCAGAAATTTCCTTTCAGCCTTTGGTTAAACTCATAGGTTAGAATTTGGAGACACAATTATGGTTATTTACTTAAGCTGTGTTCATCATAAACAAAAATCAAATAGTGAACAACTTCACCTGATAAAGATTTAGCACAAGCACAGTCTAAATCAAATCTCAGCAAAATCCAAACTGTACCTCACTGGATAGGCTACAGTTTATTTTATTTTATTTTTAATTTTTTTTAACGTTTATTTATGTTTGAGACAGAGAGAGACAGAGCATGAACGGGGAGGGTCAGAGAGAGAGGGAGACACAGAATCAGAAGCAGGCTCCAGGCTCTGAGCCATCATCAGCCCAGAGCCCGACGCGGGGCTCGAACTCACGGGCCGCGAGATCGTGACCTGAGCCGAAGTCGGACGCTTAACCGACTGAGCCACTCAGGCGCCCCTAGGCTACAGTTTAAATCTATAGTGAGAGAAGTTTTGTATGTCTCTGTCTCAGTCACCTGGGTCTTTCCTATGTAGTGACTAGTCATATATTAGCATTGTTGAGGTAAAAATATATGCATTGGCCACAGGTAGAGTTGCAAAAAGGAAAGGAAGTTGGTAACAAGTATTCCTTGACAAGTGTATGTGCTCTGCTACAACAAACTCTCCAGAAAGTCACTGGGTTCAACTGGTTTGGGAGATGACAGTAAATAATTCATTAGTGGGGAATTCTAGCAGAGCAAATATGCTGGAGTTATGGACTTCAGGTCCTAACTAATGAATTACTACTTTGTACCTAGTGGGGAAGAAATGATGGACTTAATATTATTTTATTCAAGAAACAATATGGTATATACATCTTGAATGAACTTTATTTTAACAATTAAATTAATTAGTGGACTAGTCAGTTCCACCACAAGTCAATACAAGATTCAAACACTCATTTCTACACACTTGTTTTATGTTAGGCTTCTTAAAATCTCTAGCAAGGAAAGCATCGTGAAGATTTGTTAGAGGGGCCTATCAGTCTGTTCAGAGATTTTCCATTATTGCACTAGACAGTAATGTTTGGATAACTGTAACATTAGTCAGTAGGAGGTTACTCTTCCAGATTTATCTAAGGTTCAGTTGAATGTTGTTTTAAGAAAAGCACAATCCCCCACTAATTATGACTATTTTGAACTGAGTATCCATATGACTTCATGTGACCACTAAATAACTTAGACTGCAAGTAAGTAACAGCTACCTGCTGAGGCAGTGACCTCATTGGTACCATAAAGTCAACATTTGGTTTTATATGACTGTATAAATCCTGACTGGATCTAATTTATGAATTTAGCAGACTAAATTATATTTTATCATCTGTCCAAGCAGCTAAAAACAGAAAGCTAAGATGTAGTTCCAATCTTAACTATTTCAACTGTTTGTGTGGAAAAGACATCTTTTCTATTCAGGAGACATATAGCTAAGTATCGTTATTAAAATTTCAGTGTCATACCTCTCGAATAGCAGTACAAAACTCACTCTGAAGCACTTTTTTGAGGGATTGTAGCTTGTGCACTGGTACTTCTCCAGATTCCTGTAGTTTTTCCAGTAATTCAATTGCTCTGGCGACATCTAAAAAAAAAAATCAAAATAGAGGGATCTAGAGTCAACTGTCTCTTATCAGCAAAGTACCATCATTCCAATGGGATGGTGTAATGAGTAAGTGGAATAAATTGCAAAATCAGAACTTATAATTCATAGCTTATTGATCTCATCTTTTGATAAAAAGTCATTTTTATTTGTTCTACACAATTAGTCACTGAATACACCTTCTTTAATGGCATTTCATATATGTTCTCTGTCACGCAAATCAGTTTGAATATTATTTCGGGAAAGAAGAGGTAGCGTGTCTTTCATTGATACCCCAATAACCAAAGAAAGCCTGTCAATTTTGCCTCTGAGATGTTGTTTTCAGTGTGACTTTTCCTTTCCCATACCACATTTATCACATCTGCAATTTTACATTTATTAATATAACAAATGTTTATCTATAAACTCTTACAGTTTAAACTCTTACCCAAACTCTATCTAAGTTGGGTCACCTTGGCATCCCCATAGTATAATACAGTGAATAAATATTTGATGAATGAATGAAGGAAGGAAGGAATAAATTTATGAATGAATGGGCTTTCTCCATATGGCTATTATTATTCCAAGCCCTTATCATCATCTCCCCTCTATCCAAATAGAGTCATTTCTTCTCCAGCCTCTTCATATGGTCCATAAGGTTATTTTCCTAAAATAATCTGATTGTGTACCCACCTACCAGCTTCTAAGAACAGTACCAAGCAAAAAAAAAATTCAATAATAAGTTAAAGGCTCATCTTTTGCTGGACAATATCAAAGGTTAATGTATCAAGAAACATTGTCTTTTATACCCATAGCTTTAAAATTCCCAGGATGGTTTTGTAGTGCCTAGAGAAAATGATACGATGAAAGGACATTTTAAAAATAGCTTACGGTGACCTCTTCTATCTGTTGTAGTTAATAACTCAGTGCAGTCACTTAGGCATTTATGTTTAAGATGGAAGGTTTTCAGTTTCTAAGTGATTAGCTCCAGAAAGCATCCCATATCCCTGCCAGATTATAAATTCATCCATCCAGCCAGCCAGCCAGCCAGCCACTAATTTCTCTTCCCATTAGACTTGGCACTAAGTTTAACTGGAAGAGTTAAGACATACTTCCTTTCTGAACTCACAATCAAATGAAAAAAAATATAACAGCATTGCTACCTATAATAAAATCATTACCTCTTCAGAATTTGGGTGGGATTGGCATACATATATGTCTCTATCAAAGAAAATAACTAGTGAGTGACTTTAATGGAGACTCTCCCTTGAAGTATTGCCAACTGATTGTTAATTGTGGCCCAATGAAGCAAAAATCATGAAATCAACACAACACTGCCAGTCTGAAAAGTTTGTCTTTTTGTGCATAAATTGGAAGTCAACGTAGTCAATTAGACAATACCAACTGTATCCACAATCAATAAGTTACCAAGCTAAGAACATATGCATTTTTAACTACACAAAAGACTACATGGATGTCTACAGGTATGTGGAACTCTCAACTGTTACAAACTGAGCTCATTAATTTTTTTCCTGAAACTAGTTCTTCTCTTTCCTTATTCCATAATTCCATGAATAGCATTCCTACCAAGCCTGTCCTCCAAGCTAAACATCATCTTTCACATTCACCCCCACATGCAGTTAGTCAGTAAGAGCTGTATATTCTATCTGAAATGTACGTTTTGAATGGAGCCCTTTCGCTTGATTACTTCAGAAAAGCCTCTATTATTTTTCACCTGTATTACTGGAACATCTCCCAACTGTTTTTTAAATTAGCCTTTTTTTGTTCATTCCATCCTCCACCTTGCTACCAGAGTGATTATCCTGAATGATAAACCTCAGTATTATGCTCCGCCACATAAAACCTCTGACTTCCCACTGCCTACAGGGTGAAGTTCAGATCATTTAGGGTTACATACAGGGCCCTTAATAACCATCCTCTCCAGACTCATCTCTAGAAACCTCCTCCTGCCCATTCTATACTTTGGCCATCCAAAATATTTTTTATTCTAGGACATGCCACAGATTTCCATACCTATATGGCTTTGCACATATCATCCCTTATTCCTGGAATGCAGTTAATTCATTCATCCAATAAGGCCAGACACTGCAGTATGCATGGGACATAGTGGTGAAGGGGATAGCTGGTTGCTGTCACTTGCATGAAATTTATAGGTTTGGCGGGGGGGGGGGGGGGGGGAGGAGTCACAGACATGCAATAAAATGGGCTTGTCCTATAAAAGAATTGCTTAAGGTTAGTGGATGAATGTATAACAAAGACATTTATCATAGCTCAGGAGGTCAGGAAGGATCTCTTCGTGGAAGTAACAGCTAAGCAGAATCCTAGGTAGGAGGTGCAGGTGGGGAAAATGGGAAGAGTGTTCTAGGCAAATAAATGCAGGTTGAAGTCTTGTAAGAGAGTGTGGGGCATTCAGAGAACTGAAAAGAATTAGGCAGGCTGAAATTGGAACCAGAGTAAGAGTAGCAAGAGATGAAGTAGAGAGATATCATATCATGGAAGGTGTTTTAAATCATGTATGGAAGACTTGGCTTAAATAGCATCTCCTTAGACATGTCTACGTCTATGTTCTACATTTCTCTTTTCATTCAGCCACTGTAATAAATACTACTCAACGCTACACCTCTGTTTGCATGTATACACGCCCCTTTATCCTTGCAAATCTATAAGCTTCTTGAGATTCCAGGAACAATATCTTATTTGTCATTGTATCCATTGTTCAGTGCAGAGTACTAGACAAATATTAGGTGTTTGATACACACTTACAGAATGAGCAATAGATTAATGAAACTAACTCAAAGGGTTAGAGGTTTATGTCTAGGTGGACACATAACTTCTCCTGAAACTAAACCTCCAGATCACTATGAACCTTGGTCAAGACTGGCATGGATCTGGTGTGGGGAAGGAGGCAAGCCTGCATCTGTAGGCTAAAGGGCACTGAGTAACCACACTGAGGGAAGTTCAGAAAAGCTGAAAATGACACCAAGCGGAATATTCAGGAGTTCTCAACCTTGGCTGCACATTACATTCATCCGAGGTACATTTAAAAATTATTAGCGCCTGGGACTCCTCTCCCCCCCCACCACCCCGCAGATTATACCAGAATATTCAGAATATTGGTTCTCAGGGGCGCCTGGGTGGCTCAGTCAGTTAGGCATCCGACTTAGGCTCAGGTCATGATGTCACGGTTTGTGGGTTCAAGCCCCACATCAGGCTCTGTGCTGACAGCTCAGAGCCTGGAGCCTGCTGCAGTTTCTGTGCCCCCGTCTCTCTCTGCCCCACCCCTGCTTGTGCTCTGTCTCTCTCTGTCTTTCAAAAATGAATAAACATTAAAAAAATTTTTTTAAAAGAATATTGGTTCTCAACCTTGGCTGTAGATTGGTATCACTTAGGGAGTTGTAAAAAAAAAACCATAGATGCTTACGTCCCACCCGGGAGATTCTGATGTGATTGGCAGAGTAAGGCCTGGGTATGAGGCTTTCAAAAAGCCTCCAGGTGATGCTGAAGTGCAGCCAAGGTTGAGAACCACTGGTCTATTTGGCATGGGTATCTTTATAGCCCCTATGTGATTCTAATGTGCAGTCGGGGTTGAAGAACTCGGGTACAGATTAATGGCTCTAAACCATGAATATGCTTAACAGTCGCCTGGGGGAAATTACTAAAATGTATGTTTATGACCCCTCTCCCACCCCCACTTTAGAGAGGTTAATTCAGAAGGTTGTGAAAGTAAGGCCTAGGAATTTGCCTTTTAAACAAACACTTCAAGTGATTCCAAAGTTGTCGGTTCACAGACCCCATTTGTTGAGAAAGTAAATAAAATGATTTTTCATTATTCTTTAATGCCCTGGATAACACTAAATGGGGTTTTTCCAAGGGTCTCAGAATGACTGATAAAAGCCCATGGATGAAAGTAATTAGTGTTAAGTACCACCCCATTCTAAACAGTGTTCCTTAGCAAAGGCTGTCACTAGAATCACTTGCAGAGTTTTTAAACCAGTCTGCTACCCCACACTAATTATATCAAAATCTCTAAGCCTGAGATCCAGTCATCAGGATGTTTGTTTGTTTGTTTGTTTAAGCTCCAGATGATTCCTGTGACCATTCAAGGTTAAGATATATCATTCAAAAAAGGCGATCAAGGAAACCAGGCACATCCTATTAAAGGCTGGGCCAGAAATAAAAAATAAAAAATAAAAAATAAAAAATAAAAAATAAAAAATAAAAAATAAAAAATAAAAAATAAAGGCTGGGCCAGCCCTGTCACATTACACCATAGGCCTTTTCCAGTCCTGAGTAAACAGTAATTGTGAGATGAAAAAAAAAAAAAATCCATGGAGAAGTGTTACATCACTAATTGGGGTCACAGTACTGTCTTTGCTTCCCTTGTGTCACTGAGAAGTGTTCACAGTAGAGCCAATGGTAGCCACTGGGGGTGCCTAAACGAAGGCAGACTAGACTCTTTCCTGGGTGCACAGGAAACGCAATGGACTTGGTGGTCAGCCTGCCATCTATGCCTATGTGATCAGAGGGAGAGAACTGGACAGCGGAGCCCACTGGAGCCTGACCCATCTTGTCGGTACCCACCCAAGAGAATCGAGCAGTATGAGGTCACGGGATATATAGCAGTTGGTAAAAGCCAAAAGAAGTCTAAGAACC
Organism: Lynx canadensis; assembly: GCF_007474595.2. Classification (NCBI taxonomy): domain Eukaryota; kingdom Metazoa; phylum Chordata; class Mammalia; order Carnivora; family Felidae; genus Lynx; species Lynx canadensis. The sequence goes on from NC_044309.1 coordinate 103,503,650, forward strand.
AAACGTGGGAGAAATCAGATCCCTCCAGCCCAGACTTGGCTGGTGCTACAAACAAAGAGGTGATGAGTGGATAAACTGGATACGAGACTGGAATTTTCAAAGTAATTCTGATCCCTTTTAGCTCTGTAAAAGTACCAGAAACCTACAAGGCCAGGACCTGGAAGGGAGCAAAAGAAGCCTTTGAGTCAGCAAAATGCTTGCTTTTAAAACTAATGCAATAAAGTGTGTGTAGTTTAGCTACAAGTCCACACAATGTTCCTATTCAGAACCTCCTTGCACTTATTTTATGAAACTATCCTATCAAATTTGGTTACTAATATAGAAGTTTGGCCTAACTAGTTTAGCTCAGGCTAGGAGGAATATTAGGGAAGGATGGGGAGGCTGCCAGACAAACAATGAAAGCAAGAAGATCTCAAGAATATTTTCCAGAAACCCACTCCTCCTCTGGCCCACCATTTCTCAGGTTCATCCCCCTACTCATTACCTAAGCAAATGCTGGGGTATTACCTTTGCCCCCTCACGCTTTCTCATACTCTGGATTCCATTAAACCGCACTTCTTTTTTTTTTTTATTACTAATGTAATTTTTATTGAAATATAATTAATATACTGTGTGATATTAGTTTGGGGCATAAAACATACTGATTCTTGAATTCTATATGCTATTCAGTGCTTATCACAATAAGTGCAGATAACATCTGTCACCAAACAATATTATTACAATCTTTTTTTTTCAGGTGTACAATTTAGTGATTCATCATTTACATACAAAACCCAGTGCTCATAAGTGCCCTCCTTAATCCCCATCACCCATTTAACCCATCCCCCTATCACTTCCCTTACAGTAACTATCACTTTGTTCTCTATAGTTAAGAGTCTGTTTCTTGGTTTGCCCCCCACACCATGTTCATTTATTTTATTTCTTAAATTCCACATATGAGTGAAATCATATGGTATTTCTCTTTCCCTAACTGACTTATTTCACTTAGCCTCATACTCCTTTGCTCCACCCAGATCATTGCAAATGGCAAGGTTTCATTCTTTTTAATGGCTGAGTAACACACACACACACACACACACACACACACACACATCTTCTTTATCCATTCATCAGTCAATGGACATTTGGGCTCTTTCCATAATGTGGCTATTGTTGATAATGCTGCCATAAACATCGGGGTGCGTGTATCCCTTCGAATTAGTATTTTTGTATCCTTTGGGGAAATACCTAGTAGTGCAATTGCTGGGTGTAGGGTAGTTCTATTTTTAACTTTTTGAAGAACCTCCATACCGTTTTCCAGAGTGGCTGCACCAGTTTGCATTCCCAACAGTGTAAGAGGATTCCTGTTTCCCCACATCTGCCAACATTGTTGTTTCCTGTGTTGTTAATTTTAGCTATACAATAATCCTCACTTTTTAAAAATTTTTAATGTTTATTTATTTTTGAGAAAAAGAGAGAGACAGAGCATGAGCGGGGGAGAGGCAGAGAGAGGGAGACACAGAATCCAAAGCTGGCTCCAGGTTCTGAGCTGTCAGCACAGAGCCTGACGTGGGGCTTGAATACGAGAACAGCAAGATCATGACCTGAGCCAAAGCTGGATGCTTAACCGACTGAGGCACCCAGGCGCCCCAAGAGTCCTCGCTTCTAAAGGCAACAATAACAATAAACTTTTATTTAATGTCTATGAAGTAGGGGTCACTGTATATTAAGAGCTTTACATTTCCTCCTTACAACAACCTTTATGTGGTAGTAAATATCCACATTTTGCAATGAGAAAATTGAGGCTTTATAGAGTTTTAAGTATCTCATTAACAAACAGGAGATCTGGGCCTGGAGTCCGAATCTAAGTGATTCTAAACCCTGTGCCTTTTATTTTTATTCCATTCACAGCTTTTCTTTTAGCAGCTTTTCCTTCAACATTCAGTACTTTTATAATAGCTCTGTGCTCTGCAGGCTTTCCTGGTCAGAGGCTGAGCTCTTAATCTTTCCTCCCTCAATAAAGATTAATCCCTAGTCCATTTACCAGTAGACCCCTTTCAGATAGTATTCGCTGATCATCAGAATCACCCGGAGAGCTTTTAAATGACAAGGAGTGGTTCCCAGTCTTGGCTACCCACTGTAGTTACCTGGGAGTGCTGGGGAAAAAAAAAAAAACAAAAAACAAAAACCCAAAAAAACACAACAACACATACCTAGACCCTACCTACATACATTTCTGCTTTCATTGCTCCGGGGTATGGCCTAGACATCAGGATCTCCAGAGCTCCTCAGTGATTACAATGTATAGTTATAGTGAGAATCACTGATATGGAATCTTAAGATATACCCTGGGGATTTTATTTTTTTAATTTACATCCAAGTTAGTTAGCATATACTGCAGCAATGATTTCAAGAGTAGATTCGTTAATGCCCCTTACCCATTTAGCCCATCTCCCTACACCCTGGGGATTTTAAATAAAAATGCTACTTATAATATTAGTATCTGTTATACATAATATTTAGTACTACACTTATTTAAACATTTTCCTCCTCTTTTTTAAAAAAAAATTATTTAAGTTCAAGTTAGTTATCATACAGTGTAGTATTGGTTTCAGGAGTAGAACCCAGGGTTTCATCACTTACATACAACACACAGTGCTCATCCCAACAGGTGCCCTCCTTAATGTCCATCACCCATTTAGCCCATCCCGCACTCAGCATTTTACTCTTCCTAACAGCACTATGAGATAGGTACTATTCTCCTCGTTTTACAGAAAAGGAAACTGTGACCAATAGAGTTAAAATTACTTCCCCAAGGAAACAGTTAAGTTGTAGAATTAAGATTTGAATCTCAGTGACATGGCTCTAGAATCTGGGCTACACTGAGATGTGACTCAGAATCCATATTCTTAAAATCATTCCCAGCACTTCTCCAAGGTTGTTAACAGAGATTAAGCTAAGCTGATCAACAAATCCTTACTTGAGGGTGAAATGCAGTGGTTCTCAAATTTTAATCAACAAACAAATTTAACCCTGGACCATTTATTATTAAAAATTGACATAAAAAGGGGGCACCTGGGTGGCTCAGTCAGTTGAGCGTCCGACTTTGCCTCAGGTCATGATCTCGCCCTTGTGGGTTTGAGCCCCACATTGGGCTCTGTGCTGACAGCTTGGAGTCTGGAGCCTGCTTTGGATTCTGTGTCTCCTTCTCCCTCTGTTCCTCCCCTGCTCGCACTCTGTCTCTCTCTCTCTCTCTCAAAAATAAATAAACATAAATTTCTTTTAATTGACATAAAAAGAACATGGAGGGTTGAGCCTTGAAATCTGCTCTTTTATTAATCCTCTCAGATGACGCTGATGCAGGAAGCTGGTCACAGAGGCATCTCTTCAGTTTACTACTGACAGACAGTTTTCTATGTGATCCAGAGGAAGGTGAGGTAATGGTCATCATTTATTCAGTGCTTACTGACCCTACTTATATCATTTTGTAATATCCTCATAAATAAACAAAAGAATTACTATTGTTTCCTCTGTGTACTTAAAGATAAACAACGAAAAACTAAGGCTTGGAAAGATGAATTATCTGGGTCAAGGCAATACAACGAATAAATGATAGGGCCAGGATCCAAAACCACATATTTGACTGCAGTGTCCATGCTCTTATTTATTTCTCTATGCTGCCACAGAAAAGGGAGTAACAATAAAATAAAGGTATGGCCAAAAAAAAATTTTTAGGGGCGCCCTGGGTGGCTCTGTGGCGTCTGACTTCGGCTCAGGTTATGATCTCGCAGTTTGTGAGTTTGAGTCCTACATCGGCCTCTGTGCCAACAGCTTAGAGCCTGGAGCCTGCTTCAGATTTTGTGTGTGTCTGCCTCTCTGCCCCCTCCCCTACTTGCCCTCTCTTTCTTTCAAAAATAAATAAACATTAAAATTTGTTTAATTTTTTTTTTTTTTTTTTTACATAGCATCATGGGTCATTATATGCTGGGGCAAATAACACTACCCAAAGTCTCAGGAGGTAACCCTCCAATATATTATGTTATAATCAATATGTTCATATTGATAACATATTTTGACCATTGAAAAGTGATCAATCATCAACTGCCTCATGGTAGCAAGATAACATATCTTGAAAAGATTTCCTTTAAGATAGGTTGGACATTACAACCCAAACCAAGAAAATACTGAGACTTAAATGGCATGTGCTTCTCGTGATCTGGAATAATCCAATTATCATTTTCTTTTTTCCTTTGCAGTGAATTTTTATCAACTTGACTGACATTTAGACTGAAGAATTTGACCTATGACTCATCTGAATCTGGAACCTGGGTGAAGATGGATCTGGGTCATTTAAAGCATATTGTCCACTAATTCCATAAACATGCACTGGGCTCTGTGGCAAACAATGCACATTATCTACTCCAAAACCATCTAAAACCCGCATGTCCCTTGCCTTCTACTATAAAAACTGGAAAGCAAAAATACTTTTCTTTCCAGACTCTTGTCATCTGGCCAATTGTTTTAAGTGTAAAGGCACTGGGTATGGCTTCCAGGAAGTCTTTTTAAGTGGACAAACTGCTGACATATGCCTTCAGCAATTTGGTCTTTGCACCTTTCCTCTTTTCCCACTTTGCGATCATACAGAAAACCCTCCCATGCTAAGGAAGGTGGAGCAGGAAGAAGAAAGGGGCCTAGCCCTTGATGCCATCACTGAGCTGTTGTACTAGCCTTGAACTGTGTAACCCCATGATTCTTGATTCTTGCCTCTGAGACAAACACATGCTTTCCCACCTGGTTTTCTGTGACTTGCAATCAGATACAAACGAACTGATACAAGAACATGTAACATTTTTTTTTAAGTTTGTTTACTTATTTTGAGAGAAAGGACACAAGAAGGGAAGGGGCAGAGAGAGAGAGGGAGAGAGAGAATCCCAAGCAGACTCCACAGAGTCAGCACAGAGCCTGATACGAGGCTCGAACTCATGAACCGTGAGATCACGGCCTGAGCTGAAACCAAGAGTCAGACGCTTAACTGACTGAGCCACCCTGGCGCCCCAGGGAGCACACTTTGAAGACACTATTCCAGGGGCGCCTGGGTGGCGCAGTCGGTTAAGCGTCCGACTTCAGCCAGGTCATGATCTCGCGCTCCGCGAGTTCGAGCCCCGCATCAGGCTCTGGGCTGATGGCTCAGAGCCTGGAGCCTGCTTCCGATTCTGTGTTTCCCTCTCTCTCTGCCCCTCCCCCGTTCATGCTCTGTCTCTCTCTGTCCCAAAAATAAATAAACGTTGAAAAAAAAAAAAATTGAAGACACTATTCCAGGCTGCAGAGCTAAGGTTGATAACATTGAGTCACATGTGGTGGTCCCTTGATGAGGATAGTCTTGGAAAGCCTCTCTGGAAAGGTGACATTTAGAGTGAAACCTGAATGTTAAGAGACAACCTTATGAAAATCCAAAGGAGGAACATCCAAAGAGGATAGAAAGGGCAAAGACCTTAAACTGAGGGGAGCAAGTCTCCATGTTGGAAAAATAGGCAAAACCAGTGTCACTGGAACATGGTGAGTGAGACACAGAGCAAAACAGCAAGAGTGGTGTCCTGGTAAATAATCAGTAACCAGCTCTCCAAAATAAATTGACAAAACAGAACAAAACAGAAGCCCTGACTGGTACCATTTGCTGATTTCTGTTGTGTAAATATTCCTACCATAGGCAGTTTCAAACCACCAATAAAATTCTTCACTGCTTCATAATCAGCTCCCACTACACAGATAAATGGTCAGTTTAAAAATCTAAAGCTGTACAACAGAGCATATGTGCCAAGAAAATGAAATAAATGGTCAATAATGCTTTGCACTTCCATGGCTGTGTTGTGAAAGAAAACACTCTCACACTACCGGTTACTAATAAGACATGATCATCAGTGTGTCCTTCTCATCTACCAATCATTTCTGCTTTCATCCACCAAAAACTCGCCATGTTTCTTAAATGCAGACTAACTGGTAAACCCGAAAGATAATCAGCCCAATTTAAATGTGCTCAAATTAAAAACTTCACTCCCTATGGTGTTAAAGATATTCTACTCTGTGTTATTTATCAAAAACTGAATGACTTCTCTTCATGGGATTTGGGCTGGCATTGGAGTATATAACAAAAAACGTTTGACAATACTAGAATTGTTAAATCATGAATTTATATAATGACAAAATCCTGGCCCAGACTCTGCTTAAAGTGTTTGCCAAACCTACCACAACCAAAGGAACAATTTAGGCTCCAAAACGAAAAGCTGTAGTTGCTAAGAGAGTCTCTGAAATGGAAGGTACCTATTTCATTTGAAAGTGATTACTTACCCAATAAACAAATCTTTAGGTATACAAAGCTTAAGATACAGTTTTCTTTGTTAAACAATCCATTATGTGGTCAGAATGAGTAATGCTTCCCAGTTTTTCTAGGAACTATATTCAGCATTTCGTCCTTTTTCTTTTCTTCTTCTTCCTTCTCCCTCACCACCTTTTTAAATTCATTCTAATTTTCCCAAGCAGCTAAAATTGAATCTTGATTTGCCTGCATTACCTGAGACCTCAGGAAATCAAAATTCACTTCCTTTTGTTTGAGCTTTCTTTTCTATTATATTAGATGTCTTCCCTTTTCTTCTGTAGTTTCACCTCACTTTTCTATTTAATCTCGCATCTATGTCTGTACATCATGACAACCAACTATACCCTTGCTCCTTGAAATTAGCTCATTTCATTTTTTCTTGTTTCCAACCTTCATGGCATCCATGCAAATGAACACCTGATTTGATTGTTTTGGGAATCTGTCAGGGATTAGACCTGAACAAAATGTAATCTGTCTTTGCATGTTTGAAAGACGTTGAACAACCTACTGTCCTCTCCTATACTAAATACTAGGACATCCATGTCCTACCAATTTTTGTATATGCCATTGTATCCAATACAGCATCATGACAGTTGTAGGCACTTAAAAATTGTTTGTTGAGTGGAACTGATTGTATGGAATTAGGTTTTCTTGTGACATAAATATAAGTATTTGTATTCACTAGTTAACAGTGATACCTGTGTCAGGCCCTACTGACAAGATTTAGACTTCTTACAAAATGTGAATTCTGAGAAAATGAGGATTTAAGGGACTGGACTCCATCTTTCTACAATGATCAAATTTAATCTTCCTTCCACAAGTGGGAGGAGTAAGAACCAGTGGGTATGACTCAAAAATATATCAAAGTTCATTTTAGCACTTGTGAAAAATTTTAAGGAAGTCTTATTTTAAGCTCTCTGGGGAGATATTTTAAAATACATTGTCCAAACTACAACATTTTGTGTGTAGACAAGTTGTTTCTGAAGTTTCTTAGAAAATGAATATAATGAACACTTATCCACTGGCCAGTTAAGTATGCTGGATATACGACTGTAGGAATACAATAAAACTATCACATACAGATTAGCAATATGATACCTCAATAGTGCACCCCCAGCTACCCAGCCTGTCCAGCCACACTATTATTTATTTATGCTTCATTTATGACCTCAACTGACCTTAGATGCAGCTGGATGAAAGAACAGAATATCTTTCACAGAGCTTTAAGTTTACCTTAAAATTGAAGTGTGTGTATTTTACCTTTTCTTCCACAACTCCTGATCTAATGATTTCTCAATAAAAGTTAAATACTTATTATTCAGCATCTTAAAATACTAGACACAAAATGATGTGGACCCTTCGGCTCTGTAATATTTCCCTAGCTTAGCACATAAGAAAGCAACCAAGCTTTTATATTGGTAGTGATTCTACCCGTGCATATTGTAAAACTGGGAGGCTTTTTTCATAATTATCATTAGTAAATCCCAATTCCCTTTTTCATAGTGCTCAGGAAATTGGAAGAGAAAGACTTTATCAAGAAATTGCTGGAGAGACACCCAATCAAGCTGGGTAAGTTTTCAGAGAGCTTGTTATAAAGAAACCTTACAAATTTAACTTTCCATGTCCTCGAGTGTCTCCTCTACTAGAAAATGAATGAATGTTTTTATCCAAACTGACACACTTTGATATATTATTCTGCTATCAAGCTACTTAACAATATGTTTCCCCTTTTACCTTATCGCTGCTATATCATACTGTCATCCAATTTCTTAGTTACTTTGGGAATTGCATGGTGAGGTTAGCGTGATACTATCTACGTCTGTATCTTTAAAAGATGTTCATAAGACAAGGTGAAGCTTGGAGTTTGCAGAAATGATTATAGTGAATAGTTTATGCATTTTGTTAAGAACATGATTACTATTAAGATGATTTAAACTTCCAAGTAAAAAACAAAATAATGAGTTTCTCCTCATTATGTTAGATTCCCTGGGGCTGCTTTCTAGCTTTCTATTGATGTTTCTTTTATAAACTAAAGCTTGGGATAGAGAAGGAGGAAAAATACTTGTTTAGTAACTTACTGCATTTTCATATCAAACTAACAAGTAACTAATGAAGTGTTGCTTGGTTATAAGTATAGTTATATGGAATATTGGATAAAATTAAAGATTATCAAAAACAAACCTGAGTACATTTTCTCCTAATTATAAAACAAAATCACATCTTCTGAATTTATGAGGTGTATGAATCTCAATCCTGTGATTTAGACATTTTTTCTTTGTTTAAAAAATCTTTTAAGATTTTCTACATTTTTTCCTAAAATTAAAATGAAGATTTTCAAAGATGATGCAAAATAATTTAACTAAATAAATAACTTTAGGTTAAAATCAAAATAATATATTTTTTAATTTTTTTAATGTTTATTTATTTTTGAGAGGGAGAGACAGAGCGTGAGCAGGGGAGGGGCAGAGAGAGAGGGAAACACAGAATCTGAAGCAGGCTCCAGGCTCTGAGCTGTCAGCACAGAGCCCAACTCAGGTCTTGAACCCACGAACCGTGAGATCATGACCTGAGCCAAAGTCGGACGCTTAACCGACTGAGCCACCCAAGTGCCCCTCAAAATAATTATTGTATGTAATTTTCTGACTCCTAAAATTCATTATTTTATCAAGACTTGTAATCATGGGTATACAGTGATTCCATTCTATAAAATGTTAGTTTTATGATAATCATTTACTCTGACATCAGATCATTTGTTATATTAGAATTAATCATATGCTGGCTAATATTTTATTTACTGAGTTACAAGATACTATTTTCCATTAGTTTTAGTTAAAACATTTTAGAAGTCCCTATTCTTTGAAGGGTAGATTTCTGTAAATTCATTTGGAACTGGGGCCTTTCTTAAGGATAGGTTTTAGCTTTTCTTTTCAATTTCTTCTGTTATTAAGCTATTTCAGTTTTCTATCACCTGTCAGTTTTAATACTTTCTATGGTCTTAGAATGTGTATTTCATCTGGATTTTCTCTTTTTATAAGTTGTACCAGTGCTCTCTTTATTGACAAACATGAAAACATTTCACTTATGTTATTGGTCTTTTCAACAATCCAGTATTTGTTTTTATGAAATATATTTTGTGTCATTATGACTTACTAGTACCGTATGCTTTTATTCTTATTACTTTCTTCCTTGTAGTTTGCTTAGGTTATGGGTGCGTTAATGACCCTGCATGTTTCCTCAGAATCCCAATTATAGCTGTATCTTGTTTCTTTTGGCAGAGTGGATCATTTCATTCTTGTCTACCATTCAATTTTGATTTCTTATTTAAAGCAAATGTTACTTAGATCAAAAAAAAAAAATGTTTCCAAGGGAATGGTTTTAAGAAGACTACACTTTTATTCTTTATTTTGTGATTTTGTTACATATTCATCAGAGAATATTACCTGTGTGATTTCTCATTTTTTATTTTAATAATATTTTTGGAGTCCTACATGGTAAATATTCCACAGATGTCTGAAAACAATAGATAAATATATATACAAACCTATATGTGTACTCAAGCTTGTTAAGTAATTTACTGAAATCTCAAATAGTCTTACTTTTTTGTCTATTTGAGCTATTAATCTCTGAGAAAGTTGTGTGAATTGCTAATTTTTCTCACTATCAGTTTTTACCTCATTCACATATATCTCAAAACTCTGATGCCAGATACATGAAAGTTTAGGAGGCTAATAAATTCTTTGTAATTTTTCTCTAAATTAAGTATTATCCTTTCTCACATTTAATTTTGGCTTAAATTCAATTTTGACGGTATTTTAATATTGTTTTGCCATATTTTTGTGCTAATTATTCCTAGTATTTCTCTTTTTAGTGTATTTTTCATTTTGTTATTGTATTCTTCAACTCTGATAGGTTCCTTACATCTTTCATCTCTTATTTTCAAAGTTTTTCTTTATGATTGTCTCTTTTTCACATCAGCCTATTATTTTCTTGATTTTCTCTGATATTTAAAGAATGCAATCTGTTTGCTCTATGAATTCTATTTCCTCTGAGATAATTTTATATATAAAGATATACATATACCTTCTTCATAAAGAAGAAGGTAATTCTCAAAGAGTCAGTGATTTTTTTGCTCTACTTAATATGTATACTTAAAGACTTAGATTAAACTATATGCTTCCATTATCAAATATGCATTTCTATCTGTCAGTGGATACAGTTTCTAATAATAACAGCTTATTTCCAGGAGTAGGTATGCAAGTGACTCAAGAATGGCCACTTCAGCAAGGGGTAATAAAGAGATGGTCTGTCACTGTGTATGGTGGCTCAGTCCACCCCCGGCCTTTGGAAAGCATCTGGGGATATTGCTATGCCTCTTTTCTCATCTCAGCTCCTACTCCAAAATCCAAATGTCCTACTTTAGAGAGGTTTTAACCTAGGAACAACTGCTACTGTCTTGAAGTCTAAAGAAGGAAGAAAAGAGAGGGGATACACTCGATCAACTGAGTTCTTTAATCAACTACCAAATGTTTGTACTAGGAATCCCTTCTGCCCTTTGTATTTGAGTTTATGGTTTTTCTGTAGCCTTCACTGGGAGGATCTGCCCATACCCATGCACTACTTTCTCAGGTTGATGCTTTGAGTTTTAGTCTTCTCTGTTCTGGCAGAATATCACAGTGATTCGAAACAGACAAAACCCAGAGGCAGGGAAGCTGAGGGATTTGAGCATAGGGGATTAGATGGGGGTATTAACCTACCTGAGTTTCCTTTTCATTAAAACAAAGATCATAATAGAACCTATCCAGGTGGTGTGTGTGTGTGTGTGTGTGTGTGTGTGTGTGTGTGTTGAGGATTAAATAACATAATAAATAACATAATAAATGAAAATGGTCAGCACAGTGCCTGGTAAATGCCTAATAAATGTTACTACTGATTATTATTATCATTTTCACTCATCGATCTGATCCTATGTGCTTGTTACTTCCAGGAATTCTTCAAAATTTTGTCTTTTAATAATACCCTTTATCCCCCATCACCTTTTATTTTTTATTTTATTTTTTTAATGTTTATTTAATTTCGACAGAGACAGAGACAGAGCGTGAGCAGAGGAGGAGCAGAAGAGAGAGGGAGACACAGAAGCCGAAACAGGCTCCAGGCTCTGAGCTGTCAGCACAGAGCCCGACGTGGGGATCAAACCCAGGGACCATGAGATCATGACCTGAGCCGAAGTCGGACGCCTAACTGAGCCACCCAGGTGCCCCTCCTCCATCACCTTTTAAAATTTATTGTTTGTTTCACATCTTTTTGACATTTATGATGCTTGAGATGGGAGGAAATAAAGGAAACAAAAACCTACAACCTTGGTACAAATCTTCCTTTTATCATGATCCACTTGCTCTAGAAACACATTATGGTATTATGAAAAACACAAAGGCTTAAAAAGCCAAGAGCCCTGGTTTCTAGTACTGAGATTGTTACTCTAACTTAATTTTTGGAAATATGCTTAATTTCTGTCAACTTCAGCATTTTTATCTATAAAATGAGTCTCTTGGACTTGCTGATCCTCTTTCGGCCTTAAAACAAGAAGTGTTCTGCCTGAAAGACTGGTTCATTTAACAAGAGTGCTATTAAGTAACAAGTGGGACACAAAACATGAGTGGTGGGAGAGGGCAGTTTGAGTTCCCAAAACAACAGGCCAACACAGAATTTATGCTAAGATGGCTTCAGAGAGCTGAGTTCAAAAGGAAGAATCTCGAAGGAAAGGCGGTTATAGAATACCCTGCTACCAGGTAAACAAACAGTAAATATAAGACAGTAAAAGAAAATGAGTTATTTAAAAGTGCTCTCGATAGACAGTGAGCCTAATTTAAATTTTCCTATGTGCCTGAAAGTAATAAATCTGAATAGAAGCAATCAACTATTCAAATGGAAGGTACCCTAGTGGTAATCAAATTAGACTCCATAAATTTAAAGATGAGGAAACCAAAACCTTACTTGTCCATGATCTAAAGGTTGAGTACTTCTAAGTAGTGTGAAATAGTGATAAAGCCAGAACCAAAACTAAGATACTCTGAATCCCAGGGCAGATCTTTTTCCACTATCCTTTTCAATACTTAATTGAAATTGTTCAGACTTGCTTTTGTCCTGGAGTTCTAATTAAAAATAGCTTGCTGTATACAGAAATGTGTACCAATTATAAGAATGAGTCCAGCGTCTCCTGGGAGGCTCAGTCGGTTAAGCGTCTGACTTCGGCTCAGGTCATGATCTCATGGTCCGTGAGTTCCAGCCCCGCACCCGGCTCTGTGCTGACAGCTCAGAGCCTGGAGCCTGCTTCAGATTCTGTGTCTCCCTCTCTCTGACTCTCCCCCCGCTCATGCCTCTGCCTCTCTCTACTTCTCTCAAAAAGCAAATAAACATTAAAAAAAAATTTAAAAAATGAATCCAACATTTCCTAAAATCAATACTCACGTGTCTACTCTATCACTATTCATTTTTTTTGGGGGGGGGAGTGGAATTCAGATAGATCAGTAATGAGAGTTAAAGTAAGAATTTGCCTCAGGGGAAAGGGTTATGAAAAATAATCAAAATAAATGCTACGGTTTTAAAATGCACAATTGTACGAGGAGTAGGTCTTACCAGAATTAGATATCTATCTGCATCTATTCATACCATAGATATGGCAAATGTAACTGAAGGAGGCTATTTTTGCTTGATTTTTATCAAAAAGTTGTCTCAATTTTAGGAGAGTAAACTAGTATCACAGGGTTGGAAGAGACTTAATGTTCCAAACTCTACATCTTACATTTGAGGAAACTGGGGTCAAAGGACACAATATGATTTGGCTGAGGTTTTGGACAGGGATAATTTTGGGAAGATGAGTGTTTATTATCAAATGAAAGGTAACTACTAGAGAAAGAGGATGGAAGGCATTGAGACTACATAAGAGATCTTGTATGAGAGAAGAACCATTTCTATCCTGTCTGTAACTGAGACAATAATCATGCACGGTACAGTTTACCTTTAAAAAAAAAATCATACACAGAAATAAGGACTATTAAAAAATCCTAATACGAGTATCTTTAGTGTAGTTTTAATTTGCTTTTCCCTAAATGCTAATGGTATTGAATATCTTTTCAGATGCTTACTTGGGTCCACTTATATATCTTCTTTGGTGGAGTGTCTATTCAGATCTTTTGTTTTAAATTGGGTCATTTCTTTTCTTTTTTTGAATTTTAAGAGTTCTTTATATATTCTAGACAAAATCCTTTATCAGATATATTTTACAAATATTTTCTCTTATTCCTTGGCTTTTATTTTGCTTAATCTCTTTTGATAACGAATTATTTTATTTTTCATTTTTTTGAAAACCAATCATTTTAGATTTGGCACTCTTTTCTATTATGGCTCGTGCGTTTTACAGTCAATCTAAGAAATCTTGGCTTAACCCAAAGTCTTAAAGATTTTCTTCTATACGTTCTTTTAAAATAATATAGTTTTAGGTCTTACATTTATATTTATGGCCCATTTTGAGTTGATTTCTGAATATGGCACCACAGATATAGTTCATACAGGTATCCAATTTGCATAGTACCATTTATTGAAAGGCCTAGCCATTCCTCATTGAGTTTCTGAGCATAAATATTGACTACCAATTGACTATGTACTTGTGAGCCTTTTTTATTTTTTTAATTTTTTTAATGTTTATTTATTTTTGAGAGAGACAGCATGAGGGGGGGAGCAGCAGAGAGAGTGGGAGACACAAAATCCAAAGCAGGCCCCAGGCTCTGAGCTGTCAGCACAGAGTCCGATGCAGGGCTGAAACCCACAAACCAGGAGATCATGACCGGAGCCAAAGTCAGACCGACTGAGCCAGCCAGGCACCCCAATGCGAGCCTATTTCTAAGCTCTATTCTATTCCATTGATCTATATGTCAATACTTAAACCAATACCACCCTTTCTTGATTATTATACCTTTAGAATAAGTTTTGAAATAAAGGAGTACTATAAATCTTCCAACATAATTTATTTCTGCTTTTCAATTTTGCTATTCTGTACCCTCTGCAGTTTCATGAAAATTTTATAATTAGCTTGTTAATTTTTCTTTTTTTTTAAACAAGAGACTGCTGACATTTTCACTGGGATTGTCTTGAAGTTTTGTAACAGTTTAGGAAAAACTAGCATCCCTACAATACTGAGTATTCCAATACCATAAATATGGCATGCCATTCCATTTATTTAAATCTTTAATTTCTTTCAGCAGTGTTTCATAGTTTTTAGTATACAGTTCTTGCACATATTTTGTTACACTTGACTCTAAGTATTTCATGGTTTTGATGCTGTTGTAAATATTACTGTTTCTTTTTTTAGTTTCTAATTGCTCATTGTTACTCTGTAGAAATACAATTGATAGTTTAATGTTAACTGTATATTTTCTCACCTTATAAAAATCAATTCGTTTTAGTAGCTTTTTTGGTAGATTGTATAGGATTTCCGACATAGACAGTCATGTTGTCTGTGAATAAAGACCACCCACTCCGGCTATTTTGAACTTTTATTACAGGCTCATTCTTCTTTACCTGGCATGTTCTATCTTGCCACCAAGGCCTTATTTTCATTTTTGTTTTAGACCCCCTTTCCTACAATCTTTACCAAGTGAAGGCTTATTCAGGCTTCAGATCTCAGATCAAATATACCTTCCTCAGGGAAGTTTTCTCTAAGACGAGTCTCTATGTTATCCCTTTCCTTCAGTTATTCTTTCATTAATCCAGCCAACAAATATTAAGTGCCTACTATTAAATGCCTACCACGTGCCTTCATTCTCTCATAGTACCATCTATCTTTGCTTCCTAGCATTTATCATTATTTGAACTTTACATTTATCCCCATAATTATCTGGCTACTTTCTCTCTCCTGTAGATCGTAAGCTTCATGAGAACAAGAACCATGATTGCTTTTTGTTTTGCTTTGACGTCCATGCCTAGCTTGAAGTTTGTAGCATGACAGGTACTCACTAAGTATTTACAGAATAAATAAGTGAGCCAAAACAAAATACCTGTCCAGAGGGTCGAGGAAATATTTGGAGTTGGGTTGAATTGCTTAATGCTATTCAACACACACTGTTGTTCAAAAGGCTGTTTACTGACTCTATAACAATAATTCAATCTGTATGTACATGAAAATGTATCAGAAACTTTTTTAAATGTAATTTTAAGGAAGTTCTATGAGATGAATTGGGACGTTGAGTTGTAGACAGCATGAGGAGTTAATGTTTAAATTCACAAGTAACATAATTGCATAAAAACAGATGCTACAAGCTCATATTAGATTAAATAGTAATTTAATATTTTGTCAGATGAAAAAATTTAATCCCACAGACCACTAGATGTCCTTAAAATTATACTTGTACCTTTTCTAATTCATGAGTCATTAGGATCTAATTAACTAAAATAAACAGGCAAATGCAATAAACCTGAAATGACTTACTCAACAAGGTCTCAAATTTATAGTAAATAACTTGGTTTTGTTCCATTTGAGAGAATATTAAATAAAATAAGCTTAACTTTATCTTTGGAACAAGATTCCAATCCTTAAATCTGACCATGGATTCTCTCTCCCTCCCTCTCTCTCTTTTTTTTTTTTTTTAATGCAAGACAAATTACTCACACAAGAACAAGTTTAATTTGAAAGGCATTTGTTTTTCAAGTGGCATTAAACCACTCCTGCCATAATTTACTGAGTAGATTTATCTTATCTTTACTTGTACATTCACTGAGCACCTTAACTCACGTGCAAATAAGTACTTCATCACATTTTACTAATGCTTTAGGCACATTTATTTTCCCGTTACATTGATCAAAGGTATCTCTAACAGAAAGAGAAAAAAGTAATAGGTATCTCTTAGGAATCACTTTTCTTTTACATGCATCTCAATGTTAACACTTATTAATGCAAAAGAAATCATTGTGTTGGTTTATTAGGCACTGATAGAAGTAGCCTTATTATCTTTACCTGACATTTCAGTAACAGAATGCCAGTTCAAATGCCATAGAAGTTTGAAAGCAGTGACTGAGAAAAGTACATTGTTTACCTGAAAATCATTGTTTATTTAAAGATATTATGTTCTTCTCAAGCATGGGGTAGATGATGTGTGCAGTAGAACGCGTGACTATCACATTCAAGAACATTTTAAATTCAATTAGGTATGAAATCTATATGGCTATCCTTATCATACGTCATTGATCTACTTCAAAAATGCAGGCTATAGAAAAGATGTAATATATATTTTGAAATTGGACAGATCCTAAAAGTTACTCAAGCCAGTCTCCTGAAAAATGCAAAAAAGAAAACCTTTATGTGTGTCAAACCACTATACTTGCATTTTTATTATCATAACATATCATACAATTTGAATTATAAAATTCAAACAAGCATTCTCGGAATCCCCAAATATGAATATGTTACTTCATTCCAAGCAAAAATAAGAGTAAAAAACATAAGGGGTTTTTTTGGTGAAAAAAATCAGGATTTATTGTTTTTATTTTCAATTAAAATGTCAAATGCAAGAAATCACATGGCAGGGAGTGAGTTGAAGAAAACACAGGTGCCTAATTCACAAGCTACAAAAACAGTATAAAGGTGACCATCTGGGGAGAGCTGGCTGACTTAATTTTCCTATGAGCTTACCGTCTGCTCGATATTTTTCTTCCAAACTCCACATCCTGACCTTGAAAATGCATTTACATGTTTTGCTACATCCATTTCTTTCTGATCATAAATGCAGGGAGACCCAATTACATAAAGGGTATTCATACAACAAAGGACATAGTGCGTTATATTTCATTTAATTTCAGATTTCTGGATTTTTTAAAGGTTTTGTTTCAGGTGGTGGCGCTCTGACAGCTTTTCTGCCAGTCAGTAAATTCCTACACTTTCCCTGATACACCTGTAATTGCTGACATGCACGGTTCTAAGGACAAATGCTTCTTTGAGAACGATGGCTCTCCAGAAAGCCCAGAACGTAGACTTCTGAGCATGTCAAGGAGAGGAGACAGGAACCTAGTACTGTAATCCTGATGTGGATACCACTGATGGATCGCCATCAATACTTACAGGAAAGATGACAAAGCTAAAAGAGTGAGGAATTCCTGACTTGTCACAAAACACTGAGTGCCCAAGTATGCTGAGTATGTTAGGATTTCTGAAGGAGGCATCACACTTTCCTGCCATGGTGAATTAATATGCTGAGCAGAAAAACATTTTTTACATTGGTTGTTTTTTTTTTTTTATATTTCAGTCTTAACATTGAAAATGATGCAGTCATATACTAAAAAAAAAAGTACTTATTTTAAAGTACTTGTTGCCATATCTCTTCTAAAACTAGTCTTTTTTGCTCTACCCTGCATTTTTTTCCTGAAAAAAAAATAGCAGCGATTATTTCTTCAATATCCTTAATTCATGCTCTAATCATTCCATTATTCTCCAGGTGTCTGTGCTTCTGAAATCTTTCCCGTCTTGAACCCTTTCCCAGGTCAAAGCCCTGGTTTATACTTCTTTGTTCCCCCAGCATCTCAAAGGTCGTTAAGTGCTAAGCTAAACTCATTCAGCTTTGGGGACCAAGATGTTTCTTTTCTGGCTTTTTCCTTTCCCTATTTTCACCACCTATTAGTCAATAAGGCATGCTCATTATTGTCTCTTCCTTCCTTCCCATTCCTATAATTCCTCCTCAAGTTCAGGTTGGGTCATCCAGATCACAGTGATAATACAGCCCCAAATAGTCAAACTGTTCCAAAGAAAAATGGAGTTCTTGAACAAAGAGTTCTATGATGTGCATTCAACTTGGGAGATTCACAAAGCCCGTCAGAGACTACATTAAAGAAACATCTTTAAATCTGTTTAATCCAGTGTTTGGAAACCTGGTATTTCCTTATTTGTTTCACCATGGAACTTTTTCAAGGAGCATCCAATAAAATCTCTCAGAGTTGTGTTTGTAAAACACTGCTCTTCTCCATACATTTCAATCCTGCAGCCAATTTTCCTATTAGTTAATAAATACACAGCTCAGATCATTTCACTTCCCTGCTTAAAACTTTCAAACACTCTTGACTATCCATCAAACAAAGCTAAGCACCCTTATCTATCTGCACCTAGATATTTCATCTTATCTTTTGTGACTTCATTCATTTCTGTAGTTTCCTAGATGTCAGGCTTCCCTAGATGTCAGATCTATAGTACAACAATTGACCATTCTCATATAAAATAAATGCATTTCATTAAATAAATGTGTACCATCACTTAGCAATAAATCAACCTTTCACATACAACTACTGTACTCCTTAAAGACTCTCTCCAAACCTAAATCAAAGTCTACTTTATTGAAGAAAAATAGATTTACTTTCTTTTCTCCGTGGTTTGAAAAACTCTGCTACAGATAATTAAAGCTACCTGTCCTGAATATTTTAAGCAAATTAATTTGTCACATTACATGGTTTTTCCAAAATAAAAGTGGTATGCAGTGTTCGCACAATTAAGTCAGCTGGAGAATTGGGGAGTAAATGTGGAATAATCATATTATCTGTGATCACTTCATTTTTTTTACCACTGTCAAAATACATATTCTGAAAAAGCAGCATCAATTGAAAATATTTCTAAACGATAACAAATTTGGGGTTGCAATTTTAGCGAAATTGTACCTGTCTGCTTGTACTTCTACATCTCACTTAGGTCAGGTATTATGGTAAGCAAAAAGGAGTCAACAAGATGGACATAACTGTTAACCACAACGTACGGTTCTTACCATTCTTACAGACACAGGCATTGTAAGCACGTTGAGTATTATCTCTTCCTTCAACTACTCTATGATGTGTCTGCTACTTCTGAAAGCAAAAGTTCTCCAGAAAATAATTCACTCTGTCTTTAAAATATCTGCTTCCATTCCCTGTTGTAGTTGTTCCAATGAAGCCTTCACCTGTTTTTCACCAAAATGTCAGAACCACCAATGACGTCCACACGGGTAGACACAATGGTCAATTTCCAAATGGCATCTCCCCTCACCTAGTATCATTTCACACAAATAATCCTTGTCATCTTCCTAAACACCTTTTCTTGAACTCTGATCACCATCTTCTTTTGGTTTTCCTCCCCAGCTGGTGCTGGTGCCTCATCTTCTCCACCCTTAAATGTTGGAGTTGCCCAGAGCCGAGTCAACAACCTTCATCTTTTCATCCTCCAGATGGATTTAAATACTATCTATATGTTAATAATTCCCCTATTCACATCTCCATCCTGAACTTTTCCCTTTAGTTCCAGAATTTTATATACAGCTGCCAACTCAAACTCTTCATTTGTGTGTCCAAATTTACACTCCTCCCGGAATAACCTCTTCTGCTCTGCTCTTCTGTTGTCTTTCCAATCTCAGTAAATTGAAGCCTCACTCTTTCCAGATACTCAGACCAGAGGCCTGATTCATCCTCGCCTACTTGGTTTCTCTCACACTCTCCATTCAATCTCTCATCAAATCCTGCTGGCTCAACGTTCCAATGTATTCAGAATTTGACCACCTATCACAGTTTTTACTACCCAGATCCCAAACACCATCATCTCTGTTCTAGATCCTTTTCATTACTTTCTAACTAATCTCCCTGTCTACTCTTTACCCTCTATGGTTAACATAGCAGAGACCTTGTTCGAACTAAAATCCCTCCCGTGGCTTTGATACCTTAGGGATAAAAACCAAAGCCCTAAAATAGCAAGCCTCAGCCTCAGCCAGTCCGTGGGCGCAGTGGCCTCCCTCCAGTGCTTGGCTCATCTCCAGGAAAATTTACATGCCCTCTTCCAGGAGGTGGCCAACGTGGCCCTCACCAGCCACAGTCGTAGGGACTGGGCTGTGTGGGTCCCTCCCTACAGTGACCGTCCGAGCAGCACGTAAAGGAGCTGGGTGATGCTGACCTTCTGCTGCGTTGGCTGAGCTGGACCCAGTCCCAGGCTGTGACCACCGAACTGTACCTCAAACGGATTCCAGAACTGGGGACCGGGATCCCTTAAGTGGAGCGAACCCCCTCTGAGGCTTGAGGAAAGGAGTTTAGGCCCACCAGCCTTGTAGAGGGCTGGTCCTGGAGTCCCCTAGAATCACTGGCGGCCTCCCATCTCCCAGCCGGGGGCCGCACATTCTCAAACGGCCAGTGCAGCCTGGCGCCATCTCGCGGCTGGTCCTGGGGCTCCACCTTCAACGCGGGGTGCTCCTTTGACCATGTGCAAGGCAGAAGCCACACCCATCCCCTTCCCCCTCGGCCAAGCCCATCCCAGTGGTTGATAAAACATCACTAAAAACAAACAAACAAACAAATAAGTCCCTCTCTGACTTCATCTTGTTCACCCTTCCCCTTGTTCACCCTGCTCCAACCACCCCGGACTCATTGCTGTCCTACAATACTTTTAGAACATTAGTGCCTCAAGGCATTTACCCTTACTTTTCCCTGTAACTTGACCACTTCCCCCCAGTAGTCCTCAGGGCCAATGCCTCATTCTCTTTAAAAACATCTAATGCATGAGGACCTCCGTGGTCTCCTATGTAAAGGAGCCACCCCCAGTTCCTCGGCTCTCTCATTCCCCCTTAGCTTGCTTCATGTTTCCTCAGGTTACTTACAATTAAACGCAATACTGTGTATTTACTTGTTTACGTACTTCTTGTCTGTCCCTTCCCACCCCAACCTCACTGGAATATAAACTTCATAAGACTTGGGATGATCTGTTGTTTTGGACTGCATTCCCAGGGCCTAGGAAGGCATTGGGACATAGCAAGCACACAAAAACCATCTGTTGAGTGAATGACTGAGTGATAACCGGGCATTATAAGGTGCTCTGGAAGCACAAAACAGGGATGGAAACAAGGCTGAGAGAACAAGAAAAGATTTCTTGCCAGGAAAAGGGATGAGGTGGACAGGAAGAACTTTCCCACAAAGCCCAACATTGCCAAGACCTTGAGTTTATCTGTTCATTCAACAACTATTTATTAAACACCTACAATGTACCGGACTGTTCCAGGCATTGGGGACGTAGAGCAAAAGGGAAAGGTCGTGCAGAATAAAATATTTGGCATATGCTCAATTAATAAAATTAAGAACATACAAAACATAGCAAGAATGTTGGACAAAGGGAAGTCACCGAAGAGTTTAACGCTAGGGATGGCATGACCAGATTAATACTCAGAAAACCAAAACTGAACATAAGGCTCACCCCCAGTACCTGGCTTGTTTAATATGTAACCCACAAGAACTTCCTTTCAGATTCCCCAGTAATTTCTAATTGAGCCTATAACATCAGATAAAGTGAAAATGTTCCTATGTAAGTAATTTTTTTCCTGTATGTGAATGCACAATAATGGTCTTATAAGTAAAAGTTTTCAAATTTTTCAGAACTTTAATATCATTTAATGTCATTTTATTTTTAAAACAATCTTCTTTCAGTATTCTCTTCTCATATTTTTCAATTATGTTTCTCAAACATACCTATTACTTTTTCAGGGTCACATTCCTTCCTTTTAGTTTCCATTCTTCTAAACTACACTTTTAAAATAATTATAAATTGCTAATTTTATAGTCTCTTTCTGATGCTTTTTTCCTACATCAACTTGTTTTCATTTTTCAGACACACCTTATTCTCTGCGAATTTCTGTTCCCTCTGCCAGAAATGCAGGGTTTATTCACTTAATGATTTGTCATGACTACTGACTCAGTCCAAGGTTCTAGTTTCTTCTCACATGTTTCTATTTATTTATTTATTTATTTACTTACTTACTTACTTATTTACTTATTTATTTATTTATCTAGCTAGCTAGCTAGCTATTTTTAGAGAGAGAGAGAAAGAGAGGGAGAGCATGCACGAGCGGGGCAGAAAGGCCAAGGGAGCAATCTAGAGAATCTCAAGCAGCTCCAAGCTCAGCAAGGAGCCTGATGCAGGGCTTGATCCCATGACCCTGGGATCATGAGCTGAGCTGAAATCAAGAGTCAAATGCTTAACCAACAGAGCCACCCAGGTGCCCCTCTTCTCATATGTTTCTAATGTCTGTGAGTGCACCTCTGACAGGGATTATTTATGAGAAACCAGTGTAGCTAGATGTTTCTTAAGAGTACTGTCTTCAATTTTCTTCCTCTAGTTTGTTCTAGCTTAAGAATCATTTTATGTAAATTTGAGAGAACATTTCCTAAACCAACTCCGTAGTGTATATTTAGAATCCAAGCTTAGTAACACAGGTTAAGGTATGGGAGTGCACATCTAATACCTCACCCCCAGTTCCTGCTTTGCCCCCTGCCATGGGGCGAATTTCTAAGTCTAGAACCACTTGACACATTTTTCATCTCCCTTCCCCTTCACTTCTACCAAGATGTCAGCTCAAAATCACTACCATTCTAGCCTTCACCTCCCTTTTCATTTTTGGCACCTGGAGATTATTCTTTCTCCCTTGCAATCTCAGCTATAGATAGTTTTATAATTGTTAAGATTTTATCTGGCACATCTTGATGCTTGTAATGGGAGAGGTTCTGTGTTAGCTCAGTCTACCATATTACAGATTCAGTCAAATTAGTCTCTAAATTAGATTTTAATGTGAAATATGACTAACAACATAAAGACAGTCTACCTAACCTAATAGATACTCAGATGTGCAAATCAGTACCAAAAATTAACTAGGCTGTAAAAAAGCTTACAAAGCCTGTCTTCCCAACTGGGAACACAATTCCTTACTCAACTAGGTTAGTATGAATTATAGCTCACACAGGATGAGTTAACTTTGCAAAACAGTAGCTGCAAGGGTATAGAAACTCTTCCAAGCTGAGAGGGAGAATGAGCACAGGCAAATATTCATGGGCTTTTTTCCACAGATGTTTACTGGGAGCTCATGAGAAAGAATGGACCAAGATGAGGACCAGAAATGAAGACCCATTACAACCAAGAGAAAGTAAAAGAAAAAAACCCTCCACAACAAGGGGGAGGAAAAAGAAGAGGAAAAACAGTCCTAGTTCCAGGATCTTATGCGAATGCTATTAGAAATCCCCTACCACCAGGAAGGGGCAGAGAACTCTCCCACATAAGACCCTCCAATGATGAAGGCACAATTTTTAGTCTGTAGAACAAAGACAGGCATTATCACTGAGAAAGCCCCATTCTTGAGACTTAGTTATAGGGACTTCCTGAGACTGAGGCTGGGCCAGGAAAACAGAGAAACCTCTCCTCCCCCCACCTCCTAGACTAGTAAGTATCAAGTAACAAGCAAGAGCAGTCTGCCCTTGGGGGGAAGGCAGAGAGCAAGAAGAAAGAACCCTCTGGAACACAGGTGACTAAGACTGAGAAGACTAAAAGCTGAGGGTGAAGCCGCTCAAATGTTTAAATTGAAGGTAAATACAAAACACATGTTCTCTTCTCTATTTTTTTAATGCTCTAAAATCAGAGGTCAGCAAGCATTTTCTGTAGAGAATCGGATAGTAAGCAGTGTGGGCTTTATAGGCCAAATGGTCTGTCACAGCTCCTCAACTCTCAACATTGCCTCTGTAGCTAGAAAACAGCCATGGACAAAATGTAAATGCATGACCATGGATGTGTTCCCATACAACTTTACTTATGGGCACTGAAATTTGAATTTAATAGAATCTTCATCCATCAAAATATTCTTTTGAGTTTTCTAACCATTTAAAAATGTAAAAAAAAAAAACAATCTTAGCTCATAGGCTGGATGGGATTGGGGAGCTATAGCCTGTGACCCCTGGTTCAAAGCAAAATTAGTAGCTGTGAATCATTGGTTTCCAACATGGGCACAACAATAGCACAAAAGATGGGAGTGAGCAGCGAGGTATATTGTTTGAAGCACAACTATGCTAAATTAAAGACGTATACGATACACCCCAGGGCCTACAACCACAGATAGAAAAAGGAAGGTAACAGCAAGATAAGCAAAGGCTTGCATCAATAACAGATCGGTAAAGTATTATTTGAATATAAGACAATATTAGTGAGTGATTCTTTACATTTGGAAAAGATATAATTTGCAAATAGAAAAATCTCCTCTTGAAAAATATTCCAGAGAAACTTTTAAGAAAGATAAATGAAATGTATTTTCTTTTCAAGCCCTGAAAACAATGGAGAGCAATCCCAGAGAAGACGCTTTGAAAACTTGTTGGTACATGTAAAACAGAGATTTCTAAACCCGGAGAGGGGAGAAAATGGAATTAGGTAGGAAATTAGGCATGCTTTAGTGTGTGTCTATGTACAACACATCTTGCCTACGGCTAGTTCGTTTAGCTGCTAGGACAGAGGGTTGCTAAGGCCAAGACCGTGGGGTGAATGTTACACTGTCTTAGTTCAGAGTGACTATAGATATCGTCAATATAGTCAATGCAATGACTTAGATATCACAAAATAGCATAGAATAGGTGGCTTAAAAGGTATTTATTTCTCATATTTCTAGAGGCTGCGACGTTCAAGATCAAGGTGCCAGCAGATTCCGTTCCTTCAGTTCACTTGCTGGCTTGCAGCCTCTGCCTTCTGGATGTGTATACTCAATCAGTGAAGAGAAAACTCAGATGTCTTCTTATAAGGGCAATAATCCCATGTTGGGGCTCCACGCTCATGACCTCATCTAAATCTAATTACCTTCCAAAGTCCCCATGTCCAAATATTATCATCTTGGGGACCAGGGCTTCAACATACAAATAAGAAGGGGAGAGACACAGTCAGTCCATAACATATGCCCAACTTAATATTTTTCTATTTACAGTTATCATTTGGATGCCAAATTGGCAATGCTTGGAAAGTGTGTGACATCAGAAGAAATGAGTGCCTACGTGATCCAGAATCGTTCATTTATCCAGAGGCAAGTTATCTGTCAACCTCAACTAACTAAAATAGGTCTGAGAAGCAGGAGAGACGCAGAATTTCCCTTTGAGCCAGCCAAATAAGTACCTCATCATTCCTTCAGTAATGTGCATTAAGCCTCACTGACTTCTTTGTTTTATCTTCCACAATTCCTTTATAAAAATCCCACTTTCTGGAGAACATACACTGTACCAAAGAAGGAAAGTAAATGAATTTTTAGGTTAAAAATTAGTAAGTTTGGGGCCTCAAGGAATAAACTTCAGCTATTTGTTAAGTTTTATTTAGATGGAACATCTCTTTCACATTTAATGCTAAGCAAATACAGCATTACTTGGACCACTGGAATCCATATTAAAACCTCAGTGGATGCATTTTAATAATAATGAGTAAGCAGAGAGTATTTATAATCTTCAAGATATTTAAAGCTAATTTGGAAGAAGAAAAAGAAGTCACAATTTTCTTTGGGTCTGAAATTTAGGTCCTACTATATTCCCAAATTCCTCTCACTAATCCCACTTAGAAGCAAGGACTGTAAGGAAAGGGGATTTGGGACACTATTATCACTCACTTATAAGAGCCTGTCAAAATTCTATGTCTATTAAAGAAATTTTGGCAGTGCAATATAGGTCACTGAAAGGTAATCTGAATGCCACAGTCATTTTCTCTTGGTTCACTGGCACAACATGGGAAGGAACAGAATGTTGCTAGTACTTCGTGATACTAGCATTTAGGAGTATTTTGCTCTTCGGTATTAAGAAATCAACAGTAAGCACAACCATTTATTAAACACTTGCTAATTTATAATAATTATGCTAAACTTGTAAAATATATCACTTAGGATCGCCTGGGTGACTCAGTCGGTTAAGCGTCCGACTTCGGCTCAGATCATAATCTCAGTTTGTGGGTTCCAGCCTCGCGTCGGGCTCTGTGCTGCACAGCTCAGAGCCTGGAACCTGCTTCATATTGTGTCTCCCTCTCTCTCTGCTCCTCCTGCATTCATGCTCTGTCTCTCTCTGTCTCTCAAAAATAAAAAGTTAAAAAATTTTTTTTAAATATCACTTACATTAATCTTTACCAACATTAGTATAAGGTCCTTTTTGCGAGCATTGGAGAAAGTCATTTCTCTTTAGTCCAGGGTCACATGCTCTCCTGGTGTGCCTTCTGTCTGTTTGTCTCCTGAAGACTTTACAAGCACCTCTGCATCTTCTGTCCCTTAGAAGTAAGTTCAAATTCCTCAAAGCTTGATACAGACCCTGTTACAGACCTATGCCCTTGCTCTCCAGTGTAGCATAGTGAGTAAGCTGAAGACCTCAAGAATAAACCAGCCTGAGCCTCGATCACTTTATTTAGCCTCTTAAGGCTCCAATTCCCACATCTTCAAAATACTAATAGCATCTGCCTCAAAGGCTCATTTTGACGACTAACTGGAATAAAATAAGAAGAGATCTATGCGTGGGGCACCTGGGTGGCTCAGTTGGTTGGGCGACTGACTTCAGCTCAGGTCATGATCTCGCAGATAGTGAGTTCGAGCCCTGCATTGGGCTCTGTGCTGACAGCTCAGAGCCTACAGCCTGCTTCAGATTCTGTGTCTCCCCCCCCCACCCCTCCCTTGCTCACACTCTGTGTCTCTCTGTCTCTCAATAATAAATAAACATAAAAAAAAAAAGACGAGATCTACGCGCAACGCCTGGCTGTGTAGTAGTCTATGTAATGTGATGCAGTGTAATGTAGTAAATGCTCAATGTGTGAGCTATTATTATAATCCTTAAATTATGTTATCATAAGTCATCTGCTTAATGTCCATCTTCCCTAGACTGCAAGCTCTACCTCTAGCCCTTGACTTGCTACCAGGCACAAAGTAGACTCTCATTCACTCCTCTTTGAATGACTAAGTGAAGGAAGAATCAAAGGACTGTATCCCCACACAAAGTGAATGTCATCCCTGCATTAAGAATGAGAGAACTAAGATGTGGAGAGAATAAGCAATATTTTAAGTGTCCACGGATAGTAAGTGGCAGAATTGCAATTCAAATCTCTATGTGTCTGAAACTGAAGCTTGTGCACTTCCCATTTATTGCACTGGGGGAAATGCATGCCCTGGGGAGAAGAGGTGGGGAATAATCAATCAGTATTGAGCACTTGTATGGACCTGGAAGTTCTAAGCACTTGCATATGTTTTCCCAGTTCATTTTTATAGCAATCTCAGGAGGTAAAGAAATACTATTTTCAATTTTACAGGTGAAAACTCAAATACAGAGAGGGTAGCAACAGGCCAAGTTTACATACCAAGGAGGAGGCAAGGATAAGTAGAATTTGAACCCAGGCATCTGGACCAGAGCTCACACCTCTGAGGGGCACATGTATGTTTCTCAGCATTTTGTGATGCCTAACAATTAAATAGCCCTAAAAAGGAGTTAAAAAGTCATTTTCGGTTGTATTTTCCCCAGTCAACTATTTAATACATATTTGTTTGATATCTGCATATAAATCAAATCAAACATAAACAATGAACATCTACATAAACTCAAATCCCTGTCTTAAGCTATTACTGAATCTTAAAGTCATTCTGTAGCTTTTCCAGTCTGTCATTCAACTTTTGTCTGTACATTTCCAATAATCCAGTAAAAGGATTTTCACTGATTCCTGGAAGGCACTCATTTGAATTTTGGGCAGAATAGGTGTAGGGAATTTTTTCTTGAATAAAAAGCTATCATATTGTGCCACCAGCTCATTTACCTAATCTTATCCCCCCACAAAGCTATGCAACATGTGAAGACAAACCAGTGATTTATTTAATACACTGTGATAGGCAACGGGTACACAAAGATAGATGTAAATAACTTATGTTGTTAGGGTGACAGCAGTGTAAAAGAAAAAGAAAAGTTAATCCTGTGTGGTAAGTACTCCAATAGAATTATGAAGAAAAGTGTCATGTAAGCATCAAGAAAGAGGTGATCTGGGGAGAGGAAGTCGGCAAATGAGGAGACTTTTGGTTTCAACCTCCAGGCACTTCCAAATGCATCTTGCTTCTAGAGAATACCAAAATAAATAATTTCTACCTCTTAGTATAGCCTGAAGACAAGAAATATCTTCTGTCTATGCCCCTTGGCAGTAGGGTGGGAGTACAGAACTTCCAGGACTCAAGGAAGAAATAATTATCATCGTCGAGTGGTTCCTAGGATGACCTGTTCTAACTACTTCATACATATTAACTCATTTAAAGCCAACATTTCATGGAGTTAGCGCTATTTTTGTCATTTGCCATTTTACAGATAAGACAATGGAGATTCAAAGCGGTCTAGCAACCTTGGAAGTTTACAGAGCTAGTAAACAGAAAAAGCAGGGCTTCAAAATCAGGCAGGCGGGCTGTGGAATGCATCTTTGCCATTTGAAACCACCCCTAACTCCAGCCCAGGACTGAGTCATGATGACATGGCCCGTCTGTGGTTTTCAAAGTAACTGAGTGGAGTCTGGTGGGGCAGTATTCACTGGACAGTATAACCCAGAGCAATAAATAGTCAAGGCTGGCTCCTTTTTTCCCAGTAGAATGAATGAATGAATGGAGGCTATATTCACTGTCCCTATATTTTTCTCTTATATTGTAACCTGCTATTCCAGCTAGATATAATTTTAGAATATTGATAGGGTTTCTCAAATAATTTGCTATTCCTCCTAGTTCTGTGTCACCTACATAAATCTTCTAGGGACTCTCATCCAAAATATCAGTAACAATGTCGAATAGGACAGAGAAGCAAACTGCCTTGTAGTAGTGTTTCAACCACTAGAAATCCAAAAGTGCAATCATCCACTTGACGTATTTCTACATTTTCCACAAGGCTTCTATAAAAGTTGTGATGTCATGGGTGTCATGAGGATGGTAGGGCCATAGCACACACCTGAAATTCGACAAGATCTATTCTTAGTGATCCCATGTAGGCTCTGTGGGATCACCACTTTCTTTTATAAGTGCCAATATCCCATTCTTTTACTAATATCATTAGAGTTTTTTTCTTTTTTTGCCAGAAAGCAAAAACAGTAGATTGAACGGTAGTCTCCTAAGACACTTTTCTCACCTTTTTGGAACCCAGGATATTTGTCCATCAGCAATTACTGCTCTTCCCCAATTTTTCTCAAAGATCTCTTTCAGGAGTCTCTCAGCCATATTCCCCACCTCTCTTATTATTATTAAATAGATTCAGCTGTAATTTAATGGTTTTCTTCCCCGTATAAATTGGGGGCTTAACTTGTACTGTCACTTTGGATTCCCATTATCCTATCCTTTTTTGATTACAGATAATTCTTTGGTAGGAGAAAAACCACAGATTTTATACTGAAATATCAGAACTATCACCACACTGAGCAAGTAAACAAAAATAGCAGAACTGGCTGGACCTGAAATAGCCACATTATTTCTGTGGGAAATTACCATCAGTTTAAAAAAGAAGCTATAGTTTTCTGTCCAATACAGATAACTATCTGAGTATAACTTCAAAATAAGTTTCAATTCAACATAACTTTTTTGCAAGTAATCCTTGGGCATATTTATATTTTATAAGACCAGTCTTCAAATTCAGCTAGCACATAACGGTGGTAAAATTCAATCATAAAACAACTTGTCTATCACTTAAACCATTAGTAAATCATTGATGTAATCAATATGACTTTTAAAATGTGTGCTCACTTGCCAACACAGAGTGATTTCAAATTAAATCCATTTTAACTGCTTTATCAAGACACAGCTTTCTCATTCATCCATTTGTAATTTTTTTAAAAAGGATGAGGCAGTGTAGCTTGTGTGTGTTTGTGTGTGTGTGTAGAGGAAATTCTGCTAGACCTCTCCCCCCCCCCCCACACACACAGTTTTTTTTTTTTGGATGGGGGTTGCTTTTCAGTTGTATTTTGGCCTTAGTTTATGTGGTTCAAATAACAAATTAAAATAGTGGGTGGAGGTGAGCAATGGAAGTAGGCTATGATATCAATACCATCACTTCACATCCTTTCTTGGCCGGGGAAAGCTGTCACTCTTAGGAGTTTGTTACACATAAGCACAGAAACAAAGTGATAAAGTAAGGTAGTCATCCCTTTCATATTATTATAGGTTGGAAGGCTTTGTTTTTTAAGCACTAAAAATGTGTCCATGATAACGAGTCCAGCTAGGTCAATTGCATTCACTCATTCAATCAACAAATGTTAAGGGTGTGCCAACTATGTGCCAGACAATGTGTTGGGCTCTATATAAACAAATCCAGCATGGTCTCTGATCTGACGAAGACTGTATCCTAATCGACAGATGTCAAGACTAAGAAAAGAACTCTCTATTGGCTTTGCACTTAGAATTGCATCCCTAAGATCCAGTATACATTTGATGCTACTCTCTCAATGTTTCCTTTTCTTTACTAATAGTTAAGTCCTCGTTGTGATCCCTGATAGTTCTGTAACTATATAGTACAGAATGAAAGACTCAAACATTGATTTGCCAAAAAAAAAAGTTCAGTGAAAGTATTTTTTTTAATGGGTAGTGAAGCTCACAGAAAACGTGAGAAATCAAGCAAGCACTTAATGTTTGTAGACTAAAACATTCTGGCTGCTGCTGTGAGAAGGTTTAAGGACAAGAGCCGTATATAGTCAACCCCTCTTCTTTTTTTCTCCACAATCATGATCACTGGGGTACACATCTTTAAAGCAACAGAAGAAATAACTTACTTTTTAAAATTTTTATTTACTTATTTTGAGAGAGAAATAGAACAAAGGGGGGGGGGGGAAGGCACAGAGAGAAAGGAGAGAGAGAATCCCAAGCAGGCTCCACACTGTCAGTGCAGAGCCTGACACAGGACTCAAACTCAAGAACTGTGGAACCGTGAAATCATCACTTGAGTTGAAATCTAGAGTCAGATGCTTAACCCACTGAGCCACTCAGGCACCCTGAACTAATTTAATTTTTATTTTCCTTTCTTAATCTCTCCTCATGTTAAAAAAAAAATAGTAAGGAAAGAGAAAAGGGGCAAGTCCCTTTGGACTGTGAGCAAAAGCAATTTTCAGGCAAATATAGATTTTATAAAAACTGGTGAATACAGCCGATTAGAAAGCTATAGGCTGCCTAAGGCTTGAATTGGGAGATATATAAAGTAATAAGCTCTGCCTGCCTTGAAAAGTGAAAAGAAAAGAAAGAAAAATTTTAAGGTATCACAAATTCCATGAAAAGTGTGGTGCCCATGGGATTTTCATTTGAGTTCAATTTCGATTTTTTTTCCCCCATAAGGTTGAAACCCACAAAATATAAGCTCTTGGTTTTAGGTTTTATATTAGAATTTCTGAAGGACTAAAAGTTTTATTTTTTTAAAAGGGAAAACACATCAAGATTTGTTTAATCAATATCTTAGATTAAAATTCTTTTTAGAAGCCAGGAATCAAGATTTCCACTTATACTATTGTGACTTAACCAAGTTGTATTTAACTCACAGAAAAAAGTTCGATGACTGACAACATTTTATTTTACATAGGCACCTAATACAGATTATAAACTATCGATTGTGTCATTAGCAAAGTCTCAAATATCTAAAATTAGATAATTTTAATTACTCCTAGCAATTGCTTTATTTATCCCTGTTTCTCCAAGACCTGGTTTTGTATTATCTATGAATGATGATTTTAAAAAAAAATCTCCCTCTGATTAAAGTTAGAGGGAGAAGTTACACAGACGTGAAATTTTGAAGAATTCTGTTGTATTTCCTTTTCCAACCTTGAGATGGAGAGTGAAGGAGAGTCTGAACTACTATATTTAAGAAAGTACCTAAATCCATGGAGTCTTGAATGTAGTGAAGTATTCCTGTGTTGTTACAAAAGTGTTAAGTATCGTAGATTGCATCCTGCTTTGTTCTCTTGAGTTTAGCTGAAGGTCATTCCTGGTTTTAGAGATTATAATGGGGCAAACTAACCTCTGGTGTAGGGAAGACTTGCTATAAACATCTTAAACTCTGGCAGAGAAGACTCCACACTAATCTCCTTATCAGCCTCTCCTCTTTGCCACAAGGGTAAGTTATAGGCACTACTTCCTATATCACTAATATAAAATACTAGACTAAAAGTAACTATATCTCATATTACGACCACTTGGGTTCGACATGTAGATTTATGCATAGTGACATGTAAATTACAGTGTTCGGTATGCCTTTGAAAGTTTAATTATATGATATTTTAGCCTAGTAATAAGAAACAAAAGCTGATCTATAGATTTCTCTTAGTATACTTGAAACCATATTCCTATCCTAGGATGAATACCTGGAGTGCTATTACTTCTTGGTAATTTTTCTTTTTGATTATATGTTTGGTTATAGATGTATTAATGGGATGGTAGTCAAGATATACACGTACTAGTTGCTTTTAGGGTCTTCTTCCCTTTATCCAGAATTATCCAGAATGCCGTTCCTAAGAATCTTATTAATATATCAGAACTCAGTTTAAATTTTCCTTTCTCATGGAGCTTACCTTGACCAGCACAATCTAAATAAATAGGTCCTCCCCCATTAGTCTCCATCCTTTTGTCATTTCCATTGTCTTCATAGTACTTCATACTTTCAACCCCAATCTAAAATCCTAATCATAAAATACATCATCTGACCCCTGGCCACCAACTTCACACATTCATTTTCCACCAGTCTTCCCTGTGCTCCCATTTCCATGTTGACTTCCTTGTTTTCCCAGATTGCACACGTGACCTCCTTCTCCAGAGTGCATTCCCCGAGACATCTGCAAAGTTTGCTTCATTTCCTTTGGATCTTTTCTCAAGCATCATCCATTTAGGAAGGAGGACCTTTCTTGACTATCATATGCACAACAGCAGCCCCTGCCACTGTCCCTGACCCAGTCTTATTTTTTCTTCCTGGCACTTACAGTTTTATGTGTATATGTTCTGTGAGTGACTCACTCATTAGTGTATAAACTCCATTAGACTTTATCTCTTATGCTCATTAGCCACAAACCTGAAAACAGTGCTTTCCATAAGGCTGACACTTAATACTTATTTGCTGAATTAATTAATCCATTATTTATTATCTATTACCCCCCACTACGCTCTTAAGGACCAGGAAAGCAGAAACTTTGTTTCTGGCATTTCTATAGTATATTATTATCATATATATATATATATATATATATATATATATACATATATATACATATATATACATATATATATACATATATATATACATATATATACATATATATACATATATATACATATATATACATATATATACATATATATATACATATATATATACATATATATATATATACACACACACATATATGATACATACATTCAAGGAATGAATATTTATTGAATGAGTAAATTGTGTACGTGTGTGTGTGGGTGTATGTGTGTGTATTAATCTCTCTCCCCGCATGGGCTCTAATTGCCACAGAGACTAGAATATGTCTGTTTAGCTTACCACTGTATTAACCAATTCCACAGTAGGGTCTGGCTTATACCAGGCACTCAATGGGTTAGTGAAGAATCCAAAGTACTGGGACCAGAGTGAACAGGAGCCTACTCTGGCTCATAGCCACCCAGAGGCCTACACAGGGTTAATCTGAGGTCTTAATGACAGGTGGAAAAGAGTTTGGAATATGCACAGAGTGGTGAAAACCTTAAGGAACTCTGTTCATCCTTTCCAGAGCCCAGTCTGATCTTGGCAAAGGCTTTCTTCCCAAATAAGATCCAAGAAGCTAGTGCAGACCTCTGAGCGTCTTGCTTTCAGATAGTATCTTTTAAATTCTGGGAGGAGTAAATCTTAATTTCAATCGTAGGTTTGATTTCTTTAATTAAAACCTTTGCCCTGAAGATTCCAGATAAATCAGTTTATGGTGCCAAAGGGCATCAAACAAGAAAATCTAAATTTTAGCATAAAATGTCCCACTCACTAGTAGAGTAACCTTGAAAATACTTATCATTGCTTCTTCAATATTTTTCACTTGAAAAGGAAAGATGCTAGAAAAAAATCAAACTAT
This sequence comes from Lynx canadensis, assembly GCF_007474595.2. Lineage (NCBI taxonomy): Eukaryota > Metazoa > Chordata > Mammalia > Carnivora > Felidae > Lynx > Lynx canadensis. Next base: position 103,537,873 of record NC_044309.1, read on the forward strand.
GGATTCATGCTTTAGGTTTGCTGAGATGCCCTTGGAAGGTCTGGTCAAGCATCTTCTTTCCTTCTTCTCCTTTGCCCACCTGCCCCAACTCCTCTTGGTTATTAATCATAACTTTGGTGAGCTATGGTTACTGATTGGAATCCAACAAGCACACAACGGAAAAGAAAGGTTAAGAATCATTGGCCTGTGTTCTTCCTGCCATCTTTCCCAGGGCCAAAATATTGCGAATCTATGAACTGTACCTTGGTTCACTACTAAATCCCTATCTTTTAACATTGCTTAAATCACTGCAGTCCTTAGTTCACTTACACTAACTTACATTAATTTTTGATCTACTGTGCATCAGGAACTATGACAGGCACAGAGAATACCAAGATGATTTTAGAAATGGTCTCTTCCCTCAAGGAGCACCATTCAGTAAGGAGACAGATACATCATCAGCATGTGAGAAATGCTTTGATAGGGCCAAATCAGTGAGTGACCTCCAAGCACATCAAAGGGCACCGCAACAACCTGGGAGAGGGAGTAATCTGGAAAACCTTGCAGTAGATGACCAGACACTGAGTTCTGATTGCAACTAATCGAATTATAGACTGTTAAAGCTGCACAGTGTCAGAATCATCTCATCTAAATTCCTTATGGAGCAAAAAAACCAAAACAAAACAAAACAAACAACCCCCCCTGCTCCCCCCAAAAGAACTGATGCCCAAAGATGCTAACCAAGCCATCCAATGTAAGTATGACAGTTATAACTAGATGGGACCAACGTACATATTATTATGCTGCCTTTTTAAAAAGACTTTGGTTTTTTTGTAGGAACATTTTCAGAACCCCTTCTTTCATTGGTTTAATGATGCTATTAATCAATTAATTAATCACATTTTAATAAGGTATGGGAAAAATATTTGACTTCATGCACAGCAATGATGTCAATAACCCATCATCCATTAATTACATACTTTGCAGTTAGCTTCTGGTTAATTTATTCAGTTACATCCACAGCCTCATTTTGCCTCTTGAGCTACTTACTAAACGGACCTAATCACACTGGAAAGGACAGGTACTGTCTGGCTGTGAACAAGAACAAACTTTAAGAACAGATCTAGGTCTGACTGCAGTTCTTCTCCACAACTGAGTAAGGAATCTAAGGGTCAGGATAAAATCCAAAAAGTGAAATATTTTCAGTGGTAGCAATATGTAAAATTGCCCAGGTATGCAGTTTTCTTGGAGTTTGTTTTTTCTCCCAATGTAGTCGTTTTACTTGGGATGTTTAAAGACTGATTTAGTAATGGGACAATATAAGAGCCCATTACATTAAAACAGAAATTCATGGGAAATCTATAATTTCTAATAGCTCGCCATCTGTTCGGCGCTTAGTGGCAATGGATTTATCCTGCTTAGTATAGATGATGATACTGGGGTGCATTCATGGATTACAGAGTGCATTTCTGAGCTCTTTAAGTGCTGTTATTAATTTACTAACTTGCAAATCAACATTTCCCAACACAAAATCAATTATTACTTTTTTTTTTTTTTTTTTTTTTTTTGGCTAATTTTTCAACTCTTACCCCAAGTAAGGTTGCTATGGGCACCACATAATATCTGTTCTGGCGCCAACAGATTGCGTTAAAGTCATCCTCAGTCTCTCCAAATTAAAGCCCTACTGAGTTCACCGGCTTTGCACTGTACTCGCAGCAAGATGCTCTTTTGCTTTGCTCCACAGTCCAGTTTAATCTGCTAGAAGAATATTTTTAGAGGCACATCGGACTAAATCATCTTCGACTGAGCACACCATCTCCAAATGGCCGCCCAGGGTCCTAAATCCGGCCGCTGCGGACCGGGACGAGCAGGTGTCCTCCGCTGCGGCGGCGTCGTGGGACTCCAGCGCCAACATAACTAGACGTCGGAAGCCAGAAAGGAAACCTGAACACACAGGCACAGGTATAACCTCGCACGCGCGCTCCAGAGAGGCCCCCAGCGCAGCGGAGCCTTCTAGCCTTAGGCTTGGCAAGGCTCTGGGGGGAAGCAAACACTGCTTCCCCCATTCAAGTCAGAGAGCAGGGCGCCGAGGGTCGCGGGTCAGAAGTTGAATTTCAACCCAGCCTGCGCAGCGTCCCGGCGCCTTCCGCAGCCCCGGCATCGCGCTGGCGCCCGGGCTGGGAGAGAAACCAGGCTGGCTGGGGCAGGAGAAACTGAGTTGCCACCACCGGAGAGCTGCGGGTGGCGGGGCCAGAGGAGACCCGGCCACCTTCGGAGCACGAAGCCGAGCAGAGTCGGGCTCCGCTGCATTGACGCTGCGCCCCTAGCCCGGCCACTGCTGCCCGCGCCCCGCGTTGCCCTTTCGGCCGAGGGCGACTCCCCGCCGCCGCAGCCCGGCAGCCGTGCGCCCCGGCACAGGCCACCCCGGGTGCGCCTCCTCCGCCCCCGGGCGGCCGCCTGAGCACCCGCAGCCGGACCGACCTTCGTCCTCCCCGGCGCCCGGACAAACTTCCTCCCTCCTGGCCCCCCCCCCCCCCCCCCCCCCCCCCCCCCCCCCGGGCCGCGCAGGCTAGCAGGCGGCTCTCTCGCCAGGCTTCCCTGGTCTCCGGCTGCAGGCGCCCTCGCCCGGCACGGCGAGCTTCCTCCCTGCCCCTCTCCAGCCCCGAGCCCGGGCGCCTACCGGTCCCTGCGCCTCAGCTCCAACAAAGCCGGCGGCCCCTAGGCGACCCGGCGAGGGGCTGGGAGTGGCGGCGGGGGCGCCAGAGCCCGACGAAGGCATCCCTCGGCCGGGCGAGTGCAGCGTGCGGGGGCAGTGGGGACGTGGCGGGCAGAGAAAGGGGAAGAAAGTGTCCTGCTCCTGGCGCGAACGCCTTCTACGCTCGTTTTCGCTCGTTTTCGCCCGCCCCGCAGCCCCTGCTCGAGCGCGTCCGGCTGTCCCGGTGGGAGTTGGCAGGGGCAGAGGGGCAGGCAGAGGGGACGCAGTGGGCTGGCGGGCGAGCCGCTCCCTTACCTCTGTCCAGAGTGAGCGGCTGGACCACTGTCAATGTCGCCATGTCTGCCGTGGGAGCCGAAGTGACGCTCGGCTTCAGCATCAGCAACCGCTTGTAGTGAGAAAAAGAGGAGGAGATTGGGGGCGGGGGTGGAGAGGGAAGACGGAAAGGAGGGGGAGGCGGGGGGAAGGAGGGAAGGTGGTGGTGGTGGAGGAGAAGAAAGCTTGGGTGGGTTGGCAGCCAGATGGAGACGCAACTGTTCCGCGGCAGGCGGACCTTCAGTTGCGGCGTGAGGCTGAGCAGGTATCGGAAGGCGGCTGCATCGCGGGCTCCGGGCAGGAAGGCTCTGCCCTAGAACTTTGCTATGCCACCCCAACGAGCGCCGGATGGGTGCAGCCGATGTGGTGTTCGCTTTCAACTTTCCACTGAAATAAAAATGGTCAGAGTGTAGGTGTGCCTGGGGGGGGGGGGGGAAGGCGGAGGGAAAGGGGATGGGGAGGAGAGGGAGGGAGATGGAGAGATGGATTTTTTTTTTTTTTCCAGATTCGGAGAATTTGTCAATCCAGTAATCCCATCCCTTAGAGACAAAATGCTTCTAGTTCAGAAATGTTGGGATTTCATTATAGTTGCTGTTAATTTCTGTTAAAGTACCCCCCCCCTTTGGAATGTTGACTTGTAACAGTATATAAGATAACTGACTTAAGGCCAGGGTTCCATCATTAGGTCTCCATTAAGGACCTGAGTGTATTGCCTAGAAAATTACTTACTTTAAACACAAACTTCTTAAAAATGATTTTGAATCAAAAAACACAAAGGGAAATTTCTATCACTCGGTTTGAAGAACATGTACCAGGTACCTAGCAGTTTGTCGGGTTAATTTATAGTCAGTGGTTACTGAGAGTTGCCACTTACTGATTAATTAGCATGTGTGACAGGAAATTAGGAGTGTTCCATGCCCTGTGCCATGGTTTGACTTGGGGGTTCAGGACAGTTCCTGCCTTCATGTAGCCTGTGGTCTAGGGGGAGATGATGCTATTAAAAGGGTCATTTTAGAGTCAGTTGATCAAGATTCCATGACTAGAACCTTCAAATACTGACTGTGACCCCTTCACCCCAACAGACTGTTTTCACTATCCTGCCACTGTCGGGACTTTAATTTTCTGATCAAGAAAATAAGGAGCATATAGAAATCTTATATAAGCAGAATGGTGATGACTGTGGGTTCAGGATTGAAAATGACAAGGCTGTCTCCATCCCCTTCCCTATGACAAAGCAGAATTGTTTTGGCTAGCAATCTACTCTTAAAGGCAGACACTGTTTTATAGCAAAATATTTGCATATTATCTACTTCATTGTCTTCGGATTATAGAAACCACTGGTTTCTGAAGATCTTTTCTATCCCATTTTCTACATTAAAAAAAAAAAAAAGCAAGATTTCACCAATGATTCGAACAAGTCAAAGATGACTGGCCACACACCAAATAGATCCTAAAGACATACTTAAAATAGTAGTTCAAAATGCCTGTGTTTTCACTTAGTGTTTAAAAAAGAACCCTGATCTTGAAATTCAAGTCTTAGTTATGTGCTCTTCAGAAATCATGTAATCTCTCACTGATCCCCTTCCCTCATCTGTCAAACAAAGGAATTAATAACCTTCCATTTCACTGAGATTCTGTAAAATGAGAAAAGTAATTCTACCCTGCAATCAAACTGAGTTTTGTGAAGGTCTGATGATACTCTGCATGTGAGCATGCTTTGGAAACAGTAAAGTATATATACATTTACTCATACAACAAACATACATCCCACATGAACTGTCCAGCAAGCACTATGCTGGGTGCTGGCCATGCAGAGATTAAAAAGAGTTGGCCCTCTCCCTGGACAGTGCTCAGTGCAAGTTGGGAGACAAAAAATGAGCAAGCTGTGAGAATTCCATGAAGTAAGTGCTCCAAGCAGCATAGAAAGGACAGGACGAAGCAACAACTATGGTTATCATTATTCACATCCCTTAAATCAAACAACAGAGAAAAGTTTAACTGTGCACAATAAACAGTAGAGTATGTTCTGTGGATTTGCACAAATATCCAACCTCATTCAATAATTGAAGATGAAAAGAACATACGAATCTCTTGGTGACTAATGTAGCTCTTTTAACAACATAGTTTATTATGAATATGCGTTTGAGTGGCTTGATTCATAAGTCTAAAAGCCATAATTGTACCAATTTCCACACAAATCCCAGATTGTAAGGTCTATAAAATTAGGTTTTTTGTCTTTTTGTTTTCTGATATATCCCCAGCACCAAACATTTTATAACGTGTTTCTGTACTTATAACTTGAGCTCCCTAATTGAAAATTTGCTCTATCATTCTCTATGTTGACCCTGTGGGCTTTTGTAAGGATTAAAAGAAAAAGTAAGAGAAAGCACAAATCACCATATATTCATTAGTTATTATTTCTATTAGGGACAAGTTCAGTGTCTTAGCTTATGTGTATGTAGGTGTAGAAAATTAACAGCAAACACTGCATTATCTATTAAGATTTATTTTTTATAGAATATGAATAACTATCTCCAATAGTATTTGTGCGTGTCTGCTTAAGACATGCAGACACCTAAGAAAAGTTCCTTATCTTCTTCTTTTGCTTCAGTAGATGTGATCATACTTAGGTCTCATGAATAATTGCCTGGATCACTACTATACTAACCATAACATTTCATCAAGGTCAATATATTTGATCTATTCATATGTTTTTTGCTTTGTTGATTGTGTATTAATCAGGGAATTGTAAAACACCTGTAATTACACTTGTACCTTAGCTACACAATCACTACAGTTACACAATCACTACAGTCTTTCATTAAATCATGTATAGTATATGTGTGATAACTATGTTTTCAGTGGAATTCATTAATTCAATAAATGATTATTGAGCACTTACTATATGCTAGGCTTAGTGCCAGGTTGGTTTCTCTCCTCTTTTTAGTCCAAAAAAGTAGGTATTGTTATCCCATTTTATAGATAAGTAAACTGAGGGCAGAGGGGTTAAGCACCTTGCTTAAGAATAGTAGCACCGAGGTTCAAGAGCCCCTGTGCTTTCTGCTAAGAAATATTACACCTCATTTTGTATTACTGAAGATTTAGGGAATTCAGCCTTTTATATTATATTTGTAATTATGTAATATGTATAATATATATGTAATATGTATAATATATATGTAGTTTATATATATGTAACATATATATATATGTAATGTATGTATAAAATATCTCTTCTCTCTTTTTGTTATGCTTGAGTTATCCTCAAAGAGAGGAATGCATGGAAGAAATTTAAGTCAAAGGAGAAAAGAAGTGTGATCCTGAATCCATTCTATATCCATATAGATTAATATTAAAATGACTACCTACTTTGAAATATAAAATCTGTTTTTTCTAAAAAAGTATTTCAAACCTATGTTAAGGTCTGTTTCACTTAATTGAATCTTTTTGAATTATATGACAAAACCAAGTGAGTGTTTGCATGAAGAATTAGTATACCAAGAAAATGAGTTTAGTTAGATTATAAATGGAGTATAATAAACAGTTTCATATGAGGAAAATAGCACCTTGAAACTGGAGTTCTTTCAACCTTAGGTGTTAGAAATTATTTTTGACTTATTCAAGATATCACATTATCTTCCTTGATTCTCACAGCTTTGTCAAAATAACACTAGATTAAGATGAAGTGCCAAACTATACTTTGGAATGTAAATGTTTGTGTTTTTTTAGTCATGATAAATATAGAATCCTACTAAATTTATTTAATCCTTGGATCTGTTTTGATTATTACTTTGTTCATTTAACAAATGCTTGATGCCCTTTTTTATATACTAGGCACTGTTCTAGGCACTGGAATATTGCAGTAAACAATTATTCTCACTTGGTTTATATTCTGCGGGAGAGAGAAAGACAATAAACAGAGTAATAAACAAACACGAAAGAGATCAATTAGTGACTAAGTGCTGTGCAAAGAATGAATGATTTGATGACGGAACTGGGTCTAGAATAACATTAGGTTTACAAAAGACAGTGATAGGGAGAAGGGCATTCCCAGAAGCAGGAGAGCAAAACCAGGGATGGGAGAACAGACATGGTGTATATTTGGGGGGAAAAAAGCTATTTAATCTGGAGTAAAAGAAAAACCTAAAGAGGGCCCTTGACAGTCAGGTTGTGAAAGATAATCTAATTAACAGAAATGTAATGAACGTTTTTATGAACTACTTTGTGTCCGTCATACAATGAAGTGTACCAATACAATGCAGGTAAGAAAAAACATTGTATTGTAGCATCTACATTAAAAATCACTCGCATCAGAATGAAATGAAGAGTTACTAATTCAGAGTTGGATGTTAGAAAATTAAAGATGAAATAAAAATACAAAAAGTCAACTCTAATTATTTTTTATTTCTTTCCAAAAAAACGAAAAAAGACTTTGAGAGACAGAAATCTGAAATATGAATAATTTTTCCTCAGTGGTACGGTCTTATTTGCATTTTTTTTACATTACCAGTTATCCTGCAAATCATAAGTATAATATAATTAACTTGTACTCTGATTCTGCCACAGGCAATGGCACATATAATAAGTCCAAAGTCTTTCTGGTACTAGGGTATTTTGTTTATGCCTATTTAACTCATTGAATATAACGATGTTTTTGTTTCATTTTGAAATGAACATTTTTCTGTTTTCACAATTGCAAATTGTGACTGATCTTTTTATAATGAAATTTAAATTCAAAGCTCACAAGTTTCTTCTTTTTTTCTTTATGCATCCCAACCTCTTAGATACACCACTGAGAAAGCCTAAGAGATTTAAGAGAAGCAAGATAAAATGATTTTTACAAGGGATACTGGACTTATCTCTTTCTCACATCTACTTAGGAGATATTTCCAAATGTTTAAAACTCACAACCTTTGGGAAAGGTTCAATAAAAGCAATTATTACTGTTACATTTTTTAACATTTAATATATTCAATTTTGAGTGGAGAATTACGTGTTTTACAAAAACTGCTTACTATGTCCTTGCTATGCTCCAGGCACTGTTTTATGGCTGGAGAGATTCGATGGTAAAATAGGATACATCCCTTTTCTTATGCACCTTAGTTTTTAGGAAGGGAAACAGATAAACTACGAAGAAACAGTCATTATACCAAGTAATCTTAGGTAGTGGTAACAACCACAAACAGTGATCTGCTGAAACTTGTTCACACTGTTCACAAGACCCAGTTATGTGCATAATAGTCCAACATTGCTTTCAGTGACATCACGTACAAATGGCCATGGTGGGATCATTTACACCCTGTGCATTGGCAAATACTCTATGCAAAGTTTTTTGTTTTGTTTTTCTTCTCCCCCCACCCACCCCGGAAAGTTAAACATTTACCAGCACACCACAAAGTCCACAAAAAAATAAAAATAAAAAAGGAAGTTGTGATGAAATATGCCTCAGGGGGTAACTCTACTTTAGAATGGTCAGAAAATAGGTCACATTGTACTTGATAGAAAATTTGTTTAAATGACAAATCTACCCCGTAGTTGATGGAGTGCTGACTAGCATGAAATGTTATACTTTTGAACAGGAAGCTACTCTTTGCAGTTTTGAATCAAAGGATTGCTAACCAAGTGGGCCAGGATCTTTGGTGAGAAACTAAAGAAAAAGGAGGAATATGATCATTGTAATTGGGCATCTGTATTGTTGGAGAATCTGACTATGGTGAAAAGAGAACACTCTTACCTTGATCCTTGAAGAGGGCACTGTGGCCAAGGCATGTTTGTTTGTTTGTTTAGGTTCTCAGCTTCAATTAAAATATGGTTTACATGGGTTTTTATTGAAAAACACCTCAATCCTGACTTAAAAAAAATCCGCTCAACTTATTTATTTTTCTCTAATTCTGGTGCTATGGAATTAATTAAGGATATTAGGGAGAAACAGATGAAAAGGGCATCCTTGAATTCTTCCCAGATTGTGGTAGAGTACAGTAATTGAGGCTAGTAACAGAATTTATTGTAGGTGTGCTGAGGGACATATATGTCAGTAATTAGCAAGCTTAACAGCAAAATACAAAATTAGCATGGACAGCACATTCAGAACAGAGCTTAAAACTCTCATTTTTATCCTCCAGTGCTCTAATTTAAAGCAAAAATTGCTACAATTTTAATTGGTTTGCATTTAAATTTCTGACCCCAACCCAAAGCATTAAGTTTTTGGTTTTGTTTTTTGTCTTTGTTTGTTTTGTTTTGTTTTTGTTTTTAGTTTTTAGTTTGTTTGTTTTTGTAATTTAGCAGTTGGATTAAATTATGCTCTTTTATTTTTTATTTTTATTTATTTTTAATATTTATTTATTTATTTTTGAGAGACAGAGAGGGACAGAGCACAAGTGGGGGAGGGGCAGAGAGAGGGAGACACAGAATCTGAAGCAGGCTCCAGGCTCTGAGCTGTCAGCACAGAGTCCGACACGGGGCTCGAACTCACAAACCACGAGATCATGACCTGAACCGAAGTCGGACCCTTATCTGACTGAGCCACCCAGGCGCCCCAAATTATGCTCTTTTAAACTAAGTTCCTCTCTTTTAGCTTCTCTGCCTTCCCTGCCTTTCTGGTACTGGATGAACTCTTACCCATTTGCCTATGTCAGTGGCCCTTTCTGACACTTATAATCTCACTTTGCCTTTTCCAGAGTCTGTAGTTACAAGGTAGATCTGCCTCCTGAAATAGTGTCTCTGAGAAATTTCCTTTTTTAAAGATTTCTTAATTTTACTTCTTACTCAAAGCATGTACTCACATAATAAATCCAATTATGACTTGTATTTTGGCTTCTTGAGGATTTAACTAGAATAAGAAAAAAGTGAGGCAAATAGAAATGGTTTTAATTCCAAATATCTTCACGTTCCTGTCACCTGGAATTTTGCCTTGATCGGTAGTGGCAAATCAAGCCAAACAAATATTTTTGGCAGATAAGTGGGGAGAGTAAACAAATCTCTACCGTTCGTCTAGGACAAGTAAATAAACTATTAAATATTTTATATGGTTTCTGTATTCTCTTTTTAACAAGTGTTTTTGTTTTGAAATTTTAAGTGTAAGACCATGCACATGGAAAACATTCTCAAAAGGTACTGCAAAAGCTCTCTCACTCATTGCAAGCAATAAACGTTAACAGGGATTTTTTTTGGGTGTATTCTTCCAAATATTATACATATTATGTCACATTATATTATTGCATTATTATATTATACGTATCTTATTAAATATTATATATTATACATAAATTAAATATTATACACAATATTTTAATTTCTATAGATACACACATGTGTATGCATATATCTTTTTTAAAACTCAAATAGCTTTGGGGCACCTGGTGGCTCAGTGGATTAAGCATCTGACTCTTGACTTTGGCTTAGGCCATCATCTCACGGTTGGTGGGATCAAGCCCTGTGTGGGCTCTATGCTTACAGTACAGAACCTGCGTAGGATTCTCTTTCTCCCTCTCTCTCTGCCCCTTCCCCATTCATGCACACGTGTTCTCTCTCTCAAAATAAATAAATAAAAGCTCAAATAGCTTTATATTGTACACCATATTTACACCTTGATTATTTTATATACTGATATTTTCATAGCAATCCATATAGATATATATAACATTTCTTAAGTACTTCACAAAATTCCATTGAAATAGGCTCTTACAGGTATTCTTCCAGGTTTTTTCTAGGTTTTTTTTCTATGTCAAACAGTGCTACAATTGACAATCTTTGTTATTTATATCATCATTATGAACGTAGATTCCACTCAGTGAAAGCTTTGTACTTTTGTATAATCCAGTGCTAAATGTGGCCATTCTCAATGATATGCTTCCAGATTATAATACCTGTGACTATTTTATTCCTGCTCCATTAACATTCTATCATACACCAGCTGATACCTCTTAGCCACAGAAATGTTATATTTAATTGAATTTTTGAAACCTAAGATGACAAAGTGATTTAAAAAATTAGTTGCCATAGACTGATGTCCATTATTCTGTCTAAAATATGTGGTATGATGCACCGTCCAGCAATTCAGAAAGTCAATGATGATTACCATAATTTTCACCTAAGAAGCTAACAGTATATATGTCTAAAGCAAGTGAAAATTAAAAACTTAAAAATTCACTTTTAGATGTTTTTTTAATTGATTTTTCTATTTCCACCAAATGAAATGATATAGGAACACCATGAAAACAAAAGGAGATGTTTAAGTACCTTATTTTTCAAATAAAAAGAACACATTGATTATTAATTGGAGAAAAACATAAGTAATATTTATGATGAAAAATAATATCCTTTCATTAAATGTTGTTACTAGTTAGTATTCGAAAGAATATTTAAAAATTTAGTGCAAGCAGTGCTCTCTACTGGTCTTATATTTATTGCAACTACAATCAGTGTCAAATGGGTATTTATACAGAGTTACAAAAATCATCTCTATCCTAAAAGACTGCTAGTATTTTTATTTTAATCTCTATTTGGTTTCCACTTTAACCGTGTGTGTGTGTGTTGCATGTATATGTATGTGTGTACATAAATATTCACTCTTGAATTTCTATACTAAAGTTAGTTTTGAACTTTGCAAATGAATTGCTGTCATACATTATTACAAATAATTATATATTAAAGAGATAATACAGAAAAATGAATGGGGAGCTTTAATGTAAGGCATACTTTTGTATACAGTTGTTTTAATAAGCAGTGGCACTTGTTTTCCCTGATCCCTGGAAAATACAAGGGAAGGCCTCCCAAGGGAATGGGTGCCCGAGTATATGGGCAATTCAGAGTAAACAGTGACCACCACCATGGACTCTTTCCTCTTTTCTCTCTCTACCACTCCTTCCTATACCACTCTGCAAATACTAAAACAATCAACATATTGGTGCTTCTTTTAAAGCTTAGGAGAAAATTTTATTACAAGTACTTATGCAAGCCATTTGTTTCAGAAGGGTGTGTGTGTGTGTGTGTGTGTGTGTGAGAGAGAGAGAGAGAGAGAGAGAGGAAAATACATTCATTCATTCTGTGGTTTCATGTCAAGTGATTACCATGTGCTAAGCCTTGATGATAAAGCAGTTTTTAAGACAACAAGTACCCTACTGGAATTAATTGGTATTTATTGAATTATTTCTCAATTTAAAAAGTTATAAATGCTATTAAGGAAAGTACATGGTGCAATGAGAGTCTATAACCTAAACCAATCTGGGGATTCAGAAAAAACTTCTCCAAAGATGAAATATTTATGGTGTGTTAAGGGAAATCCTTGAGCATATTTAAATACTTTTAAGGGAGAAGTAGCTACCAGGGATGGAAGGTTGAAGATATAGGAGAAACAATAATAGGTAGCATATGGTTATCAAGAGGGCAGGAGAAGGTAAGAGGGATCCAGAGAATAGGTGGCAAGATAGGTCCTGATAAGAGGAGAGAACAGAAGCTGTTGCAGGCAGGTTTGTAGAGTTTGTGAAGTGATTGGCAAAGCTCCCACTGCAAGGCTTCTATGATTTCAATCATGTAGGAAACAAGCCCATCTGTTGAGATAAAAGTGGGTCTGGGAAGAGTAGAGACTATCTGAAGCAACTATTTTATAGAGTTGATAAAAGTGGATATAGGTCCAGGTTCAATCAGTCTTAGAGGGATTTTTCTCCTGCGTTCACTAATAATGACTGGGTCTGTAAGGTCTTCTGATCTCGAATCCCTTAAATGCCAAACTGTGGACTCTGAATGGCTTTGTGAATTACTCTCTTTAATGTTCTTCAAAGTAGATCATAACATTCTATAGTTTATGGTTTAGCCATTGTTTAGTGTCCTTATTTCCTTCCTATAGCACTGAACTAATCTTGTGAAAGTCGTCTTTCCATCATGACTATCTGACTGAATAAACATGGCTGGAGGGAACACTCAACTCTGGCGCACTTTCTGGCCAGGAGTTTCCAATAAGGAGGGCCATCATTTGTCTGAAGCAATACATACTAATCCTATATTTTTTTATTATTAACATTTTGTAAATTATACTAGGCCTACTAAAATATTTGTTTGAAGCTGATTTCTTTTTCCTTAAGATTAAGTGCTTTTACTTAGTAAATACATGTGCTGGTACTCTATTTGGTCTACCCAGAGAGAAAGCAATCTAATTATTTTTTAAAAAAGACAACATTGATATTGACATATATATAATTGAACAAGTTGCATCCACTGTGTTTCTCTAGAGTCAAAATAAAATATAATATTTTTGAGCCATAAAAGATGGTAAAGAACATCAAATCTAACCAACAGTGGTAAATGAGATCCAGAGAGATTAAATTTGAGATTACAACTATCTGCACAACAGGGTAGTGTGTGGTGAATGCAACATACAAGACATATGAACAAAGCATTATGTGGAACATGGAAGGCTTTATAGAAGAGATGGCATTTATGCTGGGTATCTAAAAATAGGAGGATTTTTTAGATGGAGGTAGAATCGGAAGACATTTTACTTAAACTGACAGAGCATGTAAATGGAGTCAGGAAACAATGGCATGCGTGTTATTGTTGAAACGGTTCACTTTACTAGAACATGGAAGACATGAAGTAAACAAATGTTAAGACGAGAAAGAAACTGGCAGGGAAGGGGAATGGCAGGGACTGCAGAAGGCTTTGGGAGTCACTCTCAGGACTTAGAATTTATTCAGAAGGCCCTTAGAGCTTTTGAGTGAGAAAGTCATATGTGGCTCTTCTTGAAATAGCATATTAAGATTTATTACAGAAAAATGATTACAAGTTCTAAATTGGATAAAACAGTCAAAATTATCCATATCAAGGAGGGATGTTCTAGCCACGTCACATTTGAAGACAACAAATCCATTCTGAGGTTATAGATACGGACCTTTACACCAAACTATAGCTCGATTCATTGGTTTGATGGCACTGACTACCATTTTCTTTATTGGGAGATGAGAAATTTTAATGTGGATAGGATATAAACAAAATATGGTATTACACCGAGGATAAGATGCTCATTAAGAAAGGCTTTAGGAAATTATCGAGGAAACCTCTTCATTCCCAGATGAGTTTTGAAATCATGGTATGTTCCTTCAGTCGAAATGTTTTGAAGAAAATGAACTAGGCGAGGAGAGAGAATAGCTATAGAGATTTAAATGGCGGCGCATACACGGAGTTACTTATGTCGTTCTTGTTACAATTACTATTAACACCAATTTTTAGATTAGAGACAAAACCCGGGAAAAAATGGAACATGTCACTGAGCCTGTAGAGATTATATTATCAAGTAGGAGAAATCTTCCTCTCCTTACCCCAAGTCTTTATTTGGACAACATTCCTACCAGAGACTTTCAGCATCATAATGTGTTAGTGCACAGTGATTGCCATTTGTCTTCAGACAAGTGGTTATATAAGACAAAGATTCATGTGTGTAAGACATATCTTAAGCAAAGACATGAGATTTATCTTTCATTTTCATATGGGATGTATATAAACGTTATAGCTCTTAAGATACAAAATATCTGCATTTGCGTCAGTGGAACCTTCATGTTAGTAGATGAGATAAAATATTTAAAGAATAGGAAAGATGGTAAATGAGCAAGGTAGCAGTTTTGTATTATGTGCAGCTCATAATTGTAGCTCTGTAAAGAGCTCCCATTGAGTCAATGGGAAGTGTAGGTGGAGGTTAGTGCCAGGTTAATTGTTGCATTCAACATCATTCAGGAGAAAAAGTGGAGATAAAATTACAGCATTTATATTTCTGCCCTTCAATTTTCCTTCATCTCTATACTTGTTAGATTTTCTTCACTTGTTATTATTTACATCCCATGTCTGATTTTTTTTCCTCCCCTAACTCCTTGGGTTATTGAAGAAATATATTCCATAAAGTTGACTTTCAAGACAGTTTCAAAATAAAGAAAATGCCATTCATCTATTCATTTTCAATATAGAGTTGGAAATACAGTTTCATGGAAAATATTATCAAGTAACCTTTTGAAAAATAGATTTTATGAAGAAAGAGGTATTTTACTAGATGTCTCCATGGCATTCTAAAGATTGTGGTATATCACCAATGCTAAGCCTGCAGGTAATTTTAATTATTATCTGACAGGTCATTTTTCTCTTTTAGTAGTTTTCTAGTCCTCTGGGATCCACCTACTCAATGACTATAGAAATTTCTTCCCTGTTAAGAAAGAACTTTTGACTTCAAATACGCAGTTTCAATAATTTGGCTTTCATATTATCTGAGTCCTCATCTTTACAATGTGATTTAGATGTTGATTATACCATAATAATGTACTAGGATACTACTACCTAATTATCAATTTCATGTTGACATTGTCTTTAAATTTGAGACTTCAGATTACTACCAACATTGTTTACTTTGCTAATTCAGAAAGTTAATATTTATGTAAATTAAAAAATAGCTACATTTTTCTTTCCATCTACTAATGTATTCTTTTCTTCACGCTGTCATTCTTCAAATTTCCACTTCTATGTTTGCTTTTATTTTTATCCTTTTTATTGATATTAATATTACCTTTCCAAATGTATATATTTTAAGACATTCCATTGTTCAGTTTGGAAACACACAAATCTTGATGAAGTTAAGGTGGCAAAGAGAAGTATAAAACAACCTTTTGTGAACTGTAAATTGTCATGCTTATTAAATGCAAAAATTACTAAAAAAGGAGTAAACAAAACTTACTTTTCTTTTGTCTCTTCACCTTTAAAAGAGAGCTCTGGAAAAGAACATTCCAATGGGTTCCAAATTTTATTAGGTGGTTTAGTGAAACAGTCAAATTAAATTTATAGGCCTTTGTCATCACTTACATGTTTAAAATTGTATGGGGGTCCCTGGGTGGCTCAGTCAGTTGAGTGTCTGACTTTGGCTCAGGTCATGATCTCATGGTTCATGGATTCGAGTCCCGTGTCGGATTCTGTGCTGACAGTTCAGAGCCTGGAGCCTGCTTCAGATTCTATGTCTCCCTCTCTCTGCCCCTCCTCACTCATGCTCTGTCTCTGTCAAAAATGAATAAACATTAAAAATTTTAAAAAACTTGTCATTACCTTGCCCACCTCACAATTTAAGTTCTCGGTCAGAAAATGCCTATTTTGATAAAAAAACCAATCACTTAAAATTGTTTTTTTAAGTTTTACAAAACTGTGTATATTCTACAGTAAAACTTATATATTTGTTCATAAGCTTGTCAGTGATTTTGACTGTTGTTTTATCTATATGGAAAACGTGAGTCGTACATTCATTTTCCTGGATATACAAACTACAAGTTCATCATAAAATTTTAAAATATTAAGATGTCTTTCTAAAACTTGACAATATCCTTGTCTCCACTAACGGAGATCTTCTCCAATGAGCATCACTTTATTGCAATGAGGGAATATAAATGTGTTTACTTCAGAGTCAGATGTAGGTTGAACTTCCTCATCCTATTGGCCTGGATTCTTCTCACAAGATTCATTTAATAATATTCTGGTAATATTCATAACTTAGAAATTTTCTTTTGGACAGAATAGCATTTGGGCATCAAACTTTGTAATTCTATTTGTAATGTTGGAACATTTAGAAATTAAAATCCAGGAATTCTTACTAAGGAAATTTTAAATGTGGAAACATAAAAATAGAATACAGATAACTGCATAGAATAGAATACAGATATCCTAGCTTGATAACAGATGGACGTTTTTAAGAGCTAAACACATTATTTCTATTATTTAGCAATAAAAGTGTTATGATGACAAGCAAATACATGTACCAAATTCAAAAGAGATTATTTTAATCCTCTTATTTTGCCGCAATTTTATCCATTAGAATTCTAAAATATAAGTATCAAGACATAATTCTATGCATCTTAAATTTTTTTATGGTTTTAGGCAAAAGGCCTAGTTCCACTGATTAATATTTGGCATGTTTCTTATTTATTTATTATTAATTAATTCATTTATTTATTTATTTTTGAGAGAGAGAAAGTGTGCAGGTGAAGGGTAGAGAGAGAAAGAGAGAGAAAATACCAAGCAGGCTCTGCACCATCAGTGCAGAGCCAGTTTTGGGGCTGGAACCCACAAACCATGAGATCATAAATCAAGAGTCAGATGCTTAACTGACTGAGCCACCCAGACACCCAGGCATGTTCCTAGGAGGGAAGGCACTACTGAGAAAGGTAGCTGGTTCTTAGTCATTTGAAGGGCATAAGCTGAGCATGTTTGAATTTTATTTTATTTTGTTTTGTTTGGTCCACATACCCAGCACATAGTAACGAATGAATTACGAATAGATGGAAAGAAAGGAGAGAAAGAGTAAAGGGACAAATGAGTGAATAAATTAATGAAGAGTGATTAAGGCTTGCTTGAAAAGGCAATATTGACAAAAATACATTTCTTTTTTTTTAGAAATATTTAGTGAATTTACTCAAATGAAGAAAGCTTAAATGATACAGAACTGAAAATATTAGAACTCTACATCCAATAAAAAGTGAATATAAATTAACCAACTCCATGGACATTTCTAGTTAAGCATTCATACAAATATATATTCATCTTTTCCTTTTATATAGGAATAGCACATACATACATGACACGATTCTGGCAAAAAAAAATCAGAGATACTAAAAATATTCTCAAGTTTTAAAAATGGTATGGAATAAGTTTTAACAATATTCTACCTGATTGCAAACCCCTGATTTAATTCCATAATTTTATCATGCCAGAAGCATGGTTGGTATTAATTTTTTAAACAGATATTCATATCATACACTGGCTTATTAGTAATTAAGGCATTTTGTATACACAGTATCTCAGTGTGGACAACAAATTTTTAGTATTGATTATTTCCTATGACAGTTTAAACTTGCAAAATCTTTTCAAAATAAGAAAATGGTTGCACACATTTAAGTGTTTTCTTATAAAACACAATCTTCAAAAAAGTCACAATGATTGGTCATTGTGATTCCTAGTAAGAAGTCCTGTCTTCTTTTTGACATAGTATCAATGATATTCTTTTTTTTATTAAGAACATTTTTTTAATGTTTATTTATGTTTGAGAGAGAGAGAGACAGAGCACGAGCAGGGGGAGGGCCAGAGAGACACAGAATTTGAAATAGACTCCAGGCTCTGAGCTGTCAGCACAGAGCCTGACACAGGGATCAAACTCACAAATTGAGATCATGACCTGAACTGAAGTCGGACGCTTAACCAACTGAGCCACCCCGGCACCCCTAGCATGAATTATATTCTTATGCAGGATTGCATTAAGACCCAGTAGCTCTTGAACAATGTTACCAAATAACCATATTAGTCCCAAATGCAGCAAAAGCCACAGTCTTCACTGTGCACTTTCACCTCATTGAAGTTGAAGCTGCTCCTTTTGTATATTTTTCCACTTCAGTGTGACGTAGTTTGTTAGGGTTTCATTAGTGGTTTCATATGTGGCTTTTTAAGGAAAAAAAAAAGGTTTCGATTTCTTCCGCAATTCACAGTTCTCAGATGAGACTTTTTTTTTTTTTAATCTTAGTCTGGGGACATTTTAAATAATCAAATGTTCTTTATAGTAGACTGTGTCTCAATGCAACTGCAATAAATAAGCATCTACATCCTTGGCTATGTTACCAGTATATCCTGGAAGCAAAGTAAGGTGATTTTCCTGTTCCCATAGTCCACTTAATTGTTGCTTTAAAATCTGAATATGTCCATCATTTATAGTTTCTGTTTTGGATGATAGTTCTGACCACCACCTTTTTATTTCTGCCTGAGGCCAAATTAAAGCAACTATTCTATATTCTTCAAATTTGCTTTTAAGTAGGGACTTGACCAGAGGTAACAAATCTACACAGCAGCCAAGTGAGATGTATTGTTTTTCCTTCTGTAAACTACTGGTGAGCACAAGAAGGCAATCCATGACAATTCCAAGGTCTTCTATCCTCACCAGATAAGCTGCAAGCTCACTTATACTTTTCTTTTTGCAGAACGTTAAAGCTATTCCTGCTGAACAAAACCTGTGCCATTGTTTCATGGTCCTGAGAAACCTCAGAGAAAAACCCACTATATTTTAATGATGGGCTTTCTGTCTGTGAAGAACCAGAATCACTGGAGTTAAGCAAGTATGTTCGACTATCATGGCGTAATTTTTCAGGTGGGTGGCCTGCACAAGCCAGTTCATTTTATTTGCCATGTCACAGCCCGCACTTCTAGGGGACTGTTTTTTTCTGTAACAAAGATTTGGAAAAGGATGATGCACTTTCTGCGATAGATCACCTCACGTAGTTTATCTGGGCTTTTCACAGCTTGTCCAACTGTTCTATTTATGTAAGCAGCCAACTGTTTTGGAGATTTCTTAACCTCCTTCATGTTCTTATTAGTAAAATTAGAGACCCTTTTTCTAGGAAGACCGGTGGAATAGGCCTCCATAGTATCACAATAAGTTCTTTTTTTAACACTCTGGGCTTCAGATGCCATCATGTCTTAAATAGCGGCGTCTCTTGGTACCACAGCACCTCAGCCCTGCCCCGGGGCTGACAAGCTGCGCCCGGCAGCCTAGAACATCCCTCCGCTGCTGGGCCAAGCCCCACTCTGAGCCATTCAAACACGGCCGTGCCAATAAAAATACATTTCTAAGTACTTATTTTACATTTTGCATTTCATATACTAACTGTAATACCGCAGGCACACTAATGGTACCTAAAAAATGCCTAGGCCCAAACGAATAGATAAGTTATCCGTAGTTAGCATGTCCAAGCACCCTATTAGGGAGGGCTGGCTTCTACTTACATTACATTTACTTCACAGGCTGGCTATGATTTTGCACATTACAGTGAGATTGCTTCTTGCCAGGGTTAAATTCTCAAGTCAGCTAGTAAGGCAAAAATTGTCCTTGAATTCCTTTATATCATCTATAAAACTTGATTTGGGTCTATACCCTAATTCTTTTTTTTTTTAATGTTTATTTATTTTTGAGACAGAGACAGACAGAGCACGAGCTAGGGAGGGGCAGAGAGAGGGAGACACAATCCAAAGCAGGCTCCAGGCTCTGAGTTGTCAGCACAGAGCCCGACTCAGGGCTCACACTCACAAACCGTGAGATCATGACCCGAGCTGAAGTCGGACACTCAACCAACTAGCCACCCAGACACCCCTTATGCCCTCATTCTTAAATGCATTAAAATCTGAGGACTACTATGCTAAACTTAAAACCAAAGTTGAAACCTTCATGTAGCAAGCGACTTGGTGCCGGGAGACAGTGTGGCCAGAGTTCAAGGGTCCCTCCCTTGAAATCAGCCCACAGACTTTGAATCCCAGAGCCATCACTTAGCACCTGTGTGACCTTGGTTAAATGACAGTGTCTCTTGCTCTGTTTCCACATCTGTAAAATTGGATTATAATTGTACCTATGGAATAGGCTGGTGTGAAGGTCAAAGGAGATAATCTGTATAAGCTGTTTGCAACCGTGTCTGGCATGTAGTAAATGTGTTCACTATTCCTCCTGACTTGAAAACTATAAAAATCCTAATAGAGAGCAAATGATGGATGAGAATTATAAAATGTTTCTGTTTGCCTGAAGGATTTAGTCCATTCTGTTTTAATAAATCAGCCTCTGCAAACCTAATGAATACAAATAAATTGTTTCCTGGGAGGAGGTAACAAGATAAAATGTCACCTGGCACACAGTAGGTAAATGCTTACTGGATTTTAAGTTAAATCTTGTGTGCACAGCTGGACTTGCATACTATTCTTGGAAAAAGTATGGAGAGGACCTTGACTGCTTGCATCTATCTTTCCAGTCTGTCAATACCTTTTTGAGGCCCCGCTGAACAGGAATCAGGCTCGTGCTCTTAGGCATTAATGCCATGAAATAAGGGTTAGGTTCTAAATCCACCTCAAAAGTACCTATAATATAACTCCACTGCACTGAGACCTCCCAGGTCACTCCTTCAGCATAAAACGTTTTCAGCTTCTTGGCCAAAAAGCCCCCCCATAGTATTATAGCTCACCAAGTTTCAACAGCATATCCAACCCCAGCTAGAATTCCCAAAGGAATGGTTTCTCTAGGTGTTCTGTCTGAAAGCTGTGGGGTCCATTATTCACCCTGCACACACACACACACACACACACACACACACGTTCTGTAACTCCAGTTACTTAAACTTCTACCTCTTTGTCACCATTACCTCCATTGAGCTTTTGCCTGGTAGAGCAGTCAGGAGAGCCCCTGCCTCTGCCAGTGTAAGGGCAGACTGTACCCTTTCCTGCTGAAAGCATACCTAGTCTGAATATCTCAGTCACCAAACCAATATGCATTCTGTATCACAGCCTACCAGAGATCGCATAGTGCATTTAGGAGACCAATGGATGAGGAAGAAGATACACTGATCTCATGACACCTATGAGCTGGAAGGGAGGAATGAAAATTATATTAATGAAAATTTACTATAATATATGCCACTGTTGCGACTCTGTACCTAACTTTCCTTTGTAGGATAGCAAGACCAGACCACATCCTACGTAAATATGAAACACTTGTCAACATTCAGGTATTATTCACATGTGAGGGGCAAATATAGTTGATGAGGGACCATAAGGCAAGCTGAGGGCCAAGCACAAGCTGGCATTAACCCTCCCCCCAAGGGTGGGATACATGTGACCTTCCTCAGGCACTCCTGGCTGCCCAAGGACAAAGGAAAGGACAGAAAGCAAATGGTTAAACTGATAGAGTCTCCATCAGTTTACAAATATCTTATTAAATTACAAGAAAAAGCAATCTATTAATAGCCTAATCTCCAAAAACCTACAGACTCAGTTTCCTGGAGCCCCCAAATCACCCTCCCCTCCATAGTGATGTGGGGAACAAAGGCAAGAAGGAAGTGGCAGATAAAATTTGAATTTCCTTATAACCTGCAGCCCACTGACAAATACTTGAGTCAGGCAGAGTAAAATGTTTCTCCAGGAACTTCCTGATGTCTTAATTCTAACATCATTTTACTTAATCTTTCCTGTATCTCTACGAAGAAGATACTACTCTCTAAGAATAGAGAATCAATACACAGGCCACTTTCCCTCACGAGCTTGATTTCAAAGCCCACCTCTCTTTCTTTCGGCCCTATCTCCACCTCTCAAAAAGCTGCTTTTAAAGACCTACCCTGGACCATATCAGCTTTTCATCCACTGTTCAAAAGTGAATTCACCTATCACCTCCCCAATATTCCTTGTTAATAATTCTGAGATTAATATTCAAGGCTGGCAATTGTTTAAATGCCAGCAGGTTAGCTGGCCAAGAGGAACTGTATTGATATGAACACTATTTTGAATAAGACTGTAATGTGGACAAAGCAGATAAAAATGCTATAATTATATAAGACAATGAGGATCGATGCTGAGGTTGATTTGTAGTTACAATGTATTTCTCACAAAAAGAACACACTCAAATGTTTTCTTTAGCTTTTCTTATATATGTATATAATTGGCCCTCAGATCTGAGGAGTGGTTTGAATGTACCACATAAGTGGAAAGTAATGTTGTTTCTTTTTTATTTAAATCTCTTGTTTATCCATATAAATCGTGCCCATCTCCAGCTCCTCTTAAAAAACCTTCAAGCATTCTCAAAGCACAGAACCAGTGCCTTAAAGACAATTTGCATTTTACATTTGGCTATTTCAATTACTGTGAATCGCTCCTTTCAGTTTTCTCTCTGTTTTTATGCTTTGTTCTATCATCCAAATGACTTTGAAAAGTTTGGAAGTTTAAGAAACGGGAAAGGACCATATGTTTTAATCTCCTTAGTGAGCTCCATTTATCTTAATAATATTTCTTGCCCAGTTTCAAAGTTACTTTGGACATATTTACTTTCTCTAACATGATAGCTTTATGGCAATATAAACCAGGGACATACATGCAATGTCTCTGAGATGTTTTCTTCAACCACCTCTTTGTTGAGTCCCTAGGGCCCTTATCTCCCCTACTTTATTTTTTATATTCTTTTTAAAAATTGTGCTCTGTAACTTCATTATTGCTATGGACTGAATGTGTCTCCCCCAAATTCACATGCTTAAATCCTAATCCCCAATGTGATGGCCTTTGGATATGCAACCTTTGGGAGGTGATCTGGTCCCAAGGCTGAAGCTCCCACAAATGAGATTAGTGCCCTTATAAAAGAGACCCCAGAGAACTCCTTTGCCCCTTCTACCTTATGAGAACCAGTTAGAAGATCCAGGAAGTGGGCCTTCATATAGTCTGCCGGTGCCTTGATCTTGGACTTCCCAGATTCTAGAACAGTGAGAAATATATTTTGTCTATGGTGTTTCTGTTATTGCAGCCTAAATGAAGACAATGATGAAACTTTCCACTGAACAACATATTAAAAATTTTCTTAAATTTTTAATGTTTATTTATTTTTGAAGGAGAGAGAGAGAGAGAGAGAGAGAGAGAGAGAGACAGAGCACAAGCAGGGAAGGGATAGAGAGAGGGGAAGATACAGAATCCGAAGCAGACTCCAGGCTCCAAGCTGTCAGCACAGAGCCCAACATGGGGCTCAAACCCACAGATGGTGAGATCATGACTTGAGACGAAGTCAGATGCTTAACTGACTGAGCCAGCCAGGTGCCCCTAAACATATTAAAAATTTAAAGAAAACTTTATACCCTAGCATCCAAAGTTATTATCTTTCCTATAAACACCAAACATTGAAAGTTATCATTCCATCCTTTATATTTTTTGTAATAATTTTATTGAGTTATAATGCACATGTCATAAAATTCATCCATTTCAAGTGTACAATTGAATATTTTCACATAGTTGTACATTCATCACTTCTATATAATTTTAGACTATTTTCACCACCCCAAAAGAAAACACCATATCCGGAAGCTTTCACTCCCTATTCCCACTTCCCTCCAGCTCCTAGCAACCACCAATCTTTTCTCTCTCTAGATTTACCTATTCTGGAAATTTAATACAAATGGAATAATTTTGTGTCTAGTTTTGTGCACTTTACCGTGATGTTTCGAGATGATCCGTGTTCCAGCAGGTATCAATACTTCAGTCCCTTTTATGGACAAATAATATTCCCTTATATAGATACACCATATTTTTTTATCCATTTTTCAGTTGATGAATATTTGTGTTGTTTCCAATTTTTTGCTATTATAATGTTGCTATGAACGTTTATGTATGAATTTTGTATAAACATAGATTTTCAATTTCTCTTGGACATATATCTAGGAATGGAATTGCTGGATCTTAAAGTAACTCTACCTTTAAGAATTTTAGAAACTGTCAAGGTGTTTTCCAAAATGGCTGCACCACTTTGCAACTTCACTGACAAAGTTGTTTGTTTAGTGTCTTACCTGAGCTATTTCCACCTGTGTTCTTTGTTATGTGTAGCCAATGAGGACTTTTCTCAATTAACTTAGTGATCAGCTAGCGATTAGACAGATATTTCCTTAGAGGCCTTGAACCACTAAGTCATTCAGTCTTTCTTGATGGGCCCTGTATGCTGGGATATGCCTTCAATGCCCCATTATGCAGTTAAACTCTGCCTTAGTCTCTACTTCCTTCTTGGGCAGAGCATCAGTATCAGCCAAAGGTGAGAGACTAGAGCCTTCTCAAGTCATTCCTGGGCATATGCACAGCCTCGCAGGTGAGCATGTCCTTCTGGATTTCCAGAAATATGCTGGACCCTTTCAAATCCCCCAGTGGACATTTCATTACCCCATTTGCCTTGTTTAGATTGTGATTTTTATTTCTTAGCTACAACTGGTATTGCTGCCTAAAGCAACTGTAATGTTAAATAATTACTAGTAACCATTTTCCATGAATGCCATGGATATAAAACAAACAGAGAAGGAGTTCTGAGTTATGTCAATTAAACGCAAGCCCTAAGAAGGGAGCTATACCTTCTTTGCTGCTAGAAAGACCAAATAGCAACATTTCTCTGGGGATGGGGCTTTAGGAAGGTCCACACCCACTCTGTTCCCTCCAGTGGCTGATGGGTGCTGATTGTTAGCTTGTGGGTTTTCAGTGCTACTGAGCAGCTGGGAACAGGGTGATGGGAGTAAGGCAAATTAAAGTGCCACAGAGCTCACTGTTGTGATTCAGCCATCTTCCTTACATGAAAACTTCTGTAATCATTGTAAGCCTTTGCTTGATTTCCAGAGTTTTAAAAAAGTTGATTTTGACAATTGTTGCCAGTGTTCTCATTGTTCTTACGGGGGGCAAATTTTCAGAAATCCTTATTCTGGCCATTCAGGAAGTGCCACTGTGGCCATCCTTTCTTCTAGATAGATCCCAGTGGTATCTTAAAGTCAACATCCCAAAATGGACTCATTGTATTCAACATCATCTTCTTTCTTTAATAATCTTCTTTTGTAGTCTGTCCCAATGAAACTCCGCTACACTAACCAGAAATCTATGGGCTAATTTTTACACCTGTTTTTCTTTCTACACTAACAGAAACTACACTAACTAGAAACTACACTACACTACATTAACCAGAAACTACACTAACCAGAAATCTATAGGCTAATTTTTATACCTGTTTTTCTTTCTCTCTTTTATCTCCCAGCCCATGTTCCACCCATCACCAAGTCCAGTGCATGTTCTTTCTTAAATGGAGCTCAAATCTATCCACTTTCTTAGAATCTCCAGAGAAAACATCATGACTCAGGTTCTCAGAAACTAACTCCCCTATACTGTAATAGCCCTTTAACTAGTGTATTTGAAACTGGATCAACCCTGTCTCGTCATCTATCCACATAGTGAACTACATGGCATTTTTGAAAGGCAAAAATAGTTACACCACTTTGGTTAAAACACAATGTTTTCCTACTCTTTTAAGATAAAGGCAGATATTCTTACTGTGATCTCCAAAGCTCCTCATGGTCCACACTAACTTTCAAAGAATGTAGCAGCATACCTTTTTCCCTCTACCTGGGAAATTTTCCCTCTTCTCGTGTTCTAGTGAACTTTTACTTACTCTTTATGTCTGATCTCAAGTGTGATTGTCAGAGAAGATTTTCCAATTCTCTGATTATACCACATAGCACTATGTACTTGTCCTTCCTGCCAATTATATAAGAGGAATTTCACATTTGCTCATGTGATTATTTAATTAATATCTGTCTCTTCTGTTGTCTTATAGGCTCCACAAAGACAGACACCCCTTTTTAATTTTGCTTACAATTGTATCCCTAGAGTTTTAGTATAGTATCTGATGCAAATTTTGTGATCAGTAAACATTTGTTAAATAAATGAAACTTGATTAATCTATGCTAAGGCTATACTTTAATAAGCAAAATTAATTCTTACTCTGGATCCAAGAACTGAAACAACATTAACTATTAAGCAGTCAAAGGGATCAGTCTGTCTGTTTCACCTTTACTCTTCAATGAAAGTACTTTTTTACTTTTTTACATTGTTTTACTCTTCAATGAAATACCAGTTGTGTTAAAACAACAACAACAACAACAACAACACCACTATGGACATCAGGCTAAAGCAAACATATGTAGAATTTATAATGCTCAATTTTTAGTTAGTCATTATAATAAAATTTTGACAATGAAGTTCCTAATAGCTCATTGTCTGATTTTTCTATATGTAAGTACAAATATAGAATATCGATAGCCAATAAATACATTCAATTTAACAGATATTCTCCTATCTTGTATCATGGAACTGATAAGTTAAATTGCTTTATTACTTTGAGTTGTTTGAGGACTATCTATCTTTAAAAAATTATTTTCTAGGCAAAGGTGGTATAATTCTGAGTGTTTCTATTCTTTCAGGGAAAACCATTGAAACCTGTGATTTGGGTTAACTGTATTCACAATAGCATGTCTTCTGAAGGGAATAACATAGTTTTCTGAAAGGTTGCATTGCTTCCTTGTATTTGAATAGATTGAAAAAGATATTTCCTGAGAATTGAATCCCTTTGCTTCTAGCATCAGAGGCCCAGGGTATCGATAACCTTACTCCAACATGCCTGACAACAGCCCTTGTGAAATATCCAGTTTCTCTTTCGGGAAAGGTTGCCAGTATGATTTAATTTGGCTTAGAGTCATCATTTTAAAACCAAGCATGGTGTCATGGATTTAAAATGCTTCAGATGACAGCTTTGGATTTTTTTGCTTAACTTTTTAAAATAATTTTTAATGTTTATTTTTTAGAGAGGGAGAGAGAGAGAGAGCATGAGCGGGGGAGAGCAGAGAGAGAGAGAGAGAGAGAGGGACACACAGATTTTGAAGCAGGCTCCAGGCTCTGAGCTGTCAGCACAGAGACCGATGTGGGGCTTGAACCCAACAACCGTGAGATCATGACCTGAGCTGAAGTCGGATGCTTAACCGACTGAGCCACCCAGGCGCCCCTTTTTATTTAACTTTTAAAGCATTCAAACTTTAGCAGTCTCTAGAATAAACTGTGTGTCAATTTTAGATTTAGTCTTGGCCAAAAATTGCCCTTGCATTATAAGCTGCACATAATAAGCTGCACATTTTTTTTTAACCTAAAAACAGTTATTTCTTTGGGAAATATGCTTATGGCTTAGAGTATTTTTTCTTTCAAAAGTAGGAAAAGTTTTTTTTCTTATTATGCCCATGTCTTTCCTCCAATGTACAAATGAACTGACATTTTATTGTACTGCTCTCTCTAATTTTCCTGACACTGTGCTAAGTCTCTTACTGCTTTTGGGTAGTTTCCAAAACACAATGCTTGAATTAAACATGTCCCCAGTAGATTTTACCCTTTAACTGTATCCCTTTCTCATTTTTTGTACTGCAATGACATAGAACCTCTGAATGACTTTATTATATTTCAGATCATGACTGCTATTTCCTGCTATTTTTGTCTTTTCTACTTGAAATAGAGTTTCTTATTTCTTTAGTACTTTTAGGATCAGAGCCCATTAGTTACAAATGCAAAAGCTGCAGAAATTTTCAAGTAAACATTTTAGTACAGTAGATTACTATAAGAGAATAAAAATATTTGGAACTTTTTTGTTCATTTTGTTCTGCTTTGTTAGAGACACATGGTGAAATAATTTCTACATCTAAATGTGTAGAGATAGCCATCCAAATACACTAGCTTTTCAAGTGTTTTCTCCCAAATCTTTATATAAACTTATTCTTTTAGCATAGTTTTAGATATACAAAAAGTATAAAAATAGAACAGAGAGTTCTGTTTACCCCAAACTGTCTCCTCTATTATTGACATCTTACATTAGTATGATGCATTGTTATAATTAATGTGGCAGCAGTATTGATAGAGTATCATTAGCTAAAATCCATAGTTTATTCCAATTTTCTTAGTTTTTACCTACACCCTTTTTTTGTTCCTGAATTCCATCCAGGAAGGAACATTACATTCAGTAGGTATGTCTTCTCAGCCTCCTCTTGACTGTGACAATTTCTCAAATTTTCCCTTGTTTTTGATGACCTTGAGAGTTTTGAGGAGTACTGGTCAGACACTTTTGGAATAAGTCTCAACTGGGATTTTTCTGGTGTTTTTCTTATGATTAGTCCTGGGTTATATGTTTTGTAGAGGAAGGCCATGGAGGTAAAGTACCATTCTCATCCCATCATATCAAGGGTACATATTATCAATCTGACTTATTCTTGTTACTGTTGACCTTGATCCCCTGGCTGCAGTAGTGTTAGTCAGGTTTCTCCACTCCAAAGTTACTCTTTTCCCTTTTTTTTTTTTTGTACTGTACTCTTCAAAGGAAGTCACTAGTGCAGCCATGCTTAAGGAATGGGCAGTTATGTTACACCTCCTTGAGGGCAGAGTATCTACATAAATTATTTAAAATTCTTCTGTACTGGAGATTCTTTGGTTTTATCCTATTAGTTATTTATTCAGTCAGGTATTTATATCACTTTGGACTCATGGAGATTTATTTTAGACCTTGAGTTACAATCCAACACCATTTTTTATTTGTCTATTTATTTACTCAAATGTTTCAGCTTTTGCCATCAGGAGAACCTTCATTTGTCTCTTGTGTCGCGCTGACATACCCCTATTATTATTTATTTTGCTTTTTAAAAAATTTTTTTTTTTTCTCAACGTTTATTTATTTTTGGGACAGAGAGAGACAGAGCATGAACGGGGGAGGGGCAGAGAGAGAGGGAGACACAGAATCGGAAACAGGCTCCAGGCTCTGAGCCATCAGCCCAGAGCCCGACGCGGGGCTCGAACTCACGGACCGCGAGATCGTGACCTGGCTGAAGTCGGACGCTTAACCGACTGCGCCACCCAGGCGCCCCTATTTTGCTTTTTTTAATCGCTTCTTTATTTTTTGCCACTATAGGGTGCTCCAGGCTCATCCTGTGTATTTCCCACCCCAGCCCTAGAATCAATCATTTCTTCAAGAAGCCCTGGTTCTTTTTACTGGAGGTTGGTTTAGAAAAAAACAAGACCCAAGGCACTAGGTGTTCTGTCATATTTTTTCAAGCTAAAAGGTACAAGACTACTATTTCTTGGTATTCTGCTATAATCTAAGCCAGAGATCAGCAAATGTTTTCTATAAAGAATAAGATAGTAAATATTTTAGATTTTGCAACCATTTGGTCTCTGGCACAACTACTAAATTGCTTTTGAAGTGAAAAAATAGCCATAGAGAAAATGTAAACAAATGGATATGGCTGTTTTCCAATAAAACTTTATTTACAAAAATAGGTGACAGGCTGAATTTAGTCTGCAAGTCATAGTTGGCTGGCTCCTGATATAAGCCAAATGTGTGGCATGTGCGTGCATGTGTGTGTGTGTGTGTGTGTGTGTGTGAGAGAGAGAGAGAGAGAGAGAGAGAGAGAGAGACAGAGACAGACAAATGGACTGAAAGAGAGAGATGAATTAAATGAGTTAATCCTTAGAATAAAAGAGTCAGGGGCGCCTGGGTGGGTCAGTCAGTTAAGCCTCGGACTTCGGCTCAGGTCATGATCTTGGGGTTGGTGAGTTTGAGCCCCTTGTCTGGCTCTGGGCTGCTTGGGTTTCTGTGTCTCCCTCTCTCTCTTTGCCCCTACCCCCCTCCCCCGCGCCTGTGCGTGCACTCTCTCTATCTCAAAAATGAATAAATATTTCTAAAAATTAAAAAAAAAAGAGTCAGGGAATCAGTTCAAGGCTTCTCGTTATAAAGTCAGTGTTATTTTTATTTCACCATAATGTCTTCCAGTAAACAACTTTGCAAATGACGTTCCAGCAGTTCTTTGGATATTCTTCTTTCAGCTTTCAGAAAGCAATAAATTGTTTCATGTGTAGAATTAGCAGATGTCACAAGTAGTGTAACTGTAACAACAATGCCGATTCTAGTGTGATGCCTGGATATCGATCTTATTTATATTTACTCATATGTGGCATGGTTATCAACTCCAGATTATTAATAAAGGCATCAACCTAACCAACAAAACTGCTTGCTGAAAAATACTGTTGGGAACAGCCATTCAAAGTAAAGACATTTTTCCAGCTAACACAATTAATGTGTAATAAGGAGCCTCTTGTTGGCCAGCAAAAACAAGAATATAGGGCTGACAAAGTGAGTGATAGTCTTTGTCAGACAGCAACAGAAGAAGACAATGAGGAAAGACAGATATGACAGTTTTAAGATAGAATTAAGTCCTTGAAGAAAGAGAAGAATGAGAACCAAATCAAAATGAAGAGACCCTAATGTGAGCC
Source organism: Lynx canadensis (assembly GCF_007474595.2). Classification (NCBI taxonomy): domain Eukaryota; kingdom Metazoa; phylum Chordata; class Mammalia; order Carnivora; family Felidae; genus Lynx; species Lynx canadensis. Next base: position 103,568,546 of record NC_044309.1, read on the forward strand.
AGATTGATCTCTTAGAACATTTTAAGTGCATTGCTGAGCCAGATGCTTTCCCTCCACATCAGTTTTATCTTTTCCAGATAATTTTTTTAAATTATTCCCTGGTTTTAAGCCCTCACATTTACAGATTTTTCTGTGAGTTTGTAATTCTAGATTCTAAGTCCATTGATCAAAGTTCCTCTTAGCAAGGCAGTCCAGATACTGAAAATAAACTACAGTTGTTTCAGCGGTACAAGGTCACCTGTGTGGTATATATTTTCTCCTTCAAACTGTTGTAAGTCATGGGTAATCAATAGAGAGAGAAAGATAATGTATTAAAGGTAAGTCACACAATATTTCTTGACATGTTTGCTTTATGTAGGACAGAAGAACTCTTCTATTATTGATTACACATTTTTCTAATTGTTCAAAATCTGTTCTCCAAAACACCAATGATCTTCCTTAGACTGGTGTCAAAGGAAATAAATCTGTCCACCCATTAGGTCATTGATCAATGATAGATATAAACCCATAGTGGTGTATTTAAATGAGACAACAGTTCATACAGCTATTGATCATTCATTATATATGCTTCTGGATCAAGGATTAAGTCTGTGGGGAAAAGAAGTAGAGGAGTGGATTGAAAACATTGGATAGGGATGTTATGTTCTTAGACATTGTGGTTCCTGGATAATGTTTCAGAGGATATGAATGGTAATATTAATACTATAACTGATATTAATAATAGAAATAATATAATAAAGTTATAAGAACTATGTCCATCAGTCGAAAAACAGAAACCATTAGATATTTCAAGTGTAAAAGGATTGAATGCACAGTATTAGGTACTGGCAGAGCTGGGTGAACAAAAGGGTACAGGGGTTTCTTCATTGATCCCGAGCTGGTAATACGCCTAGGCCAAAGCCCTGCCTAGCCACCACTCTGATGGGGGCTCTGTCTCTCTTGTTTTTGCAGCTGACTGGAAACCTGAGAGCGACATTCCCACGGAAGAGCCTACTGACACTGCTGCTACTCCTTCTGCTCAAGGCATCTCCAAAAGACAGGAAAATGGCATTTCTCTTCCTTTTGCTTTCCAAAAATCTGAGCCTAACTAACAAGGGAAATACGATTTTCAGGCTATGGCTCCTATAATTCACAAGGGAGTGTTGAAAGGCAAGAAGGAGTTATGGCAAGAGAAGATTGCCAAAAGATATGCGATATGATAGGCACCGCTTTAAGTCTTTTAAGATGATGGATAGTGATAGATGATAGATAGATAGATAGATAGATAGATATTTTTTAACTTTTTTAATGTTTATTTATTTTTTAGAGAGATGGACAGAGGATGAGCGGGGGAGGGGCAGAGAGAGCAAGAGACACAGAATCTGAAGCAGGCTCCAGGCTCTGAGCTGTCAGCACAGAGCCTGAGTTGGGGCTCGAACTCAGGAACCATGAGATCATGACTTGAGCCAAAGTCAGATGCCCAACCGACTGAGCCACCCAGGTGCCCCAGATGGGTATACATTTAGTTCCTAACAGCCCTGTGTGGTAGGTATGCTTTATATGTATTTCACCACATGGAATTAGAGGCAATATGAAGCTAGATCACATCAATCAAACTCATATAGCTATCAAGAGGTGGAATTAAAATTTGAACCCGGACAATATGATTCTAGAGTTCATACCTGCAATTGTACTGCAATTCAACAAGCACAGGTGCTCAGCACCCTCATTCATTTGTCTAAAATTAAAAGCTAGTTTTTTCCAGGACCCCCTTCTAAGCATTGTGATACACACCAGCCTAGGTCTTTCATATGATCTGATCTTTGCTTACCACTGATGTTGGCCAAGTTCAATCTATACAGCTCTTTTTCTTTGTATAACCAACGATTTTAACATTATGTAATTTCATATAGGTTGTCTTGCTTGGTCACCTTTCCTTGAACAACTGCTGCTAACTATACTGGCCTCAGCATTTGGAAAACTACTGTCCCTCCCTTTTCTCTCCATGCTTAACATGAATACTTCACCCAGTCATGGAACAGACCCTCTGTTTAAGTTCTTATCCATTGGCTATCCATAGCCAAGAGGCTATCCATTGACTGGGTTTTACCAAAGGCTGGAGATACAGAAAAGCTATCAAAACACAGAATAAACACAATTACAATAAAATAAGGCTACTTTTGGAGTGCACCCCTTCTGGCTGATCCTTGAAGAATCCCAGTCACAGGGCACCTCCTGGCCTTATTTATGCCTCTGCTTGGGCAAAGCCAAGTTACTCTTACTACATGGCATGTTTTTGAGTCTACTTAGAGTCATCAGAGTCCTGGCCCACAGCCCAAGCTCCAGTTAAAGAAGTCCCTCTCTCACCCCAATATATTATTTTATTTTATTTCCTTTCCCTTACTGAGAAAAAGTATCCAAAATTTGGGGATACAAAGAATGACTGCACATCCTGTCCATGACATGCTAGAACACTAACAGCTCTAGTCAAAGTTTATCTGATTTTCTAGGAGGCTTCAGTTTTCTTTGATTTACTATTTACTATTGATAAAGTTCCAGACTCTGTGCAGTTAGATGTAACCTTTAGAAGATTGTTAAGTTACATATGGTTTTTGTTCAGTTGAGATACAAATGAGTTCTGTCTGATAGAAAAGATAACCCCAAAGGTTATGTTTTATGGACCTGGAGGATATTAAATAGTTTTGTATTTAATTTAGCAATGCCATTTCAGCATTTTTTTCCCTTCTGTGACTATGCACACTTTGGTTTCCTATACTTCACTGAACCAGTTTAACCCTTAGCTTAGTCCCCTATGAATGTTTTCGACATGAGCTTACTTTATGTTTTTATGAGTTATATTTTTAACTGGTAGAAAATTATACTTTGATGCTCTGGCTTCTTCACAAGATTAGTGAAAATAAAAATGCCTACTTCCTTCAAAGCAAGACTCACTATCAGATTTACACCTGCTATTTGTGAGACCTAGAAAATATTATAAATCTAGGTCTATATACAATAAGATGAAATATTTAAAAGTTATAAATTAGACTTACAGGCTATTAAATGAAATATAGTCTTCCTTTTTACCTTGACAAACATCCCTTCATAATGAATACATTGAAATGTGTGCACTAAGCTTTGATAATTTTTATTACTGAAGGTCAGCAATACATCAAAAATGAACACATTTAAATATGACACATGCTTGGCTATCCTATTGAAAGGAAGAAGGTATTTGGATGAATAATAAAGCAAAGCAAATCATAAATTATTATATATTTATTTCACGTAATTTTCTAGCTCTCTTGTCAGCAGAATTACTCATTATATTGCTATCATCAAGGTTTTCAAATAATTTTTATTATATTGACAGCAATGCCAAATTAGACTTTTGTCAAATCATCACAGTGCTTAAATACAGTGTATTTACTTTAATAACTTCAATTTGGAGAAATTTGTCTGGAATTATTTATAAATTTATAGTGCAATAGTTGGAATTATTACATGTTCGAACATTGTATTGGTAGTAATACATGAAAAATTAACACTTCACAGAAGCTATTACAAAAATATCTAATTACACTATTTTATATTATTTATATCAAATTTTTGCCATTTCATAATACAACTTCTAGAACTATACGTGTTTCTTTGACTTTTTCCAATAAGATATTATAATGAAAATTGAAAGTAGTAATATATGCTTCAGTTTGTATGTTTTATACTTTGAATTTACACTTTTTATACTTTGAATATTCTAGTTTTGAATTTATAGTATTTTATACTTTGAATTTATAATAGCTAGAAAATAGTATCTATAGACAGTTTCACTATTATTTGATGTGAATCTTCTCCTTTATAGTTATGCAAGTATTTTCATTTCCTTAATTTCTTCACATTTTATTGGAAATTCAATTTTGTTGCATATCTTATATGCAGTTTTTTCCATTTAAAAATTATTTTCTCTAGATTTTGAAATAGTGTGCTTTAAACTGTCTAAAGTTGAGGTGTCCAACATGAGTGTTTTCTAACATTATCAATGTCAAGCAATAGTTCATACCAAACAATTGTATATAGAACAAAATTAAAACTGTTTTCATTTTCTGCCAAAGACCTTAATTCACTCCTTTATTATTGTTGATATTTGAAAGATTATTTTACTATTTTAATACTTTATCCAATTATTTACATTAATCCCAGTGGAAATTTTTAATATATAATGAACATTATCTGTAGTTAATTTTTTGCAGCACATAGACAACACTTTTAAACATCACTTGTGCAAAATTAAGGACAGATTCCAAAAGTATTGATAAACGTTGACATCTCAAATTCCCATCGCAGTATAAAGATCTGATACTATTTCAAAGATACAGCTCCACATTTATACACATCCCATGAGATTCTCAGACCTATTATGGAATTGGTCAAAGAGATACGAGAGTTCTTTGCTCAAGACAAATTCTTAATAATTTGGGTGTTCTGGGGGCAACACATGAACTAATTAACTTCATTTAACAAAACAATAAATATAAGATTTTGTTGTGATATTTGAATAACATATAGACTACGAAAGTTTTATAAACCTTTCCCCAAACAGAGCAAGATCTCCAAGCATCTCCTTTTCTTGGCACTCTTTGAATTTGGGGTCTGGTTTTATCAATCACTCCTAATTTGAGAACCTTGTTGTTTTTTTTTTTCCTTAACTTCTCTAGTGTGTCTTGTTTTAAAACCATGTGGTAGACATTTTCATAGTGAGTCTGAGTGTGGGATTTGGTATTTATTTCACCAGATATTTCAGAGAATATTTCCACTATTGGCCTAGTTGAAGCCCTGGGTTTTTTGTTTGTTTGTTTGTTTGCAGTAGTTTAAAGTAAGCTCATACACAGCAAACAATGTGATTCTAAGTGTTTGGCTGCAATTCTTGAATTTAGTACTAATTCGTGAGCTTGCCCTTAACATTATTTAACTTTATCATGTATTTTATTTTATTAGTCTTCTAACCTATTTAAGTAAAATAAAATGAAGCATTTAATCACTTTTTGAAATTTCAATTAAATCTTCCTAAACATTTTTACACTATCAATTGTAGCAAATACCAACCTATACTCACATTTAAGAGAAATATGAATTGTTTTATATTGTAAACTGTTTTCCAGCCTCCACAAGTGACTGGCACAAATATTATACAATTTGAAACTGCCTCTGAAACTATGAATTGGATCAGTAGGCAAGAAAACATACACCCAGTTACAAATGGGAAATGAGATTTTGTTTGGCGAGACTTTGCTGCATGCCTAAGAGAAGGAATTTGAGAAGTTACTTAACTTGTCTTTTCTCTCACCTGTCGCCATTGTTCACCACTTAAATAATCCCTATCTTTGGAAGTACTAAGGTCTGTCTCAAACTTCAGCAAGGCACAGCACAGCACGCAAACCTCCACACCTAACAGCAGGTGCCTTTGTTTTGAAGACACGAAAACGCTGGGCAAGAGATGGGGAACCTTTCCTGACCAGTGTTTGTGATATGTGGATCCCTGTAAAGTGCTGGGCACATTATTTAATTCTTGGTTAAAGATCCGATAGTCCTTACCTTAAGTGAGTAAGACTCCCCTCTTTATTTTATGAGTAACTTCCCCAAAGAAATAGAGCTCTGATTAATTGCCCCAGTTTCCTTTAAGAACAAAGAGGAGGCAGAGAACTCGCTTTGTTTATGTGTAACTGAATAACCTAATAAAGTGTCTCCTTTCCCCAACAAAGCACTGTCTTTTAAAGGACTATTCGAATTCCACCATTTTCTCCTAAATTTCTTTCCAGTTCTCTTTTTCTAATTTTAGCTGACCTCAAAATTCAAGAATAATATTTTTCCAAATTGAGATCTAAAATGGTTAATGACTATTTTTTCAAGACATTTATTCATTCACACAAGCATATTTTATACTGCATCTGTTTCGTTCCAGCCACTATTCTAGTTGCTGGGAGTAAAAATGCACAATCGATGCTTTTGGTCATGTAAAGGATACATGTCATTGCCTGGCTTATTTATTTATCCAAGTGAAAATATCTCTGTAGGCAAGGTGCCTTGGGAGCACAGAAGGGATCTATTAGACAAGCAGGCACAGCCTCCATTCTCAGTGCTATTTCTCCAGAGTAATGAGAATTAAATTCAATTCCCCATATTAATCTGCATTCATTTAATGACTGTTGATGACCTTGAACCCAAGAATAACCACAATTCAACTGAGGGATTGGAGACCCCAGCTGAGACTCCTTTCCAATAATATATTGAATTCAATAAATAAATAAATAAATAAATAAATAAATCCAACCTAGTTACAGTCACATTTTTACAATTCCCACAACTGTCCCCATTGCATAGAATTGCTTATTCTGCCAGAGGGATCAATGGATTATCTGTTGTTTCTGATAACTTGCATCATTGCTCATCTCTATTTATAGGTAAAATGGTGGTTTGGAAATAACACAATTAAGATTGAAGATAACAACACAATGGATTTTATGAATTAATGTGAAGAATATAATTTGTTAACTCTATATAGCCATTGACTTAACTGTTTATAGTTGTAACACAGGATAAAAAGGTCTGGGTATGTAATTCTGGGTTTAAGCTCGATGGCCCAGAAAGAAATGCTGTGAATGCTGGCCCATGAGGACTTACTAGAATGATCAAAACTAATGAACTCAAGAAGAAAAACTCAATAGCATTTATTCTGAATCATCTGAATCAGAGAATGTGATAAATCACTGATGCTTTTTTTAAAAATATATTGAATATATCTGTGTAATTTTATTTACATTAAAGTATAAAAATATTATTAAATGCCCATTCTATAGCTTCTCAATAGCAATTAATAATATAGTCTGGTTGACCTCTTAATCTACAGGCTGTTCTTCTAAATGACTCTTTCAAGTCTCTATACATACTCTTTCAAGTAACCCAAAACATGTTCACGTATATTATGCCACTTATCTTCATAATAGCCCCTGTGAGACACAGGGGAGTTATTATTATCACCTCTTTGGAAAAAAGGAAGTGAGGAAACAATAGGTTAAACGAATAGAAGCAAGCATAAATTGATTTATAGCTTCAAAGCCCTGCAAAATAAAATCATGCTTAGTTTACAATTTATTTTCAGAAATAATGGTTTCTCAGGTGTTTTAAAGACAATATTTATTGCCTTAGACTTTATCTGATAATTGTAGAATGTATCAGTTTTTCAATTACCCTAGAGGCTCATATTTTATTTCTGGAGGTATACTCCACATGAGAAAATAATGCCTGAATGATGTGTATCTAGCTATTAATAATACGATTTTGGTCAATAACTAACATATGAAGAAAATTCAACAATTTCCACTTACGCATGAATACTTGAGTAATTAACTTATGGGTAAATGTCAAAAATGCAGTTCACATTTCCCATTATGGCATTACTATTCTAAACATACCTCACATAATCATTCACTTTCAAATTTGCCATGTTGAGAGATTTCGTGAGGATGTAAACGGCTCATATATAATTCAGATTACTTTTATAACCTTGGTTCAAAAGAAAATACGGGGAGAAAAAGTCCGATATGCTTTAGTTACAAAAAGAAACAACAAAACCCAGACAATAAATAAGATGATCTCTAAACCTTCCCTTAATAGACAGTCTGTTCTTGTGAGGCAACCCTTGGGGAATGGTTTAATTTATGTCCTAGCCTAAGGGGGTATGCCACAAAGGCTCTCAACCTGTGTTCCAGTATTTGGCTCTTCCCTTCATCTCTTTGCAGTATTGACATTATCTTTCCTTTCCTGATATTACCATATAAAAAGCTTAAAAATAAGTTAGAGGCAAGATGACAGAATCCTTTGTTTACTTTCTTTCTTTGTTCTTTCTTTTCTATTTTTTTAATGAAAGAGATTATGTATGTATATTTCAAATATGGTTACACTATAGGATTATCCGTCTCCTAAATACACTTTCTAGGAGGGGATTTTATAAATACGCAGCCTTAGCCCCTGTGAGCGTGCATTTACTTCTTTTGTGGGAATAGGCACACTGCTCTTCTGTACTGATAAACCGTAACTATAGTCATGGAGTCTGCATGTTTACATCCCAATAAAAGCTGCAGAAGACTTGAACATAACTGAAGAGTGTTTATCAAAGGCAGAGGTTGATGCCCTGGAGAAGTATTTCAACGCCACATGGAAGGACACCTGGAGTGAGGAAATACATGCACAGTATCAAGCACATTCTAAATCTCTACTACATTTTTCTTCCTTCCTTCAGATTGTGGGTGTCAGCTAAACCATTGTCCCATTTATGGAATATCATCTTCTGCATTAGCATGTGTGAAAAGCTCAGAAGGAGAATTTTTGGCTTTCTGTACATTGAGGTTCAATAAACGCCCTCCTAGATGTCAATGACTCAGATTCATTGGGTGCAGCAGTTTTGTTGCCCACTTAATCCACACACTGTTAGTTTTTCTAAATGACTATTTCATTTGCTGTCAACACAGAACAAAATATCCTTGGTACTACATGGCACTTGAACTTCCCCTCATTGACCGTTTTTAAAATGCGGTTGTGATAAGAATAATTCTCCTTTTCATATCTGTCAATAAAAACACTGTGATAAAAATGGGAGTGTTTAGTGAATATAATACTGATGGTATTTTTAAATCTGAATTGCATTGGCTTCACATGTCTCCATGCCTGGAGCACTGCTCCGAGCCAAATGCACAGAGTCAGATGGCAGTGTGAATCACCACATTCATAAACCAATTTCGTTGTGATGGAAACTGTTTTGACTGGATTTGGACCAGGCCTCAATATTGGAAGGGTGACTGGTGTGACTGGCAAAACAGAGGAAGCTGATCAGGCTCTCTGGGGCCAATTTGGTCATAGTTCTTCCCAAACTCACTAATATATTTGTGGGCAATTGTTTGGGGCTAATTTTGTTTTTGTTTTGCACAGCACCTGGTGCAGTGTGAGCTCACCCAGAGAAGCACACTAATAGGTGTGAAGTCACACTAATAAGGTAAGGAGTGTCCCCTGACCACCCAATCTAAAGCGACCCATTCCCTGGCACTGCCTGGCACACCATCCTGTTTAATTTTATATGTAACTCTTCTCACTATCTAATGTTTTCTAGTTCATTTGGTTTCCTGGTTATTATCTGGTGTCCCCATGAGGGCAGGGCCCCCAGCATACAGTAAACTGTCTGAAAGACTTTTGTTATAAAGTAAATATTTGTTCAATGAATAAATAAATGAAGAATGCTAAGGTTTGTAAGAGTTTCCTCCTCAGGAGGATGGGGGGAGCAGTTGACTGGCTCAGTTAGTTAACCCAAGTGTCCCACTTGGGTTCACGTCATGATCTCTGTTCATTAGTGTGAACCCCATGTTGAGTTCTGCACTGTCATCACAGAAGCTGTTTTGGATCCTCCGTCTCCCTCTCTCTTTGCCCCTCCCATACATAAGCATGCATATGAGCTCGTTCTCTCTCTCTCTCTCTCTCTCTCTCTCTTTCTCAAAAATAAACATTAAAAAAAAAAAGAGTAAAGAGTTTCCTCTTCAGGAAGGTAACGACTATCAGGCTTTCTTCCTTCCCACCTTTCCTTCATTTTGTGTGTGTGTGTGCGCGTGTGTGTGTCTCCCTCTTTCTTTTTCTTTCTTTTCTTTTAGCTTTCACCCAATATCTCATATGGCACAAGAATATTGCTAAGAATTTGTGGTCACAAAATAAAAAGATAGGGCATTAGCAATGGATGAGAATGTCACTCAGGTCATAGATCTCGGGTTCTTCCATGTTTGACGATGACAATGACAAGACACATTCACATATACTCACTTTCAGTTTAAGAACTGAAAAGGCCACGTTATTGTTAGCTTTCACTGAGGCCACACTTCATGAGCTTTCCTACCAGAAGGAATAGGAATTATTGTGTGTTTTAACAAGCTGTGAGTCATGTATTGTCATCTCCTTGCTAGAAAATAGATGGTACCTTCATCATGCCCCAGCAGCCAATAGAACAGGCAAAGAGTGCCCGTGGCTCCCTCAAGCTGTTCCCAAAAGGAGGCTTAGCACAACCACTTTTTTTTTTTTACACCACCACTTTTTAAAGTAGCTGAGCATCTGAAACTATGATTGTTCTCATAGATGCTCACTGGCTCACTTCAGTTCTTCCCAGTTAATAACACTATTTGAGTGCAAACCAACATGTACAGCATCATCACATATTATTTTCACCTTAGGACCTAAAAACTTTTCAAATGTGGTTTGGTGACCGACTAGAGAGTCTCGGCAGCAGGCGAATATTAACCAATAAACCATGACTAGAACATTCTCAGGAATTTTTCTGGTCATAAGCATAAACACCGTGTAAAAGAATTTACAGTATTAAAGGTAGAATAATCAAAACTGGAAAGCTATAATAAAAACAAATGAAATTACAATGTATTAATTTTATACATTTAGGGAATGCTTAGCAGTAAAAGCATTCTGTTGAGTCTTTTCCAAGGACACTCTTACTTAATCTTTGTAACACACCTATGACACAGCCATACTTTACTAACTCAGATGTGCTAAGAAGCAATGTCAGGTGAGGTGAAATTCTATCCATCTTCTTGAAGAAATCAAATCAATAGAACCTTCACAGAACATTCACAGAAGACCTAAAGAATGATTAGGGGTTGGCTAGTCATATAAGCATTCCAAACAGATGGAAAAACATGATGTCAGGAAAAGATGTAGTTTGGAGGAACTGGGAGGAACTAAGGTTCAAAGAGTGAAAGCACAAAGTGCCTTTTGAGCCATCCTAAAAAGTATAGATTTCATAGTGTAGGTGATAGGGAACCATTGAAGAACTATGAGCAAGAGATGACTATATTACTTGCTTGTGAAAAAAAAAGAAAACAAAACACCCTGTGGTATGGAAGATGGGTTGGAATAATACAGATGAAGACTATAGACTTCTTTATTATATGTGTAAATATAACTCAGAGAATCTGCTGGTATAACCAGTATGGGCTTCAAGGACACAGAAACCTGGGTTTGATATCTAGCTTCACTACCTAGTAACTTTTTGACTGTGGAAGTATTATTTAACCTTTTTTTAAATGTTTGTTTATGTTGAGAGAGAGGAAGAGTGTGTAGAGGGGACACAGAGAGAGCAGCAGAGAGAGAACCCCAAGTAGGCTCTGAGCTGTCAGTGCTGAGCCTAACATAGGAACCATGAGATCATGACCTGAGCCAAAACCAAGAGTTGGACACTTAACCAACTGAGCCACCCAGAGGCCCCTAACCTTTGTTTGATTCTGTTTTTTCATCAGTAAAATGTAAATGATAACAGTACTTACTTTGCCAAATTGTTTAATGATTAAATAAGATAATGATTATAAACCCCTTAGTGTAGTGCCTTGAACATACAATGCACTAAAAAGTACTATCTCATTATTATATAAAATGCATCACACAGGATCTGACACATAGTTGCTTCTCATAAAATGGCAGTCTTTACACGTGTATTTATAGATATCAACATCTTTATCAGTGTATTTATCTACATGCCTTGGTTGTAGTACCAGATTTGTATTATACAAGACAAAAATTGGAAAACTGGCTGAAAACAAAATGAGCAGAAAATAACACTCTAAGAACTCTTTTTCAAAGGCGAAAGATGAGGGGCACCTGGGTGGCTCAGTTGGGTAAGTGTCCAACTTTGGCTCAGGTCATGATCTCATAGTGTGTGAGTTCTAGCCCCACGTCAGTCTCTGTGCTGATAGCTCAGACCCTGGAGCCTGCTTTGGATTCTGTGCTTCCCTCATTCTCTACTCTTCCACTGCTCATGCTCTGTCTCTCCGTCTCTCTCAAAAATAAATAAACATTTAAAAAATTAAATTTTAAAAACGGTGAAAGATGAAAATGAATACTATCTCTTCATGCATTCCCACAAAGTCTCATAAGTAATCAGAGCCTCCCATAAGAAATCAGAGGTGCCCCACATGTTGTCCATGCAGAGACATCTGACTGAAGTGGGAAGAAAATTCTCTGGGCTATGATATTTCAAGAGCTAGGCAGTGGAGCCCATTACGCCACAGGCACTAAGACAGTGACCTCAGCATAAAGCACCAGTAGAAAACTTTCCCTCTTTTTGTAGACAATCTGGATGAAGCTACAGCAATACCAAGGCAAGGGATATAGCAGCATGAGAAAGTTTCTTGTAATAATGTTTAAAATAAAATCTCTTACACATGTGGATAGAATTTTGATTTCACAGGACTTAAAAATGTGTGTGTGGTAAAGCCTCCAACGTAAATATATCAAGTTTCAATAAGAAAAAACAAAAATTATTCTAAGTAATATAAGAAGGCAGAGATTTAATACAAGGACTTAAAAACTTGGAAAACCATTGGGTATGTTGGAAGAGAAAAGGTAAAAAAAAAAAAGGCTCTATAAGTCTCAGGTTCACTGTTAACGTTCTGAGACCTAAGCAACTTCAGGAAATGTGAAGATTCACTATGTATATTTATAGTCATCTATAGTATCCAAGCAGAAATTTATGGGAGAATTCTCAGAGGCTATGGCAAAACTTCACATCTGCTGAATCTCACATGTATCCCACTGTTGATCCAAGAGCAACCAGTGGCTTTTATTTCTCACAGGAGGGCTTTTCATGAAAAATTCATGAAAATTTCAGTCCACAAACCTGCCAACCTAGATGCAGAATAAGATGATTTAGGAATGATGCTAAATTGCCAATAATCAGAGATGATAATGACTGATAACTTTTATACCCCTCCAGGTTGGTGTGACAAAGACATTCATAAGATTTATAACCTGTGTATGCGTTATTTTGTTAAAGAATGGATCTTATTTATACTGGCATGTGTTGCCAAATGACCTAGCAATTCCACTCCTAAGTGTGTACCTATGACAATTGAAAACGTATGTCCACACAACAACTTGTATATGAATGTTTATGGCAGCATTGTTCATAGTAGCCCAACTGTAGAAACAATCAACATTATCAGTCAACTGATGACTGGGTAAACAAATATGGTATGTCCACACGTCCTATTTGTCCATAAAAAGAGGAAAGTACTGATACACGCTACCATATGGATGAATCTTGAAAATATCATTGTAAGTGAATGAAACTAGATGAAGAAAGCCACATATTGTATCATTCTGTGTATATGAAATGTACGGAACGGACAAATAGGCGGTGAATCCTAAGGACTCAGATAAAGGAGGAATGAGTACTGATTGCTCCAGAATTCTTGGGGATGATGAAATGTTCTAAAATTAGATAGTGGCAAATATACTAAAAACTACTGAATTGTACATTTCAAATGGTTGAATTTTATGGTATGCAAATTATATTTCAATAAAACAAATTTTGTAAAATACCAGAGCTGAAATCTGAAGAAAAAAAAAAAAAAACGAACATAAAATGCATACCACTTAACTTCTTATGTTGACAGATCATTAGAACTGTAATGTTATAAAATCCAAACTATAGGGGAACCTGGGTGGCTCAGTCGGTAAAACATCAGACTTCAGCTCAGGTCATGATCTCGTGGTTCATGAGTTCTAGCCCCGTATCTGGCTCTGTGCTGACAGCTCAGAGCCTGGAGCCTGCTTCAGATTCTGTCTTCCTCTCTTTCTGCGTCTCCCCCACTCGTGCTCTCTCTCTCTCTCTCTCTCTCTATCAAAAATAAATAAAAACGTTTAAAAATTAAAAATAAAATAAAATCCAAACTATAAAACAATGAAATGAGATTTTTTTAAATTCACAGATGTATAAAATGAGGAGGGATTTAGAGTGGTTTATGAATTAGATTGTAAATTACCAGAAGGCGATGAGCATTTATGTTTTGCTCTGTAGTCAGTTTTTCTAAAACACTAATTCACACAAGTGAAAAGCCTATAGCTAGTCTTTAAAGTTAAACCCATTAAAAAGATTCCTAGGAGCAGTTTGTCTTTGCTTACCACGGTTACTTCAATTTTCTACCTCTCTACAGGAATCTTTTTTTTTTTTTAATTTTTTTTTTCAACGTTTATTTATTTTTTTTGGAACAGAGAGAGACAGAGCATGAACGGGGGAGGGGCAGAGAGAGAGGGAGACACAGAATCGGAAACAGGCTCCAGGCTCTGAGCCATCAGCCCAGAGCCCGACGCGGGGCTCGAACTCACGGACTGCGAGATCGTGACCTGGCTGAAGTCGGACGCTTAACCGACTGCGCCACCCAGGCGCCCCTCTACAGGAATCTTAATCATCCTTACAACCCATAGGTTTTTTTAAGTTTACTGCACTGATGACATCTTTTTTGGATCTGGTTGGCAAGAATCAACAGGTATCCTAGATGCCCTTGGTAGGATAAATAATGTGCCAGAAGTTCGCAAGTAATCTCCGTGAAAATTCTGGAGCCTGCTACCTCGGCAAAGTTTCTAAAGTGCCAGTGGCCTCTGTCATCTTAACATGTTCCCTTCAAAGTACAAGAGAAGTTGCTACACCTTGCACTATCACTGAGAACAAAGAGCCCCTTCAGATTCTGCAGTTAGCAAGCATTACCACCTCTCTCTCGGCCTACAAGGGTGACCTCGTGGGGAGTTTCTTATAACGGATTGTGTAAGAAAGAAAAATTCCAAGGCTGGTTTTGGTTTACACATAAAAAGAGATTTGCAACCTGTCAGAACTACACAACAGTAGCATAATAACTCTACTCAGTTGGGGTCCTAGAAGGCTGGGAAAGAGAAATCTTCCTAGTAGACTGAACCTTGAGCAAGGCTTTTAGTGTTTCACTTTGCTGGTAATCTGGAAATGACCAGATATACAGGTATACACCAATTAATAGATGATTTTAATGGATTTACTAAATAGTGATAAATATGGGAGGAACATCACTGGAACACTGGTGACAAGGAAGTCAGAGAAGGAAGTAAATGAAAGATCAGCAGAAGAGGACCTTTTTAAGTCATTACTTAGTGTAAGGATTCTTGTGTCCCTATACGCTGCCTCACCAAAAGGTCATACACTGAGGAGGAAACTCTCAATAATCACGTGCATGTTAATCACTGTTTTTTAACAGCCACCCCAGTGTTTGCTCAATGAATTAAAAAACAAAGTATTCGATGTAGTTCAGGTGCAAGTCATGCAAAGTTAAGCCATTTGAGTGGAAGTTCTCTAATGCTAATCCAGCCAGTGAGTACTATCACTGAGTCCCCAGTCCACCAAGGGCTGAGATGAAACCTGAGTCCCCAGTACTGCACCATTCCCTACCATCAGCCAATCACATGGCGGCAAGTTGATCCATTGAATTTTTATATCTCATTAAAGGTAGCAATTTGAGCTCTGTTCAATAGACACTGTGGGTATAGATTTTCCTCGCCAGTCCCATAAACTTTGCTGGCAGAGTCAACCTCGAACTTCCTGTCATAGGATCCATTGTTTCTGTCAGAGAAAACATTGTTTCTGACCAAGGAACTGATTTATTGTGCTATAAGTGAGGGAATGAACTAATACCCAAAGGATCCACTGGTCTTATCAAACACCGAATCACCTAGAAGTGTAATGAGAATACAAGGGTCTGAAACTAAGGAAATAAGTGGGAGTGGCTCATTTCATTCTTAATGTCCCACATCCTGTCCTAACAACTTTTGCTCCCTGGGTCCCAAGGGAGGAATGCTTCTACTATAGGACAAATGAAATTTCTATGAAACTGGAAGATGAGATTGCCAATGAATCAATAGGGAAAGAAGAGGTTCACTAAAGGGTTTGGAGTGAATAGTCTTGATTATTAAGGAAAAATAAGATCTCTGCTACACAGTGGGATGGGGTGTGAAACAGAAGGGATTTTCTAGGACATTCTTATGACTTGCATCTATGGAGGACCATAGCAACCTAATGCAGGTGGGACCACTGAGGTTTAGGGCAACTCACCAGGTAAAGAACTACAAGGAGATAAAGTGCCAACTGAGCACAAAGGTGACAAAACAGTTACCACAAAAAGAAAGTTATTAAAATCAATTATTGTTTCCTATCTAGGTACAGAAATCACTATACTGCCCAGACATAATTTCTTGCTGGATTCATTATAAATATACTTGTGTATATTAACCTATATTATTTTTTTCCTTTCTCCTATTTTATATAAAGTATTCTGGTGGTGGATAACTTAAAAATTTATTGTTTAGGCTAAAGTTTATCAAAACAGTGTCATGACCAAACTAGAAGGGTAAGTAACATCACTCTGGTTTGGATAAAGTATCTGATGGAATTTGGTATCTTTCCCTTATAAGAAGAGAGTAGGGGCGCCTTGGTTAAGTGTTGGACTTCCACGCAGGTCATGATCTTACAGTTTGTGAGTTCGAGCTCCATGTCGGGAGCCTGGAGCTGCTTCGGATTCTGTGTCTCCCTCTCTCTCTGTCCCTCCCCTGCTTGCACACTATCAATCTCTCAAAAATAAATAAACATTAAAAAATTTAGAAAAAAAAAGGAGAGTAAGCACACCTGTATTTAAACAAGAAATAATAGCAATATGTTAGATTTAGGAACATTGTTATTTTTATTGTTGTTTTTAAACTTAAATATATGTAGAAGGGTCTATATGGATGCTGAATGGCCAAAGAAGTGACTTGCATATTATTTTTCCCAGAACGACTGGCATGCACTTTTTTGTTTTTCTTGCTGTCCTCACAGCACAGTGGCTGAGAGTGTAGAAAACACATTTCCCAGAATCCCTTGCTAACAGCTTTCTGGTTTAGAGTCCACTTAGCAGAGGTCACAAAGGAGGAAAGAAGCAGAAACCATTATTCTTCGTCCAGTAAGGAGACCTCATGGGCTTCAACAGATGTGATTCTTTGCAACTCCTTCGGATCCCTGGAAATTGTTCATCTGGTGCTGTGGTGAGCTGAGATCATTAGCGAACTTTCCTGTGACTCCTGGAACTTTCTAATCCTCTCATGGCTGGTGATAAAAGTGAATAACATTGAGTAATTGTGGGTGCTTTCCACAATCACTACTCCTCTAGCTCTTCTTAGGTATTTTTAAAAACATTTTTTAACGTTCATTTAATCTTGAGAGAGAGAGAGAGAGAGAGAAGAGACAGAATGTGAGCAGGGGAGGAACAGAGCGAGAAAGGGACACAGAATCTGAAGCAAGTTCCAGGCTCTGAGCTGTCAGCACAGAGCCCGACCCAGGGCTCAAACTCACAAGCCATGAGATCATGACCTGAGGCAAAGTCTGATGCTTAACCGACTGAGCCACCCAGGCCCCCCAATCCCTTATGTATTTTTAAGTCACTAGTTCACTGTATTAAATTTCTTCCTGTTTGAAATACCAGAGTAGTCCATTTTTCTGACTCAACCCTGACTGATACCACAAATAGCTTAAATCAATCCTGAAAATTTGAGATTTGGCAACACTACCTGTTTTAGCCTAAACTTTTTTGGTGAAAATTTGATCAACATTTACCACACTGAGCAAAATCCTTTAACAGGCTCTACAGGATAAGAAATGAGAACACTATTGATTTTGAGGGAAGAACATAATAAATCTATGATGCTGTATAATATCATTATAGTGAACTAACATTTCTTGAATATTTACCTTGTGCTAGGCTTTGTTCTGGAAACTTTATCTATCTTCTCTCATTTAATCCTCACGACTCTATGAGGTATACACTATTAGTACCACTATTTTGAAGATGTGAAAACAGAGGTTCAGAGAGGTAACTTGCCTGACACTGCATAGCTTGAAAATGGCAGAAACTGCATTTGCATCCAGGCATCCTGATTCCAGAGACCTTATTCAAACATTTAATGAGCTGCTTGTAATGTGATAAATAAAGGTTAATCCAAAGATGCATAGTCAATAAAATGTTTAGAATGAATAATGTAGATGAGCATAGGTTTTATATAAATTAAAATGTTTCCAGAGGCTGCCTATGTGACATGAATGTGCTCCTTTCCCTGTTTATCTTTCTGTGGCCCAAAACTTCCACTGCTATTCTGGTATTACTCTTTGATAAAAAATAATGATGATGGCTATGTTAATTGGTACCAGCTGTCGGGGAGATATTGGCCCGGCACTGTACGAAATCCATCACAAATGTATTTCATTCATTCCTCACCAGAATCTTACTACTGCCCACATTGTACAGACTGGAAAATTGAGGCTTAGGTGATTAAACTATTTTCCTATGAAAGTGACAGTTATAAATAATAACCTACTCTATTGGCTTCGGAGCCTGGCTTTTAGCCATCGGGCTATCATGTTTAGGAAACTGCCACTATGAAGGAAATACATTCATGTTCCTTGGAGAGAGCCCTGATATCTTAAAGGCATTGGAGAAATTCAAATTTAAACTTCTCTCTCGTCTTCTCTCTATAAATACCTCTGTGAAAATAAACTCATGCCCAGGACCTAAATTAAACTGAAGTGGCAAAGAAAATGAGAACACTAGCCTAAAAGAAAATCTATTTTCTGCTTTGTGGATAGCGGGTTTTTATGGGACTCTGTTTCTCAAGGAGAATTCTGGATTTATTTCCTGCAGGTGGAAACTTCTACTCTCTGAGTTTACAAGTGGACCTAACCAGGAGAAGTAAAGGCTGCACACAGGAATGGCGCAACTTTGCAGATAACTTGATGTTTGAGGCGACCAGGAGACATTTATTTGCTTTTTCACGACTGTCTTTCTCAAGTGATGTGAACACCTATTTTGGGTTGGTGAAGGGGGGGGGGGGAAAACTGGATCCAAGCCCTTTAAGGATTGAGGCTCCAGAACTCCAAGAGGAAAAGAGGATTAATAAAGCATGTCAGCAGACTGACGCCATACATTGCCCTGTGCTTCAGTTTGATCTTCATCAAACACATCAGCTGGAGAACATCCCTGTACCCATCAGCTGCCAGCCTTAATATAATCCAGATTCCACCTTTATCACAGCTTTGAAAAATGCATTGCTTCTCTCGGAGGCACTTACCCGCCAGGTGCCTCATTATGTGTTTTCACAGCACCCTGTTCAACTTTTGTGGCACATACCACAGTTGTGACATGCTTATAAAATTGCTCTTTTTGTAATTGTCTTCCGCTTTGGCCTGGAGATTATGTCAAATTGTAGCCTCAAGAAGTTGGTTTAATTGTAAATGAATAATCCAAGTCTATAGTTACAAGGTTAAAAAATGATGAGTACTTTTTGAGGAGATAAATTAGTAAATGTGGTTTTATGTTTTAGAACTTTGGTGGACATATCACTCAGCAGGGAAATAAAAAAAAACCCAGATTTATTGCAGGCTTTGTCAATAATTCTGATTTGTGACACGTGAATATTTGGGGTAGGAGCTGTCAAACCACGGGGTTAAATATAAATTTAGTTTGCAGACATTTACTGCATGTAGATTCCATTATGGTTAAAGTATCAAGAATTTTAGGCTTGGGAGCAACTCAAATGATAGTCAAATATTCTAATTTTGTAAGTGAAGATGTTAGGTACTCAAAGTCATAGTTACTCAATTTCAAAGCTGAACTTAAAAGATGGTATATTCTCCTCCATATCAGTACCCTTACCAATAAGTGAAAGACATGACTAAGTTCCATAAATCTAATCAGCCAGTGAATGTCCTCTATTGTGAGCTATAGAAATGGACTCTGGTTAACTTTAGCAGAAATGCAATTTACAAAATAATTTCAGGGATTGTGGATAAAATCTCTATGAATTAGGCTTCAGTGGGGTCAACCATGAGGCAGAATTTCTTTGGTCAGAACTCCATTATCTTTCTGACTGCAGTAAACTCATTCTAACTGACAGACTTCAGTGGTGATGTGGGATATAGGAGATAACCAGGCTCAGTGTACCAATTCCCTGATGCATTTGGGCCCGTTATGTGGGTGACTAGTCACGAGCGGCTTTAGGAAATAAACAATTAGGCTCATGTCAGCTGACTGACCTAACATATTGAATCAGTAATCTCTGGGAGGTATGTTTACATTAATACTTTCAGCTCAATTTCAAATTATATTAGTCCCTTTTTTTTGAGTACTCTTAGAATCTGTTTTCACTCATGTTCCCACACATTTACAGAAATAAATAACATTCTGAAATTCTTTGAGCCTATAGGAACCATGTTAATACCTGACTCCAACTGGAAGCCCAGAGACCATGAAGGATGGACCGTGTGATATGAAGGAAATTGGCTTAATTTTCTATGTAACACTCTCATGCAAGAGAATTACAGTGTTTTAGGCAAATAAGAAAGGGCTTCTTTATATGGCAAAAGGAGTTCAGTGGGATTGAAGAATGAGGATATTTCAAGTCCTCCAGAATCTCACCTATCTATCCCTATTGTGTCCTCACTTTCTCAACCAATGCCATAACCCATAAGCCAGAAATGTAAGTCTCATGTAATTTAAAATTTTCTGGTGGCCACATTTTAAAAAGTAAAAATTAAACAGATGAAATTATTTCTATATTGTATTTCATCCAACATACCCCAAATATTATCATTTCAACATAAAACAGTATAAAAATTAATACTGAGATATTTTACATTCTTTTTTTCCAAGCGTTAAGTCTTTAATATCTATAGAGTTTAGCCATATGGAGCTAGTGACTACCACAATGGACAACACAAGTTTTAGTCTCTTTCTTTTTCTTTCCAACATAATTAAAAGTAGCCACCCCACCTTACAGTCTTGAATTGTTCATGCCTTGCATACCTTTATTGCCAGATTTCCATGCATCATAATAACAGGAGATTCCCATTCCCCTTCCACATTCTTGAGCCCATAAGCAATTCAAAATTTCTTATTTCTCTAAGTATCTGCTGTCTACAATCTGTTCCCCCAAGTCAATTTCTTCACCAGAGCTTTTGTTGTAAGCAACACTATCAATTCTGGAGAACTTAAGAGAAATTATTTTTTTCAACTATCTTACAAAAACTTCCAGGAACTAAAAACGGTGGAATACATCTATCTTCTTATTATGGCAAATGAATATATGGGCTATAATAAATATGCTCTATAAAAACTAAGGACTAACCAACTTCTTTGAAGTGAGAGCTCATTATTTTTTGTGATCAAATTTATGTTGCTAAATATTTTAAATTTCAAAAATAATATTTCTTATTTTAACAAGTAGCAAAAAATTATAATCCTTCCTGCAGTAGCCAGTGTTAATAGTTTGGAAGTTTTTTTTTTCTATGTCAGGAGTGAAATTTTAGAGACTTCTCTGACCAAATTACTTTGAAGTGATAAAGAAAAGCCTCCATCCACTCTTTATACTTTTAATTTTGATGTTGTCAGAGTCTTAAAGTCCCTAGGAAAGGGAACCTTTTAGCTCTGAAAACAGCTTTTAAAAAAAAAGCATTAAAAAAATCTTTGTTATGAAATCAAGGCAGTAGTATAATACTTATTTTCAATAGAGAAGGAAGACAGTCACAGAATCACCACTTACATTAATTTCAATGTCACTATATTAGGATTTAAAATGGATTTTTATTGCCATTTGTCATGTCATCAGTTTCAAAGGTTAGAAAAATGATGTATACTATGCCCCAGTCTTCCCCATGCTTCATTTTCTCTATGTAATGAAATGTGAAAATGGCAAGACAGTGAACTCGGTGGATCAAAAGACTGTGTAAAACCTCATCACAACCAACCAATAAAGCCTTTTAATCAAGAAAAATGTACACAGGACACAACACAGCCAAATTGTGATCCAGGGGCTGGCAGTCACACAGCAATGAAGAACTAGGAAAATTTTAAAATGAGTTGCAATCTAATTTTGATTGACTCTAAATGGAAAATGACACAAGGAAATTCAGGTGCTGAATGTTTTAGGGTGAGGTCTATTTTTCCTAATTTTCTCCACTGATGCCTCAGTACATATTTTAGGTTAATCAAAAACATTCATTGACAGCTAATAGAGTTTATATTTAGGACAATATTCCGGAGTCATAATGTAAAGATAAGTCTAACATTACCAAAAAAAAAAAAAAAATTAGCTGTGATGTTATTCTATTTTCCCTTCCATATGTAATAATTAACATTTTTAAGTGACTACTAATGGCACATACTGAGCACATAATATTAACCCATATAAATGGGTAACTAATTCCACTTCCTTATAATGATTTGAAATGCCAATTTGGTAAATGTGTCCCGGCTGCTTATATTGGAAGCAATTTGATGTAATCAGCCAGCGAAGTGATTTATCTCCACCTGGCATATTGCTACTTTCTTCATTCTGCATCAGGAACTAGTGCCAAAATGAGCTATGGTTCCGTATTTGCTGCTTTGGTATGCCCCTACCTATTCAGCTGTAGAACACTTTGCTTCGGTAGACACTGAGGAGCACCTTGAATGCTAGAGGAACAAACTCTATTGAGTGTCTTTATTTACCTTCTACTATGCATGCCAGAAGATAGGAAAAAATCAGTACAGAGTTGTTTTATATTTTTCAAGCTCTTATATTGCTCTTGGCAGTGAGGAGGAAGTCACAGTGAAGATGACTGAATGAGACACAGCATCTGGGAATGGAGAAGCAACCTATCACTAGCATATCTGGTTCAGTTTTCCATCTTCTACTATATTCCCACCCTTCGTAGCACATGCTCATGCCATCATTTAATATTTTCATTGTCAATATGAATCCAGAGTACTGAGAACTTCATTCTTATTTTCTATCTCAAGATACTATCAAATATTACGGTCCTATCCAACTGTATAACTATTATGTGGGAATATAGAAACTCATATAGACCAGCTTCTGTTGGCACATGTTACCAAGAATACTAAATGCTGGGGCGCCTGGGTGGCGCAGTCAGTTAAGCGTCCGACTTCAGCCAGGTCACGATCTCGGGGTCCGTGAGTTCAAGCCCCGCGTCGGGCTCTGGGCTGATGGCTCAGAGCCTGGAGCCTGTTTCCGATTCTGTGTCTCCCTCTCTCTCTGCCCCTCCCCCGTTCATGCTCTGTCTCTCTCTGTCCCAAAAATAAATAAACGTTGAAAAAAAAAATTTAAAAAAAAAAAGAATACTAAATGCCGTATTGCATAATATAATAAAAAAAGTTTTATTTAAAAACGTTCTCCATTACTTCCTGTAACACCCTTGACATTTTCTATAAATACATTTCCATTTCAACCTGGGTTTTGTTTTTTGTTCAACAAATATTGATTGAGAAACCATTCCGGAAACTATTCTAGTAGCAGCGATTAGAGCATGAACAAGGGCATATAACATCTCTGACATCTCAAAACTTAAGTTCTAGAGTGCTGAGGCAGACCATAAACAAACAAACAAATAATAAGTAAAATATAAAATATCAGAGGGTGATAAACGCTATGAGGTAAAATAAATCAGGGTAGGGGACATTGGCAGCATATTTTTAAATAGGATGGCTAGGGAAAAGCTTGCCAGGAAGATAACATTTGAGTTAAGACCTGAAAGAAGAGAAAGATCAAACATTGTGTATATCACAATTAAGTTATTAGTAAGAAAATTGGTTTGGGTGGCTGGAGGTGAACTACATAAAAATGCATTAAGGTAGGTATCATAGAAATTATTAACACAATAGCCACAATGCTGTTCTAGTACTTTTGACAGAAGTATTTAGTTTACTCTCAGAAGCAGATTCCATTTAGCACCTGTAAACTATGAATCAAATAACAATGGCAAGTCTGAATTAAACTTGAAATAAGAGTATAAAAAGCTCACAATATGCTGTGTTCAAAATCATATCCAAACTAGACGGCTGGAAATTAACCAAGAAGAAGGTGGCAACTTTTAAAGGTAATGATATATGATAGTTTGAAAAATGCATATAGTGTAATATTATGAGACAGGTTAGTCCTCATTAATATAAATCTACCACTAGAATTTTTAGAGACAATTTTGTTAGTGGGAGGAGAGACTGTACAACTGTGATGAATAATAAGCTTACATGTAGACGGCTTACGTGTAACTAGGATAAGAGTAGATCTTGTGTAGTGATCATTACTTAGAGCCTATTACCAAAAACATAAAAATTAGGAAGTTGCTAATACTTCTTTTTAAGAGATATTTTAAAACTTACATTAATAGATATTAATGTTAATAGGTATTAATGTCCTTCCTCAACTTCTTAAAAAATTTGGATAGCCTTTCATTTTATATGTAAAAGCTAAAGAAGTCCGGGACACAAATTAGTTTCATAACATCATACATACAATGAATCAGATCAAACTAATAAAAGAAGTCACAGAATAGTTCACTAGATCATATGAATAATTAATAAGTGCATCATAAAAAATATAGACTATTCTAGTGATTTACTTAGCTTTCCAAATATTGAAGACATTCAAATAGACAATTAACTGTTTTTCTTTGGATTCATTTTATTTTTATCACGTATCCAAAGGTATCCAAATACCTTGTAATCCAGCTATCACTCTTGGTATGATTCCCTAGATATAAATTCAATTTAGCTTCTAAAATGTTAATCACACATTCTTTGAATAGACACAGGATGCCTGAACATTAATTAACTTAAAGTTAGATTAGTTGATGAAAAAGTTTAATTTAAAATTAACTTCAGTAGTGATGAGATGCTATAAAAAGGATATTCATATATTCAATGAGCAGAGACCGTAGCAGAGAGAAAAGATCCTTTCTGCCATGGCAGATTTATTAAGTCACTATAAATATTTTACAAATTCAATCTCCAAAAAAAGTAGCAATGACTTAGTTACTTATCTTCCCATTGCTCTCCTACAAAGCATCAAGGAGAATGGAGGGGAAAAAAGAGGAAGTTATAAATATTATTTTCTGCAAAACTATAAAGGATGGAAATTGTATGTACATCTAGCAAAAGCATGTGAGACTTGGGGAATCAGCAGGGGAAACAGCTGGGCACAGGGGCCTGGGGCTGAACAGGGAGGTCTGATTGGCAAGTATCAGACATTAATGGAAAATAATATTTCTTAGAGAGAAAGAGCCATACACAGAGTAAGAATTTAAAACCTTAATTAAAAAAATTCCCAAAGTAATTTTTTGCTTAAATAGAAAATAAAATCTGCATTAATAAAATTCTTACATATAAAGAAAAGAAAAATGAGAGCTTGTAAGACAGATGGCCAAATGTATACTCAGAGGTAAAGTAACTTGCTTCAAAGAGGGCAATATGTTATTAAGAAAGGAGGAGAAATTAATATAAATTATTCAAATAAAGAATACAGAAGGGACAAAA
The DNA here is from genome assembly GCF_007474595.2 of Lynx canadensis. Classification (NCBI taxonomy): domain Eukaryota; kingdom Metazoa; phylum Chordata; class Mammalia; order Carnivora; family Felidae; genus Lynx; species Lynx canadensis. The sequence continues at coordinate 103,593,757 of NC_044309.1, forward strand.
ATAGTTAACAGAGAGTACTGAAATGGGAATAAATGGGATCAAGGTAGAAAATTGATAACTTATAAAATTTTAGTAAGGAACATAATTCATAAATTTAAAAATTGTGATTTCTGTTGTACTTGCTTTTGCTTTTACATGTGTGTGGAGGATGGGAATGAGGAGAAGGTGTGGTAAGATGGAATATAAACTCTCTGACAAATGTAATAAGGGAAAAAATAGCTTTAGACATAAAAGTAAGAAATATGTATTGGTTTTAAGAGACTGCTTTTCATAAACCTAAAAAATTTGAAAATATTAATGAAATAGATAATTTTCTGAAAAGTTACCAATATGGACACCAGAAGTAAAAAAAAAAAGTATTCTGAATAATTAACCATGATAAAAATTTATGGGGCTCCTGGGTGGCTTAGTCGTTAGGTGTCTGACTCTTGATTTGGGCTCAGGTCATGATCTCACAGTTTGTGAGATCAAGCTCTGTATTGACAGCATGGATCCTGCTTGTGATTTTCTCTCTCTCTCTCTCTCTCTCTCTCTCTCTCTCTCTGTCTCTACCCCGTTTTGTGCTCTTTCTTTCTCTAAATAAATAAATATTTAAAAATATTTATTTAAATATAAAATAAATATTTATTTAAATATTTAAATAAATATTTAAAAAATGAAAGCACATTATTAAACTTATTAAAGACATTGCTAAATTTATTTAAGAATTCTTCCCTGAATAGCTTTATTGCAGATGTAACAGGTGCTATGGGAACTACCAGAGGTTAGAAAAATGGAGAGTTTTTTCTGTTATTTTCAAAGTTAACATATGTATTTCTGAGATCAAGACACAGGAAAGCACTCTCTCTCTTTCTCACTTAATTCAAACCTGCTTAGGAATATGTAGAATAAAAAAAAAAAAACTTTGGAATTGATTACAAACAGCAATAGCTAATAATCCTCTATAATCTTGTAGGTATTCATAGTAATTCAAGGATATATTAATATCAGGAAATATATTGATACATCATCAATGTATTATAAAGAAAACACAACCATTTAACAAGTGAGCGAAATAATACGTAATAAAATTATATGTCTAGAAGCTGGTGAACTAGGAGGAAAATGAGGCAAGGGTAGAATCATAGAAACCAGAGGAAAAAAAGTTTCAATACCAGGGTAGGTGTTGTTGGTTCTAAGAGTTGGAATATGATGAAGATAGAAAGCCCTTGCATTCTGTAAGATGAAAATCATTGTAACCGTGATAAGGAGAATTTCGGTGGATACAGTGAGGAATTATAGTAAACTTATGGTGTTTGGCTATAAGGTCAACAACATATAAATAATTAAATTGTGTGGCTAGCAATCCAACTTCATTAATATCAACCTGGGAATAGGTAGAATTTAGAAAATTGTGTATCTAACTAGTGATTCTATTATTTAGGAAATTCATTCATTTTTTTTCCTTTTATTCACCAGTAGCAGCTAGTGAGTAGAAAGTACTATATCAAAGGATTTCAAAAACAAAATTCTATTCTATTCATGAGGAGTGTGTATTCTAGTTTGGGAGATTAGGAAAATTAAAATACAGAAGGGAAGGTTTAGGGCTCTAATAAATTTTTGTCCTGGAAAGAAAACTCACAGCAGCAGAATATTTCCCATAATACTTTTTCTGCAGGCCATAGCTTAAAATATATCCCAACAAAATGCATGTTGATACTTTTTGAATTGCACTGTGTCTAGAAAATAAAGGTAGAAATATGTAAATATGTTATACCATGATAATGTGGAACATCTCAAAATAAAAGGCAATTACTCGGATGCTTCTGGCAGTAATAATATATAACCATAAATCTTTCAAGGATAATTGCTGGTTATTCAGAATTTCTGTTTGGATAGCACAAATCTCATTCCTTCTGTAAATATTGACCTGATTTTAGTAAAATTTTGGGGTAGGACAGGTGAGTCAAAATCTTCAAATGCGAGGAATAGCAGAATTGGGCTAGGAAAACAAAATTGCAAAAGTTGGAAAATGAGTTATTGATCATTCAGATAATTGGAAACTACTTTTTATTTGTTAATTAATTACAATAATGGATTGTAAGAAATTAATTCCTGAGCACCTCCCTTGAGTAAGTCCATGACCTGCGATGGGAGGAATACATAAAGGAGAAAGAGCAGTCTGCCCAATTCCATTTCATCATCTAGAATCTTTAGCATTTCTTGTAGTATAGATCTCTGGTATGGATTATGTCAGTTTTGGCTTTACTGAAAAATATCTTTTTAAATCCTTATTGTTAAAGAATATTTTTTCTTGACATAGAATCCTGATTTCTTTTGGCACATTGAAGGTATCGGTCCATTCTCTTTATCTTTTTTTCTAGTGAAAAATCAGCCCACTTAATTCATATTGCTATTTCCCTAAATGTAATATATCTTTTTCCCCCTCTTGCTGCTGAAGACACTCTCTGTATCTTTGATATTCATTTGTACCTTAATTATGGTTTTCCTCGTGTACTTTCTGTGCATTTATCCTGTGTGGAGTTAGCTGAGCTTTCTTCCTTGTCACCATATTGGTGAAAAATGTCTCCAAATATTTTCTGCTCTCTTCTTCTCTTTCTAGAACTCCATTTGCAGACCTCTTCATATTTATCACAGTTTAGTGAGACTGTGTTCTGTTCTTTTTTTTTTTTTTTTTTACAATTCTTTTCCTCTATCTTAAGATTGGATAGTTTCAACTGATTTGTGTTCAAGTTCATTGACACTTTCTTCTGTTATCTCTAATCCCATGCTAAGCACATTGGGTGTATTTATCATGGTTCCTTTAAAGCCCTTGTCTGGTCATCCAGATGGCCAACAGGCACATGAAAACATGCTCAACGTCGCTCCTCATCAGGGAAATACAAATCAAAACCACACTCAGGATATCACCTCACGCCAGTCAGAGTGGCCAAAATGAACAAATCAGGAGACTATAGATGCTGGAGAGGATGTGGAGAAACAGGAACCCTCTTGCACTGTTGGTGGGAATGCAAACTGGTGCAGCCACTCTGGAAAACAGTGTGGAGGTTCCTCAAAAAATTAAAAATAGACCGACTCTATGACCCAGCAGTAGCACTATTAGGAATTTACCCAAGGGATACAGGAGTACTGATGCATAGGGGCACTTGTACCGCAGTGTTTATAGCAGCACTCTCAACAATAGCCAAATTATGGGAAGAGCCTAAATGTCCATCAACTGATGAATGGATAAAGAAATTGTGGTTTATATACACAATGGAGTACTACGTGGCAATGAGAAAGAATGAAATATGGCCCTTTGTAGCAACGTGGATGGAACTGGAGAGTGTTATGCTAAGTGAAATAAGCCATAGAGAGAAAGACAGATACCATATGTTTTCACGCCTATGTGGATCCTGAGAAACTTAACAGGAACCCATGGGGGAGGGGAAGAAAAAAAAAGAGGCTAGAGTGGGAGAGAGCCAAAGCATAAGAGACTCTTAAAACCTGAGAACAAACTGAGGGCTGATGGGGGGTGGGAGGGAGAGGAGGGTGGGTGATGGGTATTGAAGAGGGTATCTTTTGGGATGAGCACTGGGTGTTGTATGGAAGCCAATTTGACAATAAATTTCATATATTTAAAAAAATTAAAAAATAAAGTAAAAACTAACCTAGAAAAAAATAAATAAATAAAGCCCTTGTCTGTTACTTCTAATACCTTGGCCATCTCAAGAGAGTTTTCTATTGAACACTTTTTTAAAAAATTGCTTGACAATGATTTATATTTTCTTGCTTCTTTGAAGCCTAGTACTTTTTATTACATGTTAGACATTATGGAGGGGGGAGTTGTAGAAACTGTGCATTCTGCTACCTTTCTCTGAAAATGTTTATTTTTGTTCTAACAGGCAGTTAAATTACTCATCATTCTCCTAGACCTTGTGGAGGTTTGGTTTGATACTTTGTTACATTTTGGGGGCTCCCTGGTGGCTCAGTCGGTTAAGCATCTGACTTCAACTCAGGTCATGATCTCACTGTCTGTGAGTTCGAGCCCCTCGTTGGGCTCTGTGCTGACGGCTCGGAGCCTGGAGCCTGCTTCAGATTCTGTGTCTCCCTCTCTCTCTGCCCCTCCCTGTTCATGCTCTGTCTCTCTGTCTCAAAAATAAATAAAACATTAAAAAAATTTAAAGAAATAAAAATAAATACTGTTACATTTTTTTATAAAATCTGAAACCTATTGTTTTAATAAATGATTTTTCACTAAATGTAGCTGAGACACAGTTGGGAACAACTATAACTGCAACAAGAAAATCTTCTAATGAAGTGAAAAACTTTTGAAGGATAGATTCAAACAAAAAGAGAGTAAAGACAAAGAAAATAAGGCTGCTGCCTTCTCCATTGCCCATAGGATGAAATGCAATCTCCTGAGAATGACATACATCACCCTTCATAGTCCCATCCAAGAGGAACTTTCCAGCTTTCTCATCTCCGCTATATTCTACTAACACCCAGCAATAGAACTTACCTCTGTTCAAGCCTCACAGCTTTGCAAATGCTGTTTTCTACACTAACAATACTCTTATGGCTAATCTCTTTTAAACACTGCTCACATGTTACTCATGAAACCTGTCCTAATTCTATCAGATCCTGCACTTGAGACCTTCCATAATACTTACTTTTTCAGGTCTCTAGTACGGATTTTATCTCACCATATCACTTCTCTAGAGGAATTCTTGAGCATTCATTCATTTATTCAACAACAGCTATTCTGTACATAAAATGTATCAGCCATCAGTCTGGGTGCTCAGGATGCAGTGATGAAAACAATATAAATGATTTCTGGCCTCAGCATATAGTGGGTGTTGTGTATAGATTTTATCTTGAGGAACAGTACTGGAGGGTGTTTCAGGGAACAGACTGGAACTAGACTGAATGGTTCAAAGCCCACCTCTACCACTTATGAGCTGTGTGCCCTTGAAGAAGCTACTTAACTTCTCTGTGTCTCATTTTCACTATTAACTATAGATAATACTTCATACATTTCATGTGAGTGTAAAATAACTTGAAATGTGTAAAGCATTTAAAATGGTGCCTGGCATATAAGAGGTCAAGGAATATTTGATATTGCTGTTTTTGTCTCTCATACTTATTGTATTATGTCCAAACAATAGTTAGTATAGACCACATACTGTTGAATGAATGAATACACGAATGAAGAAATATCCATGCTTCTGGATTGAAAATTACATATCATATGTTGAAGAAATTTTATATTACTTCTATCTTTTCTGGCTATGTTTTATAAAAGAAGCCCTGGCTAAGAGACGTTACAAGTGGATTTGTTAATGCAATAACTGTATTTGCTTCTTCCCTACTGCTACTTTCATTTACTCATTCATTCCTTCAACAATTTGTGTGTGTGTGTGTGTGTGTGTGTTTGCTCTTCTTCATTAGAAACAAATAAAAGTGACAGTTCTTAGGATTTTTCTAGCTAAATGGGAAAATGGTATGTTTAATTACATACAATAAAATGTATACAATGAGTACATGAGGGAATTAAATGAATGACACATTTGAGAGCACGCACTTCTTGCTTGACATATATTAATCTGAATTATATGAAATTGCCAACATTTTGATGCTTTAAGTATTTTAAATGGCAATCTTATATGGCTTAAAATAATGGCAGATAATAATATATATATTGCATCTATCAGAATAATATGTCATTCAGAAGAGGAGGAAGCGTTCAATCAG